>NW_006262139.1:18529814-18596939 GCF_000493195.1 Citrus x clementina | reverse complement strand
GTCATGATTATACGGCTTTAGTGATTCGGTGATTCCGCAACTTTATAGCTAGTGTAGCATAGGAATCCACAATTTTATACACTATACTGGCTCATAGTTTTATATACCATTAGGTAGATAGCATTTTCACTTTCTTAATGATCGATTTTTTATCATGTGAAACGCAAAATGGTGATTAAATCAGAATATAAATTTATTTTTTAATTAATAAAATTATATTATACTATTTAAAAGATAAGTGCCTACTGAAAAATGAATAAGAATCTAAATATTGGGATTGATAGTATTATTTATTCCAAAGTTACCCCACTATAATTATTTCTTTGTAACAAATTAAGATAAACAAGAGAATTGGGGAAAAAAAAGGCAGGCATCCTCTTTTTTTTTTTTATAGCAAACACTATTAAACCATGCGATTTAATAAAGTTATTTTTTCATACACTATAAAATTGTGTAGTTTAATAGCATATTTACAACCACACAGTTTAACCGCGCGTCTTTATGAAAAAAATGAGGATGCTCGCACTAAAGAAGGACCACACACACACACACACACACACATATACCCACACACACATCCTATAAATAGGAGGCCGGTGGTCTTTGGATTTACCCGTGGCTAAACATGGTGGGCTCCACCATGTGCAACCAACCAAAAAATTAAAAAAAAAGAAATTTGAGTATTGAAATTATAGATTAACAATATAAAATTTATATATAATAATTTTATTTTTTAAAAAGATAAGAGATGGATTAGTCCATAATAATTTTTTAGTCTACTATCTTTAAAAATTTAAACTCAAATAGTCAACTAAATGCTACTGTTTGAAAATTATTTGATGAAACTCTAGAAGTTAATAACACTTTTCATTTTAATTAAAAATTTTGCAATTACAATTTTACCCTTCAGTGGTTAAATAAATGACCCTGCGTTTTGTTTCACCTACTTTTGTTTGGAGGCAATCATATGCATATTCCTATATATATATATGATGGAGTTATAGATTAACAATATAGAATTTGTACAACACATCTCTTGATGGGTTTTCAACACTTGATCATAGAATTCTCTGGCCAGAGTGTGTCAACATATTTAGTATGTTGAAAATGATCATTAGAGAAAATCAGTAAGTATCAAGGAACAAGATGTAATTAAATTGATTGGACATTTGAGATATCGATTTAATTAACGATGTGGTACAAATGATTATGCAGTAAAGAAATCAATGTGGCATGGGTCGTATTATTATTCGAAAACACTATCCTAGATAGCATATAATTATGGAGGTCAATTCCAATCTTTTAGTGGAGTAAATTTGGAATTAAATAATTGGGCTAATTTAATTACATGCCTAATTATTGTAGCCACTATTGTATGTACCCATATGATCTATGGGTTAGCTCATTTAATTGACTGCACCGCTACTAGATTAATAAGTAAGATAACTAGTTATTTGGGTTAAAAACCTAAATATATTATTTAGCGGGAGACTCCATTTAATATGCTTGTGTGTAAGGAACCTTATGTTATTTTACAAGGTGGGCCCCTATAACACTAGAACAAGTAATGACACTTTTGGTTTTATTGTTTTTTAATTTAAATCAAATGTGTTTAACATAATTAAAAAATTAATAAATATGGAATCTAGAGTTTCCACCAAATAAAGATATAAAAATGCTTATTTTCTCTAAAAGAAAGAAGCAGCCACATTATACAGATCAGAGAAAAAGATTTTCTCTCTAATTTTGAGAGAAATATTTTCTCTTACTAGTTGCTTTTAGTGACGATAAAGGTGCCCACACGTCAAGTGCAGATCAATCTTGAGTCATAACCTGGAAGATCATTGGTAACATATCGTGATCTAACAAGATTGGTGGTGACAGATTGTGATCTAACAGAAGTGGTGGTACAGATCATGATATGAGAGCCTAGATTAATTCAGTGAAAAAGTAAAATCGGATTGTCAATGTATGATTTTTTAGATTACGAATTCTTATGTGTTGTATGAGATCGGTCCTAAAATTTTTTATAAAAATTAAAAAAATTGATTTTTTTTAACCAACACTCACTTCTCCAGAGTGATCTCATTATCAGATTTCGCAATCTCCAATTTTTTTTTCCTTTATTCTCACGTTCCTTTGCCCATAAAATTACAAACAAGCTAAGAACTATCAATATCGATCTCAGATCCTTAAAAATGTCCAAAAAAAAAAAAGAGTGAAATTAAAGTGATAGAAAAAATAAAGGTACATATTCATTTATTAGTGTCTATAATTTGAGTCATTTACATAATTTATATTTTGTATTTTCAAAAATTGCCAAAAGGTCTCCATTGTATATATGTTTCATTTAAAGTTGCACCTAATTATAGTTTATTTTTCACCTGTTACACGTTATATTTATTTAAATTTCAAGTTATATACTATCGAAATTGTTTTAGGCTTAAAAAGTGAGATGCAACATGTACAAAAGTAACAACAAGATCATTTTTTGGATTTTTTTTTAAATGAGAGGCTACTCAAACTATTTATAATATAAACACTTTTGAAATGCCGTCAGGCCGATTCCCATGCCAACGATGTGGTGAAATTACTAAAATATCCTCGTATGAAGCTGAAAGAATTGCTCCACCAAGGGCAACAAAAGTCCTCGCAATCTTTGCTTGGGCGCTCAGTCTAGATATGTCTAATCTTTCCATTCTAAAACGACAAAAGCAAAATATTCTTGTGTTCAAAACAATAACAATGATAGTAGTAGAGATTCAAGTTTTCAAATAATGATAATAACAGTAGAGATTCAATTTTCTAACATATGCATATCTCCAACCCATCTTCTTCAATTAGTACACAAGCGAGAAGGGCAGGTAAGAACAATAATATTAAAGGATAATTAAATGATCCTTTAGTCCTTGCAGATTGAGTCTAGTTACTCTATATATTTTTAAAATTATAAAAAAATTTGTTATTTGTAGATGCTGGATATATTTTTAAGGGAAATTATCAGCCATATACCCTTAAATGACACCAGTATCAAACGTGCTACTGCTACAATACTTTTCGCTTATATCACTCGTATACCCTAAGTTAACAAAAGAGTTATGGCGTCAACCTTTCCGGTAACTGCCGTTTGCGAGCGCTGACATCATAAGGGTAATCTAGTCTTTTAAAAAAAACGACATGTCATCCCATTTACCTAGTAAAAAACGACATGTCATATGATATATTTTGATAAAAATGACATGTCATCCCATTTATCGGATAATTGTTAATAATTGCTAAAAAAAAAAGATACTTTACGACTGAATATACTCCTCCAAAATTTAACCTAAATAATTGAAGATTTACTCCTCCAAGCTCAAACTTGAATTTTTTATGTTATAATATGTATAATTGTAAATAATATGTTGTTAATAATTTTTTATGGTATAAGATGAATATTTTTTATGGATAATTGTTAATAATATGTACCATTAATAATTCATATTTTTTTAATAAAAAAATGTATTGTTAATAACAAAATAAAAAAAAATTGTGTATTGAAAATTTACATTAATTTTCATGGTAAATTTATTTTTTTACCTTATTTTGAGTTTAAAGGGTAAAATGGTCATTTTGCTCAAATTCTGTTAAGTTCTTAACGGTAGTAAACGGAAAGGTGGACGCCAGAACTCTTTTGTCAACTTAGGGTATACGAGTGATATAAGCGAAAAGTGTTGTAGCACGTTTGATACTGGTGTCATTTAAGGGTATATGGCTGATAATTTCCCTATTTTTAAATATTCAAATGGTATTTTTTTTCCTTGATGTAATTTAAAATTCGAATAAATCTAACATAAAATTGGTGAAAATATAAAATAATTAGATAGATTTAACATAAACATGTATGGACTTTTTAAATTTTTTTAAAATTATAAAACTAATTAGATAATTGGCTCAAACATGATATTGACTAAAGAACATTTATTTTAGTAGGCATTAGCGAAGGAGAGATGAGTAAGAGAATATGAATTCCAAAATGGATAATCCGAATCACCAGCAAAGGATTTTTTTTTTTTTTTTTTAACTGCCAAGATAAAGGTAATGGATGGAAACAACATTGGCCGTGGCTGATGCAAAAGTTAATGAAGTGTACTCTAGGCCTGCGAAGAAAATCGTCCTGCCCAACACGGCACTGAAATACAATTTAAAATAGTTTTAATCAATATAAACCAAACCTCCCAGAGCTCTGATCTTAATACGAGCGAAATATGATCTCTAAATCTGCTATATCAGACCACAACTAGAAACGGAGTACTTACCCTAGTAGACCAAGGAAGAAAATGTCACATAAAACGGATTTGGTGATTTTACTTTCGTTTTTCCTGCAAGAGACGTACAAGAGGAGTATGAAAGCAAATAAAATGTTTGTTGAAGAATTAAGAGGGGTTTAAGTATAAAGAACCTCTCAAAGAGAATTGCAAGAACAGCAGTAGCCAAAAGTGCCAAAAGCATGAGCATAAACCACAAGAACATAGCGACTCATGCCTTTATCCAGGGAAACCTTGGAGACTATGTTGTATCCCCCATAGCAACAACTACAAAATATACTAAGCATGTATGACTTTAATGCTTTCAACATAATTAATCTTCCGGGATCACTGGCTTTGATCAGCAGAATGACGATGAGTGAGCTTGAAAATCAGCCAGCTCCAAAGAAAGAATCTATAAATTTTAACAAATTTCGGAGAAACCTAATTATGCTCGCTTGCATATATGCAATTGAGTACGTTGTATATTGGTTTCACCTCGCTTGAATGCATTTAGAGAGATTTTGTAGGCGAGAGATACGTTGATTCTGTCTATATTGGCCATTTAGTGGGACAATGCTTAATGTTTCAAGAAAATAATAATGCCCATTTTCAGATTCTAGTTGTGGCACTGGGAAAATATCTTTCAAATTTTTTTCTTCTGTCTGTTTGAGTGTAGGATATATGTGGTTGTGTTTCCAATTACTCAATTTATTATATGTTATCGGCCACCACTGCGTTGCACACGGGGTAACAAACCCCCCTGTTTTTCTTCTATTGAAACCACCGTTGAACAATGTTCAATGTCTAATAATTAGACACGTAGTAATTTTTGAGTTACCTCATAATTCGTTAATGAGAGTTCAGGTCATTATCTAACAGACAACTCTTAGCCAAAAACTTCAACTAGTTCATGGAAGCTTTTGAGCTAGTGCTCCCGAGTACGTGCAACAAATATTTCCAAACAAGTAACGGCTTCTGAGTATCGAATAATGAATGCAACAAATGGTTCAATGCAAGAGTTCCCAACGACTAGTCGCGTAATATGTGCAACAAATGGTTCCAAGTAACATGTTCCGGTAATTTTTTTTTTTCCTTGAAGGAAAGTGAATTTCATAAATTAGAACTTAGAAGCAAACATTAATTATACTCATTGGAAATTTTTCTAGCCAAATTACACACTACAAATTTCTCAGGATCCTGAATGAGTTTAATCAACTTGGGGATTCTTTAAATCAACCATTCAATTAAAAAAAAAATTCTAATTTTACGTTCTTGATCCACCAATACATTCAAAATTAAATCTGTAAAAAATATCCCACAGTTACCGATCCCAAAGAATAGTATAAATTCAAAAGTGCAACAATTATATTTCATCCAGATTTTAACTAAAGTTCATAAAACTCTCAAGACGTAGGATTCATCTCTCAATTTGTGCTTGTAAACTCCTGCATCGAAACCATCGACAGCACGATCAAAGTCAAACCTTTCAAAACTGTTGCATGTAGGAATGGATTGTTCATTTAATGAACTCAGATTAGGTTGGATTTCCAATGATTTGTGGGCTTCGACGAAAATTATATTCGGGAATTTAGTAGCGGTTTCTAATTTAAATTTCCAATTTTTTTTAGTAAAATGGAAATTTTGTATCTACGATTTTCGCCGCACCGGCTTTGCCGATTTCCCATTATAATAAGACAAACTACTTCGGTTAGTAACCTAAAAGGCAACATGGCTGGACTCCGTGGTATATGATATGTGTTTAAATATGATGCGTATTCATCATAGTAGGAGGACACATGGAGCTCTCTTGTGCATTAGTGGGGTTAATTTTCTTCAAATATTTAGGATTAAATTTTTATAGACTATGCTAGCACATTTTTTTTCTTTTTTACTAAGGTTTAAATTACAACGTAAATGAGAAATTTTACCCATTAAATACTAATTTTTACCTTCTATTGTTATTTAAATTTAAGTGACCACAGTCACAGACTTCATTCATGTTCAGTTGAGCTACACTCAAGGGACTAATATCATCGGGCTTTTCTCGTAAGTGTGGCAACTCATATGATGGTGATAAGTCCTCACTTAGCCAACCACTCCAACAACACTTCACAGAAGTGAGTTAAACACAAAGGAAGACACCTGTAAAACTTGCAATAGAGGTTCTTGTAAGAAACTAACTATACCAACCACAAAAAACAAAACAACAAAGATCAAAGCAACAAGAACACAATGTTTAACTTTTACAGAAGCATTGACCCCCAGTTTTTCTATTACTCAATAAGAAAAGATTACAATATAGCTCTCAGGTTTTGTGCGCTCAAGGACTCCACTCTCTCTTTACTAGAATTTGGATCACCAACAAGATTCAATAACCAAATATTATACTTAATTGATAAACCACAATTAATTAGGAAAAACAAGAGAATTGAGAAAAAAAAACAATGGAAGATCATGCTTTCTCTCTCTTATACACTATTTTACTTTAATATATATATATATAGAGAGAGAGAGAGAGAGGGATGTATCTGGATCCACAACTTCAGTGAGGATGTTAATAAAGTTGTGGTCGCAGTTGTACAATATTTTGGGCGGAATTACAAAATTTCTCACTTCTCCATAGTGATCTCATTGCCTTCGGCTCTATCAGATTCCATAATCTCCAAACTTTTTCTTCTATTCTCGTATTTCTTTGCCCACAAAATTGCATACATGCCAAGAACTATCAATATCGATCCGAGAATCCTGAAAAAAGTCCAAAAAGAAAGAAAAAAAATAAGAGGGAGAAATTAAAGTGATAGAAAAAATAAGGGTGGATATAGCCATTTATTCCCTACAATTTTTGCCAATCACTCAATTTATTTTTGCATTTTTCAAAAATTACCAAAAGATCTTTATTGTCTATTTGTTTTCACTTAAAGTTGTACATAATTATAATTTCTTTTTCACCTTTTACAGGTTCGATTTATTTAAACTTCAAGTTATATCATATAGAAATATTATTTTAGACTTAAAAAGTGAGATGCAACATGTACAAAAGTAACAAGAAGAGTATTTTTTGGACTTTTTTTTTTAATAAAAAAAGGAGGCTACTCAAACTATTAGTACTTTAAGGACTAAAAGAAGCATTTATTTGAGAAAACAACTAATGACTAGCTATAATATATATATATATATATTTTCGTTAATTTGATTTTATGATTGGAATTATAAATGATTCAAATTTTGAGGTTGGAATTATAAATGAATCAAATACGTACTCTCCCAAGTGCAGTTCTTCTCCCAAAATAAGCAGCCCCATGATGGCTACAATAACCATTGACGATGGCCTAAACGCCGTCGTGAAAACTGGACCCTTTTCTCTTATGACCAATGTTTGAGCATACACTGTGATTCCAAAGACTACAATTCCCTACCCAAAAAAAGAAAAAAAGAAAAAAAAAGACATTTTAAAATAAAATAATCTAGAGTCCTTTGTTATGAATGTATGCACACTGTAAAATTTGAATTTAGCACGTGTGTAAACCTTTTATAAGATCAAATTCACGTTTTAAATCATGACGATGTCCTTATTGAGTAACTATTACACATTTGTATTTGTAAAAGCTTTACCATTCGAAAGATAAAAAGTGTAAAAAAGAAGGCTTACAGAATAAATAGGAGCCAGAAGGGTAATATTCCATGACAATCTCCATGAAGCAGGTTTATGATCAAGAATTACCGTCATGATTGCTGCAAGTAAAGTTCCTGCCAAGCACGATAATGATGTAAGTGTTATTGGTGCTGGATACTTCTTTATTGTCCATGTCTGCAAAAAAAAAAAAAAAAAAAGTAATAAACGAATATGAGTTAATATATACTCTTATAAATTAAATTAGAAAAGATTAATTTATAAAATTAATCACCTGTACGATAAAGAAAGCTGCAAGTGAAAGGTATGAAATGAAGAGCATGAGAGAGCCTTTTATCCAATTCCCGTCCAAGAACACTTTTGAAATGCCGTCAGTCTGATTTCCATGCCGACGATGTGCTGAAATTACTACAATGCCCTTGTACAAAGTTGAAAGAATTGCTCCACCTAAGGCAACGAGAGTCCCTGCAATCTTTGCTTGGGCACTAAGTTTGGATATGTCTAATCTTTCCATTCTGAAATGACAAAAGTAAAATACTCCCGACTAGTTCAAAATGATACTAATAATAATGATAAGGGTAAAAGTTCGTTTAATTCTTATATTTTAAGATTAATAAATCGTTTAATCTCTATATTTTTAAAAGTATCTCAAAATATTTGTGTTGTTAAACTTTGATACTCCTATCATTACTTTTTGTTCTTTTAGCTTGCTTTTACAATATCATTGTCTTACAATAATTTTTATGGACATTAATATAAAGAAAAAATTAAATTAACAATATAACCCAAAAATAAAGTAAAATGAAAATAATATATATTAATTTTTGTGTAATCTCACGTATGCCCAAAAAAAATTAATATTGTAAAAAATTAAATTATCAATTTTTTGACATCAATTAGAATTAATATATTAACTCATTAGTAGAATGTTCCAAAAAAATTAATATATATACTTTTGTTTTTATTTTATTTTTGGGGTTAAATCGGTAATTTAATTTTTGTGGAACACTTTGCTAAGGAGTTAATATATTAACTCTTTTCTTAATGTCCAAAAAACTAGTAATTTTAATTTTTTTTAAATATTAATTTTTGGATATATGTGAGCTTCTACAAAAATTAGAATATATTTTTTGTTTTTGTTTTATTTTTTGGTGCTAAATTGGTAATTTAATTTTTTTATTATTGTTAAAAAAACTAAATATTATTATAAGAGAGCAACATTATAAAAGCAAGTAAAAAAGAACAAAAAGTAATGACAGGTGTGTTAATAATTTAATAGTAGGGATGCTTTGAGATATTTTTAAAAATACAAGGTCTAAACTGATATTAACTTTAAAATATAAAAATTATAAAAGCAACATTATAAAAGCAAGACAAAAGGAACAAAAAATAATGACATGAGTGTTAATAATTTAACAGTAGGGATGCTTTGAGGTATTTTTAAAAATTATCTGTTTAAACAGACATTAACTTTAAAATATAAAAATTAAATGAGCTTTTACCATAATGATAATATTAGTGGATATTCGATTGTTCTAAATAATGATAATAATACTAGAGGGAGAACCGATCTAGTGCATGTTGTCACATATATTATGGTGTGTGACATTACATGTGACAAATTCTCAATGGAAAGCCCTGAGCCTCATGGCTAGGTTAGCTTCCGAAATTGAAGCATGCCACACGTGTTGCCGTGCACCACAACATACACGATAACGTGCATTAGATCAAATGCGATAGTAGACATTCGATTCACTAACATACAAACAAACAAGGTTCAAACCTAAAACCCCTCATCTTCAATTAGTATGCATGGCAGAAGGATAGATATAAAAAAAAAATAATAATAATAAGGATGGTAAATGATCCTATAACTAGAACTTGTAGTTTGAGTCAAGTTAGTTCGTATATTTTTTAAAATGTCTTTGTTATTGTTGTTTTCATACATATTGAATATAATTTTTAAAGGTTAAAACTATATTTTTATTTGATATAATTCAAAATTCAAAAAAATCTAATATGAAGTTGGTGAAAAACATAGAATTATTAGATAGTTTTTAGCCCAAACAGATACGCGTAGAGAGTTTTTGAAAAAATTTTAAAAATGCATGGACTAAGTAAGAGATAATTAGCTCAAATAATTAGCTTAAGCTGTAAGGATTAAAAGAACATTTATCCTAATAATAACAATTTTAGTAGAGTTCGTAAAAACAAATAATTAAGGAAAGTTGATTAGAGAATATGAATCCGCAAAATGGATGATCTGTATCCACAGCAAACGGTCTCTTTTCTATTTAATGTATGTTGATACCTAAACACAACTGCCAAGATAAATGTAATGCATGGAATAATATTGGCCATGGCTGATGCAAAAGTTGGTGAAGTGTACTCTAGGCCAGCAAAGAAAAGCGTCCTGCCCAACACGGCACTGAAATACAATTTAAAATATTTTTAATTAATATAAACCAAACTTACAAGAGTTCTGATCTTGATGCTTGCGGAATTTGATCTCCAGATCTCTTATATCAGACTACGACAAGAAATGGAGTACTTACCCTAGTAGACCAAGGAAGAAAATGTCTCGCAAGATGGATTTGGTGATTTTACTTTTGTTTTTCCTGCAATACAAGATGAGTATAAAAGCAAATAAAAAGATGTTGAAGAATTAAGAGGGGGGTTAGTATAAAGAACCTCTCAAAGAGAATTGCAAGAACAGCAGTAGCCAAAGTGCCAAAAGCATGAGCATAAACCACAAGAACATAGCGACTCATGCCTTTATCCAGGGAAACCTTGGAGATTATGTTCAATCCTGCATAGCAACAACTACAAAATATACTAAGCATATATGGCTTTAATGCTTTCAACATAATTAATCTTCTGGGATCAGTGGCTTTGATCAGCACAATGGCAATGAGTGAGCTTGAAAATCAGCTAGCTCCAAAGCAGAATCTATATATATTAGCAAATTTCGAAGAAATCTAATTATGCTCTCTTGCATATATGCAATTGAGTACTTTATATATTGGTTTCACCTCATTTGATCTAGTGCTTGATGATTAGGATGCTTTTAAAGGGATTTTTACGGCAAGAGACTTATTCCGTCTCTATTGGCCATTTAGTGGGACACTGCTTTATGCTTCACGTAAATAGTAATGTCCATTTTCAGATTTTAATTGTGGTATTGGAAAAAGATCTGTTTATTTGTGTTTCCAATTATTCAATTATTGGAAAAAGATCTTGCTAAGTAAACGTTATAGTATCATTATAATGTCATGATTATATGGCTCTAGTGATTCCGCAACTTTATAGCTAGTATAGCATAGGAATCCACAATTGTGTACATTATACTGGCTCATAGTTTTATGTAGCATTAGGTAGATGGCGTTTTCACTTTCTTAATGATGGCATTTTTTATCATGTGAAATGCAAAATGCTGATTAAATCAGAATATAAATTTAATTTGTAATTAACAAAATTATATTATACTATTTAAAAGAAAGTTCTTGTTGAGAGATAAATAAGAATTTAAATATTTGGGATTGATAGCATTATTTATTCCAAAGTTATCCCTACTATTATTATTTCTTCGTAAAAAATTAAGAAAAACAAGAGAATTGGAAAAAAAAAAAAGACAGACGCCCTCTTTTTTTTTTAATACAAGTACGCTATCAAATTGTGCAGTTTAACAGAATTATTTTTTATGCACTATAAAATTGTGCAGTTTAATAGCGTGTCTACAACCGCACAATTTAACAGTGCACTTTATGGGAAAAAAAATAAGGATGTTTGCACTAAAGAAGGACTCTACACACACACACATCCTATATATAGGAAGCCTGTGGCTGCACATGGTGGGCTCCAACATGTGCAACTAAACAAAATGAAAAAAAGAAATCTAACGGCCCCAAATGAATGTTACCCATATTTGAACAACACCCTCTCTCTCTCTCTCTCTCTCTCTCTCTCTCTCTCTCTCTCTCTATGCGCGCACACACACACACTCTGATCGTCGTCATCCGCCCACACACCACGGTCGCTCTCAATAAGAGTATAGATGGTGGATGAAAGCCCACAAACAAAAGATCGATGGAGAAAGCAACCCCCACAAGTATGAAAGATGTTTGGGAAGTATGAAAAAAGATTTCTTTTGGAGAGTGGCCGTAGAATTAGTTACCTTATGAAGAGATCGTGCGCTCGCCCTTATTTTTTTTTAATGCAAATACGCTGTTAAATCATGCGGCTTAATCAAATTAATTTTCATATATAATCATTCTCAGGTGCGAACACCTTTATTTTTTAAAACAGACACGCTTTTAGGCCGTAAGGTTTAATAGGCTTATTTTTTAATGAACGATAAAATCATGCAGTTTAATAGTATTAAAAGTTAACTCTCTTAACCTACATAGTTTAAAAGCGTGTCCGTATTTATATATAAATCTAACCACTGAAGTGTAGAATTGTAACTGCAAATTTTTTTATTAAAAAGAAAAGTGTTATAAACTTCTAGAGTTTCATCAAATAATTTTCAAGTAGTAACATTTAATCGACTATTTGAATTTAAATTTTGAAAGATAGTAGAATAAAAAATTATTCTGGACTTATCCATCTCTTATCTTTTTAAAAAATAAAATTATTATATAAAAAGTGAGTGGAGAGGGAATATCCCCACCTAATAGTATTAACCAGCACTTAAAAATTAAGAAGAAATTGTATAATTCTTAAAAACATATCTTATATCCATAAAATGTAATTTTTTATGTTTTCTCAGTGTTCACCAACAAGATTCAATAATCAAAGATCGTACTTAATTTATAACCATAAATGATTAAGGGAAAGAAAACAAGATAATTGAGATAAAACAATGGAAGATTATGATTTCTCACTTTGCACATTATATTTTGATTTTTTTTTTTAAATAGAGAGATATCTCGATCCACAACATTAACGATGACGTTAATAAAGTTGTGGTTGTAGTTGTACAATAGTGATCCATTAATTTGGACAGAGTTACCATATTCTCACTTCTCCATAGTGATCTCATTATCAGATTCCACAATCTCCAAATTTTTCCTTTACTCTCATATTCCTTTGCCCATTAAATTACAAACAAGCTAAGAACTAGGGATGGAAAAATCTTTCATGAGTTTGGGGTCCTATGGGGTTCCACCCTAAATGGGGTGAATTTTGAATAATTTGTGGGGAATGAGGTGAGGGATGGGGGAAAAATAATCCCCAAACTCTTAATGGGGTATGGTTTGGTTTGTATTCTCCACCCCACCCCAATCCTCATTATATATAAATATTTTTTCTAATTTTTATTTAATAATTTTTGTTTGAGTCATGATACAACCACAAACTCTTGTATAAACTTATCTTGTACAAATTGATGTGACATTAATTCATTAGTTGAATGAAAATATAAATAATAGAAATAAATCATGTGGGCCAAGAGATATTTAATTCTATTAATGAATTAACGTCACATCAATTTACACAAAATAGGTTTGTACAAAAGTTTGTGGCTATATCATTACTCTTTTTGTTTTATCAATTACAATGTTAGTTAATAAATTTTCTTTTTATTTTTCTTGGCATAAATGGACTACGACTAAAAGAAAATCCTACACTATAATCTTTATTTACCCTAAACTATTGTTATGTTTTCTTTTCTCTCTTAAGTTATTGTTCTGTTCAAACATATTTCAATTTTGATATTGTTTCAAGATATTATTTCAAACATTTGGAGATTTTTAAAAATACTGTAAATACTTATAATATGATAATGATTTTCTTTTAATTTTTAATTTTTAATTTATTGAACTCTTGTATCTATATCTACTATAAAATAAATCAATGGAGAAAGGGGTGGGGATGGAGAAATCATTTGCGACGTGGGGATTCCCCATCCCCATCCCACTAAATTTATTGGGGAATAAGGTGGGGGAATAGAGGCGAAATGTTTAATGGGGTTAGCCTCCCCACCCCCATATCGATCTCAGCATCCTAAAAATGTCAAAAAACAAAGAAAAAAAAAGGGAGCGAAATTAAACCGATAGAAAAAATAAAGGTACATATTCATTTATTAGTGTTTGTAATTTGAGTCATTTACAGAATTTATTTTTTGTATTTTCAGAAATTGCCAAAAGGTCTCCATTGTATATATGTTTCATTTAAAGTTGCAGCTAATTATAGTTTATTTTTCACGTGTTACACGTTATATTTATTTAAATTTCAAGTTATATACTATAGAAATTATTTTAGGCTTAAAAAGTGAGATGCAACATGTACAAAAGTAACAACAAGATCATTTTTTGGATAATTTTTTTTTTAAAAAAAAAATGAGAGGCTACTCAAACTATTAATAATATAAGAACTAAAGAAATATTTTTGATTAACTATAATTTTTCCTCTTTTGGTTATTTTGATTTTGTGATTCAAATACGCACTCTCCCAAGTGCAATTCTTCTCCCAAAACAAGCAGCCCCGTGACAGCTGCAATAACTGTTGACAAAGGCGTAAATGCCGTCATGAAAACTGGACCCTTTTCTCTTATGACCAATGTTTGAGCATACAGTGTGATTCCAAAGACTAAAATTTCCTACACAAAAGGATACAATATTTTATTTTTCAAAGTAACTCAGATAACCTACCATTGAATAGAAGAGATATAGCCTCATGTAAGGTCACATTCAAATTTTAAAACATCGTGATGTCCATAATTTAATAACTAGTTACACATCTGTATTTGTAAAAGCTCTAATATTTTGAAAAATAAAAAAATGTAAAAGAAGGCTTACAGAATAAAGAGGAGCAAGAAGGGTAATGTTCCACGACAATCTCCATGAAGAAGGTTTATGATCAAGAATTGCTGTCGTGATTGCTGCAGCCTGCAAGTAAAGTTCCTGCCAAGCAAGTTAATGATGTAAGAGTTATTGGTGCTGGATACTTCTTTACTGTCCATGCCTGCACAAAAATTATAAACAAATAGGAGTTAATATATATTCATATATACAAATTAAATTAGAAAAGATTAATTTATGCATTTTATGTTATATTAGAGACTTTCATGCATGGTTTGTATTATTTTCAATGCTGATCGAGTTGAAAACATTTGATGATAATTTAATATGAATGATTAAGAAGATGCACGCATGCATTTTCAGTTGTGATGGCTTTATGCCTTAGCTTGTACTGGGTTGTACTGATGTCATGCTTATTAATTTCTTACTCATGGAGTTTGTCATGTTAGCGTTTCTCTTGAAGATTTTTGCAGTATTTTACTTATGATGCGTGTGTGTTTATAGCAAAACAAAATTAATTTAATGACTGGGTAATTATGCATTTGGTTGGGCTAGACGGTCCTTGATTTTTTTTGCCATCCTTTATAGTGGTGGCCAGTTTGATAATTTCGTGTTAATGTGATTGTTGCTAGTTATGTATAGAAATAATTTGTAGTGCTTTCAACTTATACTTTTTTATTAGTTGGATTCTTGTCATGTGTGTATTTACTTTTATATAATTATTTAAAAGTACACATGACAAGAATCCTACATTAGTGGGAGTATGCATATCTTAAAAATTCGTATATCTTAAAAATTCTCCCATGGTTTGAACTTTTATATACATTTAAAATTTGCATGACAAATTGATGGTTATTAGATTAGAATATTAGGGTAGTCAATCTTGAGCATATACTATCAATAATGAACAAGTGACATAGAATACTTAAAGACATGAGAATTGAAATCATGAAAGGAAGCTAACTCCTTAAACTAGTTTCTAAGGGTGTATTTGGGAGCTAGTGAGGTGCTCTACATTTTAAGCTGCAACTGCTGTAGAGTAAAAGCTACAATTCTGGAGTAGAAGTTGAGAACTTCAATTTTCTAACATACGCATATCTCCAACCCCTCTTCTTCAATTAGTACACAGGCGAGAAGGGCAGGTAACAACAGTAATATTAAAGGATAATTAAATGATCCTTTAGTCCTTGCAGATTGAGTCAAGTTACTCCATATATTTTTAAAATTATCAAAAAAAAATTGTTATTTGTAGCTATTAGTTATATTTTTAAAGATTAAAATGGTACTTTTTTTCTTTGATGTAATTTAAAATTTGTATAAATCTAACATAAAATTGGTGAAAAATATAAAATAATTAGATAGATTTTAACATAAACATAGATGTAGGGACTTTTTAATTTTTTTTTTAAATTATAAAAACTAATTAGATAATTGGCTCAAACGTGATATTGACTAAAGAACATTTATTTTAGTAGGCATTAGCAAAGGAGATGAGTGAGAGAATATGAATTCCAAAATGGATAATCCGAATCACCAGAAAAGGATCTCTTTTTTTCCCCCTATTCGATGCATGTTGATACCTGAGTACAGCTGCCAAGAAAGGTAATGGATGGAAACAACATTGGCCAATGGCCGTGGCTGATGCAAAAGTTAATGAAGCGTACTCTAGGCCTGCGAAGAAAATCATCCTGCCCAACACGGCACTGAAATACGATTTAAAATAGTTTTAATCAATATAAACCAAACCTCCCAGAGCTCTGATCTTAATGTGAGCGAAATTTGATCTCTAGATCTGCTATATCAGACCACAACTAGAAATGGAGTACTTACCCTAGTAGACCGAGGAAGAAAATGTCGCACAAAACGCATTTGGTGATTTTACTTTTGTTTTTTCTGCAAGAGACGTACAAGATGAGTATGAAAGCAAATAAAATGTTGTTGAAGAATTAAGAGGGGTTTAAGTATAAAGAACCTCTCAAAGAGAATTGCAAGAACAGCAGTAGCCAAAAGTGCCAAAAGCATGAGCATAAACCACAAGAACATAGCGACTCATGCCTTTATCCAGGGAAACCTTGGAGACTATATGTTGAATCCTGCATAGCAACAACCACAAAATATACTAAGCATGTATATATGGCTTTAATGCCTTCAACATAAATAATCTTCTGGGATCACTGGCTTTGATCAGCAGAATGGCGATGAGTGAGCTTGAAAATCAGCTAACTCCAAAGATGAATCTACAAATTTTAACAAATTTCGGAGAAATCTAATTATGTTCTCTTGCATATATGCAATTGAGTACTTTATATATTGGTTTCACCTCGCTTGAATTTAGAGAGATTTTGTAGGCAAGAGATACGTTGATTCTGTCTATATTGGCCATTTAGTGGGACAATGCTTAATGTTTCAAGAAAATAATAATGCCCATTTTCAGATTCTAGTTGTGGCACTGGGAAAATATCTTTCAAATTTTTTTCTTCTGTCTGTTTGAGTGTAGGATATATGTGGTTGTGTTTCCAATTACTCAATTTATTATATGTTATCGGCCACCACAGCGTTGCACACGGGGCAACAAACCCCCCTGTTTTTCTTCTATTGAAACCACCGTTGAACAATGTTCAATGTCTAATAATTAGACACGTAGTAATTTTTGAGTTACCTCATAATTCGTTAATGAGAGTTCAGGTCATTATCTAACAGACAACTCTTAGCCAAAAATTTCAACTAGTTCATGGAAGCTTGTGAGCTAGTGCTTCCCGAGTACGTGCAACAAATATTTCCAAACAAGTAACGGTTTCTGCGCATCGAATAATGAATGCAACAGATGGTTCAATGCAAGATTTCCGAACGACTAATCGCGTAATATGTGCAACAAATGGTTCCAAGCAACATGTTCTGGTAATTTTTTCTTTCTTCTTTAAGGAAAGTGAATTTCATAAATTGGAATCAAACATTAATTATACTCATTGGAAATTTTTCTAGCCAAATTACACACTACAAATTTCTCAAGATCCTGAATGAGTTTAATCAACTTGGGGATTCTTTAAATCAACCATTCAATTAAAAAAAAATTTTACGTTCTTGATCCACCAAGACATTCAAAATTAAATCTGTAAAAAATATCCCATAGTTACCGATCCCAAAGAATAGTATAAATTCAAAAGTGCAACAATTATATTTCACCCAGATTTTAACTAAAGTTCGTAAAAACTCTCAAGACGTAGGATTCATCTCTGAATTTGTGCTTGTAAACTCCTACATCGAAACCATCGACAGCACGATCAAAGTCAAACCTTTCATAACTGTTGCATCTAGGAATGGATTATTCATTTAATGAACTCAGATTATGTTGGATTTCCAATGATTTGTGGGCCTCGACGAAAATTATATTCGGGAATTTAGTAGCGGTTTCTAATTTAAATTTCCAATTTTTTTTAGTAAAATGGAAATTTTGTATCTACGATTTTCGCCGCACCGGCTTTGCCGATTTCCCATCATAATATCTATTTGTCCTTTGTATTCACATAGATTGGAATGCCTTAAATCCAACGGCTCATTTATAATAAGACAAACTACTTCGGTTAGTAACCTAAAAGGCAACATGGCTGGACTCCGTGGTATATGGTATGTGTTTAAATATGATGCGTATTCATCATAATAGGAGGACACATGGAGCTCTCTTGTGCATTAGTGGGGTTAATTTTCTTCAAATATTTAGGATTAATTTTTTATAGACTATGCTAGCACATTTTTTTCTTTTTTTACTAAGGTTTAAATTACAACGTAAATGAGAAATTTTACCCATTAAATATTAATTTTTACCTCTTATTATTACTTAAACTCAAGTGACCATAGTCACAGACTTCATTCATGTCCAGTTGAGCTGCACTTAAGGGACTAATATCATTGGGCTTTTCTCGTGAGTGTGGCAACTCACATGATGGTGATAAGTCCTCACCTAGCCAACCACTCCAACAACACTTCATAGAAGTGAGTTAAACACAAAGGAAGACACCTGCAAGACTTGCAATAGAGGTTCTCGTAAGAGACTAATTATACCAACCACAAAGAACAAAACAACAAAGATCAAAGCAACAAGAACACAATGTTTAACTTTTACAGAAGCACTGACCCCCAATTTTTCTATTACTCAATAAGAAAAGATTACAATATAGCTCTTAGGTTTTGTGCGCTAAAGGACTCCACTCTCTCTTTACTAGAATCTGGATCCCCCAAAACACACGATTCACCCTTACTATATGTACAAGTTGCAAATGACACCCTTATTTGCCAATGCAAGATGGTGCGTTGCCTTTGCACCACTTCAATTCTTTTCCCCAAAACTAGGTATCACTAAGCATGATGTGAGGAAACACATCTCCACTCCCCCAAAGATAAGGCGGCCGCCACCCACTAGCCTAGAAGCAAAGAAGTGATGAGTAATCACTGCTATCCATTTCCCTTGATGAGTAACCGCCACTACCCACTTCCCTTGTCTCCACTTTTCTAGCCATGTATTACAAGGCCATGATCTTCCACTAATAGCACCAATAACTACCCACTCATGCTAGTTTTTAGGACCCATTTCCAGAGAATTCCAGCCAATATACTCCACATTCAACCCCCATTGCCTGAACACAGCCTATGTCTGTAATTTGAAAGCCTCTCATATTCGCATAGTTTGGCCCCCGTGCATGCTCCCTTGTGTTGCATGTTTGCACGCTACCTTTACATGCTTTTGCGCTACTGTCTAGTGTTATCTCGCATTTTCTCCACTTGGCATGTGTGTGCGCCCTATGCGCCCCGCGCAGTCGGGCGCCCATGTGCTTGAGAGAGGCAGCAAACGCTCTTGTGCGAGCTCCCTCGCGCTTTTCTCAATAGCTTGCACTTGCTGTCACATCCCAGTCCTCGCACTAGTCTTGCCTTACTTTCATGTTACTTCCAAGCACGCCCATGTTTCTGCCACGACTTGGCACAAGGCCATAAACTAGGCTTTGGCATCGCCATCATGGTCTAAGGCGGTGACAAATAACATGCAATTATAAAGTTAATTTTAGATATTCTTGTAGGTTCCTAATGTTTAAAATCAATAAATATGTCATGTAATTTTTTTCTTTAAAGTTTAATCTAATATTTTATCGAGTTTAAATATGAACAAATTTTTAAAGTAATTTTTTGAACTCAAATAAAATTTGTCTAAAACATAAAGTTTTATGGGACTTCAATCTTCAAAGGGTGATTGTCGTGTACCAATAGACTAAAAAATGTAAAATGTTGTCCTTACACGTAATTTATGTTCAAAAGGGGTTTAAGTATTATTATTTTTATTTAAATTTGGGTGGTGATATTCACCATTTTAATCCTCTTTAATTATTTAAATTTATGACACAAAAGCATATATTTTAAATAATTTAGTCCTTCGTATTATAAAAATAAAATAATAAAATAAAAATTGTATTAAAACAACATTAGTGATCAGTAAATAAACTTATGTAAAGAGTTTGACACAATTAATTAATTGTTTAAAATTTTACTTTAGCTTAAATTTTTCAAATAATGTGTGTATATATATATATATATATATATATATATATATATAAAGGGATGAATTTACACATTGTGGAGTGAAAAAATCGCACCCTGCAATTACACCAGCCTAAAGTTTAAACTGACATGTCGTACAACCTTCACGTCGAATGAAAAGTTCACACCGCATGAGGGATATTCTTTACAAATTAAACCGACTCATCGTAACACTTTTACTTCCCAGTAAAAGACGTACCAAATGTCGTATTAAAAAAAAATAAGTCACACGACTGTCATGTTGTATAACCAATAAAAGTTAAACCGACAGGTCGTTGAACACAAATTTTTATTTTTATGTTTTTCCCAAAATCATGTTTCATCTTCTATGTAGCCTCTGTTAGCAACTCTGCTGCAATTTCACATTCAAAACCTAAACTTGGAACTGAACCGAAGCCAAAGCCGGTAATTTCACTGCTTCAACTTTGGCTTTTGTCACACACAAATTTAAAATTCTTCAACTTCAATGCTTCTTCGCCAACGCCTCACAACTCTCACTCGCAGCGTCTCCTCTTCATCACCCACCAGATACAAAGCTCCCACTCTCTACAAAAACCCAGAAATCGACAACCCAAATGAGGACCGAAAGAATGCCGTAACTCTCCAGGTCCTCTCATGGGGCCGAGGCGCCTCTGGCCAACTTGGCGTAGGCACTGAAGAATCGGGACTTTACCCTGGCCCAGTTGCAAATCTCATTTTGTCTGAACCCTATTTTCTCGCACAGACTCCAGGCAAGCTTGTTAGCGATTGTAATCGTGACGGGAATAAAAACGGTGAAGTGGATATTGGGATTTCATGTGGGTTGTTTCATTCTGGGTTGGTGGTGAACGGGAAGTTGTGGATTTGGGGCAAAGGAGATGGCGGGCGGCTTGGATTTGGGCATGAGGATGCTGCGTTTGTGCCTACTTTGAATCCTTATTTGGATGATCCTGTTCGTTGTATTGCTCTTGGTGGAGTTCATTCTGTTGCTCTTACTTCACTTGGTCAGCTTTTCACTTGGTCAGTGCTTAATCCACTCTGCAATTTTTTTAAAATTAAATCTCTTTTGTTTAGTAAATGTGGGTATGTTTCGGTATCTTGAAAGTGCCGTGGCTTTTATTCTCTGTAGTTGTTGAGGAATGTAATCGCTATTTTCACGCATAAGTGGGTAAATAATCTGCAAAAAGTTATTGGCCGAATAAAATGAGAATGTTTTACTAATGTACTTCCAGAGTTAGGTAGAAGCAAAGAGTTAGCTGCTAGGTAAAAGTTGGTGTTTACCAACCATTCCAGTTGTGTTGCTCTCAATACATGCCACTTAAAGTCTCTTTAATTTTGTAAAATGTGCGTGGTTATTCAATAATTATAACCTTTTTATTAGATATTCAATATTTATAATTTGATGACTGTCCCAATACAACCGGTAGACATGATGATTCATGGGGTTCTAGTGTGTTGTGTTTGGGTGGAGAAAGATTAAAGAAAAGGGAAGGAAGACATCTGTTTATATGTATTTGCACAATTGATGTATTTACTTGAACATTTGTTTATTCCAATGACGTAATGGTTCTATCATTAGAAATGAAGTTTGCAGGGGTTATGGTGGTTTTGGTGCACTTGGGCATTCTGTCTATCATAGAGAGCTGTTCCCTAGATTGGTGGAAGGAGCTTGGGAAGGGAAAATAAAGCATATGGCAACCAGTGGGATGCACACTGCTGCTATTACTGAGTCAGGTTTGTTGTATTGTAATAATTATTATTATTCTTTGTGCTTACTTGCATTACAAATAGAGTGGATTTGTATGTAATTTATGGCAATTTTTTGTGGAGGGATGGCCACTTCTGCTATTTCAATCTAAGGATTTTGTTTTGTGTTAGAGCTTTCTTGTGGGATCACCGAATTTGTTGCGTGTAATAGAACTTTGTCAAAGAACTCTGTCTTGACTCTTGAGACCATCTGAATCTGGTATGGTTACTGTGTGATTATCCTTCAAGAGTTTTAATACATAGGACAGAAAGTATACTCATTAGTTAATGCTACAAACATATCACTGGTGTGAAATATGATTTGTCTGATTCTATGTTAAGCATTTCCATTTGTTTCTAGACTCACTCTGTTGCAGACCCCCAGACATAGAATGTATCACATTTGTGAACACAAATGTAGCTGACTAGTTGTCTGAGTGTTGTATAAATTTTCTCTTTCTATTTTGTATAAATCTTCAGTTATATAATTAGATTAAATGTTCTTCAGTTATTTCATTAGTTGTCTCATATTTGTTACGAAATGAAAAAAAGAAAGCATGTAGGTATCTGAATTTTCTGTCTATTACTGGTTAAATATAGGAGAACTCTATACCTGGGGTCGAGATGAAGGTGAAGGAAGATTGGGTCTTGGTCCCGGTCGGGGCCCAAATGAGGCTGGAGGACTTAGTATCCCTTCAAAAGTCAAAGCATTACCCGTGCCTGTGGCTGCTGTTTCTTGTGGTGGATTTTTCACTATGGTGCTGACAGAGGAAGGGCAGCTTTGGAATTGGGGAGGTACTCGTGTATTTCTTTCCTCTAAACTGTGTCTTTGTTTCTAGTCAGTATGGCCCAGTAAGTTATCAGGTGGAAATTTTCATAATTTCTTTGATTTTATTGAATAAATCTAAAGGAGTTATGCATTTGGTTTCGAATAAATCTAGTTTATTTGGTCTTAAAAGCAGAATTACCTTTGTGAATAGAGTATTATTGCAGTTTAAAAGCTCTTGCTGATTTGCTCAAATACTATAGAGCCTGAAATCTATGCATGGGTTTGGCTGCGGAGGGGAATGGGTTGCTCTCAGGCTATAAAGAGAAAAAAAGAAAAAGAGAAAAAAAAAATACCTGGGGTTTTACATGAATATTTCTGGCTTTTCCTGAGTAAAATAATAGGCAACCATGCCTTTTTTTTCCCTTTCCTCTCTCTCCCTTGTAATTTTATTCTAAAGGTTAAGACTTTAGCTTTGTTAAAATGTTATTTTACTCTGGTTCAATAGCATAGTGACATTATTTTGGGACTTCTTTGTGTTTTTCATTCAGCAAATTCTAACTATGAGCTTGGAAGAGGTGATAGGGTTGGTGGTTGGAAACCCAAACTCCTTCCTAATCTTGAAGATGTTCGCATCATTCAGATAGCAAATGGCGGTTATCACTCCCTGGCACTAACTGGTAAAATAGTTGGGAATTTTACATGAGTCTTTGCTCCCTACTGTCCCTTTTTAGGTTGTATACTAATACTAATATTCTTTCATGATGTGTAATTTCAGATGACGGCAAAGTTTTTTCGTGGGGCTATGGTGGACATGGTCAATTGGGTCATTCTTTTACCCAAAATCAGAAAGTACCTATGGTCATTGAAGCTTTAGCTGATGAGTTTGTAACCCACATTGCTTGTGGAGGATCAACTTCAGCAGCTGTAACTGGTAAAAGAAGCTACATTATTCTTGATATTGTTATCGTTATTGTTAGGTCATAGAAGGTGCACAGCATACTAGTATATACATGCTTCACATCCTTCAATCCAAAAATAGATGTGATCTCATAGATAATATTAAAATACTCCAGCAACAGTTCTGCATAACTTTCATTTGCGTTGCTTTTTGACCCTCTATATATACATTCCTAGGATCTTTTATGCGGTTCCTAGAACCTTTGTATTGAAATTTAATCTGGAATCTAGCCATGCATGTTGCTAGACCTAATCAGCATATTATCAACATATAACATCAAGGAAATGAAAATTATCAATAAACATCTCAGATTAGACAAAACCATCGAAACTGCTTCGCATTCAGCAGATCTGCCAATTGCCTCAACTGTAATATGGTACTAGGAATTATCATAGATATGATTAGATGTAACAAAAATTGAATTTATCTAGTCCGTAAGTAAATCATATAAAAGAAAATTTGAGTAATTACTTTTTATTTGGAATCAAGCTGAACAAATCATAGTGTCATAATTGATTTAAGACACTCATGTTCATCGATATTATGTTTGCATTCAGAGAAAGGGAAGTTATATATGTGGGGAAATGCCAAAGATTCTCAATTGGGAGTTCCTGGGCTGCCGGTGGTGCAGCCATGTCCGGTTGAAGTCAATTTTCTAATGGAGGATGGCGGATTGGGTTCTCATCATGTGCTATCAGTTGCAGTTGGTGCATCTCACGCCATGTGTTTAGTCTTGAGGTCATAGTTTTACAGATGGTATTGGAACTACAAGGTTTTCTCAACATATTGCGGTTTCACAGAGCTTAAACAGCAATTACAATGAAGATAGAATTTTGAGTTTTTTTTTTATGAGGAAAAACAAATGTAGACGAAGCATTTGTGCGGTGTATTTAGACGAAGCATTTGAGTTTTAGAGATTGCTAGCCATGCATGTTTGACATTCTCTTGCAGCTGGGTCTGGTAGAGAATTTTGGGCACTATAATCTCTTGTAATGCCTGTTGTCCCTTTCTCAGCTGTAAAATTTTCTAGTAGCAACATTTCTCTCTGTTGAAATTTGATGGGGAAAAAAATGGCAGTTTTTTCACTTGCTGTAATTGATGGAAAATAAATGACCTTACTGGAGAAATATTTCGTAGGCTTAATAATGTTTATTTTGTCACATTTATTTTTGCATCATTTTGATATGCAGCCATGGTCCATTCTTATAGGTTCACATCGGGACAGACCCTTGGACCCACGGTGAGAAGCAAACAAACCGATGAATGCGCAAGCCTGCACTCCTAGACAAAAGAAGCGCGTGTGGACCACTTGAGTTTGTTCGATGTGTGACAAACTTTAATAAATCCATTATCGTATTATCCTCATCAACTCTCACTTTCACACTTTTCATGAAAAAACTTTAAATGATAAATAGTTAACATGAGTGACAATTTTGAATATTATTGATTAGATAAAAGATCCGGCTACAGTACCACAGTGGTACCGTGCCACTTCTTTTATTTTTTATGACTGTATTATTGTAAATGTTCATGTAATCCCTTTCATTTATTTTTATTTAAACTTTGTTTCATAAATATTAAGTTAATTTCTCCCAAACCCGTGAATCCTTCAACGGCCGATCAACGGCAAATTAGCTCCTAGGGTGGCTGTGTCTGGTCGTAAAAAACAAAGGGAATTGTGGGGAACAAAATCCAGGTGGTGGTGTCACCGGAAACCGGCAAAATTGTGGCGAATTGAAGCATCTTTTCACGGCTTCGATCGGCAGCTTTTCGAACACTTTCCGGCGACAAGGATGGCATGGAGATGATCGGCATCGCACGAGCTTCCGATCGGTACCAACCTTGGCCGGTGGAGTGGTCGGAAACGGAAACGGCATACGGGTCGGGTTTGCGGGTTCGGTTTGACCCGATTCTTTTTGCTACAAGGATGACATGGAGATGACCGGCGTCGCACGATCTTTCGATCGGTACCAACCTTGGCTGGTGGAGTGGCTGGAAATGAAAACGGAATCCAGGTTGGGTTTACGAGTTCGGGTCGATCTAATTCTTTTCCTTGTTAATTATTTAATCTCAAAATTATAAAGAGTGGGGTATTGTGGTATAGGTATAATATAGAATAAAAATTTATAAATAATAAATAACACAAGGTGCTAATTAAAATATTTATATGGATGTAGTAGAAATTAATTTAATATTTATAAAGTAAAGCTTAAATAAAAATGAGTGAAGGGGGTTATATGAAAATTTATAATAACACAGTCATAAAAAACAAAAGAAGTGGCACGGTACCACTGTGGTACCGTAGCCGGATCCTTAAATAGTAGTTTCAAATTTCTATAGCAATAGTAAAATGTATCATATACAAGAATGATAGAACAAGAATATTTCACATGTAACCAAATATATTTTTTTAATATTGCAAAAATATGATTACAAAACCAAATATACTTTCATAACAAAAACAGAGCACGCATTTAATGTAATTAACAAATATTGTTACTTTTTTTTTTTCTATCGTATAATGTATAACAAATCTATATTATATGAATTAATCTATGTTGCTACGATTATTAAACACCGAACACTGCGACGCCGGCCTTGAGAGCTGCACGCCGGCACTGGCGGGGCATGACGCGAGCCCAACCGGAGGCACCATACAGTTATAGGACAAGCACAACGACACCGTATCAGGCAACTCCATTCCGGGCTCCAACGGAAACTTTGATAAATAATTGTGTTGCAAGTACAATGTTCTGGTGGTACCTTCGTACACGCTCTTAATGTATTCCCACGGCACGATCCCCATCAGACGGTTATTGTTCAAGAACAAGCTCTCAACTCCCGCCAAAACCGGAGATAATTCGCCCGTTAAAAAGTTGTGGCTCAAATCAACAATAGATCCCCCACCGTATGATGCCGATGTTGTGGGGTCCCCGATTAACTTTGATGGGACCCGACCAGATAAATTGTTCCGTTGCAAAAACATTGATGATAGCGTGGGATTAAATAGCTCGGCCGGGATGGGCCCACTGAATTGGTTCATGCTTAAGTCGAGGTACACTAACTCTGAGAGTAGCGCTAACCCGTTAAGTGGGCCCCGCATTGAATTGCGAGAGACCGATAGATAACGGAGACTTGACGGCAGTTTTTTCCACGGTCCGGCGAGTAAGTTATTTTTTAAATCTAAATGAAGCAACTGAGCCGACATGGCTGGTAACTCGCCGGACAACGAATTTGAGGCCAAAATGAGAACTTTCAACTCGGGAAGACTCGTTAAACTAGGTGGGACTGACCCAGTGAGTTGGTTGTAACTCAGGTCGAGTGTATGCAAGCTTCTGAGTGAAGAAAATGAACCAGGTATTGAACCGGTTAAGCGGTTGTTGGTTAAGGAGAGGACTCTGAGGTTGGTGAGCCAACTCAGCTCAGGTGGTATGGGACCGGTGACGAGTCCGGGGAAAAGGACGAGTTGGGTTAATTCGGCGAGGTCTGAAATGGAAGGGGAGAGTGAACCGGCGAGGCCAGATGAGCCGGAAAGGCCGGTTCCGAGAGTAAGAGTGGAGACACGGTTGAGTGAGCAGGTGATGCCTGAGAAAGTGGAGCAGGGATCCGGTGCGGTAAGGTTCCAAGTGGAGAAGAAGTTGCTGCCTGGAATGTCAGTGAGCGTGCTCTTGATGGCTGCTAAAGCTGCTAAATCAACTGCGTTGATCTTGTGATCATGTTGTTGTTGGGACGGAGGGGCAATGTGAAGAATGAGAAGCAGAGTGAGAAGTAGAGGAAGAGCCATGGGAAGGCTTCGTATGAAAGAAATGAAAAATTTTCGGACAAGAGAGTGAAGGAGTTCAGAGTTTGTGGTAATAAGGTTACCGGGCTACAGGACCTGAAGCTAGAGATCGCACGGGGCCAATGAAAAAGTGACACGTATTATGAACATATGGTATCACAACCATAAAAGAATAATCAAATGTATCTTGTCAAAGTACGAGTTGATGACATTGACGGATGTTTTGATATGAAATTATGTATTCATGCAAATCTAAGAGTGATTTCTATGAGGAGCCTGTTAGCTTACATTACATAACTTACATAATTTTTTTCACAATCGTTTAATAAAAATTTATCAATTATAAAAATATAAGGTAATAAAATTATATTATTTTTACAACAGTTAAATTTTTATTAAACAGTTATAAAAAAATTATGTATCTTACATTATTATGTAAGGTAACTAAAGTCTTTCTCTAATGATAGAATCTTTTATTTTTTATTTTTTATTTTTAGTCAAGGGACTTTTTTTTTTTCTCAACTTGTCACAATTCTATAAATATATTACAATCTAAATTCTATTGGAATTCAAGATATATTCACTTATAGTGCCTTCTAAAAATTTGTCAAACATTAGTTAAAAAAATCTACTCATCTACTCTTAATCTATATTTTTAGGATAGGAGATGGAAATGAGTCCTGCACAGGCTTAGACTCGGTGACGTTATTTTAGATTATAAATATCCACATATTAAAAATATGTTGATCTTGTAATAACAATACTTGTGATTAAAAAGTAACACCACTTTTAACATTTGACATTTGATCATTTATTACACATGCATGCGGATATATAAGGTTGATCCAGCGCGTGATGTCGTGTACGTCATAATGTGCGAAATCACACGTGGCAAGTCATGATTAGATGGCTATGAGGCCCACAGTACAGAGCCCTGACATGCACAATATCGCGAACTATATGTGTGTGTGTGTGGTGCATTACCGTAGGGGTGCATTGCATCAAGTTTTAATGTAATACTATATTTAGTGTAGTATGAATTGTTTTGTTTAAGATAATATTATTTTATATCAATGAAAAATTAATTTTTATTATTATTTAAATTTATTAATAATTTAGGATTTTATTATTAAATTATTATTTTTATATATTAAATTTATCAGAGATTCATGACCATATTAAATTCATAAACAAGTTAAAAAGACAAAAAAAAAAACACAAATTTAAATATTCTATAGATGAGAAATATTGCATTAAAGTTTGTGTTTATTTTTTGTCTTTTAATTCGTCTTAAACTTTAATGAGGGCATTCTCACTTTGCCAAATAAAGATACCATTAACAGACAAAAAAACTATTTTTAATATATTAAAATATGTGTGTTTCGTATTTTAATGACATTTCAATCAGGATACATAACCATAAAGTGGAGTGGAGTGGCGTTAATTTATAAATAAGTCATTTTACGCCTGTGAAATAGATAACACATAACTCATGAAAAATAAGTATTATTCAAATAATACTTTTCAGTTTCTGTTGCGGTCATTTGCGGAGCCACTTCGATGATAATTCTTATTTGTCTTCGCGACATGCTGTGTGGCCAGTGACCTCACCGTTCCAACAAAGCAGAAGCACTTTTCACAAAAAAAAAAATGCTTTTCTACATATGTTAACCATACCTCCCCCACCAAAGCAAAAGAGCTTTTTTACGCTGAAAAGCAGTTCCATATAAGTAAATAAAAAAGCTTGTGGTGGCGTCAGGCGTGGGTGTGGACGTGTGGTCTCGCACTCTCAAAGTTTCCCAGTATTATATCGGCATGCACATTGCTTTTAGGAAATTAATGGCAACAACCATTGGGGCTGCCGCATGCGAGAGGTTTATGATCCATCAAAATCACTCAACTTGAAGTTTAACAACAAGTGCAACCGCAGAAAAAAGGACCACCAAAGTACACACAATACATTAAAATGGCATAATAACAAGTTAGTTTTATGCGTGTTCTACACACAAATTAAATGATTGAATCCAAGTCCAACAAATAGGTCCGCACAGCACGCAATTGTTGGTATATGGCTTTCTTTTAGCGGGGATTTGAATTGTAGCTTCCATTGTCCTTTTCTTGGTCCCCTTGAATTTTTAAGTCCGCAGATCAATCTGTGCTCGCATCCAAAGTCTTAAAGAGTATTGAAAGCACTTCTAGACTTTAAAAACTTAAAGCTTTAATTTTATGTCAGGGGCAAATAAGGTTTCAAGATCTTGGATTCAGGCAATCCTTCCACTTTGTGTAAATTTAAATCGCATACGAGGGATTCAAATTTTACATATCAAATTTATGTCCTGCATGTTGATACCATACTGAGAAATCATTTGACCTAAAAACTTACACTAGTGTTGGCAGTTTAAAGGTATGAGGATCTGAATAGTATTTAAATTATCTAACAATTAGTGTTGAATCTCGCATAATCCAAATTTCTATTGAATTACCAATGGATGATTGATAGATATTATATAAAAACACAAAAACTATAAATTTTAATCATATATTATCACATTAATTGGTAAATACATATCACAAGATACTTAGAAAGTCAGAACTCATACTTTCATGCAATATTGGATTTGTAGTGAGGAAGCACACAATAGTTTTGGCAAATTGGCTCATTCAATGAAGACGAGTATTTGATTGGAGTACGTTACAAGCTTCTCATGCCTTGTATAAGGAAAAAGACTGCGTTTTGTTCTTATTGAAATGATTGATCAGTCTTTCTTCCCAAAAGGAAATAATAATAATATAGAAAAGAAGAAGAGACAACGATCCAAAACCCAACAATGATCCAAAATCCAAGCAGCAAATATGATTTAATATTCCATTCTGCTAGATTTGAATAATTAAGATCTAGCACATGGGAACACTGTGGGCACAGTCAAAGATGTGGAGTAAGTAGATATGCATGCGCATTTGCTTATAAAATAAGCTAAAAGCTGCTTCTGAATCGACCCGATAAGATGGAAATTTCGTGACGCCACTGTTGAATTGAAAGATTCCACTCTCTTTTCTAGTGAGATTCACTTGCAGTCCTTACGATTATTTTTCTCTCGTGTTCTCTTGTTCATTATTCTCGCAGTAAAATACTTAGTTTGAATGTTCTTCATCAATGTTAATGACCTCGGGCTGCCGTCAATTCTCACTCAAGCGACACCATTTTTGTTAAAAGAGAGAATTTCAGATTTGCAATGACGGATAACTTTTGGATAAGTTTGTAAGGCGTTTTTTTTTTTAAAAAAAAATAATTTACTTCCAATCACGCACAGTTTGTTTTAGAAATTAAGTAATGTGAGCTCCAAAAAAAGCCAAAACTTTTTCCTCAAAATACTTATCATCTTTGTAGTCCTTTTTAAAGATAGCGGCCATGTCCCTTGAGAACAGCATAGGTAGCACCGTAACAGGTAGGGAACACTGGTCCAAAAGGTTTATAATTATAGCCACTTTGAGGCAGCTGCTCCAAACCTACAATACAGGAGAGATTCTCTCCTAAATTACAGGTTTCCTATTCGGGGCTCATATTAAATTCGCCGGCGGACGTTATTGTATAGAACCCTATAGTTGCTTATAATAAATTAAATAAACTAGGAGTAATATATGCTAGGATATTTCTATTTAGTTAATACATATGTACAATTATGAACCTAGTTGGTTATAAAATAAGACAAAAGCCGATTCAGGGGTCACCGCAGCAAAGTTAATTCGTGAAAAGCTTACTCTCTCTCTTTAATTTACTGATAATTTAATGTTTGCGGTCCTCGTGATTAAATTTTTGGCTTGTTTTGGCTACAGCTACCTCAAACTCTACCATCCTAGCTAAACATCATTAATTAGAAATTTATTACCATTAAAATAATCTTCTGGTGGGTTCCATTTCAGTTGTTGGATAGTTGATTGGAAACATATAAACTTTACGTGCAAATTGCTTGAAAATTTCAGTGCATGTAATTAAACATCTTCATTACATGCATTGGCTACGACAATAAAGTACGAAGAATACAGTCACAATATGTGTGAAAATAATGAACAGATTGTGTTTGGCTAGAGAGAAAATCTAAAAAAAAATTGATCTATTAATTAATTATTTAAAGAATTGATCTATTACAAAGCTACAAAATCACAACCTATTTAAAGAAAATTACAATATTTTGTTTCCGATTAAATATTATTTTTAGTACTCTTGTTGTTTGTTGGTCATTTGGGTTTTCTTAGTGTGCTTATGATATCCCATGACTGATCAGTTCTGTTTATTGTTATATGCCTAGCAGCTGGCCTGCACGAGCCGTGAAGTTGATTAATTTAGAAATTTGTATATTCAACGCTATAGGGCAAGTTATCTAAGAAGAATTCACACGCATATTATCATATATTTATATAAACCAAATATCTTTTTATTTTTCTTCACTTTATCACATAGACACACACACACACACACACACAAAAATGCTGCTACAATCGAAAATCTCTCTCAGACTTCTCTTCGAAAATAAAGCTACATCAGGTGAAAATATTATTTTTATTTTTCACCAGAAAATATAGTATGTATTTATGTAGCAGATGGGTGCCCCCGCCGACAACTTGTGAAAATGAAAGCCTGCAGTGATTCTTCTGCAGTCATAACTCCCCATTTTTTTGATTAATAATTATAAATTAAGATAAAGAGAGGGAAATTGGATTGAATGATAATGGTAGAGTGAGCAAGCTCCAGTTATTACAAGGGTCAAGGAGCGTTCCAACAAAAATCAAGCTATCAGTTTCTCCATACGGCACCGCATGGGTGGCTTGGTGCCTTCTGAAAATTCCATCGATAATAAACCTAGATCCCCAGAATGCTTGAAATGGATTATGGAGAATCAAAATAAAGATGGATCATGGACCCTGGATCATTTAATAGCCGATAGTTTGTTAATTACAGATTCACTTTCTTCAATTCTTGCCTGCCTTCTTGCTCTTCACAAATGGAAAGTCGCAGAACTACCAGTAAAAAGACGTATTAGTTTCTCTCTTGCTTGTCTTGTTAAAAGAGAAATGAGGAAAAAAGTTGAAATCCATAGGATAGAGTTGCTGCGTTTAATGCTGCAAAAGAAGGGGAGTGTGGTTCCAAAAGTCTGCAAGGAACTGTTTTGGAAAACAAGCAAAATATTTCACCACTTTTTCATGAGCAATGATGGGTTCACTTCTACAGAAACAATGCTTAATGCTGTCAATGCAGTTTCTTTATGAACCCATTGCTTCCCCAAATCTCCAAATTGCACAAAATAATTTTCTTATTTGTGTTGCTTTCAGTTGCTTTTTAATTTTGATTTAGTTTTACTTCTATTAATCTATTTGGAATCCATATCCGTACAATATAGATGTAGTGTTTACTTCACAGATTAGGGAATCGGTATCCGAAATCGAAATAATTGACATTACTTCACAAGACAAGAATCAGAATTGAAATCGTGAGCCCCACCTAAATTTGGGAATAAGGAATGAAAGATTGATTCTCAAGCTCTCTCATTCCCTACATTTTTCGTTTCACTCCATTAAATTTTTATAATTCCCAAATTATCCTCAATCAACTTTCGTCATTTTTACATTAAGGTCCCTACATAATTTATAAAAAATCCAAAATTTTTGTATTATTTACAAATAGGTCCTTTATTATTTAATAATTAATTAATTAACATATTAACAATAATAATAATAAGGACGACGACGATGATAATAATAATAATATTATTATTATTATTTAAAATATATTAATTATTATTATTTAAAATATATTAATTATTATTATTTATAATTAGTATGGTCAATAATTTCATTATTATTATTTTTATTAAAATAATAATAATAATGTCATTATTATTATTTTAATATTATTTTATTAAAATTCATTAATTTTATTAATATTAATATTGTTAAATTTTATAAATTATTATTATTTTATTTATCATTTATTATTATTTAAATATTATTATTATTAGTAATAATTAAATGTATTATTTAATTATTATTAATTATTGTTATTATTATTCTTATTGATATTATCACTATTAAAATTTATAATTATTAAAAAAATTATTACTTTTATTATTTTAATTAATATTATTGTCATTATTATTAAAGATTTTTTAATAATTTGTAACATTATAATTTATTCTAATTTTAATTCCAAAATAAAATAAACACATTAATAGTAATTCAACTTATTATTATCCCAATTTGTACAGTTCAAATAAACAACTTATTCTAATTCTCATTCTCCATTCCCATTCCAGCCTATTTTCATTCATGCCCATTTTGATTTTAGCTCATTCCGAGTAAACGCAACAAGAATGTTACTGTTTCTCTCGATTGTTTTGATTTTCTCCCCTCAGTGAAGAGAAAATAAATAGGGCAAACCGTAGAGGTAAAGAGGAGAAAGAAAAACAGCAATCATGAAGAATACATAACACAAAAAAATAAATGGGAGAAACTGTAAAGAGAAAGGGAAGAAAGAGAAAAGGCAATCCTAAAGAATACAAAACGCTTGCAGCGCAACAATTCTAACATCTGAAACATAATAGTTAATTTCCATGCTAAAAGTCAAGCCAAAATCCTTGAAATATAAGTGACGGGAGCATTTTAACACAAGGAAACAAGGTAAACTGCATCCAACATCATAACATCTGAAATTACCAAGCTTCTGATCATCAACATCAAACACATCGATCTGCAGTTCTTTGGGCAAAAAGCATAAAAGTAATACAAGTACTGTCCAAATTGCTTTGAAATTAAGTTATAATGAAAGCATGGAAGATCTTCATTCAAGAACTCTCAGCAGCAGGTTGCGTTACTCCATGCTTCACCAACAACTTGCTCAGAGCTTCGGGTGAGCAAACTTGGTACTTCACTTTGCCAGAAGGCATCAGGAAAACCTCAGCTAATTCAAGCTTATCAGAAGTAAGACTGGTGCTGTCCATGGTTTTGCTGAGCACCTTCAGTGCTAGTTGAACTGCTTCTTCCCTTGAAATATCATCCTTGTAATCTTGTTTGAGGATTGATTGTGCAGCCTGGTTATTTGCACCAATAGCAGCAGCTTTCCAACCACCATAGTTTCCACTAGGATCACTCATGTAAAGTTGGAAGCCATAATTTTTGTCCCACCCTGCAAAAAGAAATGAAACACCAAACGGGCGGAGACCGCCAAACTGGGTGTAACCTTGCTTTGTATCACAAAGAGATTGAACAAGCTGCTCAACAGGCATTGGCTCTTGGTAGGCATATGTGTAACGTTGGGCTTGGACCCTGGCAGTGTTGATTAGGATGTTCGCATCAGACATTATTCCAGCTACGGCACAAGCAACGTGATCATCAATCTTGTACATCTTCTCAGTGGAAGTTGAGGTTTGCAGGAGCTTCGAAGTAACCTTCTTTTCACCAACCAAGACAACCCCATCTTTCGATAATATTCCAATTGCACTACCAGCATTTCCAATGGCCTCCATTGCATACTCAACTTGATAGAGACGGCCTTCAGGGGAGAAAATTGTGGTACGGCTATCATATCTCCGAGACATTTTTGGTTATGACTGCAAAAAAGGAAAATCAAAGAAAATGTATTAAACAGATTCAATAAAATAAAAGAATTGTACCACTGGAAAATGAATAAAACAGATTCAACAAAAATAAAAGAAGTGCTCCACTAGAAAAGCACCAAAATAAATGTACCACCGAAAAATGGAAAACAGCAATATAGCAGCTAATTTGGTAACACCAGAAATATATTAGTTAATGAGCACAGCTAAAGATGAGTATGGAGGATAAGACAGTAAGAAGATGAAAAACAAGCTGAGACTGAAGCATAGGTAGATGCAAATTCTGAAGAATTTCATGGTCATATATGATAGAGCATAGAAATACAATCATTGACAGCTATAACATACTTGGATGAACAGAAAAAGGACCAACCTAAAAGTTCAATGATAATAATAGTGATAAGAGGTGAAATGCAAAAGAATAACAAGCACTATGTAAAATGATTCTTTATGTATCCTAATTGAAGAAAAAGAAACCACGCTTCTCCTATTAAAACAGAAAGAAAGAGCATGCCTCTAAAACTTTCATTTTCAAAATCAACCAAACACATTTTTTCATGGGTAACTGCTAAATTCAAGATATTCTGATTAGATTCTTTAAGCATCTTGACATAAGTAAAAATAAATAAATTACTCCACAACCACAATTTCACCAAGCTTTGGCCACTCCTTACATTTTGGCTAGCTCCACAAAACAATCAACAAGATTCATTAACATAAAACTTCCATTTATGATTTTCTAGTAGATAGCTTCCGCTCAGAATCAGAATCTATTTATTTGCTAAATCTTGAGGGAAAAAAAAAATTGAGTTATACACCAATACTTCATTTGCTTGTTAGACTTCTTAAGAACTACCAACACAAACTCTCTTTCTCTCTCGGTTTCATAACTACATTTACGAGGATGGCAGAAGAAACTTGTATTATCCAAAACAAGATTACAACAGCATCAAATAACTCAACTCATCAGTAATGAGCATCCACAAATTCAATTGTCATTATCAACCATGTGGCAAAGCATAGGTTAGCTTAATACCAATACATGCATTAAAAATAAAAATAAAGCATCGGAGTCTCAAGAACCAGAGAGAAAGTAAAACCGGTTCTCCTACCAAAACAAATGCACAAGAGTAGAACTACCATTCACTATACAAGAGATTACAAAGCATAAATATCAACAATAAGAATCCCTATACAACAGAATATATGCAACGAAGCATCAATACATTCAAATCAAAAACCTTAATTACTCATCGAAAAGGGGTTATTTCTCAAATTTTCATTGGCCACTTATAAACTCACTGAAAATTCTAATAATAAGTCAGTTTGTAAGTCATTCCCCTTTAAAAAATTTATAGCATGTGGGTGCCTCTTTTTCCTAAACGACAAAACTAAAATTAACTGATTTTACTCAAGTAACTCACAGGAAATATCATCAATTGTAATAACATCAAGAAAAATAAATAAAACTATCGGAAAATTAAACAAGACCCATGACAAATTTTTTTGTTCAAATCAAGGGTTTAACAACATTCAGCTGGGCTCGAAAAGCACTTGCAACAAAGCGAAACAAAGGGATAACTCCAATACCCATTACAAATATCTTATCGAATTAAAATTTAAAACAAAAAGAAAAAGCAAAAAACTTAAATATTCGACTAAAAACGAAAAATTTCAGAAACAAACAGCGCCGACGCTTAATTCACAATTTTTTTTTTATTTAACAAGAAAAACAGATCTTGCAAAGGGAAATATAGAAACTGGAAGAAAAGTGAAGATCTTAACTTACATGTAATTCTTTGTCAGCCAACTCAAAGGTAATGCTCTTCGACCCTTCGTTAAAGCTCAGTGACTTCGCTATTATACGATCTTCCTTTAGAGGCCACACTGACTTCTTTCTCAAGAAAATTTCTTTTTCATTTTATTGTTTTAAAGATCTTTTTATTATTGCTTTGCAATTTGGGCCGGGTCTACAACGGAAATTTACATGGGCCTTAAGTTAATGTGCAGCTATATATACGCTCCAAAGACTTTCTAAATAAGCCCCCCATTTTTTCAAAAAAAAAAATAATTCAAATCTACAACTACTTGATGAACTAGCAAAACTATATACAATTTATAAACAACCACTCAAAGGCATAATGGTGAAACACCTCCTTTAGGCATGAGTTTTTGAGTCCTTATGTAAATTATAAATCAGATAATTGAGTGATGAATAATATGTATATATTAATATACGTACATACGATAGAGATTAAAGAGCAGAGAAACGTTGAACTCATAAAAACAATATTAAGAATCCAACAAATTAACACTAAAATTAATCTCAAAGCATATTGGTTTGAAAGAAGAGGAACATATCAATTACGAAACACATACTAATTAAGGAGAGATATTTCTCTAGAAGTATTTCGTACTTCCATCTTTCACATTATTATCTTCAACAAAAAAATAAAGAATAAAAATGAAAGCAACAACAATGGCATCTTCATCAATCTTAATTGGTTTTCATGAAATTGCATGCATGATGGTGATGGGACTGGGGCATCACAAGTTAGGCAGGGCATTTAAATCCAGCAGGCACGTGCTTGCCGCAATCGTTAACAAGTACGTTTAGAGAGACGGGTACAAGAAGATTGACGATATTCAGAGCCTTAACCCTAATGACAGTGCAAAGACATATTGCAGCATCCAAATCTGCAAGCCCTTGCAGCAATGGGCAGCATTTCTCCTTAGGACTGCCGCCAATACCAACGTGAATCAAACCGCCCAGCACGTCGACGCATGCACTGAGCTTGAGAGCATCAATGGGACAAGTTTGCTGTTTTGATGGTGGTTTTGGTTTAGGGCTCGGGGAAGAGGGTGGTTTGGGGACACTAGGTGGATTTGAGCAGTCACAAGCTAGAGAAGAAAGCAAAGTCCCCAAGTTCAAAATGAGAATCAACAGACCAGCTAACTGATATATGGCCATGATGAAAAAAGTTTCAAAATTCTAGCTCTTAAACTGCAATGTAACAAAGAACTTTTACATTTTGTTCTGTGAACGAAGGCCCTTCTTATATAGAAATGAAGAGGGCGAGAGAGTAAATCAATCATGATGATAACACAAATTATTAAGAACTTGGGGGATTCTAGATCGTGAGGGGCATGACACAAGGCCAACTCACAATAGATGCGTTACATATGCTTCAATAAACTTGTATTGAATATAATGTGAATGAGATGTTGAAATAAGCACATCATTTGCACAAACAGTGCAATTTTTAATCTCTAATATTAACATCTGTAAACTTTAAGCATTACACGTCGTGCTTTTGTATATTATTATTATTATTATTATTATTATTTGGGGTCATTGTGGGGATAATCTTTTCAAACTTTATTGACAAAGAGAATCAAGAAAACACGGATATTGATATTCGTGGCCATTTTTTTTTTTTTTGACATTTAATGCTTTGTGTGTGTCGCTATCGGACTTAAGAATTAATGCTAAAATTCGAGTACTCTTCCACTTGAGACCATCAGACAACTCAATTTTCTTGCATTGAAAAATATAACTTGACAGACTATATTCAGATTCTTTTTTCCTAATTATAGAAATCCACATATATTCTCTTTGGTGCTTTTTCTATTTTCCTCCATTAAAAAAAAAAAATTCACACATTGGCTTAGAATATTTACCAAGCTAATAATATAAATTCAAGTCAAATTTCAACTCTTAAGTTAATTTTTTAATATGAGTTAGCCCCATTAATCTTCCTTATTATATGTGAGTCGGATGACAAACCTACTTAATTAATTTACACCACGTATAGATATTACTTTCAAATAATCAATCAACCAATAATTTTAATTTGACAATTTTCTTAACATAATAAATAAATTAGTATTATATAAACGTAAATTAAATCGCTCCCAACTCTTGCTTGAATAGGATCGAATCCAGACCTTCTTAGCATTATTAAAAGAGATTTCTCTTTTGAACCAAAAATTATATATTCATGATGTGCTTTTTCTAGAATTAACTCAGATTACATGAATAAGTAAGAGGGAAAATGATAGATAATGGGTGCTAATTAATTTAGATTACGTCAGTCAGTTAGTACCAAAATTAGCATCCGTACAACTTAGAGTGGATAGATCTCTTTAAAATTTCATACGGAGTTTCAAACTATTTATTATTCGTGCAATTGATTTTGCTTTTGATAAGGAATGGTTTTCTCCTTGGATAAACTATTTTTTACACTTTTTATTCCTTTTCATATTTCACTTTGTACGGAAATATATATCCTGAATAGTTTTATTTCACTATCGTACATTCCGCTATAAAAAACATGTTACGTTCCAAAATTTCTTTCACATATTAACTTTACAATGGCTGCATACATATAGTTGGTGTCTATCCAACTTAAAACTCTTTAGAGTAATGATAAATACCGTTGTTTCTCTTTTAAACGAAAAATTATAAATTAGACGATTGAGAGAATATAAATGATAGAGACGGAAGAAAAACTTTTTAACTTATAAAATATTTATAATCCAACAGACATTAAATATCATGATAACATATTGATTTGACATAAAATAATAGGAACAAATCGAGTAAAAACCAAATACTAAGGAGAAATATTTCTCTAGAAGCATTTCTATACTTCTATATATCTCTCACATTATTATCTTCAACAATTAAAATAATAAAAACAAAAACAAGAAGTAACATGATATCGTCAATCTTAATAGTTAAATTTCATGAAACTGCTTGCATGGGCATCAACAATTAGGTAGGACACTTAAATCCAGCAGGCACGTGCTTGCCACAATCGTTGACAAGTACGTTTAGAGAGACGGGCACAAGAAGATTGACGAGATTTAGAGCCTTAAGTCTAATGGCAGTGCAAAGACATATAGCCGCATCCAAATCTGCTAGCCCTTGCAGCAATGGACAGCATTTCTCCTTAGGATTGCCGCCAATACCAACGTGAATCAAACCGCCAAGCACGTCGACGCATGCACTGAGCTTGAGAGCATCAATGGGACAAGTTTGCTGCTTTGATGGTGGTTTTGGTTTAGGGCTTGGGGAAGAAGGTGTTTTGGGGACACTTGGTGGATTTGAGCAGTCAGAAGCTAGAGAAGGGAGCAAAGTGCCCAAGTTCAAAAGGAGAATCAAGAGACCAGCTAACTGATATTTGGCCATGATGATGAAAAAATTGCAATTACTCTAGCTCTTAGACTCTATCAAGGAACTTGTACATTTTGTTCTGTGAATGAATGCCCCTCTTATATAGAAATTAGGAGGGCGTGAGAATTAATCAATCATTGATAATTTAAATAAGCAAATGGGGGGTTTTATTGACTGATCTAGATCGTGAGGTGCATGACAACTCATAATAGACATACTACATGCTTCTCTAGCGTAAAATTTTTAATCTCTAACATAACATATGTAACCTCTATTAACATGACACGTCTTCTTCTACATTGTACAGATAATTATATAAATATATTTTTTCACATTATATAGGTTACAGAAGAAGAGTAATTTGATCACTAATGTTATTAATATAATAATTAAACAGTCGCCAAAACTGACTACAGGCATATGGGTTCCTTCCTTTCAGCAAGGATTTTGAGGATAAGCTTTACAGACTTCAATGACAAACAGAATCAAGAAATCGCGGATCTTGATATTTGAGAGGTATTTTTTTTAACATACAGTGGTTTATCTGAGCGCGTGATTGGAAATAATAATGCTAAAAATTCAATGACTATTTCATTATATACAAATCAAATATGCTTTCTTGCCCTGTAAACTAACTATACGCAACTTGAACATCTGTATTCAAATTACATTTTTTTTTCCTGTTCTTTTTTTTTTTCTAAATTGGAATCCAGCAAAATTCAGAAACCTTTTCTTGGGTGTATTATTTTTAATTCTTTTCCTCCATCAACAACAACAACAACAACAACAACAACAACAACAACAACAACAATAATAATAATAATAATAATAATAATAATATAAAGGGAGAAATATTAAAAAATAATAATTCTTTTCCTCCATAGAAAAAGTAAAATTTTATAGTTTTTATCTTAATGAAAAAGGTTTGAATGGGAAGTAAATGCTATATCTCAAGATTATCTCTATTAAATACATTTATTTCTAGAACTATGAAACATGTCACTTCATTCGTTTTGACTTGTAAGGAAATAAATGTTAAATAATCATGTTTAAATTTTTTTTTTATAAAATAAATTATGATATTAAAAAAATATAATTCAAACAATTATATTTAGACTCATTCAAACTTCAACTACCTAACAAATTTAACACAAGCTTACCTTAGAGACTTTTAAGAATTGGGCTACTTGTGCTCTATTTGGATTAAGTTTAATATTCAACATAAAAATATTATACAACTTGTCTTTTAGTGTTGTTTTATGGTCAGAATTGAACTTCTTATTATATATTCTATTTATTAATCGTTAATTACATGCAAAAATCATAATTTTTTTAATTATTAGCTTGTAGTATTTTAATAGCCAATCCTCATTAAATTGATTGAAATTACGATCGATTGGGTTTCGTTACTGAAATCTTTAGGGAATCCTAAATATAATTTTAGGGTTAATTTTGGATTTCCCTTTTCATGAATTGATTATTTTCAAATCACCTCCTTACTTTTGAAAACCTCAATTTATCCCTATTTTTAATAAGAAAATTGAAAAATGAGATAATTTGAGAATTTTAAAAATAAATGGGCGATTTGAAGATAGTCAATTCATGAGAGCGGTAATATAAAATTTTCCCATAATTTAAAGCATTTTTATTTTATCATTTTTAGCAAGTCTTTTACTTCCTAAGGTTTCAAAAGAAGGTGGTTTATCTTTAAGTTTTGAATTCAGTACTGAGCTAGCCTTTTTGTTAATCTTTTAAAAAGCTAATTAAATCTTAATTGTATCTTACTATACATGCACATAAAGCACAAGATTATAAAGAGATAAGCACATATGAGTTTAGCATCGATCCAAATCTTCATCTTCATTCTAGAATTATGACACTGTAGTCACCAAAACTGACTGCAGGCATAGGGGTTCCTGTCGGCAAGGATTCGGAGATAATCATTTCAAACTTTGAAGGACATAGAGAATCAAGAAAACACGGTTTTGATATTTGAGGCATTATATTTTTAACATGTAGTGCTTTATGTTGAGCCCACGATTGAGAAAGAATGCTAAAATCCTCTCAAATCTCGTATGCAGGTCAAAATTTTCTGTTATTATAAACCACATAAGCTAACAAACTCTGCACAGATATTTTTGTTTTTTTAATTTACATTTATTCAGCAATATTCGGACATCTTTTCCTAGAGTGGCAATTTGCACAAATGTACAAAATAGAATGAATGGGCCATTTTCTTTTTTCGTAAATTTCGGCGGAAGGAGGAATTTCATAGACATTTTATTTATTTATTTTCCTTAATTCAGAGAAATTGAGTGAATTGTCTATTTTCATCACTATTATTTATAAATATTTTCTTTGATGATGACCGTGGCGCCATCCTTTGAGAGTCAAGAACATATAGTGGCAGAGTAACGCTAAAGTGACCGACTTCGAGGAAAATTAAAATGAAGAAATTAATTTTTGACTCTACCTAAAACATATCAACATTATTGCATGATAGACATTTTTTGATAAGGGATTTCCACAAGGCGAGAGAATTCGCAAATATAAACTGAAAAATGAATAACGTAAATCAAGTTAGGGGAAGGCGTTCCTAAAAGGAAAAGATTACAACACCATAAAAAAAAGAAAAAGAAAAACAAACAAACAAACAAGAAAACAAATTACAGGAGATCTAGAACCATAATTTGTGCTAAGCATTACAACTGCAAGGGAAACCAAGAACATCAAGAGCGAGTAACTTTATCTCCATTGCGGAACCTCTTTTCGAACGATTGCATGAACATCTTAACGCACACATATGTAACTCCTTTTTAGTAACAACAGAGTTACAAAATTTTCTACAAACTATTTTTTACAACATACAAACTAATGTGGCATACGGTGTTGGTGGAATGAAAATATCATATAGCTCGTATGATTTATTTTTATTATTTTTATTTTGTCAACTAATATTTATGCCAAATATGAGTGTGCATACCCTTAATTTTTGTAGCCGCAACAGTAGGTCTCTTTTAATGTAAATACATAGATCACGTGTTTTAAAATTAATTGTCTTTCAATTATTATTACCACTCATATGATACGAAAATCTTTAAAAAAAATGTTAAAAGTCATATATTGATCAACGGGCATATGAATATATGTCCAGGGGCGGATGCAGTATGTGACCAGGGGGAGCTACATCCCCCACTAACTAAAAAAAAAATTCTAGGAATAAAAGAAAAAAAATATTTAAGATTTTTAATTAGCCCCCATTAAATCTATTAAAATTGACCCTATAAATTTATAAACTCACAAAATTTAAACTTTAACTTTTAGAATTATAAAAGCCTACACTATAATTAAAAATAATGATAGGTCATCACCACAAACATTTTTCTATTCTTGAAAATACTTCAAGAATAATTATAAATGTATTAACGAATATTTTATACATTCAAAGTTTTAGTTTTAAAATTTTACTATTATATAATCTAGCCCCTGATAAATTATTTTTCTAGATCTCTGTATATGTCCACCTTAACATTTGAATAACAGGCTAAAGCGAATGTACTGATGTGAATGGAAGGGAGATAGAGAAAAACTTTTAATTTACTTGGACACATATGATTTATTAAATGTATATCAAATAACAAATAATATCAGAGCACATTTCGGTTTGACGTGCAACAAGAGAAACAAAATACATATATCTAGAGGATTTTTCCTCGAAGAGCTTGAACTTCTAGCTCTCACATTAATTATTATCATTGAACAAAGCGAAACTAGGTAGAAGATAACAAACAATAATATGGTCAATTAATCTTTTCCACGCAGTTGCAACATGCATGCATGAGGCGTCACTAATTAAGCAGGACACTGAAATCCTGCGGGCGGATATTTGCCACAGTCGTTGACAAGTACTTGTAGGGAGATGGGCACGAGAAGATTAATGAGATTCAGAGCCTTAAGTCTAATGGCAGTGCAAAGACATACTGCAGCATCCAAATCTGCTAGCCCTTGCAGCAATGGGCAGCATTTCTCCTTAGCACTGTCACCAAGACCAATGTGAATTAACCCACCTAAAACATCAACACATGCACCGAGTTTGAGAGCATCAATGGGGCAAGTTTGTTGTTTTGGTGGCGGTGGGTATCTCACACTAGGTGGCGGTGGTGACTTAGGGCTTGGTCCGTTAGGCGGTGGCGGCTTTACAATCGGTGGTGGGGTTGACTTGACAACCGGTGGAGGAGGTGGCGGTGACTTTGCAACAGGAGGCGGAGGCGGAGGGGCCGACTTCACGACCGGAGGTGGTGGCGATTTCACAAACTGAGAAGGAGGTGGTGGCGTTTTAGGGCTCGGTGAAGAAGGCGGTGGGGGACAGTTTGGTGTCTTAGAAGCAGGGGGAGGAGGAGGAGGAGGGTTATTTGAGCAGTCACAAGCTAGAGATGTAAGCAAAGTGCCCAAGTTCAAGATTAGAATAAAGGAACTTGCTAATTGATATTTTCCCATGATGAAATTTTTTTATAGAACTCTCGAAAGAGCTTGGCTTGCTAAGTTGGGAATGCATTCCCTATTGAATGAATGCCCTTTTATAGAGAGAGTTATGAATTTGGGATCATTTTAATTTTTTAACTGTTTGTTGATTGTTGACTTTAGGGCCCAAAGGGCAACCCAAGCCAGCTCACCATTGAACGGAGATGTAGACAGAGATACTCCCATTTGTTTTTTCATTCATGCTTGAAACATGGGATTCATTATGATACTAAGAACATTCGATTGATTATTATAATAATACTAATGAGTTATTGGGATAATTAAGTGAATTATTTGCAGTCTGAAACGTAATTTCTTTCATTAATAAACTCAATTACCAAATGTAATAGTTGTAACTTCTGCATTAATAAGGGAAACTATTTTAGTTTTTTGATTACTTTGTTTGCATAGTGATGGCTTTACGGTCTTTTACTTCAAATGCCAGAATGATGAAAATGGATTTACTTCATTTTAACACTTAACACAACTTATATTTAATTGGCATATATATATATATATAAAGGTTAGAAAGCATGTAAAATTTAAATTAATTTTTTAACCCTATTTCTCTTAGGACTGAATCCATCTGATTATTTAAATAAAATCAATTGAAAACCACTCTATTAAATCCATAACAAGATCTACAAATCATGTATGCATTGCATTTTAATATAGTTATCCACATCAGTTGAATCTAAGAGATACTGCTTCTGTCACTGACAGTGCTAAATTAGAAATATTAAATATGAATGCACTTGAGAAAATTAAATAAATCTAGCTGTATTTCGTAATTTGTGATAGCAAGATCGTGCGATTTTGACTAGTCCTAAAATTCGGAAGAAATCCTTTTTGAAGATGGGACAAGCGAGATTTATGCAAGCTTAGTTGACGTATGAATAATAAATCAACCAATGATTTTCACATGAAAATTCTATTCATGTTGAGATTCTAAGAAAATTCTCTTAACAGGAGAAGCTTCGGAATTTACAAAAAGTTGATAAAAACTGTGTTTCACCTAATCATTAATTAGTTGAGTGATGATATATTTACACACTTTGAATATTCCACTGTGATACTTAGGGCTAATTTCATAATATTACACCTTTTAAATAATTAATGTTAACTGTGATGTAGAAATAATCAGTTATGAAGATAATTAATTAAATGTTTGATAAATTTTATTTTTAAAAGTGTTGTGAGTTTTAAAAGTAATTTTATGTATTTGGTACATGTTACTGTTAAACTAATGTAAAAATGTAAATAATTGAATTGGACATTATGTTCAATAAAATATATTTAAACATTTATAAACTTGCATATGAAATTTTTTTTTATTGTGTACAAATTAAATTGATAACTAAAATAAATATTTTATATTTTTATTTTATTATATCAATATAATTAGTAATAATAATAATAATTTCTTTATAGTTAATGATTTTATTTCCTAAATAATAAAGATATATATATATATAATAATAATAATAATAATAATAATAATAATAATAATAATAATTATTATTATTATTATTATATGATCCGGGATCTTAAAGTGCAGGAAAAATTCAGGAAAACTTTAAAACCCTAAGGTTTTAAAAGTTTAAAACTTAAATTGATTAAACCGCATAGTTTATGCATTTTTCCAAATTTTTCCGTACTTTAAAATTCTAGTATAAAAGTTATTCTCAAAATCAAAATTGGCTAATTTTGCCAAGGATGAGACTATATGAACCCAACAAATTTCTCTCTAAACATGTTTACTCTATGCACCCATGACAAAAAAATAATTCATTTAAATTTTAACTCTATAAACCTACTATAATCCTTAAATTAGCCTTAATTAAAAATCATTTTTTTCGTTTTAATAATGCTTTATAAATGCCCATTTACACTGCCATCTTTTTCTTCTTCTCTATTAACAACAATAAAATCTTTTTTCAGAAATACCAAACTTAATCTTTCTTCATTTTCTTTTCACAAATTCCAATCTTACCAAAATTATCCGATGAAATCTTAATAACGACAATCACTTACACTTTGGAAAGTAAGAAATATTTTATTAATGAAGAAAAGTTCCACAATTGATCTTTGGTTTTTAAATTTAAAGTAGATTTTTTTTTTAAAACAAATGTTTTACTTCCCACGATTGACTCTAAGATCAATTTTTTTTTTTTAACATAAAATTCTCTTCATTTGGGGTTCTGAATTTTTTTTTTTTTGGGTCTCTCTTTGAAATATGGATGATTGCATGATAAAGTAGGTTGATTTCCATTAATTAAATTCTAACGTATATGTTTATATGAGCTGCTAATCTTTTTTAGATTTAAAAGATATTTTTTTATACATGATAAATGTGCATAAATATCATGTCTTTTATAAATAGGTGTAAATATCATGTCTTTTATAGTAATTTAATAAAAGGGTTTTGTTATACTATATATTTTTTTATTTGAAATTGGGTTTAAAGAGTATTTTTACAGGTTCAAATAGTCCCATCTTTTTGCCAAAAGTAATTTTGGAAAAATCTATCATACATTAAAATTATCTTTTACCTTTTCAATCACTTTTGAGCATCGCAAAAGTAATCCTAAATGAGGCCCTAATGGCGTTGCACATCATCCGTTAAGTAGATTGTAAAATAATTTATTAATAATTAATAATAAAATTAATTAATATCATATATATGATATTAAATTATTGGTGACACATCAGTGAGTATCTCAACTAAATATCTAAACTTAGTAAACATAGTATTATTGTAATTAGTTTAATTTAAGTGTGACAGGATGACTTTAGGATGATGCTTTTACTAGAGGCCTCCCTTCCTTTGTTTCTTGTTTCACTTATACTATACACATTATCGTTTTGTACTTTTGTTAATAAACTTGCAATTCATTCAAAATACTTTCTTTCTTATATTAATACACTAATGATAGATATATAATTATATTGCCACAACTACTTCGCTTCTTATATTATAGTCGTTAAGTAAATTTTAATAAATGTATAACAGATGTTGTACATATACTGTATTTTCTAAAATCCGGAAAATGAATATATTTGATTTAACTGATAATATTCATAAGAAATTTTGAATAAAATCCTTAAACGTAATTAATTTTTTAATTTCTCACTTTTACCATTTATTTTTTTAATTTTTAAATTACCCATTACGTTTCTAACTTAACAATTTTAACGTTTAAAATTTACTGTTAAAGAATAATAGTAACTTGCTAATTTGCAAAATTATTCCTGCCTTATGAGATATACATCACATTAGATTGATATAAAGGCTATAAGAACTAAAAAAATATTCTTTTATGTTACATACTTACATTTTAATGTCGGATATGAAATGATTCATGTCAAATAAGGCTTGAGATGTTATTTCAAACCACAAAAAAATTGATGCTGTATATATATAATTAAAGAGAGAGGAGAAACGTCAACTTATAAACAAAAGAAGTGATATTTTTCATCTATGCTAAACTTTATTTTTACCACATTAGTCCTTAATAGCTAGATTTTTAATACCTCGTTTCATTTTGGTGTTAAAAACAACGGTAGAAAATTACACTTCTCAAGAATAAATGAACGATTTTCATATGCAAATTAATTAGCCGAAACTTCTGTAAATTAAAACTAGTTAATATATTTGTTAAAATGCAACCTTTTACCCTTCAAAATTGTATTTGGTTAATAAATGTTTAAACATCATTAATAATCTATTAGAAGCTAAAGTGGAAAAATCAAAATTGAAGAGGAACTAAATTAGTGCCACTCTCCATACACAAAATGCCAAACAAGTTATCAATAGATAATACTTATTCACACAGCATACAATTTTTTTCCTTTTTCGGATTTTACAATATACAATATTAGTTTCACAAATAATAAGATATCACCGTTGAATAAGAATATAAGACATATGTTTACGTGCTTGTGCCTTCAAGTACTACTAACTTGAACCGTTCACTTAACTAGCAAGTAACATACAATTATTAATATCGTCAATTAGAACCGTATACTTTCACCCAAATTGAATGCATGGGCCGTCACCAATTGTTAGGCAGGACACTCAAATCCTGCTGGCGGATATTTGCCACAGTCGTTGACACAAGTACTTGTAAAGAGATGGGTACGAGAAGATTGATGAGCTTCAGAGCATTAACTCTAATGGCAGTGCAAAGACATATTGCAGCATCCAAGTCTGCTAGCCCTTGAAGCAATGGGCAGCATTTCTCCTTAGCGCTGTGGCCAAGACCAATGTGAATTAAACCACCAAGAACATCGACGCATGCACCAAGCTTGAGAGCATCAATTGGACCAGTTTGTTGTTCTGTTGGTGGTGGTGGTGGTGGCGGCGGTTTTACAACTGGAGGAGCAGGAGTGGGTTTCACAGTTGGTGGTGGGGGTGGTGGTTTTGAAACTTGTGAAGGAGGAGTTGGGTTGTAGCAGTCACAAGCTAGAGAAAAGAGCAAAGTGCCCTAATTCAAGAGGACAATCAAGAAACTGGCAAATTTACCCATCATGAAATAATTTCAATACTCTCTAATGAGCTAGCTAGCTAGGAGTTGGAGTGCATTCACTATCGAATTAATGCCTTTTTATAGATTATGAATTTTTGGTCATTTTAATTTTTCATTAGTTTTTGTTGCTTCTTTGACTCAGGTACTTAAAGGACAACCCAAGCCAACTGTTAGAGTGCAATTTATGCACTAGTTTTGCATTGTTTACTTCCTTTAATATCAATGTTTTGTACTTAATAATAGTGATTTACTTGTGTTTTATTTCTGTAGGTGCAATTCTATTGATTGGTGCTAAAATTGAGCTACAAGATGATTTTTTTAGGATGATTGTTTTCCTCGAGAAACTATGAGCTTCAGAAGAACTTTGTTGATAAGACGTGGGTGCGTGCTGTCAACTACGGACCTACGGTTTTTAGTTTAACGTGTTTTGTCTTTTTGGTTATTTTTGTAATTCCGAATTTAATATTTAGATAATATTTTAGATATTAGTATTCTATTTCAAAAAGAACTCTAGAGGAGAATAGGGGGGAGAGAATTAAAGGGGGGAATCCATTGTCAAAAACCTTATATCTAAATTTTTCTTTTCTCTCTATGAAGAACTAAACCTATTATTCTGGTTGGAGGTTAATAAAGCTTTGATTCGTCATTACTATGAGATATTTCTTATGCTTTAATTGTTTTATTGCTTTTGGGTATTTATTTATTCTCTAAATTATTGTCATGATTATGTTTGTTAATTAGATAATTGGCCACTATTTAATTATCAACTTAATCTATTGTCAATTAAAAGATTTATCGTATGAAGATTTTAATGTTTGTGACAAATAGCATAGCAGTGCGTTGTGTTATGAGAATAAACAATCTAATTTAAATGAACCATCGTATGCTTTTGTTGATTAGGATTTGGGTCTCTCTGATTTTTCAGGCTGTCAATTGATTAAATCCTATGATCGTATCTAGGGTTGTCTATTGATTAGGGAAATAACCAATGGTCGTACCTTATTTATCGACTAGTTAAGGAGAGATTGACTATTAGAGGGTCTCAGTAGCTATAACCAGTCTATTCATAAGTATTAATGATTTATATTTGAATTAATTATCAGTAGTCGAATCAAGCTAAGTTAATTCCTTCAACCAAAGCTTTCCCCAATTGGAATTACAATTTTAATTTGCATTCTTATTATTTTAATTTGATTTTTATTATTGTCAACAATTCCCCCATTTTGCATTTTAATTTTAAAAGGATTTAAATAATTACCGATCTCTGTGGACACGACCCTGCTCAATCACTATACACAATTTATTTAGAGTATGTATTTATTTTTGCTGGCTTCGACAACCATCACCAACTTCAAAAGTGGATAGATAGACAAACATTTACCCTTTTTCTCCTCCATGCTTTTTCAGTTTTTTTTTTTTCCTTTCACGTTATTGATTATGATACTAAGAAGATCAATAGTCGATTGATTATAGTATTAAGATGTTATTAATAATTAAATTCACTCTTTGCTATAGCTAAGACATAGATACTTTGTATGCATGTGGGTAAGGGTTCACCATCAATGAGAGAGCATTTGAGGATTATCTTATCAAATTAAATTATCTTTTCACAGAATTAATTTCATGACTTGGGAAGCTCTGCATTACAATTTCAAAGAACGAGCGAGGACACCTGTACTCTCAATTTTTCATGAACATTAGCTGTGATATTATGAAGGCTAGCTGTATGCTTGGACACTTTTTTCCTCCCTTTTTGAGTCGATAATTTCCAATAAATAATTACAGTTTCTAATTAAACATAGAAATTATAGCCTAAACTGTTCACTGGTACTCTGTTTTTGTTTTATACTCAATAGTTCATGACTTTTTGGTCTTACTTCAAATGGCAGAATGATAAAAAATATATCTTCTCTTTAACTTAACCTCTATTTAAATAGCCATGCAAGAAACGTGGTATAATATTAATTTCATATTTAATATATATTTTTTAAAGTTTGTGAATCCACGTTGTACACCATACATGCATACATAAACAACGCATAAATAGAAAAAATGGGCAGAGACATAACACATATATTGCATTTTTAATATAATTGTTGAACTCGTCCGTATCTGAAAAGTACTGCTTCTGCCAATAGTAAAACTCAATGCATGCAGTTTGAGAATATTAAAAATTTAAATCTAGCTGTACCGTATATGTGTATATTTCTCCATATCTTTTCCCTCTTAAAGAAGGGCAAAGCGAGATTTGCGCGAAAGAATATATGTTGACATTTCCACACGAAGATTCGAAAACACAAAAAATTGACAGATACAATTTGTAATATGCACGTTAATTTCGCATGACATTTCCACATGATCCCCTGCGATTTTACACTTGTAAATGTGCGATTCGTATTGTTGTTTTCTAGTACGTTGGGTATTACAACCAGTCAAACGTTAATTTATTTTTTAAAGTTGCCGGTATTCCCTGGAGGCCATGGTCCATATATCCCAAGAAAAGTAAAAATTAAAAATTATAAAAAAAAATAATAACTGGATAGACCTCTTAAAAAAAGTTCTATGCTGGTTTCAATTATGTATTACTCAAGCATTTGATTTTTCTTTTGATAAGGGACCGTTCTCACTCAAATACTGCTGGTAGAGATTGTTAGTGGCTTGATGCTTAGTAATTTCCTTAACGGGATAAATTTTAAAATATAATCAGATTTACTATATCAAGCACACAATAAGTAAATAATAATAATAATAAGTATTTATTTTGAAAAATAAAAACTACCGTTCAAGTTGAGGTTATATTGAGTTCGATTACGCATGCCATACACACATTAATTAGTTGTATTATCTCTAATGTATTCTAAAATTTCTCTATTTAACAGCAGCACTTAAAATGACTTAATAAGAGTTAAAAGTAGCTGAATAATGCTGCTTGGCCAAGTGTTTGATGGAAGCAGCTGGGTGTTCCTGAGGCTCATTTGGGAATTGAAACATGAGACCTCAAACAAGCCGTGCCCGATGCCTGTAGCCCTCTACCACTCTACGCCTTTGTAACTGCCCAAAACAAGAGTATTTATAGAAAGAATAATATATGAACTATTGTGGTCCTAAGTATACACTTTTTGTGGCTCAAATAAGTAACTGAAGAATAAAAACAAACGTAGGCATTTGGATGAAATAAGAGCTCAGCTTCTGATGCAGAGCATGAAATTGAAGAAATCTTAATTATATTTAAATGTATAATATTTAGAAATATTTTAATTAATTTGTATTCTAGTTTAATTTGGTTTCCTATTTAGAGTCTTATTGTTTAGGTATTGCTTATTTGGGTAATATTCCTAATTTAGGCATAAGTCTTATTAAAATAGGTTTTCTAATCATATTAGGATAAGTCTTACTTAGTATAAATAAGTGTCTTTTGTAGCTTTTGAGGAGAGAATTTTGAGTTTAATAATATTTCAATTTTCAAATCTCTTTGTGAGTATTTGAACAGTTAATTCTCGGTATTCTGCAGAATCAACGAGTCTTAATCCCTAAATTCGCGGTATTCTTTTGAATCAACGTGAATTTAGTTGTTCTTTTGTTCCGGTATTCTCTAGAATCAATGGAATATTTTGAACATTAAACTTCCGCTGCATCAGTTTGGTATCAGAGACAAAACCTGGTATTACTCATATAATCCCATCTACCACCAAACGTTTCCTTTCTCCTTTTTGTTTTTTTCCATTTAGTTTTAAAAAAAAAAACCCAAACAACACCAAAAAAGCATAGGAAAAAAAAGAAAAAAAAGAAAAAAATTATATCATGAAATCACAACATCGACGTGAAGATTTCATCTTGAGAGATGTTTTAGTTAAGATGTTGAGGATTTTCCATTCAATTTCTCAAGATTTAGAGAAAATTCGAGATAGAAAATCTTTACACATAAAGCATGCATATGGATTTGATGACGTTGTTCACGATGATGGTTGTTATGAAGATAATGAGGAAAATAGTAACTTTGTTCCTTTCGATAGTATTATTCCTTCCGAGGAGAATATTAATTGGCCATTCATGTCTACAACAAATCCTCAACACAAAGACATTGATTTGGATCAATCGCCAAAATTTGATGAGTATCTTGATATTGTGGGACAAGAAGAGGTAATTGTTCATCCATCTTTTGATCTTGTGGAGGAGAGAGAGATAGTTGTTGATACAATCTCTTATTGTTCTCTTGATTTGCTGAAAGAAGACAAAAAGAGTTGTGATATTTTTCAACAGTTAGTGGATTATGAGAAGAAATCGTTTTTCCTCAACTATGTTGAAGTTCGACACGAACAATACGAGAAGACATTATTGGAGAAGTTGTTGATAGAAGAATTTATTTTACGCCATTGGAGTGATTGGATGGACATTATTACAAAAGTTGGAAAATTTAAAGTTTGTCGTCTATGTCAAAGCTCTGTTTTAAAAATTAATCCTTATGCACATGAAGATGTTCTTGAAGACTACAACATACAAAATTCGAGGACGAATTTTCTCCAACCTGGCGGGAATGATGCAGAGCATGAAATTCAAGAAATCCTAATTATATTTAAATGTATAATATTTAGGAATATTTTAATTAATTTGTATTCTAGTTTAATTTGGTTTCCTATTTAGAGTCTTATTGTTTAGGTATTGCTTATTTGAGTAATATTCCTAATTTAGGCATAAGTCTTATTAAAATAGGTTTTCTAATCATATTAGGATAAGTCTTACTTAGTATAAATAAGTGTCTTTTGTAGCTTTTGAGGAGAGAATTTTGAGATTAATAATATTTCAATTTTCAAATCTCTTTGTGAGTATTTGAACAATTAATTCTCGGTATTCTGCGGAATCAACGAGTCTTAATCCCTAAATTCGCGGTATTCTTTTGAATCAACGTGAATTTAGTTGTTCTTTTGTTCCTGTATTCTCTAGAATCAACGGAATATTTTGAACATTAAACTTCCGCTGCATCAGCTTCTTAATAATCTATCAAAGTCACAGCAAGCAACATGCGTCCAGCGTCAGGAAAGATTATCTGATATACAGTTTCAAGCGGCGGATCATGAAGATGAGGAAATGGAAGATGGGACTCCGATGACATGGATGCTGACTTTGGCCGGAGTGCTAACTAAGAGCCAATTTTTTCATAATCTTATTAGGAGGACTGTAAAGCATTTGTGATTAATGCTGAAAGGCAACATTATCCGTGCATTAATTTAGTTTAAGATTCACACTTTTAATGCTGATGATAAGCTAATTTTTGTCAAATATTTCTTCATTTAAACTTTCAATGTTAGACGTTACATTATTTATGTCCCAACTAATATTCTTAGGCTGTGTTTGGTGCATGGTATTATAGTGTATTAAAATACTGTTCACATTAGCTTAATACCAATATCATGTTGGCAAAATTTTACAAGGGATTAAGGGGTATGCTAATGCGGGAAACTGCCGCATTAGCTAAACCCGACTGGGAGTCGGGAAACTGGCGCATTAGCTTTTGTGCTTTTGCATTTGCTGCCTCTTTTTTTTTTTTTTTACTTTTGCTTTTGTTTTTTTAATAATAATAAATAATATAACTTTTAAATATAATATAAATTTTTATTTTCTTTAGTTTTATATCATAATTATTCATATAAATTAATAAATTGTTATTCATATTTTAATTTTTATTATATTAAAAATATTACTAAATAATGTATTATTTAATTATATAATAATTAATATATCAAATTGATTAATAAGTACTTAAATAATATATAAAAATAAGAATATAGCTTGATATTACATTATTTAATTATATTATAGTAATTAATATAGAAAATTTTAATATAACTAATAAAAATATTTATATATGAATAAATTTAAATAATATTAATTTAAAATAAATGTTATGTTGTCGATTATAAGGCTATAAGCTTCAATCTTTATGAAAAAAAATGTTTTTTTAATATTTATACTAAAAAATAATGTTAAATTTCTAAAATTTAAGACTTCTATATTTTATATTTTTCTAGGTACTAATAAATTTTATTTTCTAAATATATAATTTAAGTTAATCACAAAAACATTAATATAATAAAGTGTAGCATCAAATATTGTACAACATTATTATAATACAGTGCTAATGCAATACATCATAATACAATACACCAGCATTAAAATAATGCAATACAACATAATACAATACAATGTGTCAAACACACCCTTAGACTATAAGAACAGTTATATTTTTGCCAATTCCTCTCTTATGGATTTCAAAATAGCATTTGAAGTTATTTCCTAGCACTACTATGAAACTTTAATAGTTTTTTAATATAATTTTTAGAAACTCTAATTTAAACTTCAAATTTTTCTTGTTTTCATTGAAAGGCACAGAAGTTTAATTAAGGGTTGCCGTAAGCTTGTTTTCATAGTCTAATAACTAACTATTTTTAGGTAATATGAGATATTTTTTGAATCATTTAATAATTTTCGAGATTAGATTTTCTGGTGATTTAAGCCACTTTGAACTTTAAAAGATCTTTTATACTTTTATTTATTAACAATCTATCACACATTTGAATTTAGTTTAGAAGTTTAAGATTGTGAGGGAATCTTAATTTTTAATTATTTTATAATATTTTATAATAAAGGCTTGCATCCTCATAAAATAGATTGAAATTACACATCGCTTGGGTTTCTATCACTAAAAACTTTAGGGAATCCTAAATATAGCTGTAAAATATTTTTCTTTTATCTTTTTTTCACAAATTTTCCACTTTCTATAAGGTTTCGGTTCGTCAGATGGTGGTTTAGGGCTGGGAGAAGAAGTAGTTAGTTTTTGTGGTTAATTTATCTTCATTGTAGAATAATCATACATACAGTCACCAAAACTTACCACATGGCATTGGGTTCCTGTCAGCAAGGATTAGGAGATAATCTTTTCAAAGTTTGGAGGATAAAGAGAATCAAGAAAACACGGTTTTGATAATTGAGGCATTATATTATTAACATGTAGTGCTTTGTTTTGCCCATGATTGAGAAAGCATGCTAAAATCTTCTCAAATATGGGGTTCAAAATTTTCTGTTATTATAAACCATAAAAGGTAACAAACTCTGCACAGATATTTTCGTTTTTTTAATTTACAGGTATTCAGCAATACTCAAACATCTTTTCCCAGAGGGGCAATTTGCACAAATGTACAAAATAAAATGAATGGGTCATTTTCTTTTTTCATAAATTTTGGCGGAAGGAGGAATTTCATAGACATTTTATTGATTTTTTGCTTAATTCAGAGAAAATTGAGTGCATTGTCTATTTTCATCACTATTATTTGTAAATATTTTCTTTAACGATGACCGTGGTGCCACCTTTTGAAAGTCAAGAACATATCGTGGCAGAGTAAGGCCAAAGTGACTGACTTCGAGAAAAATTGAAATGAAGAAATTAATCTTTGACTCTGAAATATATCAACATTATGGCATTTTTATTTTAAAAAGGGATCGAATTTCCACAAGGCGAGAGAATTCATTAATATAAAATTAAAAAACTAAAGTAAATCAAATTAGCTCAGAATTAGAATGCGAACAAGTTCACTTGAGCATTGAATCTTAACCTAAAGACATAATGAATCTTATCTCTAAAAGAAAAAGATTCAATATCGTAAAAAAAACCATAATATTAAAAAAAAGGAAGCAAATGCAACTAAAATTACAGGAGAGAAACCATTAAAAAAAAAAAAGAGCGTGGGAGACCCATGAACATATCATGAGTGAGCAACTTTGATATCTCCGTTGGAGAACCTCTTTCCAAACGATTGCATGAGCATCTTAAATTCAAGCACACATATATAATTCTTTTTCAGCGATGACAGAGTTGCAAGCTTCTTTTATAAATTATCTTGTACAAGGTACAAATTAATATAGCATTCAGCATTGGTTGAATAAAAATGCCACTTAACTCACATGATTTTTATTTATTTATTTATTTATGTTTTCATTCAAAGAATATTGTTATGTCACATTTGTTTGTACAAATAAATTTTTTATTATGTTATTATTATTGATTAGTTTTTATTTTTTTTTAGAGTTAATTTTCCTTTTCACCCCAAGTATAATTTTTTTATGGAATTGTTGTCTATTAATGTGTTTTAGTCGTTTCTTTCTTTTTCACATACTAGTCATATGATCTCTTATTTTAAATTGGCCATGCAATAAAGGAAATTATTATTATTAAATAAATATTGGCAATCTTTAAATGAATAATTATCTCTACCTTCTGATATACACATCACATTAGATTGATATTAAGGCCATAAAAAATTTAAAAAATGTGCTTTCTTTTACATCTTAATGTCGCAGATGAAATAGATATTGTTATCAAATTAGGCTTAGATATTCTTCGAAAAAAAAAATTAATATAACTATTTTTCAAATGAACCTCAGCAGCAACAGGGAATAAAAATAAGAAAAACCAAGAAAAAGAAAGAATTAATAATGATGTTTAAATACTCATTTAATCTCTATATTTTGATTTAAGTGCCAATTTAGCCGTTATATTTTAAAAAGTACCTCAAACGCTCCTATAGTTAAATATGTTACATTCTTACCCTTACTTTTTCTTTTTATCTAACCCTTCCAACAATATTCTTGACATTAATTAATTTATCTATAAAAAAAGTTAATTGGTAAATTTGAAATGCAAGTTATGCAACCCAAGAAGGGGTTGAATTGAGATTTTAAAACTTACACTAAATATGTCGCACGACAATTTAATCTATTGCATTAATCAAATAAAAAACAATAATTTCAATAAAGCACAATAATAAAATAGTAAAGGGAAGAGAGAGCAAACACAACAATTTTTACGTGGTTTGGCAATCCCCGCCTACGTCCACACCTTCAAGCCAACCAAGCTCGATGATTTCATTATCCAAGCTTCCCATGACTTCAAGTTCTTTACAATTGACTTATAAGGTGTCAATAAATCTTTGCAACCAAGAGATTATCTCTCAATCTCTTCACTCAAGTATTTCTCACACTTATACACTCACAATTTTGATAAGAAAATAAAGATTACAACAAAGAACTCTCTTTTAGAGTAGATGAACAAATGATATCTCAATGAAGATTTAATCTATGATGATTTTCGAATTTGGAAGCTCCAAATATGTTGTTTACACTTGTTTATGCTTGCAAGAGTTTTGAAATTGAAGTTTCAGTTGATTTTTTATAGCAAAAACCCAAAAACTAGCCGTTATAGGTAAATTCCAGCAACCAAGTGGTTAGCCGCTTAATTTATCTGGCTCCCCGCTTCAGAACAGTAAAGTTACCATTAAATTTGAATTTTGCTACAATTATTATACTATGGCCCAAAACGTCATAGAACTTTACAAACGGTCCAATCTCATAATTTCTAAATAATACTTGTTATTTCCAAAACTTTTTAAAATTGTGATATGACCCAATACATGATAATAATTTTCAAAACAGTCCTTTTCAAAATTTAACATAATACTTATAAATTTCAAAGTTTTCAAAACTTTTTTTTCATTTTAGTCCAAAATTTGAAAATGTGAAGTTTTCCTCAAGCGGCTAGCCGCTAGTCCGCAGGCCGTTAGCCGCTAACTTTTTGTCTATTTAGGATATCTACACTCAGGCCCTCATACGTTTATAAATTATAGTATGGCTCAAAACGTTTCAAATATTTACAAATAAGTCCAACTCCAAAATTCAAAACAACACTTATTAAAATCAAAGATTACAAAACTTTTTCATTTTAGTCCACATCTTGAAAAATAACTAACTTCATAAAATACTTGGCTTATAATTGTAAAACCTTTGGTTTATGAAAAATGATGATTTATTAAAAATCTTGAGTTTCTCAAATACTAAGCCATACATATATTAAATCATACCGGCTTTACAAGAATTGTTGCAATAATGAGTCTGTTAAGCTTTAAACTTTATTATTGATCACGCCGTTTTCCGTTGAGTGTCTTAAACTTGATTTCACGTGACTCACTTCCTTATAAATATTATCTTTCAAGAACTAGTCAAAATGTGAAATACAATATTTTTCAAATCACTTAAGACACATGTTTGTTATCATCAAAATTACAATATGTGTGACCCTTTTAGGCTAACAAAATTAACTATTAGTTATTTATTAGTAAATTAACCAATAAATATCAGTGTGAAAAAAGTAGTATTTTTTGTACTTGTGCAATAAATTTATTAATAATGATTTATAACAATTAATGTTAGCCTATTAGAATAATTTTTAATATCTTTACAACAATCTTATGAATAATTGTCTTACAAAAAATGAATTTAGTAAATTAATCCTAAAAGTAAAATAATAATATGGTTAATTTGATAAATTATTACTTTTTCTATTTATTCATATCCTCAAGGATATTATTACATCCTCGGGAATATTATGACAATGATATTATTGTAAAAGAATAGAAAAATTAAGAATAAGAGAGTAACATAATAATTAACAAGGTGTCTTGAGATAGTTTTTAAATATAAGGACTAGAAGAACACTTAACTCAAAATATGGAAAATATAAGGAGAATAAAATTTTAATCCTTTCTAAACTTTCTCTTTACCTGTTAAATTCCTACTCCCTAGTAGCTAAATTTTTTTTTTATTATTATCACCTTTCCTCGTTGGAGTTAAAATGATAATAGAAAAAAATACATTGCTGAAGAATAAAGGTGACATTTTCATGTCCTAATTGGCTAGCCCAAACCTCTGCAAATTAAAATTAGTTAAATTATTTATTAAAATGTAACTTTTACCTTTCAAAAGTGTATTTTTTTTAATAACTGTTCAAACATCAGAATGAAATAGGGTTTTAAACATCTACTAAAAACTAAACTGGTAAAAATAAATTTTAAGAGGAAATAAAATGTCACTCTCCCTAAAAAAAAAATGCCAACAATTTATCAATAAATAATATTTATTCCACAACATTCATTTTTCATTTTTTTTCTTTTTTGGATTGCACAAAATACAATATTGGTGTCACAATTAATAAGCGATATCATTGTTGAATAAGACAAACGGACACAAGCACGTGTCTTCAAGTACTACTAACTTGAAGCTCTCACACGTTATTATTATCATTTTTTTTATGAGAAATTAAACGAAACTAGTAACATGCAATTATTAATACGATCTATTAAGATCTCCTTTTCACGTAGACTGCATGATATGCATGGGGCGTCAACAATTAATTGATAGGACACTGAAATCTGGCCGGCGGATGTTTGCCACAGTCGCTGACAAGTACTTGCAAAGAGATGGGTACGAGAACATCGATGAGACTCAGAGCCTTAATTTTAATGGCAGTGCAAAGACATATTGCAGCATCCAAGTCAGCTAGCCCATAAAGCAATGGGCAACATTTCTCCTTAGCACCGTCGCCAAGACCAATGTGAATTAAACCACCAAGAACATCGACGCATGCACCAAGCTTGAGAGCATTAATTGGACAAGTTTGTTGTGTTGGTGGCGGTGGGTATCCCACATTTGGTGGTGGTGGTGGTTTTACAACTGGAGAGGGAGGAGGAGGTTTCACCTTTGGCGGCGGTGGTGGTGGTTTTACAACTGGAGGAGGAGGAAGAGGTTTCACCTTTGGCGGTGGCGGCGGCGGCGGTTTTACAACTGGAGGAGGAGGAGGTTTCACCTTTGGCGGCGGCGGTTTTACAAGCGGAGGAGGAGGAGGAGGTTTCACCTTTGGCGGCGGTGGCGACGGTGGTTTTACAACTGGAGGAGGAGGAGGAGGTTTCACCTTTGGCGGCCCCGGCGGTGGTGGTTTTACAACTAGAGGAGGAGGAGGAGGTTTCAGCTTTGGCGGCGCCGGCGGTGGTGGTTTTAAAACCGGAGGAGGAGGAGTGGGTTTCACCTTTGGGGGGGGTGGTGGTTTTGTAACGGGGGGAGGAGGAGGAGGATTATATGAGTGGTCATTAGCTAGAGAAGAGACCAAAGTGCCCAAGTTCAAGAGGACAATCAAGAAACTAGTTAATTGATATTTGCTCATGATGAAATAATTTCAAAAACTCCCTAACGAACTGGCTGGTTTGGAGTGCATTCACTACTGAATGGGTGCCTTTTTATAGAGAGAGTTTTGTATTTGGGTCGTTTTACTTTTTAATGATTTTTTATTGCTTCATTGACTCGAGGGCTTAAAGGAAAATCCAAGCAAACTCACAAATGGGCAGATAAACAGACATTTACCTTTTTCTTTCATTGCATGCTTGAAACATGGGATTCATTGTGATACCAAGAAGATCAATGGTCGATTGATCATATTATTAATGTGTCATTACTAATTAAAGGCTTAGCCAGCTAGTGAAGGCTTTACTGCAGAGGCTGCGGGTAAGGGTTCACATCATCAATGAGAGTATTCGAAGATTATCTTATTAAAATTGTCTTTTTGATATGAATTACCTTGTATCCGATGCATTAGAATTTCAAAGAGCGAGGGGCGAGGGCACATATATTATCTGTTATACCCAAAAAAAAAAGAAAAAAAAAATGCCACCATGTGGATATAAAAAAATAGAATATACGACAACATTCTCAATATCTAAATATGAAAATAGCTTAAAAACTAAGTTGATCATTTCTAAAGCGCATGAGCTGACCTTTATCTCAAAAAAATACTTGAGGTGATTTTATTAATCTTTACTTACTATTTTATCTTTTTCCTCATAGCAAAATTTCATCAAGAAATCTCAACAACTAACGAAAGTAGGACACATGTCCAATAGAAGAGTTATGGATTAATGATGAGAAATCAACAGCCAACGAAAATAGGACACATGTCCAACAGAAGAGTTATGGATTAAGAATGAGAAACATAACACATAAATATTCTACTTTCTCTACAAACAAGAACACAAATAAGTCTTTTAACTCGTGGAAATAACACAAATAAGTCTTTTAGCACCCATATAATACTTCAAAACACTCTTGTAGTTAAATACGTTACATTCTTACCCTTAGTTTTTCTTTCTATTTAGCCCTTCCAACAATATTCTTGACATTAATTAATTTATCTATAAAAAAGTTAATTGGTAAATTAATTATTCATCATTTATTAGTAAATTAACCAATAAATATCTATGTGAAAGAAATAGTATTTTTTGTACCGTGCAACAATTTTACTAATAATGATTTATAAACAAATTAATATCAGTCAATTAAAAATTTTTTAATAACCTTACAACAATCTTATGAATAATTATTTTATAAAAAATGAATTTATTAAATTAATCCTAAACGTAAAATAATAATATAAAAATTTGTGTAATTTTTTATATTACTTTTAAGGTTAATTTGATAAGTTTCTATTTTTTTTCCTATTTATTAATATCTTCAAGAATATTATTGCAAATGTATTATTGTAAAATAAAAAATAAAGAAAGGATAGGAGTGTAACATGTTTTGCAACATGATTGTCTTGAGATACTTTTTAAAAATAGGGACTAAATAAATACTTAACTTAAAATATAGAAACTAAAAGAAGAATAGTATTTTAATCTCTCCTAAACTTTCTATTTACCTATTTAGTCCCTAGTAGCTTTTTTTTTTTTCTTTATCTCATTTCATCTTTGGAGTTAAAACGACAATAGGAAAAATACAGGTTGAAGAATAAAGGTGACATTCTCATGTCCAAATTGGCTAGCCCAAACCTCTGCAGATTAAAAATTAGTTAAGTTATTTATTGAAATATAAATTTTACCGTTCAAAACTGTATTTTGTTAGTAATGTTCAAACATCTGAATAAAATGGTGTATTAAACATATATTAAAAGTTAAAAGTGTTAGAAATAAATTTTAAGAAGAAATAAAATGTCACTCTCCCTAAAATAAATGCCAAACAATTTGTCAGTAAATAATATTTATTCCACAACATTCATTTTTTTTTTCTTATTTGGATTGCACAACATACAATATTGGTTTTACAACTGATAAGCGATATCACTGATGGATAAGGCATACGCACACACGCACGTGCATGCCTTCCAAGTACTACTAACTTGAAGCTCCCACACGTTATTATTATTATTTTTTTATGAGAAAATAAACGAAAATAGTAACATGCAATCATTAATATGATCGATTAAGATCTCCTTTTCACGCAAACTGCATGGTATGCATGGGGCGTCACCAATTAATTGGTAGGACACTGAAATCCTACTGGCGGATGTTTGCCGCAGTCGGTGACAAGTACATGCAAAGAGAGGGGTGCGAGGATATCGATGAGGTTTAGAGCCTTAATTCTAATGGCAGTGCAAAGACATATTGCAGCATCCAAGTCTGCTAGCCCGTCAAGCAATGGGCAGCATTTCTTCTTAACGTCGCGAGCAAGACCAGTGTGAATTAAACCTTCAAGGACATCGACGCATGCACCAAGCTTGAGAGCATCAATTGGACAAGTTTGTTGTTTTGGTGGTGGTGGTGGTTTTACAACTGGAAGAGGAGGAGTGGGTTTCACCTCTGGCGTGGGTGGTGGTTTTGTAACTGGGGGACAAGGAGTTGGGTAAACAATTGGTGGTGGCGGCGGCGGCTTAGGGCTCGGCGACTGAGGCGGTGGGGGACAGCTTGGTGAAGGAAGAGGAGGAGGAGGATTATATGAGTAGTCATAAGCTAGAGAAGGGACCAAAGTGCCCAAGTTCAAGAGGACAATCAAGAAACTAGTTAATTGATGTTTGCTCATGATGAAATAATTTCAAATCTCCCTGATGAACTGGCTGGTTTGGAGTGCATCCACTACTGAATGGATACCATTTTGTAGGGAGAGTTATGAATTTGGGTCGTTTTACTTTTTCGTTAATTTTAATTGCTTCATTGACTCGAGGGCTTGAAAGAAAATCCAAGCAAACTCACAAATGGGCAGATAAGCAGACATTTACCTTTTTCTTTCATTGCATGCTTGAAACATGGGATTCATTGTGATACCAAGAAGATCAATGGTCGATTGATCATATTATTAATGTGTCATTACTAATTAAAGGCTTAGCCAGCTAGTGAAGGCTTTACTGCAGAGGCTGCGGGTAAGGGTTCACATCATCAATGAGAGTATTCGAAGATTATCTTATTAAAATTGTCTTTTTGATATGAATTACCTTGTATCCGATGCATTAGAATTTCAAAGAGCGAGGTGCGAGGGCACATATATTATCTGTTATACCAAAAAAAAAAAAAGAAAAAAAAAATGCCACCATGTTGATATAAAAAATAAAATAAAATATACGACAGCATGCTCAATATCTAAATATGAAAATAACTTAAAAACTAAGTTAATCATTTCTAAAGTACTTGAGGTGACTTTTATCTCAAAAAAGTACTTAAGGTGATTTTATTAATCTCTACTTACTATTTTTTTTTTCTTATAGTAAAATTTCATTAAGAAATCTCAACAACTAACGAAAGGAGAACATGTGTCCAATAGAAGAGTTATGGATTAAGGATGAGGAATCACAACTAACGAAAATAGAACAAATGTCCAACAGAAGAACTATGGTGGATTAAGAATGAGGAACGTAACACAGGAATATTCTACTTTCTCTACAAACAAGAACACAAATAAGTCTTTTAACTCGTGGAGATAGCACCCATATAATTGAAGAGATGATCGAGGAGAGAGGGAAGACCAACTAATTAAGAGAGAAGGTTCTTGCTGACCTCACCATTACTTATTGACTTCGAAATAGCTTCATGAGGAGATCCTCACCTGTTCTTTACTATTTCTACCACGAAGGATCTTATCATCAAGGTGACAAAGACCAAGGTCAGCTTAAAAAGAAGAGATCTAGCTAATTGGTTTGTTACTATCATATGTTATTTCTTTACTGTATCATTGGATATATTTCGTATCTATGAAAGCAATTCAAAAGCTAGCAACCGCATTTTCCATCTCCGGTATTTTACCCAGGATCCTCACCACCAAGGTTATTCGGCCTTCCTGCTGGTGCACGAAAATTCTTGCATCAACACTGTCGATTTTTCATGAACATTATCTGTGCATGCATGCAATTATTGAGGCTAAATGCTTATTGGACACTTTTTTTTTTTTTTTACTTTTTTTGGGTTCGATAAAAAATAATTATAGTTTTGTTAACAGAGAAATTATAGGTCAAACTGTTCACCTTTGATCTGTTTTCACTTTTCTTTTACACAATAGTCACGACTTTGTGGTCTTACTTCAGATGGCAGAATGATCAAAAATATAACTTCACGTTAACTTAACCTGCTTTATTAAAATGGCCATGCAAGAAACGAAGAACGATTTTTCATATTTATTATATTTAAAAGATTGGGAATCCTCGTTATACACTATAGATAAATATATATATATATATAAACAATGCGCAAATAAAACAAACTATTTAGATAAGCAATGCGTAAATAACACATGTATTGCATTTTAATAGTATAATTGTCGACCTTATTCGCATCTCAATTATACTGATTTTCCCAAAATATAGTAAGAAAACAGAATGCAGTTTGAGAATATTTAAAAATAAACTCTGGCAGTACATTTTTTTTCTAAACAGTGAGAGCATATCATGCGGTATACATTAATATTTTTGAATTCTTTCTAAAAGTTTGGGAGCAATCGAAGCTTCTTCAGATCTTTTAAAGATGGACAAAGCAAGATTTGCGCAAGCGTAGTTGACATTTTCACACGAAGATTTGAAAACACAAAATAATAAAATATAAATCAAACAACTATGATCTGAAATCTCAAAACTAAAACAAATCTTAGAAGATCATGCATTAAAATTTCAATATCGCTATAATTAATCACCACGCTAATTCAACAAAAATTATTCACCTTATTTATTTGTTTATTTATTCTTTTAAAGAAGTAGTAGTTGTTTGAATATTAAATTTTACGAAAACACAAATCAAATCTGCTCCAAACTCTCCAAGATAAATTTATACTCCGAATAATATAAATTTATCTTTTTGAAGAGTTTCAGAACTCACATATGCTTACATATGTGGGTACAATGGACATCCTTAATTGGGGCTTTTTTTAGCGCTTTTTTTTTTTTTTTTGTGCAAACAATATGTCAAAGGCACCCTTAAACGAAGAATGACACTTTCATGGTTCAATTACTACTGATTATCCATTAATGTGGTTGTATCATCATGAATAATTTTACTCATTAGAATTTATGTATATATGTGCAAAACACTTTCCTCTAGTGGAGCCACCATATGCTGAGATTAGTTACTGAACTAGTAATATAAATTAGAGGCAATCCTTAACTCTTGAGCTAATTTTAGAGTATGAATTAGACTCGCATACCTTTATATGGTATTAGATTCATAGTTATGCACAAGTTGGCACATACTATGTATTTTTCCGCATGATAAAGACCAAAAAAAAAAAAAAAGATATATTGGTTTGCAAGTGATGGGGATGATAAGGAAAAAATCTCAGATAGGTTGAGAAAACTTATTGAATTAAATATAAACTTGAGACAACTCTCAACTCTTGAGCTAATTTTTACATGAGATAGACTCTTACTTGTGTACTAGTGGGTCTATTTTATACATGACAAGGACTCACTACAAGAAAATTGGGATAAGGCAACATCATTTTAACAACGTGCACAGATGAAATGTTGTCAAATTTATAATTAACAACAGTCATAAACTGCATGTTGGTAAATATAAAGTTTTAGCAACATGCAAAAAGTGACTGTGGTCTAAAACCTACGACAACGAGCG
>NW_006262139.1:18265389-18529714 GCF_000493195.1 Citrus x clementina | reverse complement strand
TTATTTAAGGCAACAATGAATTACCTGTTGCAAAAATTATTATTTAAATAAGAACGTTTATATGTTGCATGTTGTTGAAAATATTTTTTTTTTGTAAAATTCTTTGTTAACTCAATTTAATATGAAATTGGTGAAAATTAAAACATAAATAGGTGCTCATGGAATTTATGCATAAAAGTATTATAACAAATAAATTTTTTGAGGGTATCATTAACTACAATATTTTTTAAAAGTAAAGTAATAGAAAATAATGTGTAATAAATAAAAATTTTCATTTTGTGCGTATGGGTTAAAGCGCGGTAAAAAAGGGGGGAAAAAAAGAGACAAATTGATTTAGTGAAACCCTCGGTTCTCTTTGCAGTACCACTTTACTCTTTCTCTGCCACTAAAGCAAAGCAAGCCTCTCAATCTTCATCGTAATGGCGGCTGCCCACCCAAGGAAATGAGTGTATCAGGTATTCTTCTTTTCAATTTCATTGATAAAGCTCACTTTCACTTCCCTAATTCCATTTAATTAATAATTTACTCTTTCCACCTATTTTGTTTTTAGAAGATTTGGGTCTTCACCCTATACTTCTTCTCACTCAAAATCGCTCGACATCGTCCCATTGTAGATTCATTAATTGTTTGGTAAGCGGCACAATTCTTTATTGCTTGTGGGGTTCATCTGTTATGCATGAATAAAATAAATGTTACTTTTTTTGTGGTGGGTGATTGAAACCAAAAGATTATTTTCTTTTGAAATGCCTGAAGCTAAATATTTTACATGGAAAAGATAATTTTGAAGATTATATTTTATTTTCAAGATAAACTGATTTCAGTAAAAATAATTTAAATGAGTAAATATTACTAGTGAGATGGATAATGATTTTTTTTTTCAATTGAAAGGCACAATTTTAATCTCTTATTGGCGTTGTTGACTTTATGAAACAGATAAGTTACTTCTGTTAATGCCATTAATCTCTGGAATCAGCTGTGACATTTTAGGATCTGATTATAGAGCAAACTTGAGGTACTGTTTCCCCCTTGTATAATTAAAATTCAAAATGGATTTCTCTTTTGGAAAAGTTACTTACTATGGAGTTTTGAGAGATATATTAGTGCTTGATTACAATACTTTTAGTTCCCTATTTTCAAATGTGACTGAACTAATATAGTTAATGGTGTTAAAGTTGACGAAGGATTCACTTTGGTTAACCTTCACGAGGGACAAAGCCAATTTAGATTTATTATAAGGATAATGAAAAATCAAATTAGTATTTAGTATTGAAAAAACCACAAAGAGGGTTCCAAGATTTATTATTGGCTAGTGAGAGTGATTACATTTTGTTTAGTATAAGTAAGAATTTTTTTTTTTTGGTTCAACTTTAAATTATACTTTTTCATGTTCATATACTTTTTTCTAGTATGTTTATTCCTACATTAATTTTGCTATGTGTTACAAAGTCTTCTAGGCAAGTCGAGATAAATTTAGAGAAAATGCAACTATTCAAGAGGAGAATGGATCATTAGCAACTAGCAATAGGGAAAATGCACACAAACCTCAATCTGACGATAGATGCACCAAAAGACAAAAGAGGTCCAACCAAACTTGGAATGATTCAAGATTGTTCTCCATCATTAAGCATTGAATTTAACGACTATGGCCAGCCAGTAGGTGTAAATTCTTACAAATATGCACTTTTATTAGAGTTATAACATGAGAGCATGTGCTTGTGTGCATTGAAAATTAGCTTTTAGTTGACGGCCAACTATTGGCCATTGGTGCATGTTTATGGAATTACATAGTAATTATCTTTATTTAGAAATGCATTATTTATCTTGAATGCTTGGCATTAAGAACGATGGGTGACTGTTGGAGACAATACAAATCAGAGCTAACAACTAAGATAAAGGAAACCAAAAAAGTACATGACAGAGCAAGTTGCTCTTATTAGGCCAAAAAAGTATAATTTTCAAAGAAGATTGGGCTAATATTGTCAAGTAAAAATTGTCTCCAGAATTTAAAGTAAGCTAGTCCGTTGCATTGCACTTATAGTATCCATGTTAAGTTTCATGTCTATGAAAATTATACATTTTAATATTTGCTGGACAAGCAATAAGCAAGAAGTTTAGAGAAATGAGAAATAATCAGGAAGTTGTATCAAATTGTTTTAAAAAAGGTATGTAGGCATAAAATATTCTTCTTGGGGGTGTGTGTGTGTATAATTATATTCCAAATGCAACAAATGAATATTGATTCAGTTAATCTTTTTGTAGGAGTTTGTGCCTTGAAGATGTTTTTGTTGGAGTGTACATATGCCCTGAACAAGTTTTTGATGCAATTGCTAAATTGAAGAAGCTTTCGTTGGAGATGGTTTTTTTTAAGTTGATATTTATGGAATTGCAACAGCCACTAATGTGTTTTTTTACTAATTTTTTGGGTGTTTGGCTAGATGAAATTTAAACTGATGTTGTAAATTTCTATGGATTAATTGTTATATGGTGTTTTTCATTTTTGCTATGTAATAGAATTTTTATTAATACAAAATGTTGGTGTGACCCTTAGCTGTGATGTGTGCTTATTACTAAGTTTATGAAAACTTATTATAACAAGCCAAATTGTAGAATTAGTTCGCATGAATTTTACATATGGCGGCAGCAATAGTGTAATAAAAATGATAATATTAGTAGTCATGATAATGATAATAATAATTATTAATAATATATTGTTGTTTTTTTGACAACATGCAGGATATGTGGTTTATTGTAAATAAAAATTAGAATTAATGGCGACATTTAGTTGCTTGTTGCTATATAATTTATAGCCACATTCATAGGCTTGTAGTCGAAAGTTTGGAAGCACATGATCTTTTTAACCACAATCATTGTAAGTTGTCATGTGATATTTAACAACGTTCATATATTTTTCAACAACGTGAATTGCGCGTAGTCGAAAGTTACCTACTTTTCGCTACATCAAGAACCGCAACGCTCAGATGCTTGTTGTGATATCCCTTCTACAACACTCTTTGCCTGTTGTCATATACTATTTTTCTTGTAGTGACTAGTAAAAAATACTAACAAAAATATCTCATATTAAGATTAGTTAATAGGTTAAAATATCTAATATTAAGATTAGTTAATGGGCTAATAATATAACTATAAATATTGTTATCATGTAACGGCCCAAAGAAAAATGAAGAAGTGTCCCCGCAAGATGCTTGTTGCTTGCATTCGTCTTCAATGATTGAACAGCTTGCAAATATTCATGTGAAATTGAGAGTACAGGTCCCCACGCCCTTCGAAATTCTAATGCAGAAGTTAGAGTTTTAAGCTTTGCATTTGCTAGAGATTAATTGCAAATTTTACGTTTCAAATTATAAGAACAATACGCTTAATTAACTATACCAATTTGTTGGTTAAATAATCAATCGAATCTTCTTCCTTAAAACGATAATCAATCCCATGTTCCAAGCATTAAAGAAAAAAATATATAATGTCTGTCTATCTGTCCATTCGTGAGTTGGCTTGGGTTGTACTTTGCCCTTAAGTCTATGGATCAACGAATTAAAACTGAAAATTTTTAAAAATCCCAAACTTCCTACTCTCTATAAAAAGGCACTCATTCAATAGTGAATGCATTCCAAACCCTAGCTAGCTAGTTCATTAGAGAGTTTCGAAATTATTTCATCATGGGCAAATATCAATTAACTAGTTTCTTGATTGTCCTCCTGAACTCGGGTGCTTTGCTCTCTTCTTTAGCTTGTGACTGCTCCAAACCAACCCCTCCTCCTCCTTCTTCACCAAATTGTCCCCCACCGCCTCATTCGCCGAGCCCTAAGCCGTCGCCCCCACCACCAAAAGTGAAACCAACTCCTCCTCCTCCGGCTGTAAAACCACCACCCCCACCAAAGGTGAAAACCACTCCTCCTCCTCCAGTTGTAAAACCACCACCACCACCAAAGGTGAAACCCAGTACTCCTCCTCCTCCAGTTGTGAAACCACCACCACCGCCAAAGGAAAAACCAACTCCTCCTCCAGTTGTAAAATCGCCACCAACACCACCAAACGTGAGATACCCACCGCCACCAAATCAACAAAAAACTTGTCCCATTAATGCTCTCAAGCTTGGTGCATGCGTCGATGTTCTTGGTGGTTTAATTCACATTGGTCTTGGCGACAGTGCTAAGGAGAAATGCTGCCCATTGCTTCATGGGCTAGTAGATTTGGATGCTGCAATATGTCTTTGCACTGCCATTAGAATTAAGGCTCCAAATCTCATCAATCTTCTCGTACCCATCTCCCTGCAAGTACTTGTCAACGACTGTGGCAAGTATCCACCAGCAGGATTTCAGTGTCCACCCATTAATTAATTGGTGACGCCCCACGCATATGCAGTTTCTGAGGGAAATATACATACATACATATATATATTAATTGACCATATTAATATTTTATATGTTACTAGTTTCGTTTATTTTCTCATAAAAGAATGACAATAACGTGTGAGAGCTTCAAGTTCGTATAATACTTGAAGACACATTCATGTCTCGATGTAATAATTGCATGTCTTGTTCAATATTGATCCCTTGTTGCTCGTGAATCTAATATAAATATTGTAGAAATTAATATTTATTAAATGAAGTTGTAAGGCTTTTTTAATATTTATTAAATGAAGTTATAAGGCTTTTTTAATATTTATTAAATGAAGTTGTAAGGCTTTTTTAATATTTATTAAATGAAGTTGTAAGGCTTTTTTAATATTTATTAAATGAAATTGTAAGCCTTTTTTTTTCTTATTTGAGTTGTAGTTTCTCTTCGATCTCTATTATGTTCACGGATTAAGATCTGTTGATCTGAACTTCTTCTAAATAAAAATTTATGTCTATTACTACATGACATGTGGAATAAGATTATTAAAAGGCCATGAATGCTTAGATCAGGAGATGACTAATCCTTATATTTACACTGTATTTTGAAAGTGCTATCATTACAATATGAAATAAAAACTGCAACCCTTTTATACCTTATCTAATCAAAATATAAGACTTTTATTGGTGGTTATTAAATACGAATGTTAAACTAATTAAATATTTATTATACAATATTGTTATACCAGCACTCTTATATATATATATAAGAGTCAGGAGGGTTCAAACCATGCTAGAGTCGTTACTCAATTAATTGATATAAATACAATATGTATAAATACTTTGTTGCAATCAAAATCTTTTATCACTCTTATTGAAATTATATAAACGCCCAAGATTGTTTCATTGGCATAATTGGCAAGATGAGTTTAACATTGAATGAAAAATTTAGTAGGTTGGCTCATGTATAAACTATAAGAGTTGATTGTTTCGTAAGGCTACCTCTGCTGCTAATTTTTTGGTTAATTGGGTGTGGTCTCATCTAGTCAGTGTTTCTTATGTCCTTCAGATCTTCCTACAAACTTATCTGGTATTCTCCATTTGGATGCATAGACTGTTTCTCACATAAGATGTTGGCATTTATGGTTTTCCTTTTATTTTTGTTGTCTTTATTCTTTTTTGGTTATTCGTGTGTATTTTTAGTTACTCTCGGAGGTTTTGGTTTATGTCCCCGTCCTTGTGTATTCGCTTCATTTTATGATTTATATTACAGGTAGGGGTCCCGCCTAACCAGTTGACTATTGGTATCCCTTTATTAATCTCATAAAACTCTGTTTATATTATATTACATATTTAAGGACAAATATTAATAGAATTAAGATTAACCCACTTACATTTTCTCCCTCTCTTTGCAATTTACTTTACTTGCACAGTAATTCTATAACCGAAAACAAAATTCTTGTAATAAACATAGCAACCAAAATTAGGATACAACATAATGGAAAATAAATTAAATAAAAGAGTGATAATACAGCCACAAATTCTTGTACAAACTTATCTTGCACAAACTGATGTGGCATTAATTCATTGGTTGAATGAAAATATAAAATAATAGAAATAAATCATGTGGGTCAAGAGATATTTAATTTAACCAATTTTATCATGCCACATCAGTTTGTATAAAATAAGTTTGTACAAGAGTTTGCAACTATATCATTATTCTAAATAAAATTTTATCCCACTTCAAATAATTTTGAGGATTCTCAAACTAATCGCTCCACCCAAAGCTTATATGTATAATAAGCTTTTTTCTTACTTTTTCTAAGTATAAGGTTTTTCTTACTTTTTCTTTTAGATTTTTTTATAGAAATTAAATAATAAAGAAAGTTTGAAGAGAAGAATACAAATATTAAGACTTCAAGAGTGAGAAAATTATTAGAACTTGAAATATTTATAAATGAAATGAGTGTCTATTTAAGGGGAAAAAAAGATTATCTTTGCCACTAAATAGAATATAATTGAAAATGAAATTTCTAAGAGGATTTTTTTAGGGTGCCAATGAGGACATACTAGATCGCCATGGCCCATACTTATAGCCCACCCCCTACGCCCCAAAAGAAAAAGGAGTATTGTTATTAACACCCCCACAAAAGTATTTATAAACCCCTTTTCAATTGAAAATACATAAATAACCCAAGTTAAAATTATTTTTTTCAATAAAAATTCAACTAAACACTTATATAATTTTTTTAAAAATCAAAGCCCCACATTTTTATAATCTATAATTATCACTCAAAGATTATTCCTTATATATAACTATAGTCAATGGGCCGTGCCGCCACCAACTGTCGGCCCACAAGGGCTCATGGGCCGGCACGGCACGGCCCACTAAATTGGTGGGCCGTGCCGTGCCGTGCCGTGCCTACCTTTTTTTCAGTTGAGCCCGGCACGAGCCCGCTCGTGCCGTGCTCGTGTCGTGCCGTGGGCCGTGCCCAAAAAAAGCCCACCAACTTTTTTTTTTTTTTGCGTGCTTAAAAAAGCCTACGTGCTTGATGTGCTTTATTCAAGCCCACATGCCTGACGTGCTTTTTTAAGCCCACCAACATCATAATAATAATAATAATAATAATAATAATAATAATAATAATAATATTCATAATCATAATCATAATCATAATCATATTATTTTTTATTAAGAGAGCAATTAACATTTTATTATTAGTTTATCACAATTTCACAACTATATATTTTATTTCACAATAATCAATCATAATTCATAACACAACAATACATAAATTTAATTCCATAGATCATAATAATAATTAATTAAAATTAAAAATACAATCCTCGAATAATCATTACAATAAGTCATAACTACGAAATATTAATATAACAAATCATAGGTCACAACTTATAAGTTATGATTTAATATTAATATGAAAAATATTTTATTATTAATTTTGTAAAAAAATTATTTATAATTTATAATTTATAAATTTATGATATTTATAATTTTATTTATTAAAATCATGATATTTACTTATTTATTTAATAAATTATAAACATAAAAAATTAGAATATTTATTTAAACTAAGATTTAATGATTTAAATTAATTTTTAAAAGTCTATGCTAAAAAATATATTAAAACATTTAATTTCAAGATATTTTACTTTAATTTCATAACATTTTATATTTACTTTTTGTTAAAAAAATTTACTTAGATATATTTTGGCCCACATGCTATTAATGGCTCATGGGCCACGTGCTAGCCCACCAATGAACCGTGCTTACTACGTGCTTTTTCGCGTGCCGTGCTTTGGCCCATCTCTAATCGTGCCGTGCTTTAAGGCCCGCGTGCCTAAAATTCTAGGCCCGGCACGGCCCACGTGTGTGCCGTGCCGTGCCTCGTGCCTCACTAAAACGTGCTCGTGCCGTGCCGTGCCGTACGGACACGTGCCGTGCCCGTGCCGTGCCACGTGCCGCCCGGCCCATTGGCCATCTTTACCTATATATACTAGTAGGTTTTTGGTCTAGAATTTTAAAGTGCGGGAAATATGGTTGACAAAATCTGGATCCGAATTCTGATGTAGGTGCATCTAGATATGTATTTGCATTACATTTATACATCTGGATCTACATCCGAATCCGCAAAAAAATATGTGAATCCGGATACGGGTTATATCCGCAACAGATGCGGGCAAATATTCTGGATACCTAGATCTGCAAAAGTCATAATTCAATAATTTAACATATAATTTAAAAATTCAATAATTTGCCTAATAATGTCAAATAAAATTCAATCATAAGTCAACAATTAATAATTAAACATGAATAACATACAACAACATCATAAAGATCTACAAATACAATTTAACTTTTAATATTTACTTTTAATTTAATTTTTAATTTAAAATAAACTTCAATAATTTACCTAATAATATCAAATAAAATTCAATTATAATTCAACATGAATAGCATACAACAACAACATAAATCGACAAATAATTTTTAATTTTTAATTTTTAATTTAATTTTAATATATATTTTTAATTTAATTTTTAATTTAAAATAAAATTTAACCGGATCCAAATATCCAATTTTTCGGATGCACTTGAAAAGTCAGAAATGAGTAGCTTTTTAAAATTTGATTTTGAAAATCAACTTTATATTGTATACAATTTCATATGTATCGTTATATAAATTATAAAAATCTAAAATTATCCTTATTAATTAGGTAATAAAATCATTAACTTTAAAGAGATTATTATTATTACCAATTATATTGAGATAACAAGATAAAAATAAAATTAATAATATAAAATATTTATTTCTAGTTATCAATTATTATGTATACACAATAATATATATATATACATGCTTATAAATATCTAAATAAATTTTTCTTAACATCTAATTCAATCATTTATATTCTTACAGTAGTTTAACAGTTAAATTTACTAAATATATATATGACTGCTTTTATAACCCATAACATTTTTAAAAATAAATTTTATTAAACATTTAATTGATTTTCTTCACAACTAATAATTTTTACTGTAATACTAATTACAATTATTTTAAAAATTATAGTATTCCCAACAAAACTAGCTCGTCGCCCGTTTTCTTGAAAAAGTTGATGTCTTTTTATATTTTTATCGTAGTCTATCCTAAATACAGTTTCTAAATTTTGCCCCACCACGATGGTAATACCACTGCTTTCCGCTATCGAAAAGAGCTAACTCCATTTAGAGGGGGTTTGTAACTGTTAATAATAAAAGCAATCCTCGCATGTGTTAGTAATTGTGAGAAATCTGAGGGGGTATTGATACCTCTTTCTCGTTGTCTGTATATTCATTTGAATTGTTCCACAATGACTGATACCAAGGATAGAAATCCTTCTGACATTGTGTATCTACATGTTATCAATTTGATAGAAACTTTTTTGGAAAAAAAAAATATATATGTATTATAATTAATTAAGGATTTAAAATAAATAAATAAATAAATAAAGGAGTAGAAAAAAATGAAAAAAAAAATTGTAACAAGAGGATTTTTCAAGAGGTCACTGCTCTCCCTGAACACTTAGGATTAAATTACTTATAAATCATTACCAAGTGTCAACCATCAAATTTTCCCTTTTCTCTGTTAAATCAGGCAACACGTTTCAGAAATGCAAAAAAGGGGGGAAAAAAAAAGGAGGCCAAAAAAACTCCATCGTAATTAAATATTATCTGTAACTTTCACCCAAAGTTTACTGTTTAGGCCACTCGTTTCAACTTTTATTTTTTTATATTTTCTTTAATGATCTACAGTATAACTGTTTGGGAAAAATCAATCACTCCATGATTTTTTTTTTGTTTTTGTGTACGTACAATTAATAACTAGCATGTTAAATCAAGGGATACGGTGATTATCTTGTGTAGCCTAAAACAAAAATTCATTCTTAAAGAGAGCTGTTTAAATTTTATTGGACTGAAATTCATATAATGCTCCATTCCTGCAAAACAATCATTGATTAATCAGTCCGGAAAGAAAATGATAATAATAATAATTCTCTTTCATTGAATAATTACTATAAAGTTTTTATAATAATGCATATCTAATGATTTTGAATCAATAATAAGAGCAATTTCTACTCCACATTATTTAAGGGCAAGGCATAAAATTAAATTAAATTAAATTAAATCAAATCCTATCAAGCGGCACTTTGGGGGAATTCTCTCTCTTTTCGAGGTGAGAAATCACCCCGTCTTCAACTGTTTCAGCTAGTTATTTTTCATTGAACAATTAAATTCATCAAATGAAAGGTTCCATTATTATAATCAATGAATATAAATTCAGTGCTGGTCAAGTTTTATGCTTTTTTTTTAATATAATATTTTATTAATAGCTATTGGATAACAATAAAATTGTGGTTGAATCTGAGTTATGTAGGCGCGAAAATGGATATCATCAAAAGATCAGCGTATCTTATATCAGAATCCAAATGCATAATTAATATTTCTTTCCACGATGATAGTATCTGTTTTGAATTTGTCGGTTGTGATTATTTTTTTTAATGGTCAATTGAGAATTTACTCTCAAAATTATGTGTGATAATAAATTATTTGATGGTTACAACTAATTGGACAACTCAAATAAAATTTGGGTCAAATAAGCGATTATTTGACACCCCATGATCCCAAACTTGCAGATAGTATGGATCCATCAAAACATAGATTTTGCTCCAAAGATAATTGGTTTGATATGCACAAGAGGAACAAAACATATATTAAGACAAACTTCGATATCATGAAGTACTTCCACTTTATGCACTTACATGTCATTATCTTTGACAAAATCTCCAAAACAAACAAGTCGCATTCATCAATTGCATGGCTGGAAAGCGTCACCAATTAGGCAGGACACTGGAATCCGGGCGGCGGATGCTTGCCGCAGTCAATAAGCACTTCAAGGGCGATCGGTATAATAAGATTGATATTCAAAAGCTTAAGTTTAATGGTGGTGCAAAGACATAATGCAGCATCCAAGTCCAGTAGCCCCTGCAGCACGGGGCAGCAAGCGTCCTTTGCACTGCTGCCTATACCGATGTGTATTAGACCGCCCAACACGTCGACGCATGCACCAAGCTTGAGAGTATCAATGGGACAAGTTTGTGATGGTGGTGGAGGGTACGGTCTCACCTTTGGTGGCGGCGGCGGAGGACACGGTGTTCCACTTGGTGGTGGTGGTGGGCTAGGGCTTGGGGTATACGGTGGTGATGGTACATATGGTGGGCTTGGGGTATACGGTGGTGATGGTACATATGGTGGGGTAGGGCTTGGGGTATATGGTGGTGATGGCACATACGGTGGTTTAGGGCTAGGGGTATAAGGTGGTGATGGTACATACGGTGGTTTAGGGCGAGGGGTATAAGGTGGCGATGGGACGTACGGTGGCTTAGGAGTTGGGGTATACGGTGGTTTTGGCACGTACGGTGGCTTAGGGGTTGGGGTGTAAGGTGGTTTTGGCACGTACGGTGGCTTAGGGGTTGGTGTGTATGGTGGTTTTGGCACGTACGGTGGCTTAGGCCTTGGTGTGTACGGTGGTTTTGGCACGTACGGTGGCTTAGGCCTTGGTGTGTAAGGTGGTTTGGGGAAATATGGTGGCTTAGGTGTTGGCGTATAAGGTGGTTTTGGTGCATATGGTGGCTTAGGCCTTGGTGTGTAAGGTGGTTTGGGAAAATATGGTGGCTTAGGGGCTGGCGTATAAGGTGGTTTTGGCACATATGGTGGCTTCGGCCTTGGTGTGTAAGGTGGTTTGGGGAAATATGGTGGCTTAGGGGTTGGCGTATAAGGTGGTTTTGGCGCATATGGTGGCTTAGGCCTTGGTGTGTAAGGTGGTTTGGGGAAATATGGTGGCCTAGGGACTGGAGTATGAGGTGGTTTTGGCACGTAAGGCGGTTTAGGGCTTGGGGAATAAGGTGGTTTAGGAACATACGGGGGCTTGTGCGGTGGTTTGACATGGGGTGGCTTGTGATGCGGTGGTTTGGGGTGGAAAGGTGGCTTTACATGTGGAGGGTGTTTTGGTGGAAATGTTGGGGGACACGGAGGGGGAGGAGTAGGATAAGGGCAATATGGACATGCTAAAGAAGATAGCAACGTACCCAAGTTCAAGAGGAGAATCAAGAAATTAGCTAAAGGATGTTTTCTACCCATCGTGAAAATTAAACTCCCACAACTCTCCGAAGTAGAGAGAGTATTGAATCACGCATGGAGTGAATGAATATGCATGCCTTCTTATAAAGACAAAGGGAAAACAGAAACTAATGGATCAAGCATTATCTTTTTTTTATTTTTCGTAATTTGTCTCGATTTGACAATAGTGCTCGGGGGGGACAAACTCAAATCAGTATTATGCTAGCTAGCTGGCTGTGATAGTTAAACAAATGATATATTGATTTAAGTTGTTTCACTTTCACAATCTGAGATGCAAAACACCTAATCTCCATAGCCAGATCATAAAACTTGTATTCATGAACGTCAATTAATAAAAACCTACTTACATCAGAAAATTTTAGAAAATTTTCTTTTTACAAAAGCATTATCTTTTTACTTTCATGTACTTTACCAAACCTTTGTAAACATATTGACAAAAGCCGACTGTAGTAGGCATGTGGGTTCACTGTCAAGTGTCAACAGGGATTTTCGAGGATACTCTTTTCTACAGTGACCCAACAAGGGATTCAATTAACTCGATCCAGAAAATAGGTACTTGATTGATTTGAGGCCATTTTTAACATTTTGTGCCCTGTTGAGCCCGTGATTGAGAGAGGATATGGCTCAAATTTCAAATTGCATGTGACTCATTAATTAACCCACATCCTCTTTTCTTAGCATTTTTTTTTTAACAGGTCTTTGCATTTAAAAACTATAAGCTGACAAAAAGACATTGAGATCTTTCTTTCTGGACTCAATAATTTTTATTTCGTGCTCGCATAGCAGCCTAGCAAAAGCAAATTAAAATTAATCCATCTACTATCCTTTCCAGCTGGTGTCGGTCACAAATGTACAAAATAATTTTGGCATAGTTTGGTAACTTGCAAGTTGCGACATAATGCATTGAAATTTCAAGGGGCGAGGGCCCATGTACTCTTAATTTTGCATGAAATGTATATGGAAATAGGCCGTGCAATTATTAATGGAAAATTATGCGAGAATGTATTGACATTGGACCCATCTTGTTTTTTCCCTGTGCTTTGGATACCGATTGAACAAAACTTCAAAAGATGTTATGTTTTCTTCGTTTCTCTTCTTTTCAAATTGGACCCCATTGAAGATAGAAATAGACTACGCATACTTCGCTCAGACAGGCTTTAACCCCACTAGCAATAAAAGTACATTGCCACTGCCCTAGCCTTCTTTTATTTATTTATTTTTTTTATTTTATTATCATTTGCTGGATTTTGACGGGGCATGTTAAAAGATTGAGTAATGATATAGTTATAAATTTAGGTATAAATTAATTTTGTACATAAATTGATATGGCGGCATGATAAAATTAGTTGAATTAAATATCTCTAAGTCCACATGATTTATTTTTATTATTTTATATTTTTATTCAACCAATGAATTAATTTCACATCAGTTTATACAAGATAAATTTATACAATAGTTTATAACTGTATCATCACTCTAAAAGATTTGGCATCACATGTCAATTTATTATAGCATAATTCAAATTTCTACTCTCACTTGATATCAAAAGAATATCTAATCTATTCTACCCATATTGATGGAGAAGATTTTTACGCTACTCAATTAAATTGGGAGGTGAACTGCTGAGTTCAGTGTTGCCAATAAATTTATTACTCCATTGGCCGTATCACTTATTAAAAATATGTTAAAATTTTGATTTGTATGTCTTTTTCATCATGAAGTTTCACAGTAATTGTTAGAGAAATTATTTGATCGCCTAAAAATTTATGCTACCATAAAATTAAAAGACAATAATTTTCAGAATTAGTCACAGCTTTACAATATTTCTCTAAACGTAGAAATGACATGAAAGGCTTTGCTACTTTCTTCTAATTTTATGTTCGTGTATCCATCTAAACCGCGAGTGACTGTTCAAACAACTTGACATCTATTTTCTTAATATGATCGGAAAATACAATACTGTATTGTATTCAACATACATAATGAATGCTATACTGAATATTTTTAATTCTCGGTTTGAATTTTTTTTTTAAAAAAAAGAGAAGAAGGGCAAAATAACTAATTAAGTTGCTTAATTACAATGGCTGGGTTACTTGTATGTCTCCTCTCTGTATCAGTTGGAGATGAAATTGCAATCACTGAAACCTGAAAAAATGGACAGATAAGGGTTTGGAAATTAATACATACTACATAACAATATTATGAAATTTAGGCACAATATAATCTTTGTGTTCATTAATATACCCATATATAGAGAATTTGTATTCATATGAACGGTCAAAATGCCTGACAAATTTATTTGTATCGATAGACCAATGAATACAAAATACCAAAAGATAAAATCAAGCTAAGTTTTGTTTTCCGCCAAATGCATATGATTCTGTCTAGATGTTCTATATGTGTCCTACAGACCGACATTTTCTTTTTATTGTTGTTGGAAATGAAAACGTTTTGTCTAGGGATGACAACATTCTCCATGGGTTCATACTCATGGGTCTCCGATTAATTTAGGTTAGGTATTGGTCTTCAAAAGATTTCAAAATTACAAATGAGTATATTTCGAGAATTAGCCCAAGTCCCAAATATATTTTGGATTTAGATACACAAATTTAATTAGGTCCCGAACCCAAAACCAAACTCGAGATATTTTTTTTAAATCAAAATATATTTTAATTTAATCAAATAATAAAAAAATACTCAAATAGTAAAAAAAAAAGAAACAAAACTCTAGATCTAAACTCATTAACTCACGGCCTTGCCGTCTTCGCTGGCATCAATCAAGGTAATTTTATTCCTTTTTCTGTAGCATTTTAACAAATAATATCACTGTAAAATAAAACGAAAAATAAAAATAAATAAGAAGAAGACAAATTAATTGCTTGTGGTTTCATGCACAAAGGGGTCCACGTGATTTACAAAATAGTTCATGCACCAGGGCTCTCGGTTTCCATCCACGAGTCATGAATTTGATTAACAGGGGAAAATGAGATATTATAATTAATCTAAGGTAACGACAAGCATATATGCACAAAATTTTGACTGTTAAATAACTTAAATTCAAGATGAAACACCATGAACTTTGATTATTTAAGATACGGATATTTTTATTTATTAGCTAGTTAAGATGTCAATGTCTTGACAAATGGGCTCTGTAATTAGCTGGCAATAAAATTGATGGGGTTTTTTGTAATTTTCCAGGCGCTAATTATGATTTTAAGCTTAATTAATAATGTCAGAGTAGATTTTGCAGCAAAATATACTTTCACATTAATAGTTTAACATGAAGATCGAAGACAATGTAAGCATGGTTCAGATTTGCAAAATTTATTTGGTTAATGTATTTATTAGGACTTTAGGTCCTGCTACGTTAGGAGTGGCAAAAGGCCCGGGCTGCGGCCAGCCAAGGCCCGCGGGACTAAGGCCCCGCCCGTAAGGAGTGGGCCTGTATAAAGGCTTAGCAAAAAAACTCAGACTTGTATTAATAAAAAATAAATTTAATGTAAATTAAAAAAACTTAAAATATTAAATTATTTTAATTTTTTGTATTAGTATTTATTATTTTATTATGTTGTATTCCTAATATATTTATGTATTGCATTATTATTCTATTATATATTAGATGATTATCTTTAATTAAAATATATTTTTTTAATAAAAAAATATTTTATAATTAATTTAAAAAAAAAAAGCCCGAGCCCAACCAGTCCAAATTTAGACAGGTTTTTTAAGAGTGTGGACTTTGTTTGAATGATGTGAGCCTGGGCTTCGAAAAGCCCAGCCCAAGCCCACAAATTACCATCCCCATGCTACATAACATGCTTCATATCTTCTGTCTAGATCATGTATATTCCCTACTACCAACATCTTGATATCTTTTTTTTTTTATATATAGTTTTTATTGTTAAATTTAGAAGTTCAAGTAGCCATTACTCAATTAATATTGAATTTTTTTTTTCTTCTATACCTGGTGGGATAAGCCTCCGGTTCTTATTTGTAAAAGTTTATATGAAGATTATTAGAATTTAGACAGGTACCAATCCTCTTAATCAATTTAACTGTCTTTTTATTTTGTATTTCTTTTTCTATTTCAATAAGGTTATGCACTTATACAAACTCTAAAAAAAAGCAATTCTTATATTTTTGTCGCTAAATGTTCTCACTTTTTAAAATTCAGATGTGAGACTAAACAATATTATTTTATTACATAAGTCAAAGTTGAGTTAAAATTCATATTAGTATGATGTTGACCCATCTCAAATCTATATTTTAAAATTTGTAAGTGGAAACGTTTATACTCTCTTTTGTGTAAAAATATTATTGACCGGACTTACTTGGATCAGTTGTGACAAGCATGGCAATCCCACCAAAATCACAAGTTCCTCCACGATTCTTTGTCTTCTGCCAGTAGCTATTGAAAGCATAAGAAGCATGTGCAACCAAAGTATTGGGCTGAAAGCACGACCCATTGGTCTGAATAGGCTTGCAATCCGCTCCTGTTCCGCATGCATAATCCATGGCCTCTTGAATTATCGAGTCAGGCACTGTGGGCTTGGCAACACACCAGACCGGAAACCGAGGATTTTGATGCGGCGGCGGTGGCGGTCCAGCCGGTGGTGGGTGAGCCATTGGAGGTTGATAGACTGGCGAGCCAGGAGCGAGTTTTGGTGGGCTTGGCCCATAGGGTGGCGGGGTACGAGTTCCAGTGCTAGGTGGGCTTGGCACATATTGTGGTGGGCTTAGACCAGGTGAAACTGCGGGAACGCCTGTGCTAGGTGGGCTTAGACCTGGCGAAACTCCAGGCGGGCTTTGAAAAGGAAGATTGGGCGTAGATGGTGGGTATATACAAAATGGGGCAGGGATATTGTTATGAGGAGAAGAAAGCGGAGCTATTGATTCAAGAGGTGGAAAAGAAAATGGAGCGCTTAGGCCATTTGATTCAGCCCTTGAAAGATAAAAGTTTTTATGGATGTTAACGCGACTCGATAACTTTGGTTTTTTCATGGGTTTGTGGATTGAATTTCGACTGAATTCGGGCCCTTGAAAGCTTGAAAATTGCACAACATGTCTTGCATCTGCATAAAGAAATCATAGATAAATCAGCACTAGCGGCCTAGCAATGGAATAAACAATTGAAAAATAAAGCATTTAGGAATAAAAAAAAATACCAGTGAGAGTGAAGAAGTTGGTGGCTGAGATGAAAACGTAAGCAACTAAAACAAAGAATCTGATAGAAATCTTTCTCGGCTCCATGGCATGCATAAACTGTATATTGCAGGTAGCTCCAGTTGGGATTTTCCGCTTCATGAATCTCCACTATAATACAAGCACTGGGGGATATAAATACAGGAAACTGAGCGAGGCAAAAAGCAATCCATAACAGGAAAAGAGACAGTATCTTTTTATCTCTTATCGTATCCTTTTCTTTTTTTATATATTATTTGCTGGGAATTTATGCTTGCTTGGAAGATGAGTAAAATCTTGAAATCATTTTTTATTTTATTTCTTGTTTCTGCTTTTTGTTTTGCTTGCTTTCTACTCAAAGAGCTGACCTCTCTAACTCTCGGATGATGTAATGCGGAAAAAATTCTCGGAGGAATTAAAGTTCTAAGGGACAAGTCATCAAAAAGCAGGTTTCAACGAAGCTTTGGTGCAGTAGTGTCTCCCTCCGACTACCTTCTTTTTTTTTTTTTTTTTTTTTAAATTTCTGCTAAAGGAATCAAATTACATCATAAAATCATTTCATATACTGTCTTAGAACTTCTTCGATCCACCACGACTAATCTTGAAATATTATTTCCGAAATGGGAAGAGAAAACGCCATTCCACTTGCGAATTTTGAGTTCATCTCAATTATCTGCCGCCTAAACTTAATTAGGCCTAAACTTAATTACGCTAAGATATAAAGTTTGTGCGCACCCAACAGATCTCAAGTAATAATGAACAAATTACTTGTGATATAAATTAGGGTCCGGCTATGTTAGAACCATTTTAAGTTAGAGTATCAGTTCATAATCATACGATCAAAGTTATGATGAATTTTTTTATTATTTATTATTTATTACTTTACGTATGTGGTTGTGAATCATATTCTATTTTAAAACAACTCCAAGGTAGCTATAACTTACAAATTATTGTAGCATTATTGTTAGAAAGAAAATTTAGATTATATCTGTAATCATTGCCCAATTTTACCAAATTTAAAAAATACAGCCCCTATAACACCTCAATTCCAATTCCCAAACATAACTTATCAATTTTAAGCCTGTTTCCTTTGGCATTTGTCCGGGGTTAAGCATTTGAACAAGAGCTCCATGATTGATATTACACGCACTTATATATACAGGAAAACATTATTGAATTGTATTTAGTGCGGCCCTTGCAACTTTTCGGCGGATTTAACATTTTTTCATAAATTATTTGCCATCACATCTCCAACGGTAACCTTTTCCGCTGTTCTGCCCCGATAAAACATTTTCTCAAAGCTTGCGTCAAAGTTTGGCACGTGGGCTGTGCCATACCAAACATCGAATATCAAGGATGTGAATTTTGCTATTTTGATTAATTTATGCACTTAATTAATATCATGAATGTCACTAATAGTAATCAACTAATCACATACATCCCATCTAATTAAACTTATATCCTCCAAAGTTAACATCTTAATTTTGTACAATTGTTTTCTAAATATTTTGATTACCCAAATAATAATAATAATAATTAACAATGACAAGAACCAAAAAAAGAAGAAGAAAGTAATAGCCAATGGTCATGTAGCCGGTGGGCCATTGGTAATGAAGCTTTGCTTCAGGTCCTAATTTTAAGTTAAGATTTTTATTATTATTATTTTTTCCTCATCTGGGTAGAGGTAAATAATTTATTCCTCAAACCGGAGTAAGATAAATAAATCCTTAAATATTAGTGGGGAAAAAATGTATAAATTTTTTTGAGCTGGGCCATGATAAAATTAATCTTAAATTATTCTTCAATAATTATAGGTTTAAATATTTGTAGACACATCATTGTAACATTAATATTTAAAAAAATAAAATAAAATAATAGCAACATTGCTGCTATTTGAATGTGTCTGAATATAAATATTTAAACGACATATTTTTTTTTTCAATATTTGAATATAAGTGATATTTTATTTATTTTTATAAATAAAAAAATCTTAAATATAATTATCTAACATTTATATCCTTACAAATCAAAACAAAGAATGAATTAGATTTTATAGTTTAGAAAATAAATATATTTTATAATAGATATTTTTTAAGTATCATATTCACTTCTCGTTCACATCTTTTTCTATTCAGATATAAATATCTAAAGAGTATAAATTAGTTAAAAAAAATTTAAAAAATATCTTAAATTAATAAAATTTCATACTTCATAAGTTTTATAAATTTTAGAAAAATAAAAGGCATTGAGGGTATAATTGTAAATCTAGCAATTCGGAAGAAGTCTTTTTTTTCAGAATGTTTTAAACTCGTTGCAACGGTCACTTATTTTTTGTCTTCTTCGACCTCCTGTCTCTCAGTTTGCTGCTTAAAGAACCGTGGAAAAAGAAAGCCATAAAAACAGAAAAAACAGAAAGTGAAAGAGCACAACTCAACGTTACGAATGAAAAGGAATTACGGAGACGAAGAAGAAGAAGAAGAAGAAAGGGAATTGCTCATCAACTTGAAAGTGGTCGAGTATTTGCTGCCAGTGATGTCGAAAGAGCTCCTCTGCAAGTTTCCCGACAACTCTGCCTTCGATTTCGACTACTCTCAAAGCTCAATTTGGTCTCCTTTGATTCCTCGCACTTACAGTCCCATGGATTTGGATCATTTCTTCACTCCAAGAAAGCTCTCAAATGATTTTGACTTTGACAAGCAAGGCATCATCAAGAAAAGTGCCCACAAGAAGAAGATGATCGCATCCCCTGCTTTCAAATTTAACCCTTTCAAGAAGACAAAGATGAAGAACAAGAGAATCAGAGCCTCCGAATTTTCTGCAACTCCTGTTAATACTTCTTGCTTGCCCATCTCCACTAAGGTACATTTCTTCTTAATCTCTTTACAAGGATTTTACCAGTTTAATCAATCATTAAAGAAATGAATCCAAAATCTGCTTGCGTTGATGGGATTTATTTGTTTATTTATTGTACTTACGGAAACATAAAATGTGATGCAGGGATGGGCGAAGATGCTGAAGGCTGCGTCCAAGCATTTCAAGAAAAAGAAGAAAGACGCGGGGATGCAAGCGAAGCTCTCCAACTGTTTGATGGAAGCAAGCAAAAACAATTGAAGAAGATTGATACTGCTTCTGTAATTTATTTTTATTTTATTTTATTTTAATTTAATTTAATGAAGAAAAAAATTTGGGTGTTGTACTTTCTTACACTTTTGTATCAAGTATCAACTACTGTTATTTATATGTTGTGCTGGGCAAAAGTGCTTGCTTGAGTTTCTATTATTACCTAAAAATGCATTTATTTTTACATTTGTTAATAGTTTTGGACCAAAATGGATGAGATTGGTTGACATTAATAATCAAAATACTTTTTACTCGAGCTTCACAATGTTAAGTTGTACAGTAACCTCCACCAAATTATGACAAACAGAAAGTAATTTTTCTGTTAATTGCTACAACAAAACCCCATGTCCTAACAACGATTCATTTATATCCATTACAACATATTTAATTGTAAATTTCTCTTTTAGGACAACACACCACCTCGACAATTTAAGATTACTAAGATGATTAATCCAATGCTCTCGTCTTCATGACACGCTTCCGAATAAATCCTCAATCAACCGTCCCGTCGCAGCATACGAAGATCCACCGTCCCTCAAAGCCAATCTAGCCTTCTCACTAACCTCCTTAACCCTCTTCCTCACTTCACTATCTCCGTCCATCACACATCCAACGGCTCTCGCTAACTCATCCGCCAACACGTGATTTTCGGTACCCCTCCTGTAATCCAATCTCAGCTCCACCGCCAGCCCCAAATCCCTCACCATCTGGAAGGCATTAATCTGCTGCTCAGCGTATATCGGCCACGTCACTATCGGCACTCCGAACCACACGCTCTCCAAGATCGAATTCCACCCGCAATGCGATACGAACCCTCCAATCGCACTGTGGGCCAGTACTTCCTTCTGTGGGGCCCACCCACATATCATTCCCCTGCCCTTTGATCTCTCTTGAAATCCACGTGGCAGTATATCCTCCACACACGTGTATTCACCGGGCATTTCGGGTCTATCCTTCGGCGGGGGTTTCCTCAGGGACCACAGGAATCTAACACCGCTTTTCTCCAGCCCACTCGCAATCTCTTGTATCTGTTCCTCGCCGAAACTCCCCATGCTACCAAAGCACAAGAAAACAACTGACGACGCTGGCTGATCATCGAGCCATCTGATGATCTCATCGCCCTGGGTCCCACCCCCACCTGGCCGAGCATGAATATCACCGTGAAGATCGATCATCGGTCCCACACTGTAAACCGGCGGTACACCATCACACTTCATCAAATACTCAACGGCATGGGATTCCAGCTCTTCGAACGTATTTACAATTATACCCTTCGTCTCCTTGAATCTTCTTCCGAAATTCTCGAAGGCGCTGAACCCTCCATGCTTGTTGAAACAGAGAGAAGGCAGAACCCGGTACGGTACCGGATTAGCATAAGTAAAAATATCGGCTGAGTCAGTTTCCGATTCTTCAAATTCTTCACCACCCCGAGTCGGAAGATGCAGGACGAAACCCAAAAAAGCCGCACCTGACGTGAAGAACACGTAAGAAGGAACCCCAAGCTCGTTCGCAGTATCAATCATGCTCGAGCAAAAAAAATCGAGCACCAGTCCCGCGATTTTTACGTTGTTGTTCAAGACATGCTCGATAATAGCTTCTTTAATACAATCTTTATGGCTGTCCACATACTCTGTGATGAACTTTTCAGGGGACTTGAAGTAGTCCCGCGGAGGTGGGTCCATCTTCGGGACACCAATGAACCGTATGTTAGATTTATTTCTCACATTATGTGGACTGACATAAATCATTCTAATTGTTTTCTATATTTTACCGAATTAATACGTGACTATTGTCAAATATTATGGAGCAATTTTGACATACCCTGTACAGTAGTATATTATGGACAAGTATATCCTTAATTGTGTTATTTTCGCCCATAATGGGATGGGCAATTTTGTACTAACACATGAGGGGTCCCTGCGCTCAACCACTGTATTTAAGTAACTTCAGCCCATTGGAAGTTAACTGTTCAAGAAATCTGTGGCATGAGTGCAGTGCATCTCTCTCTCTCCCGTTTGTCTTCCGTGTGTGTGTACAGTGAAGTTTGAAGCAAGCCGATCCTTGAACTGAGGCAAGAGAAAGGAATTCGGAAGCTAGACAAAAGTAGCAGCAACTTTGTTGAAGCTCCATAACAAGCTGCAAGTTCGGATTCATGGGAGATCGTGGTAAATTTCGGAATTACTTAAAATATGTGTTTATTTGGAAATGCACGATTAAAGGCATAACGTTTGTTTTTGTTTCATCACCGTATGCTTACATCGGCGGTGGCGCCGGCGCCGGCGAGTGATTTGATGTGAGCATCGTTGTCGGAGGTGTGTTCTTGCATGACAAGAACGGTAATGGAGAAGCTATTGTTGCTGCCTGCGGCATTATCACGGTCCAGTAATAATAAGCGCTTTGCGAACACGATTAAGGACACGAGATGGCCTACACTTGGTGAAGGAATGAACACCAACTCGGCTTTCTCCTTCATGATTGACGACTGATGATTCGTTTTTGTTAATTGTGATGTTTGCAGTGTCGTTTAAATTTCTTATACGGAGGAGTTGTCGTCGTTAATTTCTTTGAACGACACAACTATTTGTGGTTTGTGCGAATGGTAATTCAAGCTGCTAGTATATATATATATATATATATATATATATATTCATCACATGTTTGATGTGGCCTTAATTTTATAGTTGATTGGATGATAATAATTGACCATATATGTAGTTCTTACATTTGTTGATTGTGATCTTTAATTTTATATTTGATGGTGATGAGAATAATATCAGGATGTAATCCTTCTTTTGTCTTTATCTTTAGCAATCCGACAATCCCTATTGTTTGTTTTAAATTAAAAAATAAAATAAAAAATAAAGACGTCCATTTTTGACACACAAGTGCTGTTTATTAATTTTACTGATTAAATTAACAGCGGGGATAGCGGGGCTACATCCCTTTTATTATTATTTTTTAATTGATTATTATGCCTTCCTTACATTACACCTTTTATTATTAGTTTACTTTTAAATTGTTGCATTTTTTTTTTAGGCTTATTACAGTTCGAGGAGTTTAATGGCTGTTTGGTACTGTTGTGAGATAATAATGATTTAAAAGCTACAAATATAAATAGTTTAATAAATACTTAAGATTGTAGTTTTTAAATTGAAATGATTTTATTTCATAATTGATTGAAAAAAAATTATAATATTTTATTTATTTTATTAAAAAAAATACTATTCACAGGTTGTATTTACTAAATACAATCAACTTTTGCTCCACGACCACAAAGCCCAGCGACTCTTTTTATCTTATTCTCCCGCTACATTTTATCATACCTACCAAAACTAATTATTGATCACACGTTCTGACTAGCATCGAATTATATCTGAATTTTTCACGTTGGTATTTTTGTTAACATGTTTCTAGAATTGCACTTGGTTGGTTTGCAATCAGCTTTATCCACCTATCCACCAAAATTCAAATATTATGTTAAGTGGAGAATTAAAAAAAAAATGATAGAGGCTTTGAATTATTCATCAATGGCCATTTGTTGTGTTAAGGCAGCCATATGTCATTGGAAGAGTATTTTACACAACAAATCTGTACGGAAATTAAAAAATTTTAGTACAAAAGCTGTTAAGTAAGCTTATCGAACTTTTCAAACTAGTTAAGTAAAGATACTTGCAAAAATTATAGAGAGAAGAGAGAGTAATATAATTAAAGCGAAAGTTTATAACTCGAAGGAATATATACAAAAGAGTTTGAGAGCTTTACAAGTATGCTTGAATTACTTATTGTATTGTGTGTCCAAAATGGCAAGTGTCATACCCTATTTATAGGAGAAACTTGCCTATTCTAAAAAATTCTACACAATTTGTACAATTTGCTATAAAAATTTAGATATTTTTAAATATATACAAGTGTCGAAGATTCTAAATATGTACAAGTGATTAGATGTGTTAGAGTGTGCTAAAAAATTCTAAAATTTGGCCAAGTTGCACACCTTGGCTTAGATTTGGGCTCTTGGACCCAGAATCTTAAATTCTCGAACTGAAATTTTAGACAGCCCGTCACACATAGGCGCTTATGCAGTTTTGCCCTTATTCAAATAATTTGGGTATTGTAGGAAACTAGTATTAGAAACTAATAAACTCAACCTTAATGGGTAGAATAATTCTCCCAAAAATTAGGGTGTACTAACCTCAAAGACAAAGTTAAATGATTAATAATTTTAGTTAGTTGACTAAATTTCAAATTCAACTACGAAGTCATCAGTAAATTAATGCCCATTAGAAAATGTATAAAATTACTAGTTTTTGTGCCCGATTGTGCTCGAGTTGTTGAGTCGTGCACTTGTGCTTGATCGTCATCTTTGATTGGGCAATTCCGAAACGAAATTTCAATAAGCAAATGCTGACATGCACATCCCACGTAAGCCTTATAAAAAAGATAACGGAAAATCGGAGCCTCTTGAGTAAACCAACCACACAACATCACATCTCAAACTAAACAGTTGTCGGAGGAAAAGCACAAAGCCAAAGCTCATCCATGGCCTCCTCCTCTGTGCCTCTTCCTCTTCCACCACCTCAACCAACCGCCACTCCTCCTCCTCCTCAGCTTCCGCAAATCCACTCACTCTCCCCGCCAATCCCAAAACTCAAAACCCCCACAATTCGCTCCCGCTTAAGCAAAATTTGCCAAGAAGGCCGTCCCCATTTAGCCCGCCAATTGTTCGACTCAATTACCCGCCCAACAACCGTCATTTGGAACACCATCATTATCGGGTTCGTCTGCAATAACTTGCCCTATGAAGCCATTTTGTTGTATTCCCAGATGAAAAAATCATCTCCTTACACCAGTTGTGATAACTATACTTACTCTTCTGTTCTTAAGGCTTGCGCCGAGACCCGTAACCTTAGGATCGGTAAAGCTGTGCATTGTCATTTTATTAGGTGTTTCTCGAATCCTAGTAGGTTTGTGTATAACTCTTTGTTGAATATGTACTCTACTTGTTTGAGTTCTTTGGATGCTGAAATGGTTGGTCTTAAATACGTTGAGGTTGATTATTCGAAATATGATTTAGTTTGTAAAGTTTTTGATACAATGCGAAGGAGGAATGTTGTTGCGTGGAATACAATTGTTTCGTGGTATGTAAAAACTGAGAGATATGTTGAGGCAGTTAGGCAATTTAGGATGATGTTGAGAATGGGAATTAGACCAAGTACCATTAGTTTCGTTAACGTTTTCCCTGCTTTTTCAAGTTTAGGCGATTACAAGAGTGCTGATGTTGTTTATGGGTTGCTTGTTAAGCTTGGAAGTGAATATGTGAATGATTTGTTTGTGGCTAGTTCAGCGATATTCATGTATGCTGAGCTTGGTTGTTTTGATTTTGCGAGGAAGATTTTTGATATTTGTTTGGAGAGGAATACAGAGGTTTGGAACACTATGATTGGTGGATATGTTCAGAATAATCGTCCTGTTGAAGCTATTGAGCTTTTCATTCAGGCGTTGGAGTTAGACGAGATTGTTTTTGATGATGTGACTTTCCTGTCAGCTTTAAGTGCAGTTTCACACTTGCAGGAATTAGACTTGGGTCAACAGCTGCATGCATATATAATTAAGAATTTTGTGGCATTGCCGGTTATTGTTCTTAATGCCGTGATTGTCATGTATTCAAGGTGCAACAGTATCCATACATCATTTAAAGTTTTTGAGAAGATGCAGGAAAGAGATGTTGTTTCTTGGAATACTATGATTTCCGCTTTTGTGCAGAATGGACTGGATGATGAAGGGTTAATGCTTGTGTATGAGATGCAGAAACAAGGATTTATGATTGATTCTGTGACTGTAACTGCTTTGCTTTCAGCAGCATCAAACCTTCGAAATCAGGATGTTGGAAAGCAGACACATGCTTTTCTTCTTAGGCATGGCATTCATTTTGAAGGAATGGAAAGTTATCTTATAGACATGTATGCAAAATCTGGCTTGATTAAGACTGCACGACAAATTTTTGAGAAAAACGATTCTGGAGACAGAGATCAAGCCACTTGGAATGCTATGATTGCAGGGTACACCCAAAATGGACTGCTTGAGGAAGCTTTTGTGGCTTTTAGACAGATGCTTGAGCATAATGTAACTCCCAATGTTGTGACTATAGCATCAGTTCTCCCAGCTTGTAATCCCATGGGAAATATAGAGTTCGGGAAACAACTCCATGGATTCTCTATTTGCTATTTGTTGGACCAAAATGTCTTTGTGGGTACTTCCCTTATTGACATGTATTCCAAGTCAGGGGTAATTAATTATGCTGCAAATGTGTTTGCTAAAATCCCTGAGAAAAATTCTGTTACATATACCACAATGATATTGGGTTATGGCCAACATGGGATGAGCGAGAGAGCTCTCTCTTTGTTTCGCTCAATGAAAGGATGTGGAATTGAACCTGATGCCATTACCTTTGTTGCGGTATTGTCAGCCTGCAGTTATGCTGGTTTAGTTGATGAAGGTCTTCAAATATTTGACCTGATGCAGCAAGAATACAAGATTCAGCCTTCAACTGAGCACTACTGTTGTGTTGCAGATATGTTGGGGAGGGTTGGGAAAGTGGTTGAAGCCTATGAGTTTGTTAAAGAACTTGGTGAAGAAGGAAATGTGTTGGAAATTTGGGGTTCACTTCTTGGATCCTGCAGACTTCATGGTCATTCTGAATTAGCAGAAGTTGTCGCCAAGAAGTTGCTTGAAATGGATATAAGAAACAGTATGCCAGGCTATCATGTTCTGCTCTCCAATATCTATGCAGAAGAAGGTAACTGGGAAAATGTGGATAAAGTAAGGAAAGAGATGAGAGAGGGGGGGTTGAGGAAAGAGGTAGGATGTTCTTGGATTGATGTTGGAGGTTATGTGAACCGTTTTGCTTCTAAGGATCAAGAGCATCCTCAGAGCCATGAGATATATGAAATGTTGGAAAGATTAGCGATGGAAATGAGAAATGCTGGCAATAAGACCATTCAAAACTCCAATGTAGATGCCACCTCTACGTTTGATGAATGAAAGGGAATGTTTCTTATATATTTTAAAAATTGGAGATTAGAAAACCGTGTTTGGAAAACTGAAGACAGGCATCTGCAGCAAATTGATAGGCTGCGAGATGGATAGTAGCTGTCGTTGTGCTTGCTGTGTATACAAGTGTGAGTGCTAGCTCTAACTGTGGGACTGTTTGTTCAAACTGACCATTTGGATTAATTGTGAAATTCCTGGCACATTTTTTTGAAGCAGATCAGTAGTTTTCATGAAGCAGCTCACCGTATGTCCTGCTTTAGTCTGTTGACATGGTCTTTAATGACCGAGCTAAGCAATGGAGACTGAGCCTGAGTCGGTTGGGTAAGCAACTCCGAAAGGGTTTTATCATCTTTTTCAGGTCAGTACCACTTGTGCATATTCCATTTGCACGATCGCTTTAAGGTTAGAGTTTCAGTTCAAATCATGTGATCTTATGTTTTCGCACTATTGCTATTGGGGCCAGTGGTGCTGCATTTTAAATCTTGCATTTGAGTATGTATATTTGTTACTTGGTATTGAATTCCGCCGCTCGGTATTTCTGGTGAGAACTCTGAATATAAGAAATTGTAAAGATGGGTTTGAAATTCCATTTCACAACTTCCAGTATGCCTTTGTACTGAACCTGACTATAAGTGCTTGAATTGAGGCTAATATAAGCTGTAGGACAACTCTCTTAAATATCAAGTTATTTTGAAGTTTGTTATACTTTATTCTTAGAAGTTGCTTGAATCATTTTGGATATCTTTTTATCTCAGAATATTTGGTAATTTGTGAAGAATTTGTACCTACATAAAGATACATTAATTGAAATGAAGTTTTAATGAAACTGGGTGATCACTAGGAATGAAGATTAAATAGAAGGAAAGAAGAAGCAAATTTAAAAGCCAATAAAAGATACTCTCGTGATCATTATTATTATTATTGAAATGTATTCTCTTAATTATTTAATGTTCACTGAACAAACATTATAAATGATTAATGTTCACTAAAACAAGCATTATAAATGGCTGATTTGGTTTTCTTTTCCCATTTTCTCTGTCTATTATTTGTCCTCCTATTTAATTTTCAAAATATCCTGCCGTCTTGCTCCTGTTTATGCTCTCCAGTTTCAAGTGACTGAAAAATTACTCGCAGGGTCAAAATAATTGTTTCATTACAATTTTTGAAGAATTCAAGCATTCTTTTTCTTCTTTTTTTTTTTAATTTTTAAATCTGAGAATTTGAGTTAGAATTGTAACAGAACCAAATGTTTTATGAATTGCAGAACGTGAGAAGAGCATGTTCATCCTACAGCACTCTATAACCGAGATAAATCTGGGGACATAATCTAGGAGTTGCAAAACCTAGCAGGGATGATGAAGTATTCCATCCACTGCCCCTTTTGCCAATGTGTTCCAGTATGCCTCCGTACTGAATCATGTAATCCACTCCTAGAGATTGAAGGGGATATTTTTTTGCTGGAACTTCTTTCAGGCATTCTACCAAATAGTCTTCTTCAATCAGATTTAAAAGGTAACTAACATTCTCCATTCTCTTTCCCCCTTACTCTTGTCGGAATTCGCTTGCTCTACATGTCATGGGCAATTTAATTCCTTGTAGCGCAATCTTTTCCTAGTCTTTTTCTTTTTTTCTTTTTTCTTTTCCTTCCAAATCTATGAAATAATGGGAAAAGATTTATCATTAATATTGCATGTTCCATTTTGCTGATAAAAATGTACTAATAAGATGCTAGAGAGTACAGTTTAATCAATTATTTCTAATACTCGCTCTTACCTAAGTACCTAGTCAGATTCCGTTGGATCTGATTTTAGTCAAATTATTGCGCGTCTTCAATATCCAACACACTTATCTGTATTATGGAGGCATATTTTTAGTGTGTTTATTATTATTTTTTTATTTAAATACATGATAACTTCATAAATTTTTACTTTCTAGACTAAGGCAGACGTGTCATGAGTAATTGGATTCGAGAGCAGCTGCTCCCATTACAATATCCCGATCTCCAACGATTCAATGATCAAATTAAAGTAGCCTCTGTTTCATCCTGTAAGATGGCACATCAAAGTTATATAAGGTCTTGGTATTACAATGATGAGGGAGAAAGCAAAGCAGGTAGCGAGCAAAGGGATAGAGGGGAGAAGCTGTCCAAGCCGTACAGGGAGAGTGATCGATCAAGTTCAATTATGAATCTCCCGTAATCTGAACTATTGCCTGAACGAGTACAGATCTGTTATCACAAATTCTGACCACACACGGATACACACGTGGCACAAAGTTACTATTTATCACCTGGATTTATTCTTTTTCGTAGATAGTTTGGCTTCTCTTTTAATGAACAGAATGGCGTCTTCTTCTTCGAAAGCCACGACAACACATTTAATAATGTGTTTTCATTCATGCTTCACAATCAATCAGTTCTCTTCGGAGCCATATGTTGAGAATGTCAAATAAAACGGCATTGAAGAAAGTTTTTAAAGACATAATTCGTATTTATCAAAAGCATAATCCTCACTTGTCAAAGCCACGATCTCGCCTAATGAATCGACATATTTTCTTCCATAATCATGTATGTAATCTTTAAAAAAAATATAGCCTCTGCATCTCTCAGTGTATAATGTTTGATTTAAGAAATGAAAATAAGTTTCTTCAATATACGCCAAAATTAGAACCACGAAGCAAGCTTGAAATATTAAAATCATTTAATGCAATAATATAAGTCTTATTTATATTTTTAATTGTAAATATCTGTGTAATGATTTATAATTATAATAGTTATAAATAATTGTATAATATAATAATCTGACGTAATCAGTATTTAAAAAAAATATATTGAAAGCATTGATTTTATATTCAATTTCAAAATACTTGCGTATCCCAGGACAATAGCAATGATGCCTCATTTAGTTGTCTCCACTAGTCCACTTATAAAGATATAATTAAAGATATAATTCAAATTCACAAACACACATTTGTATCACCCAGTAATTCATTAGTAATTTATTTGGCTCACCTATAGCTCGTCTGTTATTGAATGATGCTTGTAGTTTCTCTTGCTATGGATTTAAATTAATATTTGGTTTTGCTGTTTTAGCTTCATCATCTCAATGATTTTGATTTGTTGTTTAAGCTTGAAGGACATTTTGAAGTGGTAAGGCTCGCTACATCCCTTTCAATAGGTGTTATAGATTTATTTTAGTAAGATTTCTCGCTTCTTTTAGGTTATTTTTTAAAAAAATGCTAAAAATATGCTGGCTACTTATTTGCATGCGACTTTTGTTTAATTTAAAGAGGCATTTGCTATTTGTAATCGTTTGTGATACAAAGAAAAAAATAAATTAATAAAAAAAGTTTAATTTAAAGAGGCATTTGCTATTCGTAATCGTTTGTGATATAAATAAAAAAATAAATTAATAAACAAATTCTCAACCATCATGTCGCATGTACTTTTGTTTAATTTAAAGTACTAGGAAATATAATCGCGCTTCGCGCGGCTTTGAAAAAAAAATTAGTATTATTATTTTTTCTTACTTTGCACTTGATGAAACTGATAAAAAATATGAATTGATTTTTTTAAAAAAAAAATGAGGCAACCTTATAAAACTAATGTTATTTATGAAAGTTAATTATTTTTTTATTAACTTTAAAAATATATATTAATGTGTATAGTGTAAGTGTAAGTGTACAGACCTTATATCTTTTTATAGTTGTTGATAAATTTCAAATTATATTCAACTTGCTAATCTGTTAGAACTTTTATATCTCTTCTTTTCCAACCAGATCCAATGATCTCAATATCACCCACACCACATAAACTTCCGACAACATCTATAATATTATGGAAAAATAACATAAACATGTTAAAACATAAGGATCAATAATTTATAATATACACTTAAGGATTAACAAACATTAATGATTAAAAAAAGTCTAAGAGGATTGTGTTATCATTCACACATACATCAATCAAATTCGGAAATATGAATTAGAATCCATTGATCGGAATCTTAATAGTTCCTTCTTCTAACCTCTTAAGCGAAGTTATAACCAAGAAAATAATATTATACTGATTTGAAAGTGGTTTGTACTCACCTGTAGTTGAAACAACTTTCAAATTCTATACACTATACAAAGAACCGTCACTCAACATGTGCCTAAACATTGTCACTAAATTTTTCTTAATTGTTGCATGCATTAGATTTTCCTACGGAAAAAAAAAAACATGCTACATTAAGTGTAAAACAATTGGGAAAAAAAACCAGAGAAAACAATGGGAGAAAGAATTTTTTATACAACATTTTTATCAATAAAAATCATGTTCACAGTAATTAATTCTTCATTCTTATTGGTATTAACAGACTCCCACATTCTACAAAGCCTAACCCTTATCATCCAATATCTTTATCATTGTTCAACTCATGAAGAGAATAGTACTTCATGAAACACAATCCTAAAAATTCAAATAAGTAAAAAAATAAAAACACAAGAATATTTTTAAAGAGGATGTTAGTTAAATAATAAAAAAAATCCAAACATAACAAATCTTAATTACTTAATATTTATAGAGCTTGAAGAATGCAAAAGACACTAAACAAAAGGTTGCATAATTAAATATGAGATTATGGCATTAAAATTAGGCCCAAGTGGCATTGGTAAGGGAAGATGAAGGAACCTTCTTTCCTATATTAATTAGTTGATGTATTTTAAGCCACTAAAGTTTAGTTGTTGGCTTAATAAAATAAATGAATATTTCAAGACTTATAATTAATTATTATTAATGGTTAAATATTGTTGAATTTAAATAGAAAGAGGAAGAAACATGTAATCTTTGTAATCTAATAATTATTTTTTATTTATTTTCTATTTTTAATATTTTGTAATGTAATTATTTTTTAAATCTCAACCAATATATTAAATAATAGAGAATATAAAAAGATGAGAAATAATGATGCCACAAATCTTAATGTTTAAGCCACAAATCTTAAATACTTAATGTTTATAGAATTTGAAGAAGTCAAAAGGCACTAAACAAAATGTTGCATAATTAAATATGAGATTATGACATTAAAATTAGGCTCGAATGACATTGTTGAGGGAAGATGAATGAACCTTCATTCCTATATTAATTAATTGATGTATTTTAAGCAACTAAAGTTTAATTGTTGGCATAATAAAATAAATGAATGTTTTAAGACCTATAATTAATTATTATTAATGCTTACATATTGTTGAATTTAAATAGAAAGAGGAATAAACATGTAATCTTTTGTAATCTAATAATTATTTTCTATTTTTAATATTTTGTAATGTAATTATTTTTTAATCTCAACTAATATATTAGATAATAGAAAATATAAGAAGATGAGAAATATTGATGCTACATCACCTCTTGTAGTCTCAGCTTTATATATATACTAGGAAATAGAACCGCGCTTTGCGCGACTTTAAAAATATCAAATTAAAAATTAAAAATTTGATGCAATCCAAATTTCCTGAGAAATCGTGCTGATCTCTTCTCAAAATGAATATTAAACAAGTTAATTTTGTATGTTTATTTCAATAATAATAAATATCGCACATAATAATAATAATAATAATTGACACCTGGCGACGCTGAGGCTCATGAGCATTCCAAAAAATATAAGTTTCAATTGCATCGAGCCCTCCATCCTTTACCTTCTGTATAAGATCTGGCCACATCTGCACAAATACAACACATATATAAATAAATCATATCAAAATTTGTAAATTTAAAGAATAACAATGCTATTTGATCTAAAACTAGGGATGGCAATGGGGCAGATATGGGTTGGATCTACTCTGCTCCAGATCCAAATCCATAATAAAAATCAAGATCCGTATCTGCTCCAGATCCGTCATGAATCCATATTTTTTGCTCCATATCCAGATCCAAAAAAGAAATAAATATCTATATCTGCTCCAAATCTGAAAAAAAAAATTAAAATCTAAATCTGCTCTAGATCCGTCATGAATTCTAAAATTCAGTAATAAAAAAGTAATAATTGTTTAGATTGAAAATTAAAGGCTAAAATGTATTGATAACAAATAAATTATATAATTTTTCTCAAAAATATAATAAATATTGTAGCTTATACTTTTACACCAAAACAACAAATAAGAAAGTTAATAAAATATCATTCCGAAATAATTGCAGGAGTAAGATCAATATAATATTCTATTGTCTCCTTAATCATTCTAATATCTACGATACACCTACCCTCATTCCTACAACATTAGATAATAACATATAAATTAAATATGATTTATATTCAGTCCTTTATTATTTTTATTATGACCATATTTGACTAAATATATGAATAACTATATTCCTTAAAAATTATTTGGCCAATATAATAAAATAAATTGCCAGGTTATATTACTTGGCTTGAATTTGAATATTGCATGTACATGCTTTGAGGTTGGCTGACCTTTAAATTTACAAAACTAACCTTTAAGTTTTAAGAGTTTAAATGCATGGTAAATACTACTAATATGTTATGAATAAAATTTATTATTATTATAATTTCACAATTGTTAAGAAACTTTTAAAATAAAATAAAATTAAAAAATGAGTGGATATGGATATGGATTTAGATATTAAGATAGATCTAGATCTGTTCCAGATCCGTTTTAGATCCACACATCGATATCCAAATCCGATCCAAATCCATTTTAAACCGATCCAAATCCGATCCAATTGGATTTGGATCACGTGGATCTTGGATCAGATCCAATCCATTGCCATCCCTATCTAAAACTATTGCCCATAATTTTTCCTAAACATGAAAGCGCACCGTTTTGAATGTGGGATCATGTTTGACTTGTTAGGAACAAAAATATATAAGATAATATTTTCGCAGCAAAGTAGCATTTTTTTTTTTTTTTGGGTTAAAAGAAGAAGAAAATGTAAAAGTGCAAGTGATTTGAGAAATTGTAAATTAATTATTTACATGTAGTACTCGTGGAGTGTTGCGAGGATATAGTGAATTGCACTAGAGAAGATAACTCGTCGTTCTCCATTAATTATAATAGCAGTTGCATCAATTAATTAACATTGTTGAGTGAAGATGAAAGAATCTCTCTTCAAATGTTAATTAATTGATGTATTTTAAGCCACTAAAGTTTAATTGCTAGTATAATAAAATTTGAAGAAGCCAAAAAGTATTAAACAAAATGTTGCATAATTAAATATGAGATTATGGCATTAAAATTAGGCTATAGTGGCATTGTTGAGGGAAGATGAAAGAACTTCTCTTCCTATGTTAATTAATTGATGTATTTTAAGCTACTAAAGTTTAATTGCTACCATAATAAAATAAATGAATGTTTCAAAAGACTCATAATTAATTATTATTATTAATGGTTACATATTGTTGGATTTAAATAGAAAGAGAAAGATACATGTACAAATGATATCCATCAATATTTTGATATTTTAGATAATAGAGAATATAAAAAGATAAGGAATGGTGATGCCATGGGAGAAGATGAAAGAATCTCTCTTCTTATGTTAATTAATTGATGTATTTTAAGCCACTAAAGTTTAATTGCTAGCATAATAAAATTTGAAGAAGCCAAAAAGTACTAAACAAAAGGTTGCATAATTAAATATGATATTATGTCATTAAAATTAGGCGCTAGTGGCATTGTTGAGGGAAAATGAAAGAATATTTCTTCCTATGTTAATTAATTGATATACTTTAAGCCACTAAAATTTAATTGCTAATATAATAAAGTAAATAAATGTTTCAAAAGACTTATAATTAATTATTATTATTAATTACATATTGTTGGATTTAAATAAAAAGAGGAAGAGCCATATACAAAGAATATCCACCAGCATTTTAGATAATAAAGATTATATAAATATGAAGAATTGTAATGCCACATCACCTCTTGTAGTCTCAGTTTTATATATATACTAGAAAATATAACTGCATTTCACACGGCTTTGAAAAAAGAATTTAGTATTATCATTTTTTCTTACTTTGCACTTGATGAAACTGATAAAAAATATGAATTGATTTTTTTTTAAAGATGAGGCAGCCTTATAAAAAATAAAAAAAGCTATTAGCCAGCAATACAAATAAAGAAGCAACGCAAGATAAAGAATAAAATGAGATAATATATTATAAAGTGATTTTATTCATTCCAATTGTGTGTGTACAAAACAAAAATATGAGTTCTCCTTTTATAGTTATATAACCACTCCATGAAATTAATGAAAAATTATGGATTATAATTCCTTGTAAGATGGTGGGAGTTATAGGGAAGCTAAATGTTGCTAATTGAAGATAGTGGGGAGAATAAGAGATATATGTTATGAACATCTACATTTATTTTAATAAATTCATAACATACCCCCTTAGATGTTCATTACAAAGAATATGCCTAATTAAAATTTTTATATAATTGTTATTGTGTAATAACAATCAAATTAATTATGAGAAGATGAAAATCCAAATCTAAAAGAAAATTTCTCAATTTCTTAGATAATAGAGAATATACAAAAATGAGAAATAGTGATGTCATATCATATACTCAAGTCCCAACTTTATATATATATATATATATATATATATATATATATATATATATATATATATATATATATATATATATATATATATATATAGATAGATATAGATTCGTAATCGTTTGTGATATAAAGGTGGAAAAAAAAATAAATTAATGAACTGATCCTCACGTACTATTATGACATCACTTCAGCTCTTATCTCTCATCCAGACACACATAGAAAGCAGTACTCAATTATTGATTCCCACTCCGCAAAACAAGATGAAGAAAGCTGAGCTTGTGTTCATTCCAACGCCAGGCGCCGGCCACCTTGTATCGACGGTGGAGATGGCAAAGATCCTTGTTGATCGCGACGAACGTATCTCCATCACAGTCCTGATAATCAAGCTTCCATTTGACAACAAGGTCGCCGCCTACACAGAATCACTCGTCGCCTCTAATTTACCATCTCGTATCAAATTCATTATCCTTCCCGATGACAACCAATCCCCTCCCCCAGGAAAAGTCCCCTATTCTTCCCTCGAAAGCAAAAAAACCCACGTCAAAGAAGCTGTCGCTAAGCTCACTGGGTCACCTGACTCGCCAACACTTGCCGGATTTGTTCTCGACATGTTCTGCATGTGCATGGTTGACGTTGCAGATGAACTTAGGGTTCCTAGTTATGTCTTCTTCACGTCGAGTGCTGCTTCATTGGGTTCCTTTCTTAACGGCCAAGCTCTTTACGACCAAAACAAGCTCACCACTGAGTTGATAGACTCGGGTGCTGAGTTGCAAGTTCCGACGCTTTTGAACTCAATTCCTGCTAGGCTTTTGCCCAGTTCTTATTTTGATAAAGAGTGGGCCGAATTTTTATTTGGGCAAGCAAGAAGGTACAGAGTTGTTAAGGGTATAATGGTGAACACATTTGAAGAGCTAGAACCCTACGCAGTCAAGTCTTTCTATGATGGTAAGATTAAGATTCCGCCGGTTTATGCCGTGGGACCCGTTGTGAATATCACAGGGGACAATTATGCTTTGGGACCCGGAGGAATTGAGAAGAAAGCTGAAGTTATGGCGTGGCTGGATGATCAACCAGAATCATCAGTCGTGTTCCTGTGCTTTGGGAGCAGGGGATGCTTCGATGTGGATCAAGCGAGAGAGATCGCGCATGCGCTAGAACAATGCGGACACCGGTTCTTGTGGTCCCTACGTCAGGCCCCAACCGAGGATAAGAACGAAATGCCGAGTGATTACGCAGATCTCAAGGGCGTACTGCCGGAAGGGTTTTTGGATCGAACGGCTGAGATAGGGAAGGTGATTGGGTGGGCCCCGCAGGTTGCTGTGCTGAGCCATCCCGCGGTTGGAGGGTTCGTATCGCACTGCGGGTGGAATTCAACGCTAGAGAGTATTCGGTTTGGCGTTCCGATCGCCACGTGGCCGATGTACGCGGAGCAACAGGCTAATGCGTTTCAGTTGGTGATAGAGTTGGGACTGGCGGTGGAGATTAAAATGGATTATAGGAAGGATATTTTAAATAAAATTCCAACGATGGTTACTGCTGAGGAGATTGAGAGAGGAATCAAGTGCTTGATGAATCCTGAGAGCGAGATTCGGAAAAGAGTGAAGGAAATGAGTGAGAAAGCTGGAAGAGCGGTGATGGACGGTGGATCTTCATTCTCATCACTGGGCCGCTTTATTGATGATGCATTAGACAACATGTGAACATAAGGGCAGCCGTGCTTCAAGTAGTCAGTGCTTTTAGCTCAATAATTTCAAGTAGCTCATGTGGCCAGACTGAGGTGCATTTGTCGTCTTGTTATGTTTTATTTTTTATTATCTTTTTAAGAAGTCTTCTTGTAGTTTAATTTCATATTTTCTCATCTTTATTCTCTTGGACCATTTTGCATAAAAAATCTGATCTAAAAACATATTTTCTAAAAATAACAAATATAAAATCATGTCAAACGTATTAATCAGTTTTTTTCTTATCAAACCTATTCTGACAAAAAAAAAAAACAAATACGCCAAAAATAGGGATGGCGTTTGGAGTAAATCTCTAAATGAACCAAGTTCAAACTTCAGGTATTGATATAGAATTGATTCTAGATGATTTTTTCATCTATATCTGTGGACAAATCATTAAGAATTGGGGAATTTTAACTGTACTTAAAGCAATTTTGATTGATCATTGAGGCTACTATTTTAAATAAAAAAATTAACAAAATAAAAATTAAAGAGCTGGATTCAAACTCTATCAAATTTTTAAAAAGTTATATGTTACTTTGTCGGAATGAAAAAGTAATTAACAAAATAAAGATCACACAATTAAGTTACTTTGACTTTATTTAACAAAATATAAATTTATTTTTTCATCCTATATATATAAAATTTACAAATTAATTAAACAGGAGCTAAATCAATATTTTTATACCTAATTTTTACTATTTCCTTTCAAAATTTTAAAATCTTTTAAAACCTGCAGGCGCGGTGGCTGCTCTATCTTAAGCATCCTCCGCCCCTCGCCTAGAAATCTTGAAAGTTATATGCGAGAACTATTATTTGTTGGCCGGCGGCATAAGTTGATGTTTTGTTTAGATGTGGCTTGATGATCCGCCGGAATCATCGGCGGTGTTCCTGTGATTCGGGAGCATGGGACGTTTTGGTGAAGATCGGGTGAGAGGGATTGCATGCATGTGCACTGAAGCAAAGTATATACAGTATGATTACGCAACTGTTTCTTATTACATTACCGAATTTATGTGTGTTACAAATAAAAAAAAGGAGGTGTAAACAAAAAAATTAATAGCAATAATAAAACAAGGAACAAGAAGAGTTTCACCAAACTCAGAATCTATAGAATATAAACTGATCTTGAGTTTGATTGCAGCCTACCTCTATCCTGCATTGACTCCAATGCTACAACTTGATAAATTTTTCGTCCTAGTCTTACAAGTTTTTCATTGTTTTCAATTTTTTTATCACAAACTTGTCCTTTTTTTTTTTTTTCCCCCGGTGAAACATAACAAAGGTATATACACTTGTACTGTGTAAGAGAAAACTTGTAAAAAAAAAAAAATGTAACATTGGTCATTAGTTCCCCCTTTTTTTTTGGGGGGTTACATTTCTAGTTGAAGAGACTAGAAAGAAATGCAACCCGTAACTAGAATTTATGGCAAGTATTATGGCTATTGATATATTGGATATTCTAGGCACCGGTTGCATCTCTTGTTGGAGGAGGAATTCTAGAATACATCTGTTGTACCATGTCAGTCATACAATAAATAAATAATGTCATGGCATATGTGCATTTATTTTGTAAACTATCATGCAAGTGATGATTGTATTAAACTCAATTACACATGTCATGCATGTATTAATTGATTGTAATACAACATATGTATTCTAGAATTTCTCTTCATTGGAGACTGACTTTTTGCACCCTCGAATTATTAGAGATCGCTGCTTAAACTGTTGTTATTGTTATTTGGATTAGATGATGAGCTTTTTCACATCCACATAACTTGAGGCTAATTGTGTTGTTCACTGTACATAACCCGACTAATTGTTAAAAATATATGTGTGTTGGTTAATTATAAATAAATAAATTCACCATCACAAGTGATCAGGCACGCATTATTGTTGTTATCCAGCAAAGCAACGAATGCTAACTAACTAATTAAAAAAATAACAGAATAAATAAACAATGCTAACTAACTAATTAACAAAATAGCAGAATGCGAACGCTGCTAACGGTGCATTGCACACCACATAACAACCTTGCTGACTCAGCAACAAGTCATCCAAGTGTTTGTTAATTAATTAACTAACACAACTAACTCTCTGAACGTATATCCTCAACATATCCCCACGTCAAAGAAGCTGTCTCTAAGCTCACTGAGTCACCCTAACTCGCCTCCACTAGCCAACTTTGTTCTCGACGTGTTCTGCACCCGCATGATTGCCGCTGCAGTCTTGCAGATGAATTTACGGTTCCTAGTTGTGCTTTCTTTACGTCGAGCGCAGCTGCATTGGATTCCGTGCGTTCTTAACGCCCCAGCGCCATTCACGACCAAAATAAACTCACAACTAAGTTCCGACTCTTGTGATCTCAGATCCCGTTGTTTATGCTGTGGGGACCATTTCCAATATTCGAGGGTAGAGTCATGCCTCTATCTGCCCGGAGGGATAAAGAAGAAAGCTGATATTATCACGTGGCTTGATGATCAAACTAAATCATCAGTCGTGTTACTGTGCTTCGAGATTGCGCATGCGCAGGAGCAAAGCGGGCGTTGGTTTTTATGGTCTTCATGTCAGTAGCCCCCGACGTCCAAGAATAAGTACTAAATGCCGAGTGAACTGATTATGCAGATCCTACGCTGGGAGGGTTTGTACCGTAGTGGGGGAGCGTATTCGATTTGGTGTTCCAATTGCAACGTTGCAGATAAACGCGGAGCAGCAGTTGATGCATCTCAGAAGGCGATGTGAGTTGGGACACGGCACTAGCGGTAAAGATTAAAATGGATTATAAGAATGATTGTGTGAATGAAGTTTCAATGGTTGTTTCTGCTGAGGAGGTGAAGAGAGGAATCAATTAATTGTTGGATGAAACCGGATGGTGAGATTAGGAGCAGAGTGAGGGAACCAAGTGAGAAAGCCAGACGAGCGGTGATGGACGGTGGATAGGGCCGCTTCATTGACACTACAACAAAATTGATTTATTGCGGCAGAGGCTTTACGGCAAATTTTAATTATGATGGTATTTATTATTAATGATGGGATGTCTAATAACTATGCCGTTATGGAGTTATTCATCACCGGTTAGGTCCTGCAGCGGGCTTTTGATATATGCTGTAAAGTTTTTCTTTTTTAAATTAAACCATTTAATATTCAAACATTATATTTTCTCCTGACTAATTTAGATTCGAGACATGTATGATCACTGGGGCGGTAAAACTCTCCCACTAAATATTTAATGCAATTAGATTCCCAAGTCTCAAACCGAGAACCTTAGTTAAGTTAGAACAACCCCGATAACCTTGGTGTATATATACTGTAAAATATTTTAAAGTATCTCGTCTTTTAGGACATGAGAATAAATCATGCTATGGGAGCAAATGTTTTAACAGCATAAATGCATTTGCCTGGAAATAAACAATACCTTTAATAGCGTAAAAATATATAAATTATTATATATGGTATTGATTTGGTTTAGGATCCTATACTTTGTTAAAATTCGAATAAGTTATTAAATATATATAGAGGGTGTAATAGAATAATATTAAGAAAAGCTACTAAGCATATTATACTATTAAACCATATTGTTAATAACTTTTCCGACTTTAATATTGTATTGCATTGACTTTTAAAACCAAAGATATTTAATCAATTGAAACTTATTAAGTTTATTTGTAATTAATTTATAAAACATAAAGTTGAAAGGCAATAATATTAACTACTGTCCATCATTTTAGCTGACCGTCGAAGGTGTATTTTCAGTAGCTACAGACATCGAATCTGGTATCATTAGAATGGCCATCACTGGAGTTACATATATAACAATGCCTGTAATATTACTGGCAATAAAGCTTTAATTCACTATAATAGATCTGCAATTAAAATTTTGAGCTAGTAATACATGTCTCGCTGCTTAAATCCAAGAATGAGGGGGTACTAATGGTACGATCGAAAACTAATTAACATCAATAGTTATCGGAATATGAACGTCGTTGGCAGTTTATGGTGGCCAACAATGGCAGCTAATGAGTAAATTTATTTTTTACTTATAAAAGTTAAAAAATAAATTTAATATAAATATATATAATAACATAAAATATTATTATTATATATAATACTGTATAGAGTAACTCCAAATATTGTGCAGTATTATTATTGTTAGGTCTCCTCGATTATTTGAAAGCCCCCTGGGTGAAGAATTCTTGAAAGATCGACCGAAGTCTTCCGCGTGCGAGTCGATAACAAGTTGCATTAATTTAATATTTGATTTAGCTGGCGAGACCCACCAAGTTGTGGCCAGTAAAACGAAGCCGAAAGCAATCAATTAACTAGGAGGTCCAATAATTGAGTATTTAAATTTCAAATAATTTTTCTAGAGAGCAACGTCTCCTTCTTGACTCGTCATCATCGATCAATTAGTTATGCCATGCACCGACTTCTTAATAGTTTGGTCAATTTTTTTAATTCAAAAAATAAAGAATAATTTTATTTTATGACTAATTTTTTCACTATTTTATTTTTTTATATAAATATGAAAATAAAATTTTAAAGAATTAAATTAAAATAATTTTTTAGTGATGCTCATTGCTCAGATGAGATTATCAAAACTTCTTTTAATGATAATAATAAAATTAAGGATCAGGCTACGGTGCAACTGTGGCACGGTGCCACAGTTGCACCTAAGGTTTCCCCTAAAATTAATCAACGTTAGAAATCAAGTTCACATGTCAGCATTTTTTTTTTAAATTAAGAACGATTCTGTGACATGCATGTATTACTTGTTATTTTTATTTTTTCTCAACACAAATCAATGAATCTCACAAAAACGTGCAAGATACAAAGATAAACAAAGAATTTGAATCCCAAAAAATTCTTCTTTACATACAATTTTTAAATGACAAAATTTTACATCAGAATCAACCGCATATAAGTAATAATCAATTTAGATGCCACCAACGTCATCCTATAACAATTTTTTTATTATTTACATATCACAAATTTTTCTTTGCATTAATTTATCAAATTTATCATTCTATACACAATTTTTCCATCACATATTGTTTGCTGTGGAATTTTTCTCTGTACAAGCTTATTTATGCCAGTAGTTTCATCAATTTCTTTCTTTCTTTTTTTTTTTTTTCAGCAAATCAATTTCGTAAGTGTTTAGTATGAAAAATTTATAGCATGCATATATAATAAATAAATAAATAAATAAAATCATCCTTTTTCTGTTAAAATCTAGAAACATGAAAACCTACAAATCTAGATCTACTTTAGCCTCAATCTGTTTAGATCCACAGAAAATTTTCCGAATATGCTCACAATAAACAAAAAATTCACCACCACAAGACATTCCCATAATCTGCTCCAGCAAAGCAGTGACATCACTTCAGTTCTTGACTTCTTGTCTTCACTTTACAAAAGGAATGCACTTGTAATAAAAAGAATGCACATAATACACACACAATACACCAAACAGCATAACAAAATGAAGAAAGCTCAGCTAGTGTTCATCCCATCGCCAGGTGCCGGCCACCTCGTATCAACGGTGGAGGTTGCAAGGCTTCTCGTTGAACGCGACGACGGTCTCTCCGTCACCGTCCTTATAATGAAGCTTCCACATGACAACACAGTCGCCACCTACACCCAGTCACTCGCTGCCTCTAACTTATCATCTCGTATCAAATTCATTAACCTTCCCGACGATCAACCCGACAAGGAATCCACTCCCCCAAAAAGATTCTTCGCTGATTTCGTCGAAAGCAAAAAACCCCACGTCAAAGAAGTTGTCGCTAATCTAACTGACGAGTCACCCGACTCGCCTCGACTCGCTGGGTTTGTTCTCGACATGTTCTGCACGTGCATGATTGAAGTCGCAGATGAATTTAAAGTTCCTAGTTATCTTTTCTTCACGTCGGGTGCAGCTTTTCTGGGTTTCATGCTTCGTGTTCAAGCTCTTCACGATGAGGAAAATACGGCAATTACTGAGTTGAAAGACTCGGATGCTGTGTTGGAAGTGCCGGGTCTAGTCAACTCAGTTCCCGCTAAGGTTTGGCCTTCCGTTGTATTTAATAAAGAGTGGGCCGAAGCTCTTTACCAGCACGCAAGAAGGTTTAGAGGGACTAAGGGTATTATGGTAAATACGTTCGAGGAGTTAGAATCACATGCGGTGAGGTCTTTTTCTAATGGTAAGAGTAAGACCCCGCCACTTTACCCCGTGGGGCCAATTTTGAATATCAAAGGTGAGAACTACGATTTGGGGGAAGGTGGAGCCGACAAGAAAGCGGATATCATGGCATGGCTTGATGATCAGCCTGAGTCGTCGGTGGTGTTCTTGTGCTTTGGGAGCTGGGGAAGTTTTGGTGAGGACCAAGTGAAGGAGATCGCATGTGCGCTCGAGCAGAGCGGACACCGATTCCTATGGTCCTTGCGTCGGGCCCCTTCGAAGGATACGTTTGAGAAGCCAAGTGATTACGAGGATCCGACGGAGGTTCTTCCAGAAGGGTTCATGGATCGAACGGCTAATATCGGGAAAGTGATCGGGTGGGCCCCACAGGTTGCGGTACTGGCTCATCCTTCCATCGGAGGGTTCGTATCGCATTGTGGATGGAATTCGACGCTGGAGAGTATATGGTTTGGCGTTCCAATTGCCACGTGGCCGATGTACGCGGAGCAACAATTTAATGCTTTTGAGTTGGTTGTAGAGCTGGGATTAGCTGTGGAGATCAAAATGGATTATAGGAACGACATTATGATCGAGAATCCGACCGTTGTGAATGCTGAGGTGATAGAGAGGGGAATCAGGTGTCTGATGGAACATAATAGTGAGATGAGGATGAGAGTCAAGGAGATGAGCGAGAAAGCAAGAAAAGCTTTGTCAGACGGTGGATCTTCGTTCTCTTCAATGGGCCGCCTCATCGATGATTTTCTGGACAATATAGCATAAAGCTACCGTAGATGTCCCCCACTAAATGCAATTTGCTTTAATGTTTTTCCTCTATTTTCGATAATTTTTCTTGGCTTGTAGAATTTTATTTTTTTTTTGAGAAGAAAGTAATCCTTTCATTCATTTGAGTTAACAAACAAGCAATGTCTGTTTGCTGCTTTGAATATCCGATATAGTCCGCCAAATTTCTATTCAGTTTCTTGTCGTGTTGTTGGATGAGTCAGCTACTTCACTGCAGTGTGCTTCAATGGTTACATTTGTAAAGCTTGTCTCTTTTGCCACATCCATTCCTCATTTGACAGCTTGGGCTTCTGCAATAGATACCTCCCCTTGGAATTTTTGTGCTTTTCACTGCTGCAGCTATCATTTGGCCTAGAGAATTCCTTATGACAGCCCCTAAACCGGCCGCTTGTTGATCTTAATGAACCACAGTATCAACTCTTTACTTTTATGCAGTTGCTAGGTGGTGGAGTCCATTCCTGCAACTTTCTGCCTTCTGTGCTTCTTTGACTCATCTGTCTCTTTACCTGCACTTTTTGATATGCATCGATAACTACTTTAGCCTTGGCAGCTGAAAACATGAAAACATGGGGTCTGGTTTTTTCCCCTCCAAGATGAATTTCTTCCATGCATGCCACGTAAACCCACCATATAGCTGCTACAAATTCCATCTCAGTCTTGTTCAGTGTACCAAATATTCTGAGCAGGATATTGAGAAAGTCAAATAAAACGGTATTGAAGAAAGTTTTCAAAAGCATAATCCACATTTGTCAAAGATATGATTCGTACTTGTCAAAGACATGATTCGCGTCGAACGGATTGACATATTTCCTTTCGTAGTTATGTATGTAATCTTTGAAAAAAAATGTAGCATCTGCATCTAAAAATAACACTTAGTGTATAATGTTTTATTCAAGAAATGAAAATAAGTTTCTTCATGGTATCAGAGTCATGAATACGCTCAATTTTCTTTAAGTTTTTCTATTCTATTTGTAACAAAAACAAAGGAAATTAAATTCTTCCCACAACCATTTTCTTCCTTAAAATCATTCCTACCATTACATAAATCCATGCCGATCAAAAAATAAGCCACCCACACATAAAAAAATTGAGTTTACAAACCTATCAACAATCCCATAAAATTTCCAAGAGAGTGTTCTTCAAAAAATAAGAATACCATCAAATTTCTCAGTTTCCATTAAGTAAACTATAAAAATTTCGCATTTAAACACAGTCTCACGCGCCACCACGCGCTACCCGAAATCACGGCCGACCACCATGCGCCGTTGTTATCATTCACGCGCTCCAGATGTTGAAGAAGACTCCAAACGACGTGTCGTTTTTCATCTCCAAAACTACGGATTATGCCTTTGAAAACTTCCTTCAATGCCGTTTTATTTGACATTCTCAACACAGGACATTCAACATATCTTCCCTATTGTGCCCCTTCATTTCAACCCCCAAATGAGTGCATTTCCAGATTTTCCTAGCCATTTTGCATTCCATAAGGGCATGGAAAACATCTTCACATCCAATTTTACATAGTTGGCATATGGGTTCTTGTAAAATTTTCCTTCTCCACATATTTTTTGTTGTTGGTAATAAGTTCTTGGCAGCTTTCCACACATAAATTTTGATTTTCTCTGGCAAATTTAGTCTCTATATCGTATGCCAGCCATTGAGTCCTCCTATTGAACATGTTGGTAGCTCATAAAACTTGAGACTGTGAGCTAACGGATAGCCACTCTTCACTGAGTACAACCACTTCTTATCATAGTGCCATATTAGCTTATCTTCTTAGGGGTTTCTCGACAATGGGATTCTTTTTATTCTTTTAACATCTTCTTTAACAAAGTTTTGGTCAATTAAGCTTACATTCCACTGATGGTTTGGATCAATAAGTGCTGAAACTTTTGCTTCTACAGGCAAGGGTGGCATAACCATCAGCCTAAAAGTCGTTGGCCTGGGTATCCAGTTGCTTGACTGGATCTGAATTTTTTCTCCTTTTCCTACTCGCCACCTTGTTCCCTTTTGTAGGATCTGCCTCTCCCATAAAATACTCTTCCAAATGAAGGATGGATTGGAGCCTGATTTGGCATTAAGAAATCCATTTGCTTGAAATATCTCGCTTCCAGGACTTTGGCAACCTTGCTTAGCAACTAGGGCTTGGTTAAAGCTTGACAAGTCTCTAAACCCCAATCACCCTCTGATCTTAGCAAAGCTTACATTCTCCCACTTTACCCAATGGATTCCTCTCTTATCTCTCTTTGACCCGCACCAAAAGCTTGCAATGTCCATTTATATGGTTTATTTAGTTTATAATAATATGAATAAAAAGAATTTAAAATAAGCGTAATACTGTAAAATTATGTTACTAATGAAATTATTAGTTATTATAAAAACAAAAGGAAGATATGTGGTATATATTAATTTTATTAAGAAGGAAATTGACAATCTCCCTTTTAAAATAATTGTACCAATTGATAAATTAAATAAAATGAGTTAGTTTCAAATAGAAATAAAGGAGTCGTGGAGTAAGTAACCAAACAAAAAACAACAATGTCCCCACAAGAAGATCATCCGAAACTTCAGTTTTATTTTTCCAATGTGTCATTACGTTACAATCATTAGCACTCCAATTATGAAATGGGCGATAAGTGCTACAATATCGATCCAACATTGAGATCAAAATTGCTACATGCATGTTAGCGCATAAGAAGTGACAGTTGCTTCTTGAGGCGATTGATGGTCTCGATCCGAAAGAGCTGCAGAAATTCGGACTTAGCTTGAGATGTGGCTATGCTTGAGTTCTGCCTGCTTGGATTGAACTTTGAATTTGCTGAAGCTTAGAGGTAGGCTTTAATTGCAATTTTGTAAGAAGCTTTAAGTCTTGGTTCTATTGAAGAAATTTGATGAACCTTGCTTTCCCGCACCCCGAAGAGCCCCCCTCCAACCCCGCCCCGCCCCCCCAAAACACCACAAAAGCTGAGGCCCTTACATGTGTTATTTAATTATAGGAGAAATTAATATTGTGCTGCTAAGTTAACATGTTTAGCTGGCTGTCCTAGCTGCTGCCCTGTGTCAATCTTAGCTGTTGTCAAATGTCTATGTAAAGAAATAATATTGATGGCCTTCATTCTATGCCTTTCCGTTCTTAGGCTTGCTCCAATGGCCAAGCACGTTGAGGCAAAGTGAGAGAATATGCACAAATAATCAATGCTATGCTGAATTGTGGCAGAATTAGCAAATTCTCTTACTAATTCTGCTACAATTCACGTGTCTGAGTGTCTTCGTTTTCTCTCTCTTTTTTTTTTTAAATTATTCTTTTGGGAAGTTTCCATTAAATTTGGATTCAAAAGAGGAGCAATTAATCAATTTCTCACCGACGACGGAACTCATAAAGCAATCCACTTACAACAGAGCTCAAACAGCAATGTACTTAAAATTATAAACTCTCGTAGCCAATAATTAAATAGTAACAATTCGATTAAAAAAAATTATAAACTTGCGCATTTGGCTAACAAACACAAAGACAAAGACGTGCAACCGGCACCACTCCTTCAAAGAATTGATGAAGGCTTAAGCACCCACTGAAATTCCAATTATTTATATAAAAAAAACAAAGTTAATTAATTTATCATAAAAATATTCACGTACGCACGAAATAAAAGAAAATATAGTAAATTATCATACGACAAATATAATAAATTATAACCAGAGATATGACATGGCTTCATAGAAGCTCCGATTCACCGGAACATTCAACGGAGCCATGAGTTTGCATGCTTCCAACTTTCACCTTTCTCTTCATCTGCTCAATTGTGATTCTCAGTTTTATCACGACGATTATAAGAAGTAGCTTAGGAAGTTGCAAAAGCATCAGTCATCAGAGTCCCGATAGCAACAACCAGCAATCAATCCGGTGAACGGGATTTCATCGAGGCACTGCGATGTCAAGGTATCAAAGGAGTTGGGAAGCACGTTAATGAACCCGGTTGATAATATAACTCCGGCGGCAAAGGCAAGAAACTTTTTTTTTTCTCCGGACTTAATACCGGGATGGTTTTCCGAAGACCGGAAGAAAAATCCGATGGCTCCGATACGAGGATCACGAAGTAATAGGAGAATGCACGTGTGATCCTCGTAGCCGGAGCCATCGGAGTTTAGTGACAACCACGAGAATTGAATCAAGTGATCATGGAAAGAATTTGCAGCCTGAAGTCGTTTTATGATTTTTGGTACGAATATACTCTTTTATGGAGAGTATATGTGAGAGTTTGTACTGGAATTTGAAAGATGGATATTGTTTGTTGTGGATAAGGGTTGCTGATCTGAGTTTTTACTTAGGCTCCGTTTGGTACAACTTTTCAAACAGAGTTTGTTTAAATAGAGTTTTTGTTAGTAGAGCTTTTGTAAATAGCGCTTTTACAAAAAACAATTTAGTTGTTTGGTTGTCAATAAGAGTTTTAGTTAAAATTTTATGAAATTACTTTAATAGGCAAGCTTTTTAAAGTTATATTATGAAAAAAATAAATAAGATTGTTAAATAAATAGAGGATATTTTAGATATTTTGACATTTAAAAAAATAATTTAACATCTACTCCCAAAAGCTCAAAATTTGAGCTTTTACTAGTGGAGGTAATATAGTTTATTTAAGCTTCAAAATCTCTATTAGTAAAACAACCAAACAACAACAAAAATTATGATAAGAGCTTATAGGATTAAATAAGCACTTATGGTTATCAAATAAGTCATACCAAACAATCACTTAGTATTGAATCAATAATTGTTAAACAAGATAAATAAAAAAATAAAAATTTAAATAATTATAATCTTAATTCAGTGCTCAGCAAAAATTTAACTCTCACTAAATCTTAATACTTATTTGTTGCCTCATTCTTGAATAAAACATTAGGTAGTTTAGATCTTTAATTAGTGTGAGTAGAGAGTTTAAATAAAAAGGCTAAGATAATGATTTCAAATGTTTAATAGAATTTAAATAAAATAACAATTTTACTCTTGAATTCAAGGATATTTTTACTTCACACTATTAATAATACAATAAAATTTAGCTTTTTAAAATTATGAAATCAAATTTAACGATGGGTTGACTGGGTCTTCATGAATTAGGACTTAGGATAAATTGTGGATTTAGTTTGATTATGCAAATTGGTGAAGACAAATTGAGAAGTCGAATCAGATTTTTTTTCTATTAAGGAAAAAAAATAGAGTTTTAAGTGTATATAATGGAATATTGGCTATGTAAATGAATTTTTTATTTTTGTATTTTAAAATATTATTTTAATTTTATATTTAGTATATTAAATGCCTAAATCACCCTTGTGACGTCATTAATTGTAAACAACCGTTAATGTTTTGGTGGATGATCGATACAAATTACAAATTTAGGGTGGAAAATTAAACGAATTTAAACTTTTGTAATGTTTTTTATAACTGACTAATTAAACTTAAGGCAGACTGTTAATTTCTCTATTTTTTTATTTAGCATGTTAAATATCTAAATTACCCTTATGACCTCATTACTTTCTAATGGAAGTTAATGATTTGGTGGATGAATAATATAAATTATAAATTTAGTGTGGATGAATGATATAACTTAAAAATGTTGTAGTATTTTTTATTTATTTTTAAACAAAACCCATTAGGCATTTAGGCTAAACCAAACAAACATAGTACATCCAATTTTCGTTAGAAGTTGGACTAATGGCTTCCTTTCATTATACTCTTATAACACCTTTTGAGTATTTTACAATTGTAGTCTCCAGCAAAATTACATCAAAGGACAAACATGTGACCCCCAGATTAATACATATTTTCTTCTGTTATCAGAGAATTCACCCAACTTATTGGAATTCCAAAATAGCGACTAAAAACCCTAGTTATTCCCCGGGGAAGGGAAGAGAGAGAAAGAATCAAGTTTCCAAATAATAATAATATCTCAAAGACTCGTTACAAACACTATTAGAAAATCAGAATGGGTACTTAACAAATAGATATTAAATAAATTGTTACATTTTTTGTTTGGAGTTTTAAAGTAATACTTTTTTTTCTATTTTCATTGCCCCAGTAAATTTTCGTTAGTGAGAATTGCGAGTTTTAATTGGTATTTGCAGTACAACAAATTAACAATTTCATTAATTTATACGTTTGATTAAAATTTTTTATTTCTTTTATTTTCGGAAGCAATGAAAATAGATTAAAAGAATCAAAAGATGAGAGAAGGCGAAAAAAAAATGGAAACAAGAGTGAGAGAATAAGAAGAATCAGAAAGAATATATATATATATATATATATAGGATTACGGGGTTCGAAGAGGACGATTGGATAACTGGTTTCCATGTTTGATGAAGAAATTTTAAAATAAGGTTCTTATTGTAATAAACGGAAAAAGGAGCAAATAAGTGAAAGGGTTTTAAAAGAGTTGGTAGGGTGCCAAAACAAAAAGAGGCTAAGCGATTGGGCTATCATATTGGAATAATATTTGCCCAAATTAGAATTTCATGTGTCTTGAGTGTCTTTTTTATTTATTTTTATTGTTTTCCCCTCACTCGGGGTACAGGACTTTTGCATTCCATGAAAAAGTGTCAAAAAGAGGGGCAATTAGTCAATTTATTTAAAATTATAAACTTTTGTAGCGAATAATTAAATGGTAAAATTAAAAAAAAAAAATGTCCGTACAAAAACTGCCGCAAATTAATTAAACTATTGGATGAAGAAAAATTGTAGACAAAATCTGAATGAATTTTAAGCCCATTTGGCTAACAAAGACATGCAACCAGCGCCTAAAAGAAGAGAAACATTTGCTCCAAACTGAAGCCTTTTATTGGTTTGCATCTTTGGATTCATAAAATCTGCAGCAAGAAGATCCACCAAGGACATGTATATTAGGATTCCGGCTGCTGCTGCATTGAATATTCCTTCAACAATAAGAGCGGTGGGGCTATTTTCGTCATAAACACTTGATATTCCAATGCCTATTGCTATCCCAACTGGGGTCGTCAAAGAGAAGAACAAGGCCAATATTGCAACTCCTCGAGACTTGAATTTTGCCTATAAAAACGAACACGTTAAAACAAAATTGTTAACATCAATTACTACTGAAATTTGGAGCCAGATTGTCCACTTGATTGTACATAGGTGGATATTGTCACAAAAAGACTTTAGTATTACATATGTGTACACACATATAGTCAACAGCGTCAAAAAAAAAAAACAGAGAATTTTAAGACTTCAAATAAGTTTTTCCTTTTTCTAACCAAAAAAAAGTTTTCCAAAATAAAAAGTGCTTTGATAATTAATTCTTATGGCTAGTTAGCACCATGTACATGTATGAAGCATTTTAACTAAAACTTACAAAGTAAAAACAATATTAATGAGAAAAATGGAAAACTATCAAATTGGTCAAACTTAATTTAATCATAAAAAGAAAATCCTAATTACCTGCGTAATGCAACCACCAAGACCCATTCCTTCAAAGAATTGATGAAAAGTCAACGCTGCAACCAAAGGCTTAATGGTTTTTGGACTCTCAGAAGCTCCCAAGGAAATTCCAATTATTACCGAGTGCACAAGAATTCCCAACTCCAAAACCTAATGAAAAAAATAACCAAAATGAAACTTCAAAAAAATAAATAAAAATTCACCATCGTTTTATATGTGCATGAAAATTTAAAAATAAATAAATAAGTTATACCAGAGATATGACACGGTGTCGTAGAAGCTCCGATTCACCGGAATATTCAAGAAATCCATGAGCATGCCCATCAGTTGCATGGGTATGAACATGCACGTGACCTGCATGCTCCCCAACTTTCTCTTCATCTGATACGTTATTCTCCGCTTCACCAAAGTGAGACTTGCGATAATAAGAAGTCGCATAAGAAGTTGCAAAAGCATCAATCATCAGAGTCCCGATAGCAGCAACCATGGCAGCGAATCCGGTGAACGGAAAATCCCCCCATGGATGTTCATCGAGGCAGGGCGACGTTAAGTTCTCGAAGGCGTCGGGAAGCACGTGGATGAACCCCGTCGATAATATAACTCCGGCGGCGAAGGCCTTGATTAGGAAGAAAATATTTCTCTCCGGACTTAGTGCCTTGATAGTTTTTCCGAGGACCGGAAGTAAAACTCCGATGGCTCCGGCCACGAGTATCGAAGCGATGGCGGCGAGTTTATATTTTAAGGCTTGAGTCTTGTCTCGATCATCGTCTTCAGGATCGCACGTGCATTCTCCTCGTACTACGTTGGGAAGTAGTATTAGAAGAATGCAAAAGAAAGTGATGAAAAGACGATGAGAAGTGATCATGATAAAGAATCTGAAATCTGAAAACAATATCACGATTTTTATTTTTGTATGATGAGAATATTTGAGAGGAAATTGTTTATAGTGCAGAGTTTATGTGAAAGCGCGTGATTGTTGATCTCTAGAGCATCATAAAATCATTGTGACCCATGCACCGACCCCATCGAGTACTGAAACTGAAAGAGAATAAGAAAACAAAATAAAAGAAATTAATAGAACAAACAGAAGAGATCGGATAAAACGCTAAGTGCCAATTAAGGTTTAATTCGCTTTAGCGTTCGATGATCATCTCAAAAGTAGCTTTGAAGAAATAATGAGGACACGATTCCGTAAGAATCAAGTTACGAGTAGAATCAAACTTCTGTATATGGGTTGTTTCTTCGTTTTGTAAAGTTATGGTAATTATTAGACGAAATAATTAATTTGACCACAGAATTAAAAGTGGCCTGCAATTAGGGACTGGCTAGTTGAAAATTTGGATGGGAATCTCAAGGATTGAAAAATAGCAAAGTGTTGATAATATGTCGACATACTAAGCAGCCAGAAAGGAATTTCAAAGCATTCTCACTACAACTGTAGGCTAAAATTGGTTAAGTCAAGCTTGCAATGTCGATATTATGTTGAAATAATAATTGACTCATTTAATTTTTTTTTCTTTGACAAGCCAGCCGGATAACAGTATTAGCTAGATTTTCGATCTTCTTGGTTGGCTAACCAAATCTAAAATTCAATATTTACAGTTTAGTCAATGCAATTTTAAAATAATAAAATGAAATATGGTCTTTTTTTATACTGAGTGTGAAGTATATTAAAAAAAAAAAAGGAGGGTTGTATCAAAGATTGAGATCCTCTCCTAGTCTAGTCTGATTTTTTTTTTGAGTAAATTTTATTAATATGATTGGTGGTTAAGAAATTAAAAAGAAAAGGTAATTAAATTCTAATCATACACTAATACTAAAATACAAGTGACACAAAATCTGTAAAAGATCAGGTGTGCTCAAATCAAGAGAGAATCCTCATCCTTGTATCAAACCGTGGGTAACATGACGGTTATATTTAATCATTTGTTTTCCCTTTTAAACAATAAAATATATGTCAAAAATAAAACCCTAACCTAACTGACTAAAAGTTTTTGACCCTAAAATCTTATTTTGTAGTTACAAGGGGCTGTATCAAATATCAATATTCAAACTGGTTTTGGATTCAAGAAAATATACCATTTTGGGATAAAAAGGCAACGAAAATTATTCAATTTTAATTTCAATTATTCCTTAAATCATTCAGAAGAAAAGGTAAGGAAAATTCTGAAATGCTTCTAAGCAGTTCATGTAAAAGAAAGCTTCAGGACCAGTTGTGAGACTGTGATGGGATTTAGCCAATTGGGTCCCTCCTAAGGTTCTATTATTTGACAGAAGTTTATAGAAGAATTAAATAAAGAGCATAATGTTAAATACTTTTGATAACTTTATCATAGGACCATGAACCTCAAAAAGTTTTTCAAGCTCTGCCAGTTGCATACTTGCACTTGCACCTCATATGAATAGACTTAGGAGTTTGCTTGTAAGGTTGAACATGAAAACTATAACAATGATGCTGAAATTAACTTGTAACATGGGATCATGTTGTATTAATATCATATTAAATATTATATATGAATGTTAAAAATAAAATAAAAAATGAATGAATGGTAACAAGCTACTAGTCCAACATTTAATGTTATTACCTTGTAGTCAATTTGTTGCCCCGTGGCATATATACATCTTTCATAAATCATATCCGCACTGATCAAGTTATTAATTAGGGTACTAATTTATTTGTTAAATAAATAATTAATTTGTTAAGTATGAAATCAGATTTGATGATCGTAGTATCGGCAATGTTTGTACGTGTTAACGATCTTAATAATTACATCCTATTCTTATACTTGAATCCTTTAGTTCAGCTCCTGAGATGTGAAACGTATATAGGAATGAGATAACGATTGAACGTCAACTCCCTTGGCAGAGCTTGAGATATTTAACAAAAAGATATTTTAACAGAGCTCGAGTTTTCAACCAAAAGATGTGTGCATTGTCTAGAGATTGGAATCTGGCAAGTGGCAAATCCCCATGTCGTTTTGTTATGAATTTGTAGGCCATTTTGGATGTTGGCTAGCTTGTTAATTTGACTCTCTGTGTTCATGTACGTGTCAAGTTTTGTTCCAAGTTTTACTCAGAAACAATTTCACCTTTGTCGTGATCATTCATCAGTCTGTTTGCATGGAATCAAGTTGCCGCCATTCTCTCAGTCAAATTCTTATTAATGGAAACGAAGAAGTATGAAGCTGTGTGTAATGACTTCAATTTAGAAACAAGATTAATATTTTGTAAGGAAGTTTCAATTTGTCACTGGGCATTTGGTCTAGTGGTATGATTCTCGCTTTGGGTGCGAGAGGTCCCGAGTTCGATTCTCGGAATGCCCCTGAAATTATGAGAAATGGTAATTATTTTTTATAACTTATTAAAACACTTTATTTAAAACTTAGATAAAGACCAAATTCTTAAGTAAAATTAAGGAATCAAAATTCAGAATCTTGAAAGTTTTACAAGATGAGTTTGGACGTTTTTGGAAGTAAAAGGAGACAACTCAGCTAATTAATTAGTAGTCCGTACCTAGTGGATTACGATGTCGTTTTTCCTCTCTTTTGGCAATAGCAAGTAGCAAGTGGCTGGCTTCAACCAGCTTGCGTTTTTAGGTTTCTCTTGACTTAACCTCGTCGACCCATTCATATATTGTTCTAGCTTGCCATATGAAGGACAATGTTTGTAATACCCTTATTTTCACTAAAAGACCAACTAAATCTATATTTTTCACTTAAGTCTATAATTACATATAGTTAGAATATAAATTTTATATGGTTCTACCCATGGGCGGACCCAATTAAGGTCCAGGAGGGGCTTCAACCCCCCCTGGACCATTAAGTTTTCTTTTAAATGTACCCCAAGTCCCTTCTGAAAAAGTTAGATAAAATAATTTGGACACATTTTTCATATATTAAAAGACTTGTGGTTCAATGGTAAGAGTGTTATTTAATGATTCTAAAACCTTGGTTCAAATCCCATTAGCCACATTATTTTATTTTTTTAAATATTTTGTAGAAACTACTTCGAAAAATAATATTTTCACGCATTTAAAAATAATAATTTATTACTATTATTATTTAGAATTTAAAAAAAAAGTAATAAAATTTGAGTTTATAAGACTTAAAATGTATTCGAGTGAACATTAAAAAAATTTAAGTTAAATAAAAATTTTTAAACTAAGCCCCCCCTCATTTTAGTTTCTGGGTCCGCCACTGATTATACCCAACTGATATGACATATTTGATATTAACACGGCATATACAAAGTGTTCATACAAACTATCAAGTGAAAGTGAAAATATAAGTAATCATTTGACATGTGTCATTTTCTTATAACGACACATTGGGTTGAATACCAAAGTTATTTTTTATTACAAACTTGCAAACATAGCAATATTGATGTGCGTATGTATATACATACATTGATGTGTAATATTGATGTATCAATGGCCATCGATAAACACTACGAGTTTGAGTTTTCTTCCTCAATTGAGTCAATATCATCACCATGATCTTTATCATCTTCTTTTCAAATTAGTTCATACCTTTTCTTTTCTTTCCTTTTATTTTTTACCCCTTTTTGGCAGGGGCTTTGTGGAATTTATTATTTAAAGCTCACCGACGAGTAATGATCTTTAATCAAAAGAAATAAAATATGTACAAGGAAAAATTACAAATCCCTTCAAGTTTAAGTTACAAAGATTCACACCCAAAATCAAATGAGTTATGACACTTACCCTCTTTAAATTTTAAAACGCTACACTTAACCCTAATCAATTTAAGTTATTTTACAGATAGTAAACATCCATCAAAATGTCTGTACAAAAACTGCCGCAAATTAAACTATTGGATAAACAAAAATTGCCGAAAAAATCTCTATGATTTTTAAGCCCATTTGGCTAACAAGGACATGCAACCAGCTCCTAAAAGAAGAGAAACATGTGCTCCAAATTGAAGCCTTTTATTGTCTTGCATCTTCGGATTCATAAAATCTGCAGCAAGAAGATCAACCAAGGACATGTATATTAGGATTCCAGCTGCTGCTGCGTTGAATATCCCTTCAACAATAAGAGCAGTGGGGTCATTTTCGTCATAAAAACTTGATATTCCAATGCCTATTGCTATCCCAGCTGGGGTTGTCAAAGAGAAGAACAAGGCCAATATTGCGACTCCTCGAGACTTGAATTTTGCCTATAAAAACGAACACGTTAAAACAAAATTGTTAACATCAATTACTAATGAAATTTGGAGCCATATTGCCCACTTGATTGTACATAGGTGGATATTGTCACAAAAAGACTTTAGTATTACATATGTGTACACACATATAGTCAACAGCGTAAAAAAAAAAAACAGAGAATTTTAAAACTTCAAATAAGTTTTTTCCTTTTTCTAACCAAAAAAAAAAAAGAGTTTTCCAAAATAAAAGTGATTTGATAATTGATTCTTATGGCTAGTTAGCACCATGTATCAAGCATCTTAATTAAAACTTACAAAGTAAGAATAATAATTAAAAGAATGGACAACTGTCAAATTGGTCAAACTTTATTTAATCATAAATAGAAAATATCAATTACCTGCGTAATGCAACCACCAAGACCCATTCCTTCAAAGAATTGATGAAAAGTCAACGCTGCAACCAAAGGCTTAATAGTTTTTGGACTCTCAGAAGTACCCAATGAAATTCCAATGATTACCGAGTGCACAAGAATTCCCAACTCCAAAACCTAACGAAAAAAATAACCCAAAATGAAATTTTTTAAAAAATTAATTAATTAATTTACCAATATAATTAAAAATTCACCATCATTTTATATATGCATGAAAATTTAAAAATAAATAAATAAATTATAACCAGGGATATGACACGGTGTCGTAGAAGCTCCGATTCACCAGCATATTCAATAGATCCATGAGCATGGCCATGAGTTGCATGAGTATGAACATGCACGTGACCTGCATGCTCCCCAACTTTCTCTTCATCTGATACGTTATCCTCCGCTTCACCAAAGTGAGACTTGCGATAATAAGAGGTCGCATAAGAAGTTGCAAAAGCATCAATCATCAGAGTCCCGATAGCAGCAACCATGGCAGCAAATCCGGTGAACGGAAAATCCGCCCATGGATGTTCATCGAGGCAGGGCGACGTTAAGTTCTCGAAGGCGTCGGGAAGCACGTGGACGAACCCAGTTGATAATATAACTCCGGCGGCAAAGGCCTTGATTAGGAAGAAAATCTTTCTCTCCGGACTTAGTGCCGGGATAGTTTTTCCGAGGACCGGAAGGTAAACTCCTATGGCTCCGGCTACGAGTATCGAAGCGATTGCGGCGAGTTTATATTTCAAGGCTTGAGTCTTGTCTCGATCATCGTCTTCAGGATCGCACGTGCATTCTCCTCGTACTATGTTGGGAAGTAGTACTAGAAGAATACAAAAGAAAATGATGCAAAGACTACGAGAGGAAGTGATCATGTTAAAGAATTTGACCCCCAAAATTAGTTTCTGGAATTTTTCTTTTATTTTATTTTTTTCGTTATGAGAAGTATTTGACAGTAAAACGTTTCTCATTTTCCTTTGTTTATATAGAGAGTATGAGAAAGTTTGATATGGAATTTCGTGAAATCATCGTGGTCCTTGAGTGAAAACGAGAGTCACAGAGAATAAGAAAATAAATTAAATAGTAGAACCAATTAAGAGAAGATATTTGATTAAGACGCGAAAGTTTTAATTTTGCGTTTGATGTTGATTTCAAAGGAATGAGGACATGATTTCAAAGGAATGAGGACATGATTCGGCAAGAACACAAGTTTCATTGTAGAATTAAATTACTGCATACGGATTGTAAAATTATGGTAATTATTACACGAAATAATTAATTATTGGTTACAGGATTAAAATTATTTAAGTGTGAGATTATTTGTACTTTAAATAATACTTTAAACACTCATTTACTTAATACACCCATGAATAAACTTATTATTCAAAGTAAAAATGTCCATCTTCCAAATTCTACCGCACAATGGATTTCCGATTATTGTTAATTCATTTTTTTAAAAGAATAACAGCTACCCAATTAGTTATTTATTTATTTATTTATTTTTGTTTTAACAGCCACCGTGTTTGTTAAGAGTAAATATTTACCAGTGAAGTACAGGAGAAATTGTCCGTAATGATAAATTATATAAGGGGTAATTTAGTAAAATAATATTTAATTAAAAATGTGTGTTTAAAATAAATTTTAAAAGCGTTAGTAACTTTACCCAATAATTAAATACAAAGTCTTGATAACGTTATGTCGACGTCATAATTAGCAAGAGAGGAATTTCAACGCATTCTCACTACTAGTGTAGGCTCAAATTTGGTTTAAGTCAAGCTTGTAATGTCCAAATTACGTTGGAATATTAATTTACCCCCCCTTTTTTTTTTTTTCCCTTTTATTAGCTATATTTTCGATCATGTTGGTTGGCTAAACAAATCTAAAATTCAACGTTTACCTGCTTTTCAATGCGATTTAAAAAATATTGAATACATAATAAAAATGAAAAAGAGTCGTGTTATACCATACAAACGTGCCATTTTCTTTTTCTTGCTCAAGTAATAAAACAAACAAGAAGATAATTAATCATAGCTAGCAGTAAACTTTTAAAATAGAATTTAATCAATGGTCCAGTTATTGTGCTACAGTTGTATGGTACTACAGCTGGATCCAGCCATTAAATCTAGTTCTTGTGACAACTGTAGATTAGATTCAATAGTTGGATTCAACTGTAGTACCATACAACTGTGGTATCATAATTTTACCCTTTAATTAAATCGTGGTTAACATTTACATCGTAATTTAATCATTTTTTTCCTTTTAAACATGGAATATGAAAAAACCTAACCCTGATTCTAAGTTTTTGGCTTTAAAATTTTATTTTACGATTATCTAGCTGGACTCTATCAAATTTACTTTTTTATTCAGAATAAGAAATGAATTAATTGATCTTTAATTGCTTAAATAATTTTAATTAAAAAAAAAGAAGATTTTAGGAGAAATTTTGAAAGGTGTGAAAAGGCTTACTCAAATTTTGAACAATCAATTTCAATGTGTCAGAAACCCACCCACCCAGCTTCCAATATTTTTAAAGGGCATCATCAATTGGTTGAGTTGTCACATTTTTCTTCCCCAAATGTCTAAGTCTTCTTGGAAAAAATTGTTTGATTCTTTAATTTCCTGTATTGGGCTTGGTCACATCAACTGTTTGTAGTGGTGGACCCAAACTTGTGAAGTAGCGAGGGTTAATTAATTTACTTAAAAAAGAATTGCGGAAAAAATCCTTTTTCACCCCGAAGATTTAAAGTAATAACTCATTTTATCTTTGTTATTTAAATAATAATTTATTTTATTTTTATTTGAAAATATTTTTTATTAATTTACCATTAATTTATTGAGAAAAATAGTATTTTTAATTAAACATATATAAATTATTTTAAAATAAAACTCTCAAACATAATTAAATAACATTTGACTCTGTACATAAATTTAAAATAAAAGAATAACTTAATGAATAAATAATAACAACACTAAATAAAATGTAAAACATATATTTGGGACAAAATTTTTTAAAAAATAGATTTCATAGGCACTATGTAATTTTTAAATTCTTTTAGCTTGTTTCTTACTTTAATATAGTCGAGTTAAATAAACAAATTATCAATTAGTATTGTTATTTTATCAAAAATAAACGTAGTCTCCTTCACTTACTTAAAAAAAATACACAATAAAGACATAAAAACACACATTTAAAATTGAGAGTATGTTTTTTTTATCTTTAGTTTATCCCTAACTTTAACATAGATAGTAGTAGTTGTTGTTGTTGTTATATATTAAAAAAATGTAGTTGACTTTATTAAAAAATTTAATGAACACACACATATTGTATATTCTTTCGTGTTATCCTCATATTTCAGTTTTGTGTAGAAAGTTAGATGTTATTTAATTATTCTTGAGATATTTATTTTAAAATTATTTGTATTTATTTAATTAAAAATTTTATTTTACCATTAATGAATTATACAGTAAACTAACTGTTCATTCATAAAAGGGTATTTTAGGTTATTATTTGAAAAATATGAATAAAATGAATATTATTTAAAAAATAATGATGAAATAGGTTATTATATTAAATTTTAAGGGTGAAAACGGTTTTTTCCCCAAAAAATTTGGTCTAAATATTTTTCTTTAATTTTGTGTGTAACCTATTTATTTAAAGTAATTCTAGTGATAAAAATATAGTTTTTTTGTTCTAACTTTGTGGTATTTTATGCAAGGATGAATTAAACTGCACTCCCACGTAAACGAACTACAATTACTCCACTTGGTGAACTCATTATTCCACTGCCTTTAACTATTAAATGTTGGCATCATCTCCTTTTCAACTGACACACTACTTGTTACTTAGGAGATATCAAATCCAATTACCTTAAAAAAAAATTAACATAAAAGCTAAGGGGGATGAGGTATCTTATCTTTGGAGCTGGCTACGGTACAGATTCTGTATCTTACAGACCACGTTAGCCAGCTCCTCAAGGGTGCCATTTACGTGCTTTGTTTCCACATACAGGGACACGTGGAGTGCATAGAGTGGGGGATGTATGTTACAGAATCTGTAACATAGACTTCTCCCTTATCTTATCGTTGGGGAAGTCTTCCTGCGTCAACGCCACTACTCCGTGACAGTGTTGCCACGTGGTCGCAACTTTAATTCATTGTAAACGTTGTTATAAGTTAATTTATTTTCTGTTCCTTCTTGTGAGGTGGTGTTATTGGCCGTTTATTTTTTTTTAATTTCTTTTTTTAATAGCGGTGGATTAATAACCTTTCCACTTATTGGGAACCTAGTCGCTTAACTGTAGTCAAATTTACCAAAAGAAAGGCATTTTCATCACTAAAATTATTTTAAAAAAATATAATAAACAAAAGTGGGGGGAAAAAAAGATTAAATTCTTTTTAAGTAAATTAATGAGATTATTATTTGTCAGAAAGAAAAGAAATTTCGGTGCGCTTCACCAAAAAAAAAATAAAAATTCACGAGATTATTCGCTTAAATTATGAAAATATAACTGTCCATCTCCCAATTAATTAACCCTTGCTAAAAGGTTGGGGTCCACCACTGCAAGCAATTGATGTGCCGGGCCCAGCAATTTGATATTTTATAAAGAGATAAACGTGAGATTCTCGGAAGGAGAACGAAAAGGGAACGTTCTTGGCAACTCAAAGAAAGGACGAAAAGGACCGCGATTTTTAAAACAGCTGCCGCGTGATACCACGTGTCACAAAGTAAACGGCCAACAGCACTACTTGGAACGAGTGACTTGGTGGTGTGTTGACATCAAGAAAGACTTTCGAAACTATAGTCTACGGGATACTTAAAAGAAATTTCTTTGTACTCTAAATTTATTTTAAATAATTTTTTTTTTTTTACACTCGTTTATTAATTTTTTTTTTTAAATTATCAATGTTAAATGAAAATTGTAAATACATTAATCACTATACAAAATGGGTCTTAATGAAGAGTACAAAAATTTTCATAAATTATGTCAATGTCGTTAAATTACGTCGGAGTTACTTTATTAATATAACTTTTTATTAAAATAAGCTATCTAAAATATATGTGAAAGCGTAAATAGTCCCACCGAAGAGAAATGTACTTCGGGTTTACATGGATTTCGCATGCCTCAAATAGTGCCTAATTGAAAAATTCTATGATTCTATAATTAAATTTTTGGCATCTATAGCGTGATATATATAAACTTTGTAAAATATAAATAAGATTGGTAAATAAAAGGTAAAATAAATTAATTAATATAAAAACAGTAAATTAATTTTTTAAAATTACAAATAAAACACTTAAAAAAATAACATAAAATCTATAAATCAACATCGAACTTTAATTAATTAAAAAATAATTATTAAATTTAATTAAACAAAAAAAATACTCATCAATTGAAACCAAAAAAACTTTATATTGAAAACAATTGGATTAAATTTTATTGAATTAGTTCAACCATAAATTCTATATTCATTTTAGGACATTTATAATTTTTTTTTTATTTTCTATCATAATATTTGTTTACCGCATAGGTTAATTAAGTAAATTTATTTTTCTTGATATGGATAAAGCAAAATACAATAATAAGATATATCAACCTTGCGAATACAAGGAGCTCATACAAACCATCTTGTGAAAGGAAAAAGAGGAGTGTAATCATTTGACATATATCATTTCATTTAAGTACCACATTGGTTCGGCTACCAAAACTAGCACTGCAAGCCTGCAAACGTAGCAATATTGATTTGTATATATACATTTACTTGACAAGTAAAATGGGAATCTCATTAAGAAAATTACAGATATTTGAGCAACAAACAAAACTTTCGAACTCCGCAAGAAAAGAACCTCTAACATTACAGCAATTTCATCTAAGAATAGAAACCCAAACACACATAAAAGAGAAATGAGAAATACAATTACAAAAAGGTGAAGTGAAAGTTTCCACTCAAACCCAAGCTTCCTTCAGCAGTCCCAGCAATTTTTCTCTTTTTTGGGCATCTATAGCACTTTACAAAATGAGAGTCCACAAGTAAATAATACCAAGAACATAATTTTGCTATAGACCAACTCTACCTGCAATCAAGAAAACTCAGATCTATTTCTTTTCTTTCGTTTCTTTTTCGTCTTTCTCACTCATTTCTTTCTCGTCTTTCTCATCATCTGATTCATCATTGTCATAATAATATTCTTCTTCTTCATCAAAATAATCATCCTCATCATAATAATATTCTTCATCATCATCCTCCTCCTCCTCACCATTTGGCAGTAGATACTTGCCCGACCCCTGCCCTCTTAATCGCTCTTGAATTCGATCCCTGATGGCTGTGCCCTGAAATAGACCGAAATTGTTGGTAAATTTCATCGGCAAAAGACAAAAATATATTGCATATGTCCACATATCCATGGATTCACTCACCATCTTGTGGCAACCTTCTTCAAACATCTCAAGGAAACCAGCAACCCAGCGATCAGCATTTTCCACCCACTCATTACGATGCATTGCAACGGTTTGGATCTACATATATCAAGAGAGTACGCAAATAGATTATACATCACAGCCACAGGATCCTGCTAAGTAAAGCAAGATAGGCACGAGCAACACCAGGATCAACAGTTCACAAGATTAAACTTACACAACATTCACCAGCATAGAAAAAACATTGCGGTTGAAGAAAAATATGAATTTCCATAAAAAGTTAAAAACACTCTGCATTCTTCACAAGGATGAACAGAACAACATTTGAAATACTCAATGAAGGGGACAAAACTATTACCAAGAATGGTTATTGAATAAATTCTCACATTATCCTCAAATAACGAAACTTAGGACTCATATCAATATTGCTGCCTTGAGCCAAAAATCTTCATTCATTTTCTCTTTCAAGGTTTGATTGGCACCACTGACCTAGATCAGCCTTCATTGATAAGTAATTGAGAAGGGTGGAAATGGCATAAAAGATTTTAAAGGAGCTTAAAATACAGAGATCTGGAGCTGAAGCAAACCCACAAGAGACCAAAAAGCACTCAACAATAGCAAATCATCAACCAATGTGACAAATTACTTGCACAAATAACAGTCTGTTTCTTTCTTTCATTCACTAATTAATGCATATACCTTGAACAAAAAATAAATAGTAGGAACTACAGACATTCAGTAGCTTGAGTATATGATGCCCTTTAAAGCAAGTAAATCTAGATTATAACCATCCATATACATAGATGCTGAATAAACAGCATCCAATTGTTAGCTTCACACACAGATCAACTCGAAATATCTTTATGGCCTATTCGATACCATCTTATAGAGCCCAATTTCATTTTAAAAATACAGTTGGAGTATCTGTTCAGCAACTGTTTGAAGAGAAGGTATTCAAAAAATGTAAAATACAGGGTCCACAATTTGGTCCTGGAATAAGAAATGAGTTTTAGATGCTCTATACATCTCAAAATTCTGATTATAATTAACTTTTCTTCCTCACATCAGTCTATGTAAACTTTTATCTTCAATATTCTTCTTCTTCCTTTTCTCTAATATCTTCTTAGCTTCTTCTTTCAATTATCTGAAATACTTCTTTTCTTGGCTTCTCCTTCAACAAAATCTCTCTTTTTTTTTTTTAATTATTTTCTTTATACAGGTTTTTCCCAAACAGCCACCCATGTAGATCTACTGATTTGTGCATATATATAAGTATTTGTGTATATTTTTCAGTTTAACCTAAATAATAATTTTTTGAAATAAAATAAAGTTCTAGAATGAAAATATTCTTTGATCAGCATATATTTTTTCATCCATTTCGAACAAAATATTCTTTTTAATCTTAATAAATTGTTTGATGTTGGCTGCATATGAATTGCTTATTCTTCATAAATAGTTTGATTTGCAACATAATTGCGATATGATTATACAATAATATAAATTTCATTATTTTAATTTGGAACTTGGAAGATAAATCAGCTATATATAACTATTTAAAAACACATCTATAACTTGCATGTTTAGTAAAAGACTCTTTCTAAAAATAGTATTATCAAATGTATATTCATTGTTTTGATTATATCAGTATTGTCTAGCAAACAAGCATTTCTGTTTTTGTTCTTAAAATTCAGGATACATGAAATGATACCGGACACATACTCAAATTCTAAATACAGCAAATTAGAAACTTCATTTTCATTCTCATTTATGTTTTATGAAAATAATAATTGGAAAACATTACCGAACACACCCTTAACGTCTCAAAATCAACAGCAATAACATAAAAGTTGCACCAAATGACATCAGCCTACCATTCTTCAAAACCAAAAGAAGTCTTGTCTGAATTCCATACGACAAATCAAATGCTAGCCATGAAGCATCCAGAAATACAAAAACAGGGAAAGGAAAAGGAAAGGTACAAAATGCTTTAATACTATGGCATAAAAGTGCAAATACCTTTTCTCCAACACGCTCTTGTTGTTGTTTCACTTTCTCTTGCAGTTTCTTTAATTTCATGTTAACCCTCAGCCGTTTTTCCTATTTACATATACAAAAGATAAGTTACCTTCACAAAACAGAAACCATTTTTTTTCTTTTTTAATTTTTTTTAATCTTTTTGGGTCGGCGCCAAGCAGATACAAAAGTAGCACATGAAATTTTTTTTAAAAAAAAAATCATACCTTTACATAGCTAACACCAAGGTCTTTTCTTGAATATCCTCGATCCAAGTTACGCATCACATACTGGTTATAGTCTTTAACAATTCTCATAATAATGTCTGATGTTGAAATCCCATCAGTTCGTTTTGTTTCCTTAAACTTCCCAGCAGCTTTAACCTGCAATAAACATTTAGTTACATAATTATACAATAAGGCATGAAAAATTTGGAACACAAGCAACCATTGCCACTCAAACTTACAAATTCATAAACATCTTTTCCGGCACCACTGGCATCGGCATAACTGTCCAAAAAACACAGCAAAGCTTGAACGTTTAAATGGCTAATCCGGCATCACAAATTAACTTCATGGAACAAAATTCATCAATGCCATGTTACTGCCAAAGAACCACATAACATCTATCCATTTACAAAACCAAAATCAAACTTATTTTTCCTAAAGAATCAATTAGCGACTAAGAAAGAGACACTGAAAGGCATCACTTCCTTAACTCAATAACGGTTCTAAAAATCATCTAGATCACATTACTCAAATCAAATTTCCATCAGGTCCAAAAAATTTAATCTAGGTTCATTATCCTTACGGAAGGGAGTCATGAGCCACAAAGTCAATCTGGTGCTTGTCAAGAAATTCTTGCGTGACCACCCAAGGTGCATCGGGAATGACTTCATCCACCCATCTGTGCCCCCAAAAAAATAAAAATAAAAATAAAATAAAAGACCAACGTCCATGTTAGAAAATGAAAGATAAGTCATTTAAGTAGAAACATGAAATCCGTAACACACTGGAAAACATCACAGTGAGAAATAAATACTTCAAAATTGAGTCTTAAGTTAGCATGGCATACTTGCAATGACGAAGAGATTCGTAGCGCTCATCCTCTGTCATAACAGTTTTGCCCTTAAACTTATGAGTAGTTTCATCATTGCAGCATCCGACAAGGAGGTAGGTGTTTGGAAACCTAAATACAATGCCAAAAATAAATAAATAAATAAATAACACTTTGAACACAAATAGAATGTAAACAAATAAAAATAACACTTTGAACAAAATTCAAAACAGGATTCCTCCTAAACAGAAATAATTTTTCACTCACACATGAATCATTACCAATGTAATCACTATTTTTGTAACACAAATCCTTACGAAACGATATAGCACATCAAAACGAATGAAACCAGAAAAATGAATCACATAACTAATAGAATCACCAAAATACGAACACAAATGAAAAAAAAAAAAATTAACATATTCAACAAAATAAACGCAAAAGAAGCAGTACACGGAAACATACACAGATCAAAATAAGGACAAAACGGGAAAAAGTTAATTTCTATAAGAGATGCTTTGTTTCGCTTCTTATAACACTAGATCAAAAAAAAAGGCACATGAACAAAATAAAAAGTAACTGAAGAACAAAAGTGAAACGCAATAAAATAAATTTTTTTTTAATAAAACAATAATTAATGATAAATTGAAAGGCGAAAAATACTCACGATTTCTTGGCTTGTTCAAGGGAGCGAGCGTGGCCGAAATGGAAAAGATCGTAGATCCCATCGGCGTAGACTCTAACGGGGCGATCAGACGGCGCCGTATCAGTCGAATTTGAATTATTCGAATTTGCGTTACTCATTTTTTCGCTGCTGTTATTGGTGTTCTCCTCGTTATGCTTCTCCTCGATTCGAAGAGTTCTCTCATTTCATTTTAGTAACTTAACTCTCGCTGCAATTTTGTTCCCTTTTAATTAAATAACTTATTTATGCTAACGAGGTTTTTTTTTTTTTAATTTGCGAATATGCGCTTCTTGCGCCATCCAAAGCAAATTTTGCTTTTTTTTTTTTTTTTTGTATTTATGCTAATGCCGCATGCCTGGGGGCCTGCAGTGGGCCTCGGGTACTCAGAAATATGGACGTGTGTGTCTTCCGCAATTATTATTATGGTTCTAGATTTTTCACGGAGATCAATTCAATCTTTTAAAATTACAATTATTAATAGGCAATATTTATTCCGAAGCTATTGTAAAATAGAGCGTAAATTATAATTACACACGTAAAATAATATATAATAAAAATTACTTTATAATTTTCATCGTAATCACGAAGACGACTCTATTTTAAAGCGATTCTAATATACCTAGACTTTTATTATAACATCTTAACTCATAAAATATTAAAGTTTCTAGAACATCTAGTACAATACTTTAGTACAATACTTTCGGTATAAACTCATTTGGAAACATCTTTTATACGGAGATATCATGACAATCCTGCAATAACTTAATAACATCTTGTCACGTTTAGAAAATAAATTACATCCGGAGTAGTTATTAATTATCAAGTGCACGTGCAGGTGCTTGAAACTTGCAAATTATAGATTTAAGCCATGTACTTTTTTCTAGGATGGCGTAGAAGAAAATGTCTATAATTTAAATTTGGACTTTATAAATTCTAAGCGCCCGCACCTAAAGATTATTATATGTAATTATTTTCCAATGATTGATCGAGGGTCCATATGACAAGAATTCGATTAACAAAAACAACCATTGGTTTAGAGGTATATGTAGATGCATTACTGAACGTGACCCATTTTACTTGAAAATTTGATAAATAGCAAAATTCAGCCATTGCATGTCATTCGGTGGTAGCACTTGAATAAATGTGTGAAAATTGACTTCAAACCAAATATTATTTCATGAAGTACTTTTTGAAATTGGTGAACCAAGAAACGCCTTTGAAGAGTCGAAATTTGACTTTGCTCTTTGGACTTGATGACATTTCTCATGTGTGAACTTTAGCAATTAGCATGTTTCGTATGGAATTTGATATGTGTATGCTTTTTTTTTTACTTTCTTCACATTTCACATGCCGGTATAATGGTCTTTTATTGACCAAAAGAATCGACAAATAAATGGCCATAATTTCATTGGTCACGTAGCAGCATTTGCATAGAGAGATTAAAAAGCCACAACTAATTATTATAAGATTGCAGCCATTGATCTCCATCAATAAATGATGTATTAAGAAAAAGAGAAGCCTGGGTGTCATTGAGTCTTTGAACATAAGGTGCCCTCATCGTCATATCAGATCCTGCCCCTGTGCAATTGTACTCTCCATAGAAAACAGTCCTGCATGAAATTTAAGTCACGTTTACGTCGACTAATAATTTAACTTAAAAAAAATAAAAAAAAAATGAATCAGGATTCTTTATTGGTGTGAGTTCCGCTAAAGTTTTAAAATGTTTTAACGATAACGTGATTATTAAGATAAGTTTAGATTAGGACTGAATTCTTACTGGTCTCTAGTGGGATCATTGAAGTCGTTCCAACCCTCGGGAGCGATTATATCGGTCATGGATGCGAACAAAAACACAACACGAGAAAATGGACGCCATGCTCGACCTAACCATATTCTTCCGGTGCCTCCGATGGTACAGTTGACAAATGCAAAGCCGGAGTTTTCATCTTTGGAAGCTCTTCCGTGTGCTGTAACAGCTCCATTGATGGCCTTTGATCCTGGAGCTACTGGATTTGCCATGGAAATCAACTGGCAATTCTAGCGGCCAAAGAAATAATAAATATAAGTAAAGATAGGTTCCAATTTTACATTTTTCAGTAATAGATTAGAGTATGCTACTCGCACATCCAGTGAAGATTTCATGTGTTAATTTGGAAAAAAAAAAAGAGAAATTAATCTTGATTTATGGAATGTAGACTAAACTTAAAAAAATAAAAATAAAAAATTATGATGAATGCATGGGAATTCGCAAATTTAACGTCCATCTCTTAGCAACATTTGTACAAAGAATTTAAGTTCTGAGATTAAAATCTTTCATATACTAGACAGACGTAAGTGTGTACGTATATACTTTTGCATGGTTTGATTCTATACACACATCCAATATGTGTATGGTGCTTGCACGGTTTATATCAGTTATTTGATCAATGAGTCTCCCAAAAAATATTAAAGAAATATCCTTAATTTGCATCTTTTTCTTCTTCAATTTGGTTTCGACATTAAGATTTTGCTTGAAAGCCAATCTTACCTCATAAAATGACCTGGCGTTGCCGAAAATAAAATCAATAGAACCTTGGATATAACAATCTTTGAAGTAATGACGACCTCTATCGTCATGAAGAGTGTCTTGAGCTCCAAAGAATCCACAGCCGAAGAATGCAGATTGATCTCCTGATATTCTTATTGCAACTGCTTGTGCGCCAACATCTCCTGGGCTTGGAATTGGAGCTACATTCTATTTACAACCCAAAAAAAAAATCATAGTTCAACTAGTAAAATCTTTTAGAGATAATTAAGAGGTTTGTACACAAATTCCGCTCACCTTAGGGTGATACAATAAGGTAAAGTTTACGGAACAGTAAGAATTGAATATATGATGGGCTAAAATATCAACTTGGTAAAGTTATATATTAACACTTAAAATTATAGGTGAAAAGTGTTAAAAAGAATTTTGGTTAAAAACAAATATGATTAAGAAAAGAAGGGAAAATAATCTTGAGTGGATGGTAAAACTTTTATCAACTAATAAGCAAATCTCAACTGAATTAAATTAGAAATTAGCATAGTTAACAGTATTAGAATTCGATTCCAATAGGGATATTGAAAGATTTGGCCTGGTTATAAAAAGGGAGAAGGGGTTTGGGGGCAAAGATAACTCTTTAATTTTTTTGGTAAGATAAATCTTATTAATTTGCCTTATTTGGGACAGCAATAAAATATATTTTTTCATTAGTGACAATTTCAGTATCTCTCAAACAGGGGGATAAAAGATTTAATTTAACGTGACACATAAGATTAATATTGTCAATATAGAACTAAGTAATTCAGCGCGTACTTGATGCGCCAAAATTTTGCTCATCTTTAGTGACAAGTAAAAATACTTGTCTCTGTATAATATATTTAGAGAATTTTTTTTTTTAATATGTCACAAGGGAGCTGTCTCTATAATCTGAGTTCAAACTCTTTGGGTCTTCATTCAGGCAATATTTTGTTTTTAAGAAAAAAGAATATACACGAGGGTTTTGTTATTATCTTGTACTATTACAATATATTGCAGTTGTGATGAACGTAAAATCTTAGAAAGTGTAAGTGAAACTTGAAAATGTTAATGGTCGCTTTTGTCTACAAATTTAAAGACGTCTAATCTTGTTTGTAGTGTCGAAAGATGCCTTACCATGAAGCTTATGTTCTTAGCCATGAAGTTGGAAGCAAAAACTTGAACAGAGCCGCTATAAAATGTGCCATTTGCAGACTTGGCAGTATCATTCCATGCAATAGCCGTTGATGTATAGCCTTGTCCTTGAAATGTTATATTTGGTTTCGTTTTTGGAACTGTGACCTTTTCACTGAAAAGTTATTAAATGAAATTATTGCATGCATGCATGCATGCAAGTTGATTAATTAAAAATGTTAATTGGGAAAGTAAGGGGAGAAAAGTATGTATAAAACCAATTAATAAATTGGTTAATTATTATAGCTTACTAGTAAATGCCAGAGTTGATCAAGACGATGTTTCTTTTAAGGCTCAAATTTGGAACTGCGTCAACAGCCGATTGCACTGAGGTGAAATTACAACACCCGTTTCGATCAACACAAAAGTACGACGTCGTGTTTGTATCCGGAGGTGCAAAATCCTTCGGAAAATCATCGCAGATCGAAACTTTTTTGCGGTGGTCGGGGCGTTTTCGATGACGATGGCCCCGATCAATGTTGTATGGAATAAATTTTGTAACAATATTCGGTGGTAAAAATGTGGTTAGTAATGTGTTTGGATTGATGAGAAAAGTTGATGAAAGAATGGCAACCAGAATGGCTAGGACAATGCTTAAGAGATTCATTTTTTTTCTTTTTCTTTTTTTGGATAATGGAGGATATTATAATTAGAAAAGTGAAAGGGGGTGATGAGAGATTATATAATTTGGACATAGGAGGATGCGGAAACATGCATGCACTTGAAGTGTACGAAATATTTTTGATGGCATGTCTTGCAAATTACCCTTTTTCAACCTACCTGCAAATTTTGTATGCGTGGATTGAGAATACACTCCAATTCAATAATGCAATAGTGGAAGAAAGGTTTAGTTTGTCTACCTTATATATATTGGATCAACGTCATTTCATTATAATTATAATCATAATCATGTAAATAGTTTGTTCAGCATCACACGGTGCGACTCACTAAATTTAATATTAAAAATATCACCGAATACTACAAACGAGATCCGCCGCATGATAGAGCACTATTGGATTGTCTTGCCAACTCAGCAGTTTTTTAGATGAGTAATGATATAACTACAAATTCTTGTATAAATTTATTTTATACAAATTGATGTGGCTTTAATTCATTGGTTGAATTAAATATCTCTTGACCCACATGATTTATTTCTATTATTTTATATTTTCATTCAACCAATGAATTAATGCCACATCAATTTGTATAAGATAAGTTTGTACAAGAGTTTGTAGCTATATCATTACTCTTTCTAGATAAGTAGGAGAAAAACTTATGTATGACGCACTATTTCGACCTGTTGAGGTGATGCGTCGGCCTATTAAGAGCTTGAATGGATATTACTATGGGACCTACAAATTTTTTATTTAAAAAATGTATAAAATTAGATTACTTAATTTGTGGGTTCTTTTATGTCATCCATCAATCATAGACGGTCCCAACTAAGTTTCACGAGGAGCCTTAACCTCCTTGGCCATTAATATTTTTTTTAAATGTACCCGAAACTCTTTCTGAAAGAGTTAAATAAAAATAAATTGAATACATTTTTTTTTTATATAATATAAGACTTATAGTTTAATAGTAAGAGTATTATTTTATGGTGTTGGAGTTTTAGTTCAAATCCCTATAGCCATATTATTATTATTTTTAAAAAATTTAAATATTTTGTAGAAATTACCTAGAAAAAGAATACTTTCATGCATTTAAAATAAATAATTTATTACAATTATCATTTAAATTTTAAAAGAAAGTAATGGAATTTGAGTTTAAATATTTTGTGGAAATTACTTAGAAAAATGATACTTTCACGCATTTGAAATAAATTATTTATTATAATTATTATTTAAGTTTTAAAAAAAAGTAATGAAATTTAAATTTATAAGATTTAAAATGTGTTCAAGTGAACATTAAAAAAAATTGAATAAAAATTTTTAAACTAAGTCCCCTGATATAATTGTGTGCGTCCGCCATTGTAGACCACCAAACTTGTTGAAAGACTGGCGGTGCGCCTGCACCTACGTAAGGTTTTCTCGATAAGTAAATGTCCGATCAGATCTCAAGTCTACTTTTAAAAGGCTACAATAATAAGAAGAGAAAGAGATCGAGATTTATTCTTACGATACTGTTTTTTAGCAAGGAAGTAGATACTGATCGAGAGAGATAGAAAGCGATTTGCTCTCAAGGTGGGGGGCCATTATGCAAAACATTAAAAAAATATTTAATTAAATCAAGATTAATTTATTAGTCAAATTAAGGTGGATTTTCCTAAAAAATGGATTAATTATTTTCTAATGCCTAAAAGATTTATAAATTTAACATAGGCGTCTAAATAGCACCACTTTAAAACATACCCAAAAAAAAAAAAGTTTGTACTCTGGAAATATGTTTAATAAGCCAATAGAATTATGATACGTACATTAAAAAAATTACGCATATATATTATGATTCTTTCGTTGGTTGACAATTTTTTTTTTTTTTTTTTTTTTTTTGTTGGCCCCTCTCTCTTTTCCTTGTGTTAGAGAATAACAAGTTACCAACAAACAATATAATCAAAAGGAAGAAGGAAAGAAGTGGCAGCATCATTTGAATTCCATCGATCGTTCCTGATTCTGTCTAAGCAATGGCGGCCCAATAAACACGTTGCCATCACCTCCCATTTTAAGTGAGGCGCCTTTTTTTTTTTTTTTTTTAGCTCGCCGAACTTGAAACCCTCCCTCGCGATATAAAATTCAAGTACAATGATTAAATATTATTTGGCATGTAATTGATTTTAGGTTTGTGAAACATCCAAATCAATCAAGACTCCTCATTTAAGATATGATTTTGTTCATGCAAGTGATCCATTTATAGCCTTTTCCATGTTTACTTATCCAACCGACGTCACGATTTATATATACATTTTAATTAATTTCTTTATGACAAATACACACACATATATATAATTTTTTTTAATCCAAGATTAAAGTTCGGGAAAATTTGAGAAAATGTTAAAATTATAATATTTAAAAAGTTTAAAACTTAAAACTTACAGCACATAAATTACACGGGTTTGTGTATTTTTTAGGACTTTATCACATTTTAAAATTTCAGATAAAAAAATTACTCTATATAGACCCATACATATATACTTTTTTTTTTTTTCCCTAGTCCTGGATGTTTGGAATTGAATGCGAGCTGCTGGGTAATAAAAATCAACTATTGGGACTTAGGAATAAAAACTCAAATTTTTCCAGTCAGGGACTGAAAGATTTGACCACACAGCAAAGAAATCAAAATTGACATCAACAATGACCGAAAAATGATAATGAGTTCTTTTTAGTGATTAAAAAAATAATTCAAGTTAAAAGAGATTCTTCGATTTCAAGGAAGAGGTTCCTTTCGGTTTAACTCTTCAAAAAGAGTTCCTTCACAATCTTCTACTAGTATATATAATTCTTACAGGTAAAACTTTTACAAAAAAAAAGAAATAATAATAAATTAGTTGTTTAATTGTTAGTTTAAGAGAGTTTCTATTTAAAATTATAAAATTACTTTAACAGATAAAATTTTAAAAAAATTATATTATAAATTATTTATTTAATTAATAAATAGAGGTGGAATGACTTTTCCAATTCCAAAATCTCTAATAAAGTTTTAATCAAACGGTACAAAGAAGATGGAAAAGAAACTGTTCTCATTAGAGCGAAAACTCTTTAAATTTGTCGGTAAAGAAAACATAAGAAGCTGAAATAGCAACATTTTTGATGAGTCAGGGTCACGAGATCAAAATTTACACAGCATTGTTGTATATAAAATTCATACACGTGCTTGAAACAATACACACTTTGAAACTCAAGGAAAGCTAATGATTATACTCTTCCGCCCAATTAAAGATTAGATGAAATCTCTGCAAAATCAAAAGGCACCAAATTAATTTCAAATGAGCAAAGATTGAGGCATATAAATTTGACTTTGTGAATTGCATTTTCTTCTTTTGACGCCAACGGACCCCACGATAAGCTCACATTCACCCCCTCTTCCCACCCCATTTCTCACTCAAATCAGTCCCTTTCAATTCTATTTTTATGGACCACATCGGCTCCACAGGACTACAAGTAAAATTATGGGGAGAAAAACACTTGGGTCCTTATTATTTCTCACTTTTTCTAATTAAGTTTCTAATTTATTTTTAGTACTTATTCCACCCCTACATTAAAATTATTTAAAAAAAAAAAACGCACTTATTGAGTTCTTTTATTATTATTGATCTTATTGCCGGTCTAATGTGATGTGTTTTTTTAAAAGGTATGAAATGTACATTAAAAGTCACATTTATCCCTGTAATAATAAATTTTAAATATGAAAATTATAATATCAAAAAAGTAATAAATAATTCAAAAATAAATTTTACGAGCGATGTTGCTTGTATTACAATGATGAATCTTTGTTGTGGTATATCACTTGATTTTGATTTATTTTCTTTGATTGTAGACTGGCAACCAGTGGACGTAGTTAATCTTCTTATTGGCAGAAAAAGAAATAGAACATAGATGTTTTTTATGTAGTAAAACTTTTATATCACTACTTCTACTTTGGTTAAAATTGCCTTTATTTTTTCATCTTTGGTTGTACGGCAGGATGAATATTTATAGCTGCTATTGCTACTACGCTTTGAATCAATTTATATAAATGAAATCTTTTATTGTCAAAATAATAATATTAATAAATTGGAGGAGTAAGTGATAAAATAGAAACAAATCAGGGACCTAGGAGTCATTATCGAAAAAGTATATTTACCTGGTTCTAATTATTTATTCAAAATTTTGACGTTTTTGGTTTAAAGACTATTTTCGAAGAAAGATATCAAATGTAATAGCATTTCTATTTTAATTTATTTCCTTAATTTGTATCTTCTAGAAATACGACCGGTTCAACTCGATGTACTCTAACGGCCAAGTTAAATTACAAATGAAAACAATTTTTAGAAATAATTTAACAAAGATTATTTTTTAATACAAATATTTGGAAAATTTTAAATCAAACTTATTTTCTTAACATTTATTGTATATCTTAATTACAGTCTAGTTAGCATCGTTTTTAATTAGCATAGAATTAGTGTCTACTTGGTATCACTTATGTGATTGTCATAAATATTTATTCAATCTCATAAGTTCTTTTCATTTTTTTTTGTTTGATTTTTTTTTTATAATTTTAGCAGAGCTTTTGAGACATAAATAACTTATTTTGCCTATAATAGTAAAAACTTAAAATTATTAGCCTTTTAAAAATAGAGGTTGGAGAGCTTTTTAGATTTAATGTCTAAAATGCCCAACATTTTATTTTACATTCATATTTCATTTTTTTATACATAGTTTTAAAATTTTGTCCGTTAAAATATATTTATAACTTTTAATTAAAATTTTTATTAACAAGCAAACAACTAAAATTTGTTGATAAAATTTCTACTTATAAAAATTTTATTAATAAAAACTCTACATCAATAAGTTTTATTTAAAAAATTATACCAAAGGGAGCCTAACCCCTAGTTGATGATATGCGAGTTGTATACCATTTACATGTACTCTTACACCAAATCAATAAAATTATTAAATCGAATGAAGTCTAAAATTTTCAGCGATAAAATTTTATTGAAGAAGTAGCTTACAAAATATGAGAGCCAAGTAAATACTTGCTAATTGTCGCTCTCGTATTGGACAATAGGCTTTAGGCTAAAGTTAAGCCATGGAATTTTACAAAAGAAACAACAAAACATCTAAACAAACAAACAAAAGAAGAAAGAAACCTTAAATTAATTAAAAAAATAGGAAACACTTAATCCCCACCCCCAAATTAATTAGACTATTAGAGCCCAACAAAGGAGCTACCGTTACTGTTAAAATTACTTAAGTGTGAAAACAAAAACAAACATCCCAAAAAAAAAAAAAAAAAGAAAGAGAAATATTTACATTAGAGTCAAATGTTTCTCCCTAAATAAAAGTCAGTACCTAACTTTTTTTTTTTCTTCTTCTTTTTAAGTTTCTATCTGCTTTACGTCTCTTTCAAAATATGAATCCATTTCCCCTATTCTCATTGGAACTTGAAGGGACCCTTGATGAAGAAGAAGAAGCATTATTCATCTCTATTAAGAACCCATCAGAAACTCCCGTGTTCTGCGGCGGCTGCGGCGGCCGAGGATTCCCTCCAAGTCTCTGGAAGAACCCTTCTCCAGCAGCTCCAGGATTATTATTCACGCTGCCCATTGAGATCATGTACCCCTGACTCTGGTACTGAGGCTGATACTGTAAACGATAACCCGGTGATGGAAGCATGACTGTTGAACTAGGGTTTTGGTTAGGGTTTTGAAGATGAGAAGCTTGACGGTTCCCTACAGCACCGAGGCCGAAACCGAAGCTCTGATGTGCAGATGGGGTTGAAGCAAAAGGGGAGTTGGGACCGCCCGTGAACTGCTGAACCATGGCTCGGAAGTTGGTGGTGTCGGTGTTGAGTAACGTTGTTGGGGTTCTACGCGAAGCCCTAGAGCGTCTACGTGCATGGGGTGGCTTTGAGACTCTGCCGTCAGTAGGGCTTAAGTTTGAGCTTGAGCTAGGAGCTGAGCCATGTGGGCTTGAGAGATTGTTTGATGTCAGCATCATGCCCGTGGAAGCGGCAGCGGCAGCGGCAGCATCGGCGTCCGCGTCGGCACCCGAGAGATTTTGCTGGTAGAATTTGGCCCAGTCAGTAGGACTAGACATGGTTTCGCTCATGGCCCTGAGTGAATATATTGGAGTTTTTTGTTTATTTGGTTATCAGGAAGGGGAATGAGAGTAGGATTCTTGTGCTATTTATGGTGGTGGCTTCAAAGTGGTCAAAGGTAGACTAATGAATAAATCATGACCGTTGATTTTAGGAGAGAAGAAAAAGAAAGTTCACTGCAAGGTACCTCACGTGGTGCCCACGTGCGATTGTTGTGGAAAATATTTAGGCCTTCTGGTTCTAGAACACGTTATCATACGATCATCCAATCACATAAAATTATTATGTATTATTATATGTTGATACATAATATATTTATAATAATTTATGGAAAGAGTTTTATCTCTTTTAGATGTACATTCATTTGTTAAAATTTGAATTAATAATAAATAATATAATCGATACAAAGAGTCATTATTTCTTCATACGTCAGAAGTTTTTTGTTAAATTCTGAATCAAATAATTATTTTTTTAAATTTTGTATTTAAAATAATTACATAATTAGCACATTGAAATCAATAATTCTCATTCATACAATAATTCTTGATATCAAGAGCGGACGGTACAAATTTTAATTTAAAAAAATACAAACATCCACACCTATATAATTTTCATTCATGAACAAGTCTAAAAATATTTAAAACCCAATGCATCTATTTGAAATTTGAACAATTAGAATTAAAGTCATGTTTGGGGTTGAGGTGTTGTAACTTTTAAGTTACAGTTGTGGTGGAAAAAATCTAACTATAAAATAAAAATTAATAATATATAGTAAATATAAAATTTAAATAATAATTTTAAAAAAATTATGTTAACATAGTTTTCAAAAATACAATAGTTAGTGTTTACCAACTACTTTAGTGCTGTATCTTAAAAACTACAATTATCCAACCTCAATTCCAAACTGTACCCTAAATTAAATTTAGTTTCATGAGACTTGTATATAACTTGAATTATTAGATTTAGATTTAGATTCTGAACTAAGAGTTACAATATTTTCCGTACTTCTATTTTTATTTTATGATGTTTTAAATTAATGCATGCCTGGTTCCCCAGAAGCTTCAATAAAATGCGATGACGACGTCATCGACCAATGTGGCCACGTCGGCATACGACTTCTCGTTGGTGGTAGGTGACTTGTATGACTTGGAGTCTTCAAGGAACGTGGGGAACCAGTTAGAGGAAACCACCTTGTGTTTTCCAAATTCCAATTAATATTAAAGAACCATTTAGCTCTTGGGATTTGCCCACACAAAGTATTTCAAGATTGTGATGATTTTAGCTGCCAATTTTCTTTGAGTTTTTTTTTTTTTCATTAAAATAATAGTTGATGTACCTTCATGAGAAGAAAAAGATTGAGAGAAGGAATAGAAGAAAAGTATGCTAAGGTTTATCGAATTATGGATTTAAAACGGTTGCGCTTTCAAAATTGGGTAAACGCATGTTACAAAATATAGCATAAGTGAATAGGGTATACTAAACATCGATTTATATTACAATAAGGAATCTAATAGGAGTCTAGATTCATGTAGAAATAACCACGTATAATAAAGAGACCTACTAAGGTCTAAATTCATACAATAATAGCAACGTTGTAATAATAGGATCTATCGAATCTAAATAAAAAATATTCGTTAATAATGATAAGAGATCTACTCTCATTAACAGAGACAACTATCCTCAATTTTTATTTTTAGTGGATTGAACTAAACATAAGTGAACAAGTGATTTTGCCGTCCAAGTGCTTCTCAAGTGTAGCATTATTATTTATAAACAACTATTTTTATTTGACAAGTAACATTCTCTCACTACTTTTTTTTTTATTATTTAGTCTAACTGTAATCTAATCTCCTCCTCACCTAAGCGAACATATTTTAAATGTTAGATTTCTTATTTTCAACACAAGAGATTTTGCGTTCTCAACTAGCTATCACCCACATTTTTTTTTCACTACTTGTTTACTTGTATTTGACAATTAAAATTTTATTTTACATCCTTGGATCTTGGTGGATTAAGAGTTTGTAGGATGCAAAAGAAAAAAAAAATCTAATATTTAAAACTATCTGCAGTGGCTAATCCAATTGATTTGGTCTATTGCATTGAAAGCGAGATGTTAATGATCCAATTTTAATGACATACGTTTTAATTTAGAAGAATGAAATATATATATATATAATAAAAGTAATTATTAAGGCACGAATATTTATACAAACAAATCTTGTATAAATTAACGTGATAAAATGATTATTCGAACAAAAGTATAAAAATATGAGTTATGTTAATAAAGTTTGTCCCAAAGGTAATAAAAAACTACAACCTGTGAGTATTTTGGACTGAATTATTTTTATTTAAAATAATCTCCAAAATGTATCTATTTTTTCATATTAAAAATTATTTATTAACATTGTAATTTCTCGATCAAGATTTGAAAAAAAAAATAGTTCAATAAAAATGAGAACATTTTTCATCAGTTTATCTTTTCGGGGAAAAAAAAATTGAGTCAAGATGTGAACATATTTCATGCACGATTTGATTAAACAAGTCATCATTATGGCGATGGGGTAACTGGTAAGTAGTGGCATGGCTTAAAGAAATCGTTGAGAAAATAAATGCTGCGGCGAATTCTCGACGCAGTTCTCGACAAACCGAAAGCTATCGAAATACAAAACAACTGAGCGTGAGCATTGAATTTAACGGCGTGACGCCCACGTGCTTTTGACTGGTAAATGTTTTCATGTTCTGTTTGGTTTCGACTTTCGAGGGCCGACTCTTCTTGTTCTTGCTCAATTTGCGGCAACCTTTAGATTGACTGTCTTCTTTCTTTGTCTTTTACTTGCTGCGCCTGTGCTACACGTGTAAGCTGCGTTCTGTATACAAGGTACAATACCGTTTGTTAATGGGCTTTACAGGAGGCCCATTTCCGGATTGGGCTGGATTAATCGCAGCTTGAATTCAAATTATGGGCGTGGCCCGGTGCTGTTGATTTTATACATGATTTTTATTTTGAAAATTACTTCAGTAATCTTTTTAGTGTTTCAAGGATTTTGGAGAATTGATGAAATTTCATCGAACTTAAAAAATAAATAATCAATTTCTTTTGATATAGAAAATTTTAAATTAATTATTTTAATCTTTTATATATAAAAAAATATCATAAAACTTTAAAATAACTAAATACGTTAGTTTTATTTTACTTCAATAAACTAGAGGGACATTTAAATATTTCTAAAATTCTAACATTGAAAAATCTATGTTTGCAACAATGACCAAACGTGGCTGACAAAATCCAAAGTACAGGAACATGGAAGTGGGTCGTTGAAAAAAAAAAAGATAGGACGGTGAAGTGGAAAGCACTTTTGTCATTCAAGTGCTTCGCCATTTTGCCCCAAAATTTACGGAGGTGGGTTAGGCAGTGGGCACGTAGCAAGTGATAATTCATATCATATAATTTACATGAGACATACGTTTTGGTTTTTTTTTTTTTTTTCGAATCTTAATATATCACATTATATCTATCATTTGGCTGTGGTGTGGCTCACTGGCCATAATGCATTTTGGCTTGCAATGGCTACTACAACAACTTGTATCTCTCATCATCATCTCTCTTCAGCAGTTGGTTATGGCAGTTTTCATGCTAGAGAATTTGGGTTTGTGGGTAGTAACTCAAGGACTCATCTTGTCAATTCTAAGCCAAAAGAGTCTCCGTCTATCAGGTACTTCAATTCTCACTCAGTTTCCGTTTATAGGCTTCATGTTTGACGGGGATTAGTTGTTGGTTATTGTGTTTTTGTGAATAGTTTTTGCTTTCTGTAAGCAGTTCAGTCTCAAGTATTTTGCAATTTCTGGCTTGTAGTTTCTTTGCCATTTTATTTTCTTTCTGGCAATTTTCTTGGAGACCAAAGACCTCTCTTTTTCTTTTTTAGTTCTGATGCTTTGCTTACTAGCTTCTCTATATTTATGAAACTTGAACATGTGTTGATTGTAAAACTTGGTAAGCAAACCTGAGTCTTGTTGAACTTCAAGTTCGGTTATTTACTGATTTTAAATTTTTCTGCCAACTAACCATAGGTTTTAGCCAATTTGAAGAAAATATATCATTTTTCTTATTTTCTTTTTGTTGTAGTGAAAATTCATTGAAATCATTGTGTTTGTACTGAAGTAGTATCAACTGTTCTCGTGTAGATGCCAGTCCACTGGCACTAATGAACCGAAAACAAGAAGGAATCTTTTGGACAATGCAAGTAACCTTCTTACGAATTTGTTAAGTGGCGGAAATCTTGGTTCAACGCCTGTAGCTGAAGGAGCCGTCTCTGATTTGTTTGGCCGCCCCCTCTTCTTCTCCCTCTATGACTGGTTTATAGAGGTTAATTTAACACTAATTCCGTTGATGCTTTAATCGGCATGTAAACTTAAAAGTTTTTGTATTTTCAATGTGTCATTGGTAATGCTTGTGTTTGCTGTAACAACTGTTGGTTGATTGACTCAGGGCTGCGATGAAGGTACTTAGGTACATAAGGTTTCATCAGGGAAGAGATGGTGTCATGGGGTGTAGTGGCTGTTCAATTGAGTATTTGCTAGAATAGTGTGCCATTAATTTGTAGCAACTGCGGCCAAATTGTTGCATAATGTTGTCTCAACCAAATGCTTCTTTTTGGTTTTACTTCATTGATGATTGCCTAAAGACCTGTATTTGTTCTTTGTATTGATGTCTGTTAATTTTGCAGCATGGCTCAGTATATAAACTTGCTTTCGGGCCGAAAGCATTTGTTGTCGTATCAGATCCCATCATTGCGAGGCATATTCTTCGAGAAAATGCATTTTCATATGACAAGGTATTACCTTAGAACTTGTTGGCTTAGCAAGTTTTGGTATTATTTTAGAATGTAAGTTTGCTAGCATTTTTTAACCTTTCTAGTAGGGGTGGGCAAATTACCCGACCCGATCCGATCCGATCCGACCCGAAAAATTTCGGGTTCGGATCGGATCGGGTTATGAAGAAAACCCGATCGGATCAAAACAATGAAATCCGATCGGGTTATGATCGGATCGGGTTCGATCCGATCCGAAACCCGATCGAGTTGCTATAAAAAAAAAAAAAAAAAACTAAACCTAAAGCAAGCAGCCACATACACGCCGCACACACAAATCACAATTCCCATTTTCACAATACACGGTTACTTTACACAAACACTCACAACTCTCCTCAATCCCCAATCTCACTACACAAAACACATACACAGTCACCCCCAACGGCGTTGGGCCAACGCCAAGCCGCCAACGGAGGCCGCCGCAGAAGTCACAGCCTCACCCGCATCTCCATGGACGATTTGCCGCGCGTCTCCATGCCCGATTTGCTGCAAGTGCCGCCGATCTGCTGCTACGCGTCCGTCGGTCTGCTGCTACAAGTGCCGCGGCCACCGATCTACTGCAAGTGCCGCGGATCTGCTGCAAGGTGCTTCTGCTGCTCCAAGCCTTCAACCCGAGCTTCTCACCTTTGACTTTGAATCTTGAGTTTTCACACTTTTTTTAAGCTTTTTTTTTTTAAAGATTTGAATTGATGGTGTATATGGTTAAATTAAACAATTAATATTTAGTATTTAATTGTTGTAATTATGTGTTTTTAAATGGTTGTAACAAAATCAAGGAAATTGGTAGGGATGGCAATGGGGAGGGGAGGGGAGGGGACCAATCTCCCCATACCCATCCCCGATGTTTTGCATATGTCCCCGTCCCCTCCCCGTCCCCGTCAAAATAGCTTGAGAGAATCCCCATCCCCTCCCCGAATAATAACAGGGGATCCCCGAGGGTCCCCGGTCCCCGAATAATTAATAGTCTAATACATTTTTTTATTTTCGATTTTAAATTAATCATATTAAAATAAACTCACACCGCTATTGTAAGCTCGTAACCAACTTTGACAGCACATTAAGGCCTCCAATGTGCTTGGATGAAGTTTGTTATGGTATGAGCTCACAACTCTACCACTAGTGTTAAAAGCTGATTCAGAAGCAACTGTTGTAATTGGAATTGCCAAAATATCTCTAGCAATTCGAGCTAATGTAGGATACCTATTAGCATTTGTCTTCCACCAACTCAAAATATTAAAATCTTCCATCTGAGATATAACTTTCTCATCCAAATATGAATCTAATTCATCTACAACAACTGCACAATCTCCATTGTTTACATAATCATCAAACCCTGTCATCCATTTGGTTGCTTTCTTATAAGAATCCCCTGTAGATCTAGTAGAAGAACTACTACCAGTATAATCAAAGCAATAAACAGTTGGTGAAAATTTCAATTAATACTCTTCAACTAATTCCCGGCAAAGGGTGACCACTTTCCCAACATACAACTATTTTGATATTTATTATTTTTAACAATATTTATAATTTTGTTATTTATTTATTAGTAATTTTAAAAATAAAAATAAAATTAAAAATTAAAATGGGGAAATGGGTAGGGGATGGGGATTCCACCTCATCCCCGTCCCCTCCCCGAATAAAAAGTTGGGTAAAAAATTTTCCCCGTCCCCTCCCCGAAAAAAAAATTGGGTATAAAATTATCCCCGTACCCTCCCTGAATGGGGAAAATCCCCGAGGGTACCCATCCCCGTGGGGATTTTTGCCATCCCTAGAAATTGGCCAACCCGATCCTACCCGATTTCAACCTGAATTCACAACCCGACCCGACCCGATCCGAATATAAATCGGATCGGATCGGGTCGGGTTGTGAGTTCGGGTTGTATTCGGATTGATTTTTGTTAAACCCGAATGACCCGAAATCCGATCGGGTTGATCCGAACCCGACCCGAACCCGGTTTTGCCCACCCCTACTTTCTAGGATTAGCTTGCTTAATTTGACTTCATATTTTATTGCTTAATCTAGTTTCTGCATATTAATTTATTCATTTTACAAAAATTGCCATATTTTAATTAGGGAGTTCTTGCTGAAATTCTAGAACCAATAATGGGAAAAGGACTTATACCTGCTGACCTTGACACTTGGAAGCAACGGAGACGAGGTGAGGAATGCAGAACTATGTATATTTTTGTTCCACAAAAGAAAATGTATATCCCTATACGAACACATTTAGTTATTAGTTGTTATAACTACTGCTTTTACTTTGTTTCATCACTATATGCAGTTATTGCTCCTGGGTTCCATGCCTTATACTTGGAAGCTATGGTGAACATGTTTGCGGATTGTTCAGAAAGAACAATAATGAAATTTGAGAAACTTCTAGAAGGAGAGGACTCACGTGGAGGGAATTCAATTGAGTTGGATCTTGAAGCAGAGTTTTCAAGTTTGGCTCTCGATATTATTGGGCTTGGTGTTTTCAACTATGACTTTGGTTCTGTTACAAAAGAGTCTCCTGTCATAAAGGTTTGAAAGGAAAAGAAATACGTTATTAAAATTCCGCTTTGATGTTTTATTACTTTTCCACTGTATTTCAACGTTTTCCTCCTAATCTTAATTTCCTGCCCTCAACTTTACATTCCTCTTTTTCCTTGAGCCACATTAGATGCAAATAATCCCTGATTAGCACTCTCTGTAAATGTATTATAGGCGGTGTATGGTACTCTTTTTGAGGCTGAGCATAGATCAACGTTCTATATCCCTTATTGGAAAATTCCTCTGGCAAGGTGGATAGTTCCCAGGCAAAGGAAATTCCAGAATGACCTTAAAATTATCAATGACTGTCTTGATGGACTCATCAGAAATGCAAAAGAGACTAGACAGGTAAGAAGCTTTAAAGATCATGTGAAAGGAAAGAAAATTGGATTCTTTCTTTATTTTTCTTTACTCTTGAACCATATATCAATTCTTTTTAAGTAAATGAAACTTGAAACTAAGACGGTAGCAGCCACATATTGTACCCTGAAGCTTCATGTGGACCTTGAATTGTTTTTGCATTATTCTGTTTCTGCTTTAGCTTTCCATTGCCTTACCTGGCTCTTTTGTCAATGTGAGATAGCTTCCTTTCTCGTAGCATGTGGATAACGAAACCAAATACTATAATTGGAACCAATGCCTAGACCTTTGATTTGATTGCATTACATGACAGGAAACCGATGTTGAGAAACTGCAGAGCAGGGACTACTCAAATCTCAAGGTGTGTCAGTATCTTCCTCACAAAAATTAGCTTGTTAACTTCTTATTGCAAAATTATTTATTTGTTTATATATATTTGTGGAAATTCTGGCATTATAACCATAAAGTTTGCAGGATGCAAGTCTCCTGCGTTTTTTAGTTGATATGCGAGGAGCCGACGTTGATGACCGTCAGGTAGATGTCTTTAGGCTACCCAATTCAGTGTTTCCAGAGATAAAGTTGCTGGCTAAAAAATCACTTTCTCAGACAAAACATAAGTGCTTGTTCTACCCATTATTCTGAATTATAAGGACTTCTTCTTTATCTCAGCCATTCCCATGTATCCCTTGTGCATATGAGAGTAAATAAACGTTAGAAAATGAACATGCTTTAACCCATGCATCTCTTCGGGCATGTCTAAACTTATATTGAGAATAATTATAGATCAAACTCATGCTTTATTGACAGATTTTTTTTGTTTTACTCTTTTAACAGCTAAGGGATGACCTGATGACAATGCTTATTGCTGGCCATGAAACGACGGCTGCTGTTCTTACTTGGGCTGTTTTTCTTCTGGCTCAAGTATGATTCTTCACTACTACCTTTAGGATACAACCTTTCTTTTCTTTCTTTCTCTTCCTTTTTTTTTTTTTTTTTTTTTTTTCCTCCAATTGGATACCGTCTTCTTTAATGTGTTTCATCAAGGAGATTCTAACCTTGTGAGCTAAATGCTCACACTTGATAGTAAAAGGAAGAGATATAGAACTTCTGACCATGCTGATGCATTAATTTCCTCTGCTGCAGAATCCCTCAAAAGTCAAGAAAGCTCAAGCTGAGGTTGATTCAGTGCTGGGACAGAAGAAACCAACTTTTGAATCACTTAAAAAACTGGAGTAGGTGTTGAAGTCATCCTCTCTCATAAACTTATTCTATTCATTGTTAGCTGTGACATGAATTTGTCTTATTTTTCTATAGTTGTGTGCATTTCTGTGCATAGTTATGAAGCAAAATTAAGATATGCATTGATTGCAAATTAATAACAACATTCCTTAATCGTAAATGAATCATTCATGTCTTAGTTCTGGGAAAACCAGAGGATTATGAGATTCTTATGAGACATGGGCTGTGTTAGAGATTGAAGGAGGTTTTAATTTGTTTCTCTCCAACCAGTCATTGGTAATGGAAATCTTTCCACCCTGATATTTCAAGGTGTGATGAACTAGAACTTTTATTTCTTAAGGTCATTTTTCATCATAATTATGTATTGGATTTTTAAAACTTAAAAAAAAAAAATTCATCCACTGTTTCTGAACAGGCTTCTATTGTAATTCTGACTCATCTATTGTATATTAATTAACTTGTCCCAATTCTTTTCAGATGATGTAGATTTTCTGAAAATGCTAATTCGTCTGGTAAGGGGTTTGATATATACCATATGTCCTATGTTTTTAGGTACATAAGGCTTATTGTTGCAGAGTCTCTTCGTCTATATCCTCAACCCCCATTGCTCATTAGACGCACCATCAAACCAGATGTATTACCAGGTATTCTCATGCCTCACTCAATCCTTAGGCAGATAATATGTTCAGTATTTTCTTAGGATATCTGGGTTAAGCACTAGCCTTTGGTTCTGCAGGAGGATACAGGGGTGACAAAGATGGTTACCCAGTTCCTGCTGGGACCGATATCTTCCTCTCTGTAAGCAGCAGTTATATTTGCCTCATTTATTTATTTTGTTCACATTGTTTGCCGATATGGTATGCTTATCAAAGGATCAGATTTGAGCCTGAAATTTAGCTCTATTTGTCATGAGATTATGTTCGATTACAACATTTTTGCTCTAAGCTCTTTGCTCTAGCTTCTTCTTTGTATCGATTAACTGATCTCTTTCCATAAAAATCGTTGCTTAGATATATAATCTTCATAGATCACCATACTTCTGGGACCGGCCCCATGAATTTGAACCCGAAAGGTTCTTAAAACCTCGGAAGGATGTAGGCATTGAAGGATGGAGTGGTTTCGATCCATCTCGAAGTCCTGGAGCATTATACCCAAATGAGGTAATCCATCTAACAATCTCTATATGTTTAGCATTCAAAATGTTTTACTCACTCTTTCCCATTGTGATTACGATTGCAATTCCCAGATTGTATCAGATTATGCTTTCTTGGGATTTGGTGGGGGACCAAGAAAATGTGTCGGAGACCAATTTGCGGTCATGGAGTCAACTGTAGGTTTAGCTATGTTGTTACAGAAGTTTGATATTGAGCTGAAAGGATCTCCAGAATCTGTGGAACTTGTTACTGGAGCAACAATCCATACCAAAAATGGTTTATGGTGCAAATTGAGGGAGAGACCGGCTGTCCACTGACTGTACAGTTTATTATTTGTTCTCAACTGCAATTAACAAACAATTGCAGTAAGGAGAACCTGTAATAGTTTTCAACAATAATTTTTCGCGGTTTTCATTGTTAAAGAATCTTTGAGAATTGAATTTTCAAATATGGGAAAGTAAAATGGCAAAATATTGTTTAAGAACCTAGAGCTTTTGAGTTATTGAAGTTCACTACTCATAAACATGTGGTGAGAGATGCCTTCTTTTAAGAAGCATATTTGCATTTGCGACAACCAGATAACATTTGATGAAGTTGAAGTGCTAAAGTAGTAATGAAACGTTAATAATGAAACATATCATTTGAGGAAGTTAAAATGCTGCATTAATAATGAAACATCAAGTGACTGACAATATTGCCTGCTGCAACATGAGCAATGTCGTATGTTCTCCAAGTTTATGAAAAACATTCTCATTAAAGTATTTATTTTATACTTGTTCACCAAAAAGAGTTGAAGTGAATAATGTACATAGAGTTGTTTTGATTTGAAAAGAATCTTCAAAGAGGCGGTGAAAATTTACATGAGCTATAGGGTTAATTGACTAATGTTCTATCAACTCATAAAAAGTAAATATACATTCAACCTTTCCACTAACGAGAGATGTTCTTATCTTGCAAACGCTTTGAAGAGATACCATGAAACTGGGTGGAGGCTGCAGAATTTTCATCCTACATCAAGAAGAAGAAAAACTCAACTGTGTACAAATTCCATTTTTGGAAAACAAAAATGAATTCAAAATTTTGAGATTTAAACAAACTATCAATATGCACACCATGTCTTGCAAAGAATCCTGAATGTCAAAGCATCCATGCATGGCTGATGCTCTGAAACCGAGCTGTCCCTGTAACTACCTATGTATCAATACTTGAGATGGCTATACTTAAATCATTTTTAACTGAAAAACCAAATTGCTCATTAAACAACAATATGTGAAATGTGTACCAATCCATGCATGCTTTGTTGAGTCCCATAGTGACTAACACGTGCTGAAATGGAATGTAATTGTCCCTGAAAATTATTGAACCTAAATAGTCAAAAGTGGAAGAATTGGTCTGCTTCTATATATGATATCATAAGGTCAGAATGAAAGCAACAACCATACCTGGCCCTGCATGCACTGTTGATTGCCATAATAAGAAGCATCACAAATTGGAGAAATTGAGTTCACTTGTCCCTACAATAAGTTTAAAATGAGGCTTAGTCATCCACGTCTAGAAGATACAAGACTGAATTTCTTGACTTGTATACATTGTAGTTGAAACCAGAAGACTCTATACCACAACTTGCATATTATTTTGAGAATGATAGTGGCCATCAAGTGTTGGTGCTCTAGAGCCGGAGTCCTACAAGAAGCCCAAATGAGAAACACCAGAATTAGAACTTCACAGCGGGCAAGAATTAGCAAACAACTTCCTTCCTGCAGCATACCGTCTTCATACCATTTGTTGCATGTCCCGTCGAGGTAGATAACAATTATTAACGGTGTGAGCTCTTGAATTCATCTGATCCTGCATAAGTGAAAGCACAATGATTCTTCTATAAGTATCACAATGAACTTATTGCATCTATGTTTGCAAACTAAATGTTGAGAAATAAAGTTTTAAAATGTAACAAACCATCTGCTGGCAGCTGTCTTGCAATCCTATACTAATCCTCTCTGGCTCTGGCCGAACCTAAAATGTATAAATGAAAGGCTAAGTTATTTAATACAGCTTAGAGCCGGTAACAGTCTCAGCATGTCAATTGTGAAGTCTCGACTGACCTTTTTTTTCTTATGCATTTTCTTTCTCTTTGATGCCTTGGCCATGCTGTTGCCACGATTCTCCTTTTCATTGCCAAGAAAACCACGAGCAGATGATGTGTTGGCCTCTAAAACACCCCTAACTGAATTGTTCATGTCCACACAATGTTTCAGTGCTTCTCCTAGAGCCTGCAATGCAATATCATATGCTTCTTGAGATAATGACCCTTCTTCCCCCAATCTGATAGCCCGTTTACAAAGATCATTAAAACGTTGCATTCGGAAATGAAACCCGCTTGATATTTCACTAACAGCTCCAATCATCTTTGCATCATTTGTCCAGCGCTTCAATATATAACGGGATGGGATCTCAGAAAAACCAGACATTTGAAGTACAAGAATCGCATGTTTACAAAGAAAACCTCTGTATTCAAATGAATGACATAAACAACATATATTCAGCTCTGCTTCGTTCCAGGCTACATAGAAATTCTGCCGTTCTTCAAAATCATCAACTCGAAAGATCAGAGTTGATCCATCTTCTCTTTCTTTTCGCATATGACAAGAAACTACTCCTAAAACTTCTACCTGAAACTTCTTGAATATTGTATCTGTATAAATTGTTGACATTTGTTTCTCAAAAGTTGAGAGAGACATTAAACCATGTTTTTTGTTTCGTGTTTCAGAATCAGCTTCAGCTTCCATTTCATATCTATCTTGCAAATATGCTTTGTACTGCTCAAAAAACTCTTTGAATGTAGCTTCCCGGTTCATGTACTTGTCAAAGAAAGAGGTGACACTTCCAGATCGCTCGCTTGTAGACATTCCAGCCAAAAATGTATTCTGCAAGTATGTTGGGACCCACTTTTCACGATCTTTGTACAAGGAGTGAACCCATTCATTTTCCCCAAGTTCAAATTTATCAACAATCTTCAACCATCTGTTTTCAAACTGCTCATCCGTCCAGGAGCGATAAATGCACTTATTAAATTTCGCCATAAACTTTTCATTGCAATCAATAACACAACCCAATTTTTCAGGAATCTTACTCAAGACGTGCCATAAACAAAAACAATGGCAAGTACTAGGAAATACATCTACAGCAGCTTCTGTTAAGAATTTGTCTTGATCAGTGATAATCACTCTAGGAGTTGGGCCACCCATTGCTTTGAACCATGTCCGCATTAACCAAACAAAAGTTGAAGTAGATTCATCCCCAATTAATGCACATCCCAGTAAAATCAACTGGAAGTGATGATTTACTCCAGTAATAGGAACAAAAGGAATTTTATACTTGTTTCTGATGTAAAATGTATCAAAGAAAACTACATCGCTGAAGTTCCTATAATCATGTCTACCTTTTGCATCAACCCAGAAAACACTTTTCAAATGTTTTTCATGGTCCAAATCTACTGCATAAAAGAAATTAGGATTCTCATCCTGCATGCCTACAAAATGATTGAGCATCATTTGCACATCTTCACCATCAAGCATCAACTGCAAGCCCTTTTTTTGACATGGAACTATACCGGACTGTTTGTTCCTTCCTCTGATAGCTTGATAAAAATCATCCGGGTAAATCTCATGATTATGCTCCTTTACAAAACTGTATATAACCCACTTTTCATCTGGTCTCCTTTTCATATGCATGCCTGCATTGCAGCCTGTTTTTGGAAAAGACGACCGAGCATTAGTAGTAGTACTAGATTCTCGTTTGCTACCAAATCTAGAACATGCAATTTTTACATCAATAAATTTTCCAGACTTTTTCGAACGGCGGCTGGCTTTTATCGTGATGCCAAATCCAACAGAGCGAGCATATTCTCTGTAGAAAGAATAGGCTGCCTCCTTTGATTCAAATTCCAAACCATTTTGAGGCTCACACATGACCCCTTTATGGACATTTGCTCCAACGACACTCAGATCTACTTGATTCCCACTGCCAGCAACTCTTTCGCTTGCACTTGGACCACACTCCTCAACATATTCACCTATTCTAGGAGAATTACCATCTCCATTGTCAACGTCTACTCTATCCTCACCATCCATGATATCACCGGTTGTATCTGAAATAGTATCTAACTTCTTCTGTTCATTTGAAGGCAATTCAAGATCTATCTCCATGAAAAAAATCAAATTTTATGCTACATCAAAAATCACTCTACCAAAGGCACCTGAAAATTGATAAAAAGAATAAAAACATAGATCACCAGCACAAGTTACAGCTATCTATGATTGTATCAAATATGCATCAACATTTTCCCAATTTTCAAAAAGTTAGAAGGTTTGTTGATCAACCAGAGCAAAAGGCAACTCCAAATACACTAATAAAAACTGAACTTGGTAATAAAATTGGGTTCAAAAGGAAGTAAAACTCAGTTCAGAAAATTGAAGTAAATTGAATATGGAACTTTTCAACTTAACTGAGCTAAATTTACCCATACAAAACCAAATTCGAGCTTGTCAACTCGTGTCAAAGCCCTAATAATAATAATAATAATAAAATACAAAGAATTTAGATTTAATTTCCATTTTTTTATTTCTTAGAATTCGTGGCAACAAAACAATGAATTTAATTAAAAAGAAAGAATTTGTATGAAAACATACCCGCGCCACGAGCAACAGTCATTTGAGAGGCAGCCTGAAAGAAAGAGAGAGAGTTTTGAAGTTTGAACCGTCACTAAACCCGAGTCCGTCCGGTTCACATACTTGGCGGTTCGAGCTCGACCATCTCGCTGCTGATTAAATGATTAATCACTCTAATTACAGAAAATCACATATTAGGGGTCAGCTTCCTTCAATTTTTTATTTATTTTTTTGGGTATAAAAATAAGAAAAAATAAACTATCATAATATAATAATTAATTAAATCTTTATATATATACCATTTAGTTTAATGACAATCTAATCTCCTTTCCACCCATAGGAGAGAAGTTTGAACACCAATCTCTTATTTTTTTATATAAAAAATATCATTATAACAAAATGGCACCAAAAAAAAAATATATATTTAACGATAAATGTTATATTAGCACTTAAGATAAGAATATTAAACACTATTTAATAAGTGAAATATATTATAAATTGTTTTCAAATAATCTTTTTAATTGATAGTCGAGTTTAAAGCATTAAAATATTAATTTAGACATTATTCATCCCCTCTTCAAAAAAAAAAACAGACATTATTCATCCCCACACATAGAAGTATATTGCTTTAATATAAAGAGTAGGACTACACATCAACACTTTCCAAATAAACATTTCTCCAACAGCTAAAAGAGGAATTCCGTGGTAAAATTCATACTTAAGAAGAGTAGCACCACAACTCCACAACATGGCGATGGACATACACATACAATAAGAAGAATACAAGAACATTTACAGAGATATATTACTACTGCCACTGAACATCACTGATTTGCACAGGACAAGTGCATTTCTTAGATCAATTCCCATCCAAGCAAGAAATCTACACCTCAGAGAACAGGAGTCTTGCTTTCCATGGCATCCGTTGTGCAGTTAAACTGGATCAACAGAACAGAAGCAAAATGCTCCATGCACTAAGTGAGACAATTGGGGTTGGAACAGCAATATTCAATTCTAGTCAACGACTTCATGATTGAATAATTCCGCTCAACTTGATAACTATTTTTTGGCTGCCCCTGAAGTTGAAGCTTTAACTATTCTTTTGCAAGCTTCTAAATTGATAGATCACGGAGTTCCGTCTTTATGGATGCCTTGGAGCATTACCATGTAACTGAGTTTGTCTCAAATGGGATTCGTCCTGAAAATAAGCAACATAAAAAGACAGCATTAGGAAGCGCCATTTATACATGATCACCGTGTAAATATACCGTGTCTTTGATACCAACCTGCAGACCATAGCTGTAGCTAGTTGGAGGTCGGAAATCCAATTGTCCCTACATCAACAGAAGCATAATTATGGAAAGTTCATCTTTTAGATCATATTCTCATTGCTAAATTTCCTTTTATGTCTATTAAGTCAACTTCAAACACCTATACCAGCCCATGCATGCTCTGTTGAGCCCCAAAAAACCCATCATGCCCGGGTGCTATTGAGTTCAACTGTCCCTACAGGTATGTTGACAAATCAGTTTGTCACAAAACGTCAATTCTTTATAATACATCTTATCGTAATAACTCAAGCACGACTTACCAGCCCCTGCAAGCTCTGCTGATTAACATAGTAACCATCATGAGGTGGCTCCATTAGATTTAACTGTACCTGCAATACGATGCAGTTAATAATAACATAATTGAGATCATATTTTATTCAGGAAGCTGCACAACATAACTTTTAAATAGTCAAACTAGTAAGACATGTCATACCAGTCCTTGCACATTCTGTTGAGAACCATAAAAACCATTAAGGGCGATCCCATCAGAAGTTAGATTTTCCTACAAGCATAAATGCCAAAATAAGATATAATGATCCAACAAAGCACATTAACAGTGAAACAAATTACAAGATTTAGATAATCAGAAACACAATGCAGGTGAATTCACGACCTGGCATGTTTCACAGTGACAACTAAATATATGAAAATATGTCTGAGACATTTCCCTACAGAATTTACTAGTTAAAAGACAGTCGAAGATGTTCTTGGACACAAAATATCCGAAAAAGTAAGCAATCCTGTAAAATCATTTTCAACTGGTATCAGATACACAAGAAAATTACATCACAACTAAAACTGAGATGGGACGAACCATTTGCTGCAAGCTTTCTTGTGCCTCAACAAGTAAGATATCCTGCTCTGACTGTACCTGAAATATAGCGAAACACAGTGCAAATAATATTCTTGCTTAAATTTTCTTTAAAAAAAAAAATTGTAACACAGTGGCCGCAGATACATAATGAGACCATTAGCATATAAACTAGGGTCAATTTCATATTACCTCGTGAAATGACAATCTTCAAAATACCCTCTAAACTATTGTAAACCTCAACTTACCCGAATTTTGTTCAAAAGATAAGGGGGGAAAAATGATGAAATTTTTTGTCTTCTTAACAAAAATGGGGATAAGTTGAGGTTTATGATAGTTTGGAAGTATTTTCCGGATTGTCATTTCATAAGGGGGTAATCTGAAATTAGCCCTATAAAAACAACTTTGGTTCCAGTACCAACCTTCCTCTTCCTGATTGTATTCTTTTTCTTATTTGACTTGGTAGCAAGGCTTCCTTGATTTATTTCTTCTGCTTCTCGAAGACCTTGCACATGGCTACTACATTCCAAAACATTGTTGCTAGAATTGTTCACGTTCACACAATTTTTCAGTCCATCTACTAATGCACGGAAAACAATATTGTAATTCTCATCAGATAATGATCCTTCTTCACTCAATTCAATGGCTCGTTTACATAGATCATTGTAACGTTGCACCCTAGTCTGCAACCATTCTGCACCTTCAGATATCAACAGCCTGCTTTTTGCATCTTTGGTCCACCTTTTCAAAATATACTGAGGTGGGATGCTCGAACGACCACATATCTGGAGAACAATCATTGCATGTCTACAAAGAAACCCTTTGTATTCAAAGAGACAACAGAAACAAGAGACCTCCGACTTCAATTCATTCCAAGTAACCATAAAGTCTTCTTCCTTTTCACAGTCTTGAACTTTATATGTTACAATGGTTCCATCTTCACTTGATTTTTTAGGATGGCAGCCAACTACACCCAAAACTTCAACTTGGAATTTCTTAAATATCGTATGTGTGTAAACTGTTGACATTTGTTTTTCCCAAGGCGAAGGAGATTTTAAAGCTGGCTGTTTGTGCCATGTATCAAAATCTGCAATGGCTTCCTCTTCATATCTATTCTGTAGAATATTCCCATATTGTTTCACAAACTCTTTCAAGGTAATTTTCTTATGGATGTATTTATCAAAGAAAGAGTTCATACTTTCAGAGCGCTGAGTTGTAGACATTCCAGCCAAAAAAGTATCCCCCATGTAAGTAGGCACCCACCTCTTACGATCTTCATACAATGATCGAAACCATTCATCATCTTGAAGCTCAAAGCGAGTCACCATTTTCCACCATCTCATATCAAATTGTTCATCAGTCCATGATTTAAAAACGCACTTGTGGAATTTTGAAACAAAATTCTCATGCTGCTTGATTACATGAGCAAGAGTTTCAGGAATCTTTTCTAATATATTCCAAAGAGCAAAGCAATGGCGTGTATTTGGCAAAATTTCTTCAATTGCAGTCTTCAAGAATTTGTTTTGATCAGAGATTATAACCTTGGGAGCTTGCCCACCCATTGCCCTTAGCCATGTCTTCATCAACCATATAAAAGTTGATTTGCTCTCATCGGCAATGAATGCACATCCAAGCAAAATAGGCTGGCAGTGATGATTCACTCCAACAAACGGAGCAAAAGGCAATTTATCGTTCATATTGACATAAAACATATCAAAAGAAACAGCATCATTAAAATAGACATAATCATCCCTACCTTTAGCATCAACCCAGAACAAATTTCTCAAGCGCTGTTCTTCATTCAAATCTATTGCATAGAAAAACCTGGGATTTTCCTTCTTGATACGCTTAAAATACTCTAGCAAAACTTGAGCATCCCCTTCATCCAAAGACAAGTGTCGGCCCTTATCAAATTGATTATCCACGTCCCTTGAAAACCCAGCATTATGACACCCACCAGATTGTCTAGACATCTCAACATATGTCTTTCTTGTTCGTTCACTAACAACATGCAAAATGTCAATATTATTCTTTTCAGCTAAATTTCTATTAATTCGAAAATGATAAGCAAGTGCTGGTAAAAGCTCATGATTATGCTCCTTTATGAATTCATGAATAATCCACTTCCCATCTGCCCTTCTCTTCACATGCATGCTGGCTTTGCAGTCTGTTTTTTTCACACTTGATCGCCGACTGCTACCACTATCTGATTCTGGCGTGACCCCATATCTGGAACATGCGAACTTGGCATCAATAAATTCTTTAGATTTCTTTGAGCGCCTACTATTCTTAATCGAAGTAGTAAATCCCATAGACTTTGCATATTCTTGGTAAAATGAGTAGGCTGCCTCATGTGATTCAAATTCAATGCCATTACGTGGCTCAAAATTTGATTCTCCTTCGAACCCTGCAACAGCCATTTTTGAAGAATCAACCACCACGTCTCCACTATATACTGCATCAACAACATTGATCATATTTTCACTCATGCTACCACCGGCACCATGCAGATTGTCTTGACCACCCATATCATCTACCGCATATTCTGGCACATCTCCAACCTAATCACGTTTCAACAAAAAGTTGTTCAAGTTTAGTTTCCATCAAGGAAGTCCATTCTACACAGCATATTATCTACAATGCTACCTGAAATCAGTTAAACAAAATTTGATTAAGGATAATAATTAAATATCACAATATCTAAAAACTAAATATTTCTCCTGCTCTTCTTCTATGTACTATTTATCATCACTCAACCAATTAACTGCTCCCCGTGATGTTTAATATTTTCACAAAATATCTAAATCTTTGTTTCAACGAAAAAGGAATTTTTCTTTCACAGTTCAAAAAAAAAAAAAAAAAATATCACCAATACATCTCAAGCAGCCTATCATAATTTTAAACTGACTAGTTACACCAAAACTAACTCACGGATTTGGGGCTGCAGCTTCAAACATCAAATTACATTCTTAAGCAGTTAAACCAGCTGTCTTTATTAGCCACCACTATTCACAAACCCTAATTTTAAAATAAATCACCGTTATCATCATCAAACCCTAATTACACCACAAAGCTTTATTAATCAAACTAATGCAAAAGCAACAAGAAGAATTAATATAAATTAAACAATTAAAGAGCAAGTTAATTATAGCTTCGCAGTCACGAAAGAGCTTTAAGTCATTGCTGCTATCTGGTAAATGAGTATCGAATAATTTCACTCTCTGCTATGACGCCGGAGGCTGCTGAAAGTACTTGGAAAAAATAAAATCCAAACTTTTAAACATGTACTTTCAGCAAGACTCAAGCTACATAACAGAAAATTAAAAAGGTTCGTTATAAAGACGCCAGTGCTGCTAATAATGATACTGAAAAACAAAAAAAAGTAATATTCGTGAGAAAAAAGAAGAGGAAGAAGAAGAGAGGGAACCTCAGGCGAAGAAAGAAATGACCGTTTGATGATCTCAATTAAATAGAACGAAATTGAAGCGAGTGAGCACGAGGCGAGTGGGGAAATTAGGGTTTTGAGTTCACTCGCGAAGCGAGATCTTTGGGGGATCTGAAGATTTTTCTGCCAAATTCCACTCGCCTATCTCACTTGCCTCTTTCCTTTGTTTCTGCTCGGCGCGTTTAGCTTTTTTGGATTTTCTTTTTCTTTTTGTTTATTGGTTTTATCTATATCCTTTTTTTTCTTGTTGGCGCCAACATGTATGGCGCGTGGGAATTTTATTTTTTTTGTCGATTTAATTACTTCCTTACATAAATAGGATCCAGCTTAGCTTTGCCGATTGAAATATGTGATTTTATATATATATATAAATGTACAGAAATATGTGATTTTTTTTTATATTTTAATGATATTTTATTTTAATAAAGCGAATAATTATGTGTGTGTGTATGTATATATATATAATTATTTTCTTATGTTCCTTCTTTTTTTAAAAAAAAAAAAATACTAATACCCTTGTTTAAGAAAGAAAAATTAACCTTTCTTCAGAAAAGAAGGAAGGCAACACAAATTAATTGACATGTAAATTCAAATCTTGCATGCTCTAAGGCAGCTATAAATGTGTTCAGCGCCATCGATTATCAAGTTCTTTCTTCTTCTTTTCGAGTTCAATTAATAACACTCAAATTTTACTCATAACGGGAACAATTAATGAAGTTTCTCCTTCTGATTCAAATCTTTTGAGAGAAAGGAAAAAAAATTATATCTTACACTAATAAAAATAAAGATTGATTGTTAATGAGTGAAATTTTTTATCCTCACTCATTTTTTCTTTTTTTAAGAATCAATTAAATATTGTTATTGTTGGAATATCTAGTTACAACAATATTATTTTTTTAATAAAAAAATCATTAATACATGCACAATTAATCGAATCTATTTACACAAACGGATAATAGATTACCTCCCAAATTATGAATTAACTGCGGAAAAATCACTATAATTTAATACTCGTTAAAATTATAATATTTATTATATAATAATTTTTTACAGTTTTGACTTTGATCAAAGGGCTAAATTAATAATTTCGATAAACTTATAATATAATACATTAAAGAAAAACTTATACAACTCCGTGGTCTTATTCATATTTTAAATTATTAATTTGCTGAAATTATAAATTATAATATTTTATTTTAAAAATATGATTATATTGTTGCTCATCACTAATTTTATTTTTTGCTTCTAGGAGTTCCTAGGTCAATTTCTAAAATTGCAAGGATTTTAAATTTTTTTTGTTAATTTAATATATATTTATTGGATTAATTCATTTTCAATTGATTATATTAGTAAACTACAATGTATATTAGTTAATTAAAAATATATATTCATTGAATTGTACATTAATTTATAAAGATTTTACTCTACCTGCAAATGTGTAAGATTTTCCACAATTTAAGTCTAACGAGAGTAATTTCGAATTTCATCAGAAGTTAATGATCTATGTCAGAACATCACCCTACATCACGAAGTTGTAAATTCATCTTAAATTTAAAAGATGATAAATTAGTTCAACAACCCAGGACTTAATGGAAAGTTCCCCTTCTCCAAAGCAATATCGCCATCACCACTCCTGTCAACCAGCTGCTAGGGCAAATGAGGACAATTCCTTGAACCAAAAGATAAAATGAATTGGATGGGGGGAAGAAGAGGCACATGTGCCCCTGCTTCCATCTTTCACTTTGCTATTAGTACTAGTGAATATATATAGTGATCAAACGGAAAATTGGGTTTTTTCTTCCCTGATTTCGACTGACTATTTAGGGTTTATGAAGCATGTGATGATCACAAAACACAATAATACAAGAAGCTTTACAAGAGATCAATCAATCATCCCCGACCTGAATCTGTTCCAACTCTCTTCTCTACAACACCCCCGATTTCTGGTGAAAATAAAAGGCGACATCCTACTGTTATCTTTATCTTACAACCAACTAAGAGGAAGTTCTCTTCAGCCTGATGCTCGTCGCATCCACAATGCACAATACGTGTCATGCTTTACAAACTATTCAGACTCAGTACTTTCTTTGCAGCTACCCAGAATGTTAAATAACTTCATTTCCTGTTTGCCTACGAAGCACAATATTCTCGTTTGATAGTCCAGTCATGGAAGACCAAAGGAAAGATGTTATTGCAGATATAAACTTACCTTACAGCAATAATAGGACTCTTCATGCATGTCTTGATGCGTCATCATGCAATTGTGCTGTTCTCACATTGGGGTCATCCTGCAATTTGGGGAATATGGAGGAACCATTTTAGGAAAATACTAATGAGATCATACCTAACTGTCTGAATACAATATCTGGCAAACTCACTCGAATGCCATAGGTGAAACTAGTTGGTGTCCGGAAAAAATCCATTTGTCCCTGCAAGAATCAAACTCTATTCAGTAAAACCTAACCATGTGAAATCCCAATATACACATAATTACCAGTAGCACCAAGTGAGATAATATACCAGCCCATGCATGCCTTGCTGTGCACTGTAGTAACCATCATGGCTTGGTGCAATTGAGTTTAACTGTCCCTACACATATTGACCCAAGATATTCATATTAGTCTGATATGTACTGCACCCTCCACTAGATCAAGTTGCTAGCTTCTTTCACTTATTATGTTATATTCATATGACATACCAGCCCCTGAATCGTCTGTTGATTCCCATAGTAATTATCACGTGTTGGTGCCATTAAATTAAGCTGTACCTGCAAAAAGACAAAGAAACACATCCCATAAATATGAAGACAAATATAGTTCATGTATTACCAGAAGATTAATGAACTGAATAACAACATACCATTCCTTGCACACTTGGTTGAGTGCCATAGTAGCCATCTAGAGTTACTGCTCTTGAGTTTAATTTGTCCTAAAACAATAAAATAACAATTGCAGAGAACAATCATAATCTAACTCGAAGACTTTTTGTAGTACAGAAATTTTTTCTCAATTTTAAATGAATCAATTACTATTTTTAATAACATCCTCCCGCAAATAAAATCAGAATTTTAAAATTTGATTTGTGGAGATTCAGACTCCCTAAAGCCAAACGACGTTAACCAGGATATTTATAATGTAACACAAACCATTTGTTGCAAGCTGTCTTGAGACCCCGCCCCTGCCCCTACAGTCATAACCTCCTGCTCCGAGTTCGACTGAAATGCATAAAGGAAATCATTTATGACAAATTTGATTAGTGACAAGAACATAAGCATGCAAATGCTGACCAGAAATTACCTTTCTTTTCTTCGTGAGATTCTTTCTTTTATTTGTCTTGTTCATACTTCTACTTTGGTTATCTTCCTCAACACAGATCAGACCATGAGTTGGGGATGTGACAGCTTCCACAAGATTCTTATTAGAAGTATTTACACTCAAACAATTTCCAACAGCTTCTTCTAGTGCACGAAATGCAATACCGTAACTCTCTTGAGATAATGATCCTTCTTCACTCAATTTCATTGCCCGCTGGCATAAATCATTGTACCGTTGCACCCTAGTTTGCATTTGATCAGTTTCGTCTCCCATTTGCCGGCTCTTTGCATCTTTTGTCCATCGTTTCAAAATATATTGAGGTGGAATAGCAGAAAGCCCACGAATTTGAAGTACAATCAATGCATGCCTGCATAGATAACCTTTATATTCGAATAATCGGCATACACAGAAAACTTCTTCCTTCATTTGATTCCACATAACAACAAAGTCCTGAGTTTTTTCAAGATCTTGAACTCTGAATATAATATTTGTCTCATTTTGACTTTCCTGTTTAGGATGACAAGCAACTGCACCCACAACCTCAACTTGAAATCTCTTAAATACTGTGTGAGTGTAAACCCCCGACACACTCTTCTCAAATGGTGATGGAGATCTCAGTGCAGGTTGTTTGTTCCATGTATCAGAATCAGCTTTGGCTTCCTCTTCATACCTATCTTGAAGAATACCTTCATACTGCTTCACAAACTCTTGCACAGAGGTCTTCTTATGCACAAATTTGTCAAAGAAGGAGTTTACACTCTCAGATCGCTGAACAGTTGACATTCCAGCTAAAAAGGTATCCTTCATGTAGGTTGGCACCCAGTGTACCCGATCTTCGTACAATGACTGCATCCATTCATCCTCTCTAAGTTCAAATCTATCAAGAAGTTTCCACCACCTTCTACCAAACTCTTCTTCTGTCCATGACCTATAGATGCATTTTTCAAACTTTGCCATAAAGTTTCCATGCTGTTTAGTAACATGACTGAGATTTTCGGAAACCTTCCCTAATACATGCCACAAACAAAAGCAATGACGAGTTTCAGGAAAGACCTCTGAAACAACTGCTTTAATGGTCCTGTCTTGGTCGGTAATAATTACTTTCGGACAGTGTCCTCCCATTGCTTTCAACCAAGTCTGCATTAGCCATGAGAACGTTGCTGCACTTTCATCTGATATCAATGCACATCCAAGCAACACAAATTGATAGTGTTGGTTCACACCAACAAATAAAGCAAGAGGCATTTTATATTTGTTTCTAACATACATAGTGTCAAAAGACACAACGTCACAGAAATTATTATAATCATGCCTACTTTTGGCATCAACCCAGAACAAATTCTTCAACCGTTGATCTTCACCCAGATCTATAGCATAGAAAAAGTTGGAGTTCATATGCTGCATCTGTGTAAAAAAATCAAGCAAAATCTTGGCATCTCCTGCTTCCAGTGCCAAATTCCGACTTTTATCAAATGGATTTTTGGGGTCATTCTTCAGACCAACTACATTTTTATACTCAGCAAACTGTCTGGCCATTGCAGCATACATCTTTCTGGTTTGTTCACTCACAGCTTGTGCTGGCAAAAGTTCATGGTTATGTTCCTTCACAAAACTATGAATAACCCATTTTCCATCTGGCCTTCTCTTCACATGCATACTTGCTTTGCAGTCTGTTTTTGCACATGATCGTCTACCAGTTGCATTTTCTTGGTCTTGTTTGCTTTGTCTGGCACGAGGACGGTTATAGGACTTATCATACTCTCGCTTAGTTCCATATCTAGAACAAGCAAATTTTGCATCAATGAATTCTCTTGATGTTTTTGAACGGCGACTATTTTGAATCGCAGTGTTGAATCCCATAGACCGAGCATACTCTTGATAGAAAGAATATGCTTCACCATGAGATTCAAATTCCATACCAGAAAGTGGCTCGAGATTTGTATCCTCTTTGAACATTACCATTTCTTCTGTGGGAGAATTCACACCACCGCCATCTTCTGCACGTACCTCATCAGCAACTACAATGTTTCCACTCTCTATCTCACCATTATGCAGTGACAGCTTCTCTTCACCATCTAACATGTTGTCAATCCCATTATGTTCTTCCTCTTCCTTTGTTTGTTCACCCGAAGGTAGCCTAAGATCTATGTCCATGATGAAAATTTTGTTACTCTACAAACTATGTTCCAAGGACACCTGAAAGTATGAGAAGAAACATGTATGCATTATGTACATTAGATGTTCCAACCTACAACAATAGAATCAATAAGAATGAGAATCACAGTTAATTTTAGCAAGTCTCCAGATGTGCAAATACTGAATAGGTAAAAAAAATTAAAAGTGACGAATGCCAACCAAGCAATTGAAAAATATAATAAAGCACTAAGAACTTCCAACTCTGGATTGTTTAATTTAAATGTAGCTCTGGCTGTAATCAAACTTCAGTCTACTTTGTGCCTATTCGAACACACTGGTAAAACAGTGTTCCACTGCACTCATTGGCTATCAAATCATACATTGTTCAACAAACCAAATTTCCACTTTCTGAACCATAAAATTATAATCATAGAAGCTTCCCACCAGCCCAACACCCATTTTTCCATCTCAGTCATTTATGAAAAACGAATCACATATTACTTATTACATAAAGGCGTATTTTAGAAATATGACAACAAATACATCCTAATTTAAAAAGGTAACATTAAAAGCAACATAAAGAGCATGCGCTACATTTAAAAATCCGTTGCAATCAATTAAAATTTAATCTTAAAAAGTGATAATAAAGAAAAAATCAGCATAGTAGTTTAGAGCTCCAGAACATATAAATATATACTTTATGGAAAAAGGTCAAAACATTATGAGTCTGCAATTAACTTGCCAAATTGACTCAAAGGAAGATCTAACATCACAAAAAATTGCTAATTTGACATGATTTAAAATGGCTGAGCTTTTAAGCAGCAGAAAGTAGGTTTGCCTCCAAATACCCAAGGCAGAAAGAAGCATGGGAAGCAAAAAGGCTGCCCAATTAGGTCAAAACGAACCCAAAAAAAAAAAAAAATCACATTATTTAGTGTTTGATCAGCAACAAAATCTCCAATAAGTGCACTCGCAAATAATGCAAAGTTTGTCAACAAATCTGCATAACTTACCAAAACACATTTCTGTAAAATGAGATCTTTACAACTACCTCCTGCCATCTTATTTTGGAGTTCTCATGAACTGTAACATATTGCCTATTTCCTATTTTTCTGAAAGAAAATGTATATACACATATATCAACCAAAACTGCTGTGTGTGAAAGGAGTTGATCATTTCAATACCAAGATGACCCTGGAAAAGGCAATAAAATCTTTGAAGCACACCAAGAGACTACACACAGCACTTTTTATTAGAAAAAAGAATAATTATTAGTTATTACATAGCCACCGACGATCATAAATATTTTCTAGGATCAAAATTCTCAGATAGCTAATACCATTAGAATCAACTTCTACATGCATAGGAACACCATCCTTAAACAAGTCAGCGCTCTTGGCAAGATTTCTGCTACAGCAGTTACAAGCTACTAAGGATCCTAATTACTTACTGAGTCGACGAATGAAGATTGAGCCCAGCAATGAAGTCGTGAAACCAGTAACAATGTCCTCTTGAGTAATTACTCCATTCATTATCATATACTTCAATTCTAGGAACAATAAAATATGGGATGTCATTTTTTCGCCTCTTGCACTAAGCGACAACCTCTGTCTATTTCCTACCTATCCAGAGCATCAACTTACAATTCATATGTTTCAGACAATATGAGCACCAAGCAGACAATAGCCTAAATATCCATCAAATCACCAATTCTTTCTAGTAGAATCCAGAAAGATCAAACAAAATATCCGCTGCACTTAATGTTACCTAATATGCAAGACAAATAACAACTACTCACTTTCTGCTGCCCTTGATAATCACAAAATAAAAGCAATTACTCCTATCTTAACACGTGCAAGCATTGAGAAAGGCAACTCGTTATGTAGACTTTTAGCACGTTGAGTAAAACAAAATGGACAAATTTCAGGGTCATTGTTTCAAATCATGCAATCCAACAACACATTTAGCTTTCAACTAATACTAAGTGGATTAATTTAGCTCATTTATTCTTATTTTCATCAGCAATACCAAATTCAAGTACATTCACACCTCAGCTCCAAACTTATACTCCAAACAGCTGGTCCAAAACTTTATAAAGCCCTTCAATCACAGCTCAATTTGCTTAAGAACCTAAACGTAAAAAAAAAACAGTAATGATTCTACTGGACCCAATGTTTGTCTATTTCTTCTTACATTTCAAACTAAATTTAAAGCACAAGCACAATAGCAGTCAAGCTTAGATGAGCTGAGCTGTTTCAATCAATTAATTAGCTTTTCCAAGCTATATTGGTAATTTCACCTAACATAATAACAACAAATAACACCCAGAAAGAATCTCACAAAAAATTTGAAAAAAGAAAAAAAGAAAAATAAAGCTCGAGTTCTACGGATTATGAAAGGAGAATTTCAAAAATTGAGAAGAATTTTGCAATGAAAGAGAGAAAGAAAGTGAATGTTTCGACCTCTAGCGCTTCGGCTTCGATCTGTCTGGGAGAGCAAAACCAAGAAATTTCTCACGCGAGGGGATAGAGCGAGTGGCGATTGCTTTTTTGGCCCCAAATTTTTCGCTGTGTTTTAGGGTTTCGTATCGTCAATTGTCCCAATCTGACTCTCGTTTCCTGTTTTTGTTTCCCCACTCGCCTCACACACGCAACGCGCGTGTCGATTACGTTCGGTGGCAGTCTGGTAATTTGAATTGAACGTGCATGGTACGGGATTATGGGTGGCGGGACCCGAGAGTCGCGGGATGTCAGATGAGCACGCCGCAGCGGGCAGGAACATTGAACTGTCCTTGGCGCGTGTGACGCGTGTTAAAAGGCCTTGCTGGCATCCACATCGGAGCAGTGAAAGGACTTGCAACTTTTTATTTAATTTTTTTTTTTTAAGACTAAAATGGCTTCACACGCGGCTGTTGTTAATTGAATGAACACACGCTCCTTTGTGATTAATTAACTGTAGTTGTGAGAATGTATGTCTTTGAGATGAGAGGCTTATTTTAATTTATTTGTTGTAATTGGTCTGTTGGCTTTCAGATCGTAATTAAAATGGTCTAAATCATTCTTTTAGTCGCTAACTGATTTTTTTTAAAAAACAAATTAGGAGCTTAAAGGTTAAACTGACTCCTTTACAAATTATCATATCGTCACAAAAAGTTTATTTCCATATCAAGAAAAATTTGATACGTTGTACCAGTGGAGATGCCAAAAATTTAATCTAACGGAAGCTAAATTTAAATAATAATATAATTTAAAATTTTTTCAATAAATAACAAATATTAAAATAAAAATTTATTAATATATTCAATTCAGTATATTTGTAACTGACCTCGACTTGTTTTCATATATTAAAAATGTTGAAGAATAACTTTATCATTAAGAATACAAGATAATTCTTTTTATATATATACAACAATAATATCACTCAATCATTGATCTCTCATTTGATTTCGCAAATGATTTTTCATAAAATTAATAGCTGAAAATGCTTTTTCTTACTATAGTAATGAGAACTAGTAAAATCAATAAATAAATTAATGAATACAATTTATCCTTTTTAGTATTAACTATTTTTCTTGATAGTTTATCAATCCCTTTCAATTTTGAAATTTTTTTATCAAAACCCACTCCATAATATATACATTAAGTTGAACTTGAAGTGTCATAAGATCCATTAAAGAAAAATCATTTGGATAAATACAATAAGGTAAAATAGTTTCTTTTTTTTTTTTTTTCTGGTGAGTGTGAGGAGAGTTAGGCCGGAGGAATTTCAAAATAACAAATTTTCTTAGTGGGTTGGAAATGTAAAAATAAATACCTAATATTTGGTTATTTCTAATTTTTAGCATGGATTTTATGGTAAATCAAATTAAAATGGGATAAATATCTAATTAAATTTGTAACTTTTAAAAAGTCAAGTTGGGCTTCAATCCCCTAGTCCTAATGTGGTACTACCACTACATCATTCATGTAAAATTTAGATACTTGTATAGATTTAATAGAAAAAAGTTTGTGCTTTGAGTTTTTATAAAATTCTTTCTTGAATTGATATGAGAATTATGTTTTTGGATGTCTAGGTATATATCTCATAAACTAATTTATTGGACGGTACTTATAAATCTAAGTAACAGTCTTTTGAATGTCAATGTAAAACACACCTCAATAATTATCTATTTTCAAACAAAACTACCATCGAACTTTCATTCATTTATCCAACACACTTAAGTTATTCCAACAATGCATTCCGACTACTAGGATTTGGCTCTTGTATCACTTGGTTGAGAGATGAGCTCATAATTAGGATAGCTCTAACTTGCTGGGTATTGAGGGTGATTGACCCTATTGAAAAAAAAAAAACATTGCTAAAATTTCATGTTAATTTTTGGAATAATTAGGAACAATTTTGTAAATAAAATATTATAATGAATTGATTTTAGGGCGGGGCTATTTTAAACCTACCATTAAACCTACCAAATTCGACTTTACTCCCATTTTTAAAAAAATAATTAATTATTAAAAATAAACACTCATTTTCACTTTTTTTAATTCTTTATTTTTTGTTATTTTTCTTAGTACATGATGAACTCTATTTTATTCTTTTTATACATATGAACAAATTTTCTTGATTTTCATTAGCTTTTGTGATTGGTAAAATTAATTTCTATATTCACTAACTTTTATGGCAAATAAAATTAATTGATGTTCATTTTTGAATGGTGAGTTTTGATCCTCTTGGTTGATGATGTCAATTAGCTGGTATTTAAAAGAATATATCTAAACGAATTGATGAGAATTTATCAAATTTAGAAGAGAAAGAGAATAAAGAATTAATTAAGTATTTTTTTCTTATATTATTTATATAATAAAATTTTTTAACTAAAAAGAGAGTGTAGAAAGTAAATTAGCAAATTTAAATAGTCTCACCCTCAATTTTACAAATTATATTTTTGTAGTAGGGGCAAATTAATATTAAACATTAACAAAATCGTTAACAAAATGATTTTCGTGTCTCTCAAATCTCGCACGCGGCTCTCCACTCTCAATCGAAAAAAAAATAGAGCCATCTACTCTCACTTCTCACCCTTAATCACCACAGCCCTCTTTTACTAGATCAAAATTTATCTTCTTTCTTTGTCTTATTTCATCAACTAGAATGCATAATTACAAGTCTAAAGATTGGGGATAAATTATTTGCTATATTAAGTTAAATTATTTACTCTATATTAAGGTAATCTTCTTCCACTAAATTTAAGGAAATATCGATCTCACTTATATTTATACGAGGAGAAGAAATATTGGAGTTCTTATAAAGACTTAAAATATACATACTTACAATTGACCCAAAATTAGTCTCTCATAATTCAGCAATTATTTGAATTAACTGACAATTGAGTCTTGTAAAAAAATAAAATAAAATAATTTTCAGATAATGTAAGCTACATATTGGAAGACACTCGATTTTGATATAAAGATTGCGAAACTTAAAATATTATTAATTAAATAAAATCAGTGCAACCTAAAACATTCTAACTACACTATTGAACCGCATCTCATGGGCCCATTGGGCCTAACCGTAACAGCTGGGGACCATACTAAAAGAGGTAAAAGTGAGAAAATAATTATGGTGGGGACATAAAACCACAACCCGTTTTTGGACCAAAACGAAGCAGATTCCAAATATTTTATATCGAGGGGGAAAAAAAAAACCCATAAAAATTATTTTTTAAAAAAGTTACGAAATGCACAAAACGCAAGGAAACACGAACACGTCCAACGCTAACAAATTTGATAAAACCGTGTGTCCCCCATTTATTATTAAAAATAGATAAATAAATAAATATCGTCAACGTCTTTCTTTTGTTTTGTCGTTCGTGTTTTTCCTTTCAACCCTTTCCACTTGGTTTTTGTTTCTTTCTTTGGACTACTGCTTTCCTGCTTTCGTCTAACCTCTATATCGGGGTATTCTTTATTTTATTTATTTTTATATATTATTTATTTAAATGCTGGACAAGTAAGACTATCAGCTACTCATTTCATTAGTGACATTTATCTTTCTTTTTTTTAATATTTATTATGTGTTTATCATTTTTGCTTTTTTGCTTTACAGGGGGAAGTGCCGAACTGGGAAGTGGGAACTTCAATTTACTGTGTCTCTTTCTGTCTGTCTCTTCTAGGTTCACCGTGTGTGTTAGGGTTTCTGTGGGTTTTAAGGTGGGAGAATTTTGACAGTTATGGTGAGAAAACATGGATGGCAACTACCTGCACACACGTTTCAGGTATTTTACGCTATACTATCACTCTGTTTTGTGAGATTCTTTTTTACTTAAATTTTGACTTCTCTTTGTATTTAAGTCAATGGTTGCCTAATCTGGGGTTCTCTTCAAAATGGTTTAAATGTGGGTTCTCATTTGTTCTATATTTTGTTGTTTATTTCTAAGGGATATTTCTTTGTGTTCAATTGTGTGTGTTAAAGTTTTCTTGTTGTTTGATTTTGGAGTTGGGTTTTAGCTCTTGTTTATATTTTGCTTGGTTACAAATTTCACCAAGCTGTACTTCAGATATGTCTTGGATTGGGGGTTGTTCACTTGTTTGCGGCTTGTAAGTTGTAATTCAGCATTCGCCATGGAATCACTGACCATTAAATATAAATGGGTGTTTAACAAATGCTTTTGCTGTTATGCCTTCAAAATTATGTAGAAGTACAAACTGTTACAAACCTACCCCAAGTCTTATTATTTTTTAACACTCAAGAAAACTAAGTCCTGCAATTAAGGTTTTCTATCCTGCATTTGTACTCGTTCCGTGAATAGTGTTGGATATGCGTTATGGTTACAATTCTGTTGTTGTGCTCTGTGCGATACGTCATTGCTACAATCTTAATGTTAGGATTTAGGGTATTACTCATTTCTTGGTTTCCGTAATTCTACCATCAGTACCGAATTGAAATGTTTAACTTGTTTACTGTTTGCTTACTGAGGGAAAGAAATGAACAATTCTGAATTTTATATATTGAGATTTACAGGTTACTTTCGTTGAAGCTTGTGGTAGGAATTCTCTGTGTTGTTGAACTAGACTATTGTTGTAATGGAGGAGTTAGTATCCATGATAAGGATTAAGGATTAACATGCTGGATATTTGTATGCCACGCAGAGGCCCTAGTATTATAAACAGAGAAATAGTAGCACTATCTATCAAAGTGGCATTTGATGATTTTTCAACCTTTATATTCTGGTGATGCCGTTTGTTTGAGCTGACATTGCTTTCTTTTGATATTATCATCGTAGGTTGTTGCAATTACTGTATTTTGCTTGTTAGTAGTCGCATTCTATGCTTTCTTCGCTCCTTTCCTTGGAGGCCACATCTGGGAATATGCTTTGTTTGCTACTTATTCACCAGTGGTATGTGAGTTCCCTTTAAATTACTATTTTAATATGTTCAAGATTATTATTGTATACTTGTGAAATGGCATAAAAGTTGCACCAGTCGCAAGTCTCAAACCAGAGCTACACCGGGAGGTTTCTGGATTATCAAACAGAAAAATCAAAAAGATCAATGTCTACTGTGTAAACTTAAAATGAGGATTGGTAGTTGGGACTGTTCATTCCATGTATGACAACAAGGTTCTATTCTTATTAAGGCATCCTCTCTCTCTCTCTCTCTCTCACACACACACACACACACACACACGAGAAAAAGGCTGGCAGTCTAACCTGGATAAGCTGTTCCTAATGGAAATTTGTGGTTCACCCAGTTTACTCCCATTCCTTGATAAAAGAACAAATTGAGGACCAGCCGGCGCATATGGGTTTGACAACTATGGTCTATGATAGTGCTTTTTCAGCTTATACATTTTACACGACTTTTCTAGATGAATAGTGGATGATGATCATCAGATGTGAAACTGTCTTGTGTTTGAAGCGCAAAATACACAAATATAGTTGATCAATGTGAAAATATAATTTTTTGTTTCTGCCCAAATGAAGAAAAATGGATTTATTTCAGGAGCTTTTTCAGTAGCATGATCATAGACATATGTTTTCTTTTCTGCACAAAGAAACCTGGCCTTCATTTATTATCCCCTGTATTGTTGGTGTGGCATTGCAGGCACTCCTTGTATTCATTCTTTATGTCAGGTGTACAGCAATTAACCCTGCAGATCCTGGCATAATGTCTAAATTTGATGGAAAAGGGACTGAAAAAACTAAGAGAAATCCTAGGTTACCATCAGTGGACATGGATAGAGCATTTAATGAATTTGGCAATGTGCCACATTCTTCCCCATCATCGGTTTCCCGAAGTTCCCTAGCAGCGGCTAACTCTAGTAAGAAAGGCTCAGTAGGGGATATGGGTGGTGCAGACATACCAGGAAAACCGGCAACCAGAAAATCCTGTAACATCAATGGAAGAATCTTCTGTGCATTATTTGTTCGTGAAGATTGCCGTAAAGAGGAAGCAGCAGCTGAGCAACAGGGCAACGGCGATGATGCATTGTTCTGCACACTATGCAATGCTGAGGTGTAACATTGTTTTCTTTACTTCATTTTAAATCATAGCATGACTAGCAATTAAATTCCCTCGCCACCATGTGAGCAGGGTTCGGACTCCAGACCTTTCGTATTAACACGAGGTTTTTCCAACTGAACTAGCTGACACCCACATTACTTTATAACAAATATATTAGTGTAGTAGGACCATATATTGCTTATCTTGTATTATAACAGACAGAGATTAATATTCACACCCTTACTGATTCATTTGATTGATGTTTCTATTAGATTCTTACCCCTTGAATATTTTATTGGACTTGTGCTACTTTTGCCATTTATACGAACCGTGAAACACTTCTTGTCTTGGAATTCTTGATCTCTAGTTGAGGGATACCTCATGTTGATTTGGAATTCTTAAATAGACACGAAAGCCTTCCTGGCTGCAGGTTCGCAGGTTCAGCAAACATTGCCGAAGTTGTGATAAATGTGTGGACGGTTTTGATCATCACTGCCGGGTATATCTTCATGTTGTTCCAAGTGCTCTTTACAAGCACTTATCTTCGATTATCTCAATTTGTTTTGGATTAAGCATCATCTAGTTGTTTCTTCCTCACTCTTTCTTTTAAAATTGGATCTTGACCTCAAAATATTTTATGGCTGCAGTGGCTTAACAATTGTGTGGGACACAAAAATTATGTGACTTTTATCTCACTTATGGCCATCAGTCTTGTTTGGGTATGTGCAGTCTAATATTTTATCATTTGACTAGATTTTACTTCACAATACTGATCATCTTTCAATATCTCTGTGCTTCAGCTTGTTATTGAAGCAGGTGTTGGTATTGCTGTCCTTGTGCGTTGCTTTGTTAATAAGAAGAGCATGGAGACTGAAATTATTGACAGACTTGGAGATGGTTTCTCTCGTGCTCCATTTGCAACTGTTGTGGTACATATTGTGTGAGACAAGTCTAATGATTAATTACATTTACTTGTGAAAATACTGTGCTAATGCTGAATAAATTCTGCAGGCTATCTGTACCGCGGTTTCTATGCTTGCTTGTATACCTCTGGGTGAACTCTTCTTTTTCCACATGATACTCATCAGAAAGGTCAGTGACTAAGAAACTTCATACTGCTATCATTTCCCTTGTGCTCTGTTTGGTCAGTTGGAAAATGGATGAGTTGTTTGGAATTTTATGAAAATATCTGACTGAATTTGGGTCATTAATCTTCTTCCATTTGGTGATTAATTGGAGTATTGGAAAGGAAAAATAATGAGGTGACTAGTAGATTATAGAGAGGCAAGGGACAATTTCTGTGGTAATCTAAAATTTTCAATTTGATTTTTGATTTTTATATTGGATTTAGGGTATCACGACCTATGAGTATGTTGTAGCAATGAGAGCAATGAGTGAGGCGCCTGCTGGAGCATCTGTGGATGAGGAACTGCCAAATGTGCTATACTCTCCGTCGGGATCTGCGACAACTGGTGTAAGTGGTGGAAGTTCTCTGGGCCTGCAGTATAAGGGGGGTTGGTGTACCCCTCCTAGGGTATTTGTCGATTATCAGGTGTTACAAACCTTCTGTGCCCGTAACCTTATACATTGAAGCAAACTTTTCAAGTGTGATTGAATGGTATTAACACTTTTGTTTTGAATATGGTGTTCGTTAGGATGAAGTTGTACCCCACTTGGAGCCTGGAATGGTTCCATCAACTGTTGATCCAGATGCAGCTGGAGTTGCAGAAAGAGGGCAAAAGGTACCCAAAAGATCTGTTCGTATTAGTGCTTGGAAGCTTGCAAAGTTAGATTCCAGTGAGGCCATGAGGGCTGCAGCCAAGGCCAGGGCATCATCGTCTGTTTTACGGCCTGTTGATAATCGGCATCCCGATTCAGAATTTAGCTCCAGTGGCAATATGAGTGTCCGAAGTAGTGTTAGCACAGATATGGGAGCAAATAAAGGGAACAAGAATGAGATGAGATTGTCACCTGTGAGAAATTCATGTGCCCCCAGTCAAGGTAGCCGGGATGAATATGAAACTGGGACTCAAAGTATGAGCAGCTTCAGCAGTCCAAGCCACATCCATGAGTCGGTCACTCTTAGTCCTCTGCCGCAAGCTCATCCTTTGAATCGTATTAGTGCAGCCACCTCAGTTCCTGGCATTCCTGATCGTCCAGTAACTTCAAAGGCACCATTTCCTAGCACCAACAACCTCTCAGTTACCCACACTTCATCTGGATTTGATGAAAAGATAATGCAAAAGGGAGGTGTAACTGATCCATTGCTGCTGTCAGCTCCTGCTGCTTCTCTTCTTAGAGATGTTAAAAGGACTTCTGTTGTTTGGGACCAAGAAGCTGGGAGGTATGTATCGGTTCCAATATCAGCATCAGATGTTGGAAACAGATCATCCTTGCAAATAGGATTGCCATCTTCTAGTGCACAAGTTAGCAGTCAAAGTAGAAGGCCAGTTATTCCATCACATGAGTCTTCTTCTTCAGCACCAAGGGCTCCAGTGCAGCAAGCAGAAAAGCTGATGTACACAGGAGACTCCATTTTCTTTGGTGGTCCACTTTTGAGTGTCCCGATTAGGGATAATTTAAGAAATGACAGGAGTTTGAACCAGGAGAGGACTGCACTCCACTTGTCTCGAGAATCCAGATTCAAAAGGGATTCAGCCTCGAACCAGCTTCCTGTATTCACTCCAGGGGGTTCTTCTGGTCACAATCCTGCATCTGGGTCTGGTTTGTAGACCTAAAACTCAACTCGAAACTTCTAGCATGTGCATAAATTTTTCCTGAAATCGTCTGTGCTGATTAGTTAACAGGAAGTGAAAGATGAGGAAATCTTCTATCGAGCTGCTTGACCCCTGGAACCATTCAGTACTAATCCAGTTTTAAACCGTTGCTAATACAATTGTGTTGCAAGGTTCAAGCAGTTCAATGTTCTTCGTGAGATGACATGTCGGCTTTAGAAGTCTGTAAATGAGATTCTTTTTATTCTCTAGGTGAAACTGAGCTTCATGGATGGTAGCAGTTTTTCAGATGATTCTTAATGCAAGTCTCTTATTCCACTGTTCTAGATAGGTAGCTGTTGCATTTCTCTGTTAACATTGAATAGTGTCGTTTCCAGATCATCTGCATTTGCTTTGAATAATATTATCCTATGATCGAATGACTAGTTTACATACATTATCAAGATCATCAAGTCCTTTTTTTACTCTGTGTGGTTTAAGTAATCAATTTGTTTTCTTCAAATAAAGGCTAAAAAGAAGTGTTCAATTTGTTATTGTCCTTGCTCGTCAACACCGTGATCGTATTATTGATTAAGCATGTACAGTTGGGATTAGCAATTACATTAATTAATTTTGTGATCACCATAAACTAAACTAAAATGTTTTTGTATCTCATTGAGTGTAAAAGCAAATAAATTTGATTAATTTGTGTGATATATGAGTAATCATGTGAATTTATAATTTGTATTTTTAGGGTTGACATTTCTTTTCTTATCCCCTATGTGATGACTGATGCTTATAAAAGATGAGTTGTGTGTGTGAGGAATAAATTTTTGCAATTTGCATTTACAAAATTCTTGATGAGACATAATTTTTTCATAAAGTTAACTAAACAAGGATCAGGTTACAGTGCAACTGTGGTACCGTGCTACAGTTGCATCAGTTATTGGATCCACTTAAATGAGTAGGATCCACTTGAATAGGTGTAAATCAAATGGTTGTATCACAGTTGCGCCACAGTTTTATCCACTAAACAAATATGCCATTTAAAATATAAATTACAATCATAGTTTTGTCCCTCAGCTAATAGAATCATTAATTACTCTGTGTCCGTACTGCTACGTTGCATGTTACTATTATTTTTGTCCTAAAATTTGTTTGGTTCACTAATTTTTAAATAAATATTTATTTCTATTAGAAATTGATTTGCTCTCATTCTCTAAAGTAGAGAACAAAAAATTGATGTTTTTCAATTTTCATTCTTCAAATGAGTTTCCACAATCCTACTTGCATAATAAGAAAATAAAAAACCTATCCCTTATCATGTGGATCCACAACCAATATTTACTTTATAATATAATTTTATTATTTATTTAATCATTTTAATTTTTTTTTCTTTTTGCTATAATGATAATGTAATATTTTAACAATTTTTAAAGAACTTTTATATTCTCTAAAAATATATATTTTTTGTCTCATTTTTATAAAATAAAAAATTTACGATAACAAAAATTAAAATATATAATGTCTAAAAAATTTAGTTTATTAAAATTTTTAATTATAATACTTTTTTTCACTTTTCTAAATTTTGACTTTTTTATTTTTAAATATCATTTTAGAAACAATCAACCAAATATATATATTTTTTCATTAAAAACTGATTATTTCCAATTTATAAAACAAAAATAAAAACACAAGTGAAAGGCGATACCAAATGCACCCTAACTTTGTCTCTAGTTTAAAATTAAAATATAAAAAAAAAAACGTTGATTTCGTCATCTCTTAATCTGAATATAGTGGTGGGACCGATTTGTAGTGTAGTTAAAGTGGTAACTGTCACTCCAAGCGAAGCGCGGTTAAACTGAAATAACGCAATCAAATTTAATTTCATTAAATCATTTTTTAAACCAAATAATGATTCATAAAATTTAATTAAATCCTTATTCAAGCCATATAATGATTCATAAAGGAGTCGTCTCAGATTCTCACTCTTTCAGCTATTGCTTGTGTCTGAGCAATAAGAACAGCTAAAACCGGGGAAAAAAAAAAAACACTCCGCCTTTGTTGCATGTTAAGAGCAAAAATGGTGACCAGCAAGCTCCTTCAATCATCCCTCAAATCCCAGGTTTCACTTTCATCGCGAAAATTGAATTTTATCAGTTACCACCATGTCTTTTTTTTTTTTTTAATGAATATTATGCTATTTTACATCTTTTGATCTTCACTAGGAGCTACTTGTTTGCAAAACTATAAACAAATCCTATCACCCATTTGGCCTATTTTTCAGTTTTAGACTGCTTTTCTGTCTCTGAGGACTTCATATTCTTGCTTTATATAGATCAATATATGTACTGGGAACTTTTCAAATTCAGATTTTTTTTTCTTTTTGGGTTACTAATGTTGTTTTTTTACTATATTTTGTTTCTTAATTTACTAATAGGGTTGATCAGTTTTCTCTTTTTTTTTTCTCCCTTAATCTTTTGTCATTCTAAAAGGTTCACTTTTCCCATGTCATTCTAAAAGTGAAGAGAAGCTTCACCTTTTGTCATAAATATTATAAATATCATTCACGAAGATGAATCTGTGCATATATAACATATAAAACTTATTGGAGCAGTACAAAATATTCACTATTAATTTTTTAATCGTAATAGATTTTTTTTTTCCTTTTTCCTTTGGTTTACAGATTGGTTCATTTACAAAGCATTTTTCTGCTTCCAAAAGTTTGTCGGAGAACTTGTATCAAATCCCTTTGCTTGCCAGGTTCTATGGTACAGATGCGTCTTTGCAAAAGGAAGATTCAACCACTAATGGGTATGTGGTGCTTCTGCTGTTGTGTGTGTTTTTTGGTGGAAGAATTGTGTGGTTGTAATTTGTGATATAAAGCTCAGTATAGTAATAAAGCAATATCTTGGTGAGTCCAATCTGTATGTAGTACTATGTAGATTTTTATATGCAGGCATGACAGTGAATTTGAATAAATATTTGGTTGCTGAAATATGTTCATTACTTCATTATCTCAGGTTTAAGGGGCATGATATGCTGGCACCTTTCACAGCTGGGTGGCAGAGTACTGATGTGCATCCACTGGTTATAGAAAAGTCTGAGGTTAGCTCATAGGCACCTGTTATTTAAATTGTACAATAGTATTTTGTGACCAAAGTCTATTCTCGTATTCTATTGCTTATATGCTCCTCAATTATGCGATTAACTCCAACTTCATCGATGATGTAGGGTAGTTATGTTTACGACATCAATGGGAAGAAGTATCTTGATTCTCTTTCTGGCCTATGGTGCACAGCCCTAGGTATTTTCTTACATGTCTTGCATTTCAATCTAGACCTTCCTCTCTCTCCTCTAACACCGGCACCAACCTTTTTTTCAGCATCACATAATATCTTCACACTCTTGTCGAATGTGTATCAATCTGCTTGAATCAGTTGGACTGGCTTCAGGGGAAGCACAGGATTAGATTCAATGCTTACATCTAGTTCCTTTCTCGTTATGCTTAGACTTTACCATTGCTAATTTATTTTATTTGAGTACTAGAGTTAGCTCCCTAGAGCAAGATTCTATAAGCCGAGACTCCTTAAATTTATGATATTTGAAAAAACCAATTTACTCTCATCTAATGTAGTAAAATTACATATTTAACATCAGAGATATATATACAATATATGGACACATATATATACCTAAACTCTAGTATGTGTTTGTCTATCGCGAAAAGAGCATTACTTCAACTAACTATTCAATATTGAAATTTTCAGGGGGGAGTGAACCTCGCCTTGTGGCTGCTGCTACTGCACAATTGAATACCCTGCCATTTTACCACTCCTTCTGGAATCGTACCACAAAACCTTCTCTGGTATGCACAGATTCGATTTTGTTATAAGCAAATACTGGGATTACATCTTTCTTGTGCAATACTACTTTCTTTATATCAGTCTCTCATTTTCTCGTTTTCTACCTACCAAATATAGCAGCTGATGCTGTTTTTCTTGCTTCAATATATTCTGAAGACATCTGCACTGTTACTTTCTACTGGCAACTGAATTAACTTTGATCTCACAGGATCTTGCAAAGGAGCTTTTAGAAATGTTTACCGCAAGTAAAATGGCCAAGGTTTTCTTTACTAATAGTGGATCAGAAGCCAATGACACTCAGGTATACTTACTATGCACTTAGTGTTCCCTCTCTCAGTTGCTTTTTACATGCAGACAGTTTAAAGATATCTCATGTAAGAAGCTGCAGTGAAATCTGTCTTGTATTTTCTCTTTGCGAGATTATGATTATATAGAATGAATTAGAATTTGTCAACAGTGATGGACTATGATTAAGATCAAGAAGTGAACAGAGGAAAGGTCACCTGCCACTGTCTTCTGTTTTATCATGTCCTCAATACAAAGTTTTTTTTTTTTTTTGGGTGGGGGGGAGGGGGGGACATTCTTACTTGAAGCTGGTTCTGTGGTCACAATTAAATGACATTGGAGATGACAATTTTGATGTTTTACCTTCTTGTCTTAATTTATGTTGTAGGTCAAGCTGGTTTGGTATTACAATAATGCTCTTGGAAGACCAAACAAGAAGAAATTTATTGCACGACAAAAATCGTAAATTTCACCACTAATTTTGATGTGATTTACAATAATTTCATATTATTCCTGAATAATTATTTGCTATTGTTGACATTTTTTCAGGTACCATGGTTCAACTTTGATTGCAGCTAGTCTTTCTGGGTAGGAAAAGTTAAACAAGTGAAAATTGTGATACCTAATGACCTATTGTATACAGCCTTTGAGTCCTTTGACAAGTGATTTATCATTGCAGTCTTCCAGCTTTGCACCAAAAATTTGATCTGCCGGCTCCCTTTGTATTGCACACTGACTGCCCTCATTATTGGCGCTACGCTCATCCAGGTTTTTGCTCACTCCTGTTTATATATTTTCAATGACTTCTTATGATTTTACTAAATATATGCATGTTAATTTCTTGTTTCAGGTGAGACAGAGGAGGAGTATTCAACCAGATTAGCCAAAAATTTAGAGGATCTCATTCTCAAAGAGGGACCAGAGACGGTAATTTAGTTTGCATGTAGCTTGCTTGTGAAAACAATTTTAACAATTGAAAGGTTGCTCAGTTAGTAACTTGTACGGTTGTTTATTTCAGATTGCTGCATTTATTGCTGAGCCTGTCATGGGGGCAGGAGGCGTGATACCTCCTCCTGCGACTTATTTTGAGAAGGTGAGATAGTAATTTGCTAACAAACATGTACAAGCCTGCATTTGGTATTATACGGACGTCTTAACTAGAGAATCATCCATCGGAAAGTTCACCAATTTGATTATGAAATATGTTGGTTGACAAATGTACAAGTTGACCACTGAATTTCCATTGTTCCATAAATTTTTTTTTTTTCATACAATATGACATGACTTTTTCATTTTGACCCTTTTTTTGGCAAAAGAGAAAAGGTATGCAGTGTAGGACAAATATCTACCTTCTACTACTCATTTTTATAATTATAGAATTTCAAATTTGATGCAGGTTCAAGCTGTTGTAAAAAAATATGACATCCTTTTTATAGCAGATGAGGTACATCCTATTCAATCTAATGTTACTAATGATATTATGTTATGATCAAGCTTTTATTAATATTTTTTTAATTAAAGACTCACTTTCTTCAGTTTTGTATATTCTAGGTAATTTGTGCATTTGGAAGACTTGGCACAATGTTTGGTTGTGACAAATACAGCATTAAACCAGATCTTGTGTCCTTCGCAAAGGTAAAATTGGATATACAAGTGCTATCTCATATCCTGAGCCAGTTTTCATCTGTGGGCACTGTCCTCATATTATGTTTTATAGGCCCTTTCTTCAGCATATATGCCCATTGGAGCTATTCTTGTGAGTCCCGAAGTTTCAGAAGTCATTCACTCTCAAAGCAACACACTTGGTATGATAATCTTGCTCATCAAAAAAGTGTCAAGAGGTTATTATCATTGAATGATCCGTCAAATTCCTTTTTTGTCAGGTTCTTTCTCTCATGGATTTACTTATTCTGGGCATCCTGTTTCCTGTGCCGTTGCCATCGAAGCGCTTAAGATTTACAAGTATGTTTTTTTATGATCGTCTGTAGAAAATTAAAAAAGTAGGTTGACCTGATGAGGATCATCTGATTACACTTCTTATATATAGGAACTAGATGGGAAAAAAATTAATTAACGGACTGAAGTTGTCACGACTCTTGATATAAATTATCCAGATCCACTCGTATTACATATAGAAATAAGTGAAATTTCTCTTATATCTTTGCAGGGAAAGAAATATTGTTGAGCAAGTAAATAAGATAGCGCCAAAGTTTCAAGATGGTGTAAAAGCCTTTTCTGATAGTCCCATCATTGGAGAGGTATTATTTCATTCACTTGAATTGATTTTGGTTGGCAAGAATACATAATATGAGATATTTATTTCTGTTGTACTCATCTGATTCTGCAGATTCGGGGCACTGGTTTGATTCTTGGTACAGAGTTTGCAGACAACAAGTCTCCAAATGAACCGTTCCCTCCTGAATGGGGCAAGTTCCTCACCTTTTTATCGTATAGTCTCCAAATGAAGCACACCACGAATGCACATGCATATACGAATAACACTCACACACTCCCCACAAACACACCATACGCACATGCACAATTGCACATCAAGCTGTCTGCATGCGTGCGTCTTCTGGATTTGACATCTTATTTTCGTTGTTAATGGTATTTGATCATCGGAATTACAGGGATAGGTGCATATTTTGGAGCACAGTGCGAAAAGCACGGAATGTTAGTACGTGTTTCAGGTGACAACATTATGATGTCTCCTCCATTTATAATGTCCCCTGCAGAGGTTGATGAGGTAGGTTTTAACAAATTTTTAATTCACCTTCTCTTTGCCTTTCCCATAAGTAAACGATGATTGATGGCAATTGATGTTTGAAAGTACTATGATCTTTCAGTTAATAAGCAAATATGGGAAGGCACTGAAGGCGACCGAGGAGAGGGTGAAGGAACTCAAGTCCCAGCAGTAAATTGTAATGGCTGATATTGATGAAAAAAAACTGTAAGACTTGTATGTAAAGCAAATATTTTTTTCCTCTTCTGTGACGTTTGAAATTTCCGATGCTTCAATAAAGCATTTGCCTATCATGATTGTGGCAGTCTATTTCTATTTATTCTCTCTATCTCTTTTACTTTTTTCCTCTATTGAAATAATTTTCCGTAACACTACCTACATATTATCGCATAGCTCAAATATCCAAACTCAGAATTGGGTGCTCCTCTTGTCTCCTTATTCGGTGTTGATGTTACTGAGCTGATTATTGACTTAAGAGCAACATTTGCATGGAAAACAAAAAGTGTTATGGTACTAATTTACAGTTTTCATATCAATTCTTGCCGTTACTCAGGAAAATTTTAAAATGCTGTGACTGCGAGCAAGAAAAAAACTTGCCCAGTATCAAATTTTATTTTGGGGTATGTTTGTGATTAGCCCACTACTACTTGTGAATAAAAAAACATTGTGTGGCAGGTTTGTAATAAACATCAAAGTATACTTTTGAAACAGTTTTAAAAATTAAACAGAAATAAGAGAGCCAAACGATTGTCTAAAGACAGGGGCATTGGTGATTATTTTTGTAAACCTGGGACGTTAGTCTCATATTGAGCCGTAATGGAATGAATCACCTTTTGAAACATCAACTCAGGTTTCATTAAAAAATATATATATAATTTATAAAGAAAAGCAAAAGCAAAAGCATTTGAAATGCCAATGAAGTTTAAAAGATGCATCAATGAAAGTGCAGAAGTTCTTCTACTGAATCAACTTTTAGCTTGTTTGTCAGCTTTCCTTCTGGACCTCCTTTCTCTAGAACTTAAAGATTTCTGGAATCCTCCTCCATTTTCATCCTCCGACTCATCATCTAAATCTCTAAAAGATTTCTACACACACAAACCCACGATAAAATAATAGTTCAGAGTAAATTAATAAAACAGATAATTAAAGTAAAATAAATAAATAAATAAAATATAGTTACCTCTCTAAGCTCGGCAAAGCTTACAGCATAGAAAGTAACAGCAGCAGCTGCCACAATTCCCAGAACTGGAAGCCCCATTTGCATCATTCCATCCATTTCTTTTCCTTTTTCTTCTTCTCTTTCTTTTTTTTTTTTTTTTCCCTTCCAAACTAATGCTTTCTTCTCTATGATCGTCGTGTGTGTGTGTCAGCTTAGCTTACATAGATTTCACGCAAAACGGATAACGAGTGTAATGGTAATTATTCCAATTTTCAGTCCCATAATCGTCAATATTGAGTCTCTTAGGCTCTGTTGGGCCTTCCCAATTACTTTTATGGGCCGTAGCCCTCTCACATTTCCAGCCCGTTTACGTCAATACAACAAACCCAAGTAAATCTGAACAAAGTGAGTGCGAAAGTTTGAAACTTTAGTTGAATCGCTTAACCTAAAAATTATAGTTACTAGATAGAAGTCAAACGTAGCTTTATTTTATTGTTTGTAGACCCTTTTTTTTTTAATTGTTAGTTTTTGAATTTTTTTTTTTTAAAAAGCTTTTCCAAATGAATTCTCTCTCTCCCTCTATGTATATATATATATTAAAGGGTAGATTCTCTGATTTTAGAATTAAGGAAATCATTTAAAAAGAATAACTCGTAAACTAATTTTATATATAAACCAATTGATTGGCCACACAAGTAGAATTAGCACACGGTTGACCGTTTTGAGTAGGTGCTTCGAATTTAGTTGAGTCTTAAACTAATAGTCAAATGTTGCTTCGGGCGGCCATGATTTTTCAGAAATATATAGTCAAATCATGATTCTTTCACAAAAGATAAATATGATCCTTGATTTGTCCAAATATTTGATCATCTCTAATTATAGTCCCTTAAATTAGAAAGTGGCATCTTATATTTTATATCCCACCTACCACCACTCACGCCTCTTCAGCAAGAAAATGATGGCATCTATAATTCTAGAAATATCGTAACCTTATGCAATTTTGTGTTAAGTAAACTTTATTAAAAACTTTTTTAAAAAATTAACAATTTGATTGATTATCCACAATTTAAAATAGATTTTTTAGGAAAAAAATTATAATATATGATTTCCTTTTTTTTTTTTAAATAACACCATTGAGATTTTTTTTTAATAACATAAATACAATATAATTTGATAACATTTGTTTCCTTCAAAATTATTGAAACTCCTTAATAAAGACTTATGGATGGACAAAGTGAATTTCAATTTAGTTTTGAAGAAAATCAAATCAACGACCGATCAATTCACCATTAATTGAATTATCAAAGAAAATCAAATACTAACAGTGAAGTAAACCGAATTAATTTGATTATAATTTCAATTTTAATGAAATCAAGCTAATTTTCATTTGGTTCATTTGAGCAGTGAGAAAATTTGTTCACCGCTACAAAGAACACGAAGTTTGTACCAATACACATCAAGTTTATGCTACAAACATAAATGCATTTGTAAATTATAATCGTCATGGGGGTTAATGCAAATAATGTTAGTTGGTTGAGGGGGAGCTGAATGCAACTAAAGTAAAATGTTTTGCTAATTTTGCAAATAGTTTATTAGTTTTGCTAATTTGAAGAAAGCATGAAAGAGATTGATTCCAAAAATGGAGAAAGAGCCAGCGGCTGATGGTCTGTATTATCGTCACCCAAATAAAGACAGAGTCGCGTTGGAGGGCGGTTTGGTCGGTCGGCTGTGGCCGCCACTTTGAGACCAAAAAGAGTGAATTGCTTTTAAGTTGTTAAATGACCAATTAATCCTTTGTTATGTCTCCAATTTCCGGAACGCCATTTCTCTCTTTGAATTTGGTAAAAAAAAAAAAAGACTAATTCAAGAAAGTAAATTAAGTAATTAGAAAGCATTTAAATGATCTGCAACACATTGCTTGATGATTAGCTTATTTTTTAATCTAATGGAATCAAAGACCTTTCTGGAAGTAGATGGTCTGGAAGGAAATATTTTACCTGAGCATGCTCATTATGAGTTTGATCATCATTGATTGTGAAAGAAATTTTAATCATTTTATTTAAGAGTGATATTGTTTTCAAGCTGTTTTACAGTTGTATATGATATAACAATTGATTTGATATTGTTATAGTAATTATCATACCATTTCATCATTCCTCAGTTAATTTTAAATAAATTTACGTATTATTTTAAATGAAAAAGTCAAAAGTTCCAATACGAACATAATGTGTTAATTAATTCAAATGATAAAATATATTGAGTAGAATTAAGAGATTTAATGCTTATTTGTTATGATTTATTTAATGGTTATGAGTGTTTATTTAATCACATAAGTTCTTGTAATAATTTTTGTTGTTATTTTTTTTTAATAGAACTTTTGAAACTTAAATAAGTTATTTTACCTCCACTAGTAAAAGTTTAAATTTTGAGCTTTTAGGAGTAGATGTTGAAAATCTTTTTTTAAATGTTAAAATATTTAAAATATTCTCTACTTATTTGATAATCTTATTTTATTATTTTCATAACATAATTTTAAAAAACTTACCTATTAAAGTAATTTCATAAATTTTTAATAAAATCTATTATTGATAACCAAACAATTAAAATTTTTTTAGTACAAACTCTATTTATAAAAATTCTACTAACAAAATTCTACTTTTTTTTTTAATATTAACAAAATTCTACTTAAATAAATTTTACTTGAAAAGTTGTACAAAAAAGAGCCTTAGTATACGAACCTACTCACCTAAATGGGTTCGGACATAAATGCAGTAGTTGCAATATTACTTTTTAATTTAACCATAAAATTCCCCAAATTCTAAAAATTTTCTATTTATTGGTTGCAAAAGCATAATTTGATTTTGAAATTGTTGTTTAATGAAAAAAAAAAAAAAAAGGAAAGAAAGGGCAAAAAAAAGGGGGCTAAAACTGTAATTAAAGCCAAATCATGGAGCAAATACTGCGGGCATGACAAAGCGGCAGCGTTAAACCCGCCCATTGTCCAATTGGCTATTAAGTGGGCCCCACCAGTGTCCCACGTCACTCTTTTACAAAGCCAGCCAGAGCATCCTCCTCCTTCTCCCACCTTTTATTATAAAAACAAAGAAACTTCCTCTTGTCTATCTCCCGTTTTCTTCATTCTTCTTGACTTCCAAAAATAAAAATAAAACAAAATAAAAATAAAACGAACAAATTAAAGCTCTCTTAATCGCAAAGCAAATCGACTTTCCATTCAGGCAAGCAATCTCTTATTCCTTCCATTTATTTATTTATTTATTTATACGCTTGATTGAGTCTGAGCTGTCTTCACTCTGTTTTCTGAAACTGTTGCCTCTGTTTTCTCTGCTTTCAGTTTTAGTTTTATTGCTTTGTCGTTTTTGTTTCTGTTTTCTGTGTTGCGATGAAATATTAAAGCTGTGATCTTCGTTTGATTATATGATGATTGAAATCAGTGATCCACTTCGTGAGTTTAGATTTTGATGCTTCCATTTTTTTTTTAAATTGATTTCACTGTATTTTCGGAAGTGTAATTTGGAAACAGAAATGAAGAAACGTTTTAGAATTAGTTCTTCGGTTTGTTATTTAGATATTATTTGATCGGACGAACATAACATATTTTGATCTTCGATTCGTTCTCTCGATCGATCGGTCAATATCATTCAAAGCAATTTTTTTTTTTTTTAAAATTAGTTCTCAGTTTAAAAATATTTTTCTTGCTGAAAAGTGAGCGAGGATTAGCGATAGCAATCTGATGGTTTTATCTTTTAATTTGAAGACTTTGAAATGTAACTTATGATCTTAACTTAATGTGATCTAAAACATATGCTTCGTTTATCTATTTATTTTGTTTGCAAGCATTAGCAATTTCTAGCTCAGGTTAATTAGTGCAGCGGAAGAAACAAACAAATTACAAATTATAAAATGAATAAATAAATAGAGGAAAAATATACTCAAGCTTGTAATTGTATAATTTTTAATTAATATTATAGGTTTGACATAAATTATTATTTTATAATTACAAGTGTGATATTTTATATTATAAACTATCGTGTTTGCAATGTTACGGGATCTTCGTGCCGTAACATAACCTTAGAAAATGATAATTACGTTGTTAATGGGAAAATAGAAAGCTTGATAATAACCATATAAAAAGCGTACAAAATTGAGCTGTCACGCGCTTCAACTTTGAAATTGAACTAAAAATAAGGTAAAGGGATAGCTTGCCTACTTTAGTGGGCTCCAATTTCTCTTGCTTTCTTTTTGGTGTATTTGCAAAATAAACGGCAATTCTTTTTTTTTTTTTTTTTTTTTGAAAAGAAATAAAAAGGCAATTCTAATCTTAGTAAATTGGGTTGATGATGGAATGGCCGAAAGCCCCATAACCGGAGTATTGTTTTTCTTTTCTTGATTTATGGTGATGAATTGAATCATGAATCAGTTTAGAATTTGGGATTGATAGGTAATTTTGTCTTGTATGTCCCCGTAGGAGTAATTGGGACCCACCAAGTAAAATGGTCTCACATGGCATGCGTTGTCACATGATCGATTAATGCCAACTCTCATGTGATTTTAGATCATATGGACCAATTATTCATTCCCAGGAATTATTCTTCCATGATTAGGATCTGTAATATCCCTAGATTTGTACACAAGTTATATTTTTCTAATATCATTAGATTAATAATTTTTTTCGCTGTTAAGTCTTAAGATCGATCTGGTAAGTTAAAAATTGTACAAGCAACTAAAAGCCTATTGACCCTTGGACCCATTAATAATACATGTCACTGAAGAAATATTTTTCTTTTTCTTATATAATACATTGTCTTTGTCAATGGTGGGGCATCCATGGGAAATTTGGGCCCGGTCTAGGGCAATCATTAATTGGGCTGCTTGTCGACCCGCCGGGTTCCCTAAATCTTACGATTCCTTAATTGGCAGCCGGAAACTACAACCCATAAAGCTTCTAATTTTTTTCAGTTTTTTCATTTTTGAGTCCATAAAAGTTTCCAAATTTGGTGACGAGCTTAAAGTTATACAGATGATTGAATATTTGAATTAATTTAACAGACATTAAAAACAGGGAATCAAGGTTAGGAAAAGATGCCAAAACTTCCCACGTCAGGTTAAAATTAGAAGACAAAATAAAACAGCCTGTTGTTGGGCGCCTAGAATTTCAAGATTGTAGTTGGGCCTATGATTCGATTAGGCCTTGTAGAACGAGCTACTATTGTTGTCTCACATAAAGAATCAAATTACATAATTATCATGATCAATACAATTTATAAAGATGCGTAGTTCGAATGATGTACATTTTCACATATATAAATATGTACATTTTTTACTTCATATGTGTATATTGTATTGATGATGAATGATGTCATGGTCAGGACAACATAAACTCCAATCGGTCAATCAAGGAAAAGGGTAAAAAAAAATATTTTCCTTAGTTTTTTATTTTTTTTTGGTGGTGTAAAATGGGTTGAGTTATGCTGATATTGTCTTTGGAAACAGCCTCAAATAGGCCCGGCTAGGTGCGTGATGAATGGTCTGTTATTCTGTATGCATTTTTCAGACACCCAATTGCACGTGCTATTATTTATGTCCTTTGTTCTAACATGTGTAATGTGACTATAATCTTGTCAAAATCACAGAGAGACTGGTCTGTTTAAGTGAAGATTGATTTAAACATGGAAGAAGAGACGCAAGTGGGTTCAGAAGTCCCTGTGATGAAAGCAGTTGAGGACATTGATCCAATTAAGGTTTAAAAAAAAAAACGCAAACAAACATTCAGGATTTTATTTTTCAACCGTAGATAATTGATTTTGATAATTTCTCGTGTTGCAGGAAACAAATGGAGGCTTGCCACAAGTAGGTAAAGAAGGAAAGAAAGAAGAGGAAGAAAATGCATTGGATGCAGAATTTATAAAAGTGGAGAAGGAAGCATTGGATGTGAAGGAAGTTTCTCATATGGCTGAGCCAGCAGCTGCAGAGGAGGACGACAAGCCATCTGTAGTTGATAGAAGCTCGAGCAGTTCGAGCAGAGAATTGTTGGAAGCCAATGAGAAGGTGAAAGAACTTGAGATTGAATTGGAGAGAGCAGCTACTGCATTGAAGAATGCTGAAATTGAAAATGCAAGACTACAGGATGATGTTTTAGTTTCAAAAGAGAAGCTGGAGGAAAGTGGGAAGAAATGTGCAGAGCTTGAAATTGGTCAAAAGAAATTCCAAGAGCAGATTGTTGAAGCTGGGGAGAAATATAATTCAGAGCTCAATGCTATGAAAGAGGCTTTGCAAGCTGAAGAAGCAAAGCGTAAGGAGCTGGCTGAAGTGAAAGAAGCATTTGATGGTCTAAGTCTTGAAATTGAACAATCAAGGTCAAGATTGCCGGAGTTGGAGCATAAGTTACAATGTTCTGTGGATGAGGCTAGGAAGTTTGAGGAGTTGCACAAGCAAAGTGGTTCACATGCAGAATCTGAGTCACAGAGGGCGTTGGAGTTTGAGAGGCTGCTTGAAACTGCGAATGTGAGTGCAAAAGAAGTGGAGGGTCAGATGGCTTCCCTACAAGAAGAGCTCAAGGGCCTGAATGAAAAGATTTCTGAGAAGGAGAAAGTTGAAGAAGAGCTTAAGAGAAGCAACACAGAAATTTCTGCAATTCAGGAAGAGTTGGGACTTTCAAAATTACAACTCTTGGACTTGGAGCAAAGATTCTCTTCAAAGGAAGCTCTTATTACTAATCTAACTCAGGAATTGGACCTCATAAAGGCATCAGAATCTCAGGCAAAAGAGGAAATTTCCGCCCTTGATAATCTACTTGCAGACGCTAAAGAAAATCTTCACGCTAAAGTTTCTGAGTTGGAAGATATCAAGTTGAAGTTGCAAGAGGAAGTCAATGCACGGGAATCAGTTGAAGCTGTGTTGAAAACCCAAGAAGCGCAGGTCTCAAATGTAAATGAAGAATTAGATAAAGTAAGTAAAGAGAAAGAAGCTCTTGAAGCAGCCATGGCAGATCTTACTGGTAACATAGCACGGATGAAGGAGTTATGCAGTGAACTTGAGGAAAAATTGAGGAATTCAGATGAGAATTTCTGTAAAACAGATTCTCTTCTGTCTCAAGCTTTGGCTAATAATGCGGAGCTTGAGCTGAAGCTGAAGTCTCTGGAAGAGCAACATAATGAGACAGGAGCTGCAGCGGCAACTGCTTCTCAGAGGAATCTTGAGCTTGAGGATATAATCAGAGCTTCCAATGAAGCAGCAGAAGAGGCAAAGTCCCAATTGAGAGAGCTTGAACCACGCTTTATAGCAGCAGAACAGCGGAGCGTGGAGCTTGAGCAACAGTTGAACCTTGTTGAACTTAAAAGCAGTGATTCTGAGAGAGAAGTGAGGGAATTCTCTGAGAAATTATCTCAACTCAGTACTGCATTGAAGGAAGTTGAGGAGGAAAAGAAACAGTTGCATGATCAAATGAATGATTACAAGGATAAGATAACCCAGCTGGAATTAACCCTAAACCAGTCAAACACACGGAGTTCAGAGCTTGAGGAGGAGCTGAGGATTACCAAGGAGAGAAGTGCTGAAGATGAGGACCGAGCCAACATGAGTCATCAGCGCAGCATTGAGCTAGAAGATTTGTTCCAGACATCTCATTCCAAATTAGAGGGTACTGGAAAAAGGGTGAATGAGTTAGAGCTGTTACTTGAGGCTGAGAAGTATAGGATTCAGGAACTTGAAGAACAAATAAGCAAATTAGAGAAGAAATGTGAGGAAGCAGAAGCGGGATCCAAGCAATATTCTGACAAGGTGTGTGAACTTGCATCAGAACTTGAGGCATTTCAGGCCAGAACATCAAGCCTTGAAGTGGCACTGCAAATGGCCAATGATAAGGAGAGGGAATTGACAGAATCCTTAAATGCAGCCGCGGATGAGAAGAGAAAGTTGCAAGATACATCAAATGGTTACAATGAAAAACTTGCCGAAGCTGAAAATCTGCTGGAACTCCTGAGAAATGATTTAAATATGACACAAGAGAGGCTGGAGAGCATTGAGAATGATCTTAAGGCTGCTGGATTGAGAGAAACTGATGTAATGGAGAAGCTTAAATCTGCCGAAGAGCAACTAGAGCAACAAACTAGGGTACTAGAGCAAGCTACTTCAAGAAACTCAGAGCTTGAATCATTGCACGAATCACTAATGAGGGAGTCAGAAATGAAACTCCAAGATGCCTTAGCAAATATAACCAGCAGGGATTCAGAGGCTAAATCGTTTTCTGAGAAACTAAAGAATCTTGAAGGTCAAGTAAAGATGTACGAAGAGCAGCTAGCTGAAGCAGCCGGAAAATATGCATTGTTGAAGGAGGAATTGGATTCATATTTTATTAAAGTGACTTCTTTAGAAAGCACAAACGAAGAACTGCAAAGGCAGGTAGTTGAAGCAAACAATAAAGCTAACAACTCTTCCTCGGAGAATGAACTCCTGGTTGAGACAAACAATCAGCTCAAGAGCAAGGTTGCTGAACTTCAGGAATTATTGGACTCTGCTATTTCAGAAAAGGAAGCGACCGGCCAACAACTTGCTTCTCATATGAACACAGTTACAGAGTTAACAGAGCAGCACTCAAGATCATTAGAACTTCACTCTGCAACTGAAGCTCGTGTCAAAGAAGCAGAAATTCAATTGCATGAAGCCATCCAAAGATTCACTCAAAGAGATATTGAAGCTAATAACTTGAACGAAAAGGTAAATGTGCTTGAAGGCCAAATAAAATCGTACGAAGAGCAGGCTCGGGAGGCATCCACAGTTGCAGAAACTCGAAAATTTGAGCTGGAAGAGACTTTATTGAAGTTAAAGAATCTAGAAAGTACTGTTGAGGAGCTGCAAACAAGGTCAGGTCACTTTGAAAGAGAAAGTGGAGGGTTGGTTGAGACAAATTTGAAGCTAACTGAGGATCTGGCATTGTACGAGACTAAACTGAGCGATTTGCAAGCAAAACTTTCTGCGACAATTGTTGAGAAGGATGAAACTGTTGAACAGCTTCATGCCTCAAAGAAGGCTATAGAAGATTTGACACAGAAGCTTACCTCTGAAGTGCAGGGACTACAAACTCAGGTTTGCAGCCCAATCTTAAAATACTATGCTAATCAATGATATGATGATTTATTTTTCTTGTAACATACTGAGCTTGATGTTTGTCTTGTTGTAGATTTCTGCCATTATGGAAGAGAATATTAGCCTTAATGAAACATATCAAAATGCTAAGAATGAACTTCAGTCTGTGATATCACAGCTTGAAGCACAATTGAATGAGAAGAAAGCAACTGAAGAAACTTTCAAGTCTGAGATAGAAAGTCTTAAAGCTCAGGCTGCTGAAAAGTTTGCATTGAAAACTCGCATCAAAGAACTTGAAGAATTGTTGGTGAATGTCGAAACTCAATTCAAAGAAGAGGTACTGTTACTGCAGTTCTGCAAGATTTAATAACAAAACTTCAGGGGAAGCAACTGGAAAGAATCTACTCACAGATTGAGAAACCATTCTAACGTTTATGTACTTTTTTGCAGGTTGAAAACGTCAAGGTTTCTGCTGCTGGTAAAGAGGCAGAACTAAATTCACAATTAGAGGATCATGCACATGAAGTCAAGGACCGAAATGCATTATATGAACAAGTGATTCAACTTCAGAGAGAGTTACAGATTGCTCAGACAGCAATTGCTGAACAGGTTAGTGACTGGTTGCAACATTTTATATTCCTAGGCTTCTTTACTGTAAATTCCTTACAAGATTATGGTTGATCAGTTGTTATTTAACATACTTCTAGAAGAAAATTTGTTGCATTTTGTGCCTGAACAAAGTCATGTTTCCTTCTATAATTTTTATGTCTGAATAAGGATTAACCAATATAGGGTGCTGCCCCAAACACATTCATAGTATAGTGAGAGGTTGACAATTGACTTTCCAATGTGACAGAGAGGGGCAGATTCTCAAAAGGACAGTGAGCGAGAGGCAGCTCTGAAGAGTTCTCTTGAAGAGCTTGGAGCTAAGAACAAAGAAGCTGCACTTCTACAGAACAAAGTTGCAGAGCTTGAGCAGAAGTTACAACAAGCTCAGGCTAAACTGAAGGTCAGTTTATATTCCAAAGCTACATCTGTCAACTGCTACAACATTTCTCATCAAACGTATCTGCACTTGAACACTTTGTTTCTCATTCTGCTCCACTTAGCAAAGCTTTTAAATTAGTCTGTTGTGAAATGAAAGAAACAACTCTCTTCGTTCAAATCTTTCAAGAATTTCAGTTTGTTCTAATATTTGAACCCTGTCTTCTGAATGAAAATTTAACTCCGGCTATGTTGGAATAAATGCAGCAGGGCAGCGAGGACACTCCATCAGAAGTGAAGGATGCAGCAGAGATCAAATCCAGAGACATTGGGTCAGTCATTTCGACACCATCAAAACGAAAGAGCAAGAAGTTAGAAGCAGCAGCTCAAACCTCATCTACCAGAGAGATCCCTACCGCACGAGCCGTTGCCTCTCCTGTAATGACCTTCAAGTTTATCATTGGAGTAGCCCTGGTATCTGTGATCATCGGCATAATTCTGGGGAAACGATATTAGGTTTGATATTCTGGGTTTTGGTTTTTGCCTTGTATTAAAGCTGTTTTCTTTTGGGTTATTCCTTTTTCCTTCATACAAGTAAATGCACAGATGAGTGGAAAGCTTTGTTTGTATGCTTTTTCATTCAGGTATTTGAGAATTGGCCAGGGAATTTATTTTCATTCTTATCCCTTGCCTGCATGCAAAGCAAAACTACAGTTGATTCATGTAATTTGTCAAGTTTGTATCTATCTTATATTGCAGATGCTTCCTGGAAACATCGCATAGAATTGATTAAAATTTTGTCCAAGAAAACACAAGTGATATTTGCTGCTGCATTTTTGCTCATGTCCAAGTGATGCTATACAACATATCCTTGGTGCTTCCATTTTCCTTTCTGAAATTCCTGTGCATTATATAAATATTAAAAAGCTCACCAAAAATCAAGCCAATAAAAATTGAAGTTCCGGCCAAACTTTGGTGAGAAATCATTCATGATTCAAAGTTTTTATGATAAATTAAAATACCGCAAGAACCCAAAAAAAAAAAGGAGAATGTATTTCCAGATAAAGTTCACCTTTATCTTATGTTGAAACAGTCTAATCGAGAAATCATTCAGAAATTATTCTCATTTTAATTGCATTAAATTTCATACCCTCAGAAATTATTCTCATTTTAATTGCATTAAATTTCATACCCAGCCACCAACAATAGAACACACAGCAACAAGTATCAAAGCAGAAGAATAATCATTATCATCTCAAAGGAATCAAATAAGATTACCAACAAGTATTATGGGTAAATAGAACAGGAAAAATGGATGGCTTCGTAGAACATTGGAAAATTTACAAAGGATCAAATCAGCATCAGGGGCTCAGCCAAGTGGTTTTCAAGTCCCTTTATTTGCCTGCCCACCCGAGTTCAAATCCTGGGTAGGTTAGAGGCCTACAAATCGATTTGGATTTCGCCCACCAGCTCTCTCAAAAAAAAATCTAATTATTCATTTTAAGCTACAAGAAATAAATGCGTAAAACAACTTCAGAATCAGATAAAAATCATGAATTGCTAAGTAAGATGCCTAATGTCTTTTATTCTGCAAAACAGATTGCAGCCTTGAATGAAATTCTCTGGACTCCTGCAGTAAAGCCTGATCTCCCCTTTGCTGTGCTCTTATATGGCAATAAAGACTTTTTGCTCATACGTTTCTGCAAAATCTCACTAATCAAAAGCTTGACGGTCCATAAATTAGCTGACATCTGAAAGGAAGATTGTTGGAACCCTTTTGATAAAATAAGAAACATCAACCCAGATAATAACTAGAATATGCTAGAATATCATGAATAAAAATGGTTATTCAAATGAGACCAAATTCAATAGATTAGTATATGACAGTTTCTTTTGGGACCAAAAAGAGAGAAATATATGCCACCAATATGGCGATTAACCATGTCTACAGTTTAGATTAGAATCTATACATACATAAAATATAAGTTCTCACTGTATGAATTGAAATAAATCACCTCAGGCACAATGTGAAGATCAGCAGACGCATGCATTTCTCTGCTTTCACCGCCAAATGTGGCTGGAACATGTACCTTTGTAGATACTGAAGTTCACTACAATGACAGATCATACCTGAAAGTGCAAAAAAGCATGGTTCAAAACCAAAAGCCACTCCAACAATTAAGAGTAACATTGGCCTCTAACAGCTGCACTAACCTTAGACATGATAAATCGTATTTGGAGGCTTGGGGAATCCAACATAAATGGCATACAGAGTAAAAGCAGCAAGTCCCTTACAGAAGGCAAAGCTACAGAAGTTTGGTCCCCATTAAAAATCTGAATAGCTGATCCATTTGTGCTTGAGTTCCACACTTCATTTTTATGCTTACTCAAGAAACGGTTTACTTTTTTATGAGGAGGTAGCAGCAACTGCAAGCAGAATATAGTTTTTCTTTACAGCTACAGTTCTTGACCAAGGGTACTTCTAGCTGATGCACTCTTTATGCCATACATTTGACAAGTTTGTGATTACTCACAGAATTTTGATCAGTTAAGTGCCTGTTCTCTGACTCACTCAAACTAGAGTCATCAGGTACCCACCCATTATTTATCATACTCCTAAATATCTTTGCTGCTTCATCTATTTCTCCAGCTTTATGAAAACTATTGAGTAGACCACTACATGTACTAAGGCAGGGCTTAACCTCATGCTGCTTCATCTCCTCAAGCAGCTTTGAAACTTCAGAAAGATCTCCTTTCTTGCAAAGAGCATCTATTAATGAATCATAAGCACTACCCTTTGACAGCAAACCCTTCCGCAACATCTCATCTCGCAACTTAAAAGCCTCAGTTAAGTTATCATTCTTGCAATGAGCATCAATTACAATATCATAAGCTGCTTCATCCGGTTTGATACCCTTTGCCAGCATATCCTCATATAATGTGAAAACCTCAGTCTCCATCCCTATTTTGTGGTAACCTTGCATAAGTGATGTGTAAGTGACCACATCCGGCATAATCTCTCTCTTCTGCATATCCAAAAAGAGCAGGTTAGCCTCCTTCATCTTCCCCACCTTGCAATGCCAATCAATCACAGTAGTGTAAGTCACATGATCGGGTAATATTTGCTTTTCAATCATTCCCTGTAGCAAAGAAAAAGCTTCCTGCAGCTTCCAAGACTTGCAAAATCCATCAATTAAAATATTATACGATAATGTAGTAGCAAAACCCTTCTTCACCATTTCATGAAACAAGTTGAATGCCTTCTCCATATCTGCTTCCCTGCAACACCCATGGAGAAGGGCATTGTACACAAAATCGTGTGGTTCAACCCCTTTTGATAGCATCTCATTAAATATATTGAAACCCTCAGTCACATCCCCCGCTTTGCAGTAACCATCAATCAAGGTGGAGTAGGTTACTTTGTCAGGTGCCAACCCCTTTTCTTGAATGCTATCAAACAATTGTCTGGCTCCTTGAACATCTCCTAACTTGCATAGTCCATCCATCAATATGTTGACAATAAAAATATTAGGATCAATACCATTAAAATGCATCTCATCGTAAACTTGAAAAGCTTTCTCCATCTCAGCTTGTTTACAAAATCCGGAGATAACAGAACTATAGGTGACAAGATCGGGAACCAAACACCTTTCTTTCATCTGTGAGACGATCTCAAAGGCCTCCTTAGTTTTCCCATTATTAGCCAGGCCATTTATCAAGACACTATAGGTTTGCACATCTGGAAGCACCCTCAGCCCAAGTATGCATTTGAATGTTGCAAGAGCTTTCACTAAGTTACCTGCTTTTAAGTGCCCACCAATCAAGACAGTGTAAACAAGATTATTCGGTAGCAAACCACGATTAAGCATCTCATCGAAATACATTGCTGCTTCCTTCATTTTTCCTTCCTTACTAAATCCACAGATTAAGGCCCCATAAGTAACAGCATCAGGGATTAGACCCCTCTCAGAAATCTCAAAAAAACATGCTGTAGCTTCTTCCATCTTCCCAGCTTTGCTAAGGCATGTCAAGATGGGATTATAGCAGAATAAATCAGGTGCAAATCCTTTGTCACTCATCCCGTCTAAAATCTCTCTTGCCTCCTCAATCCTACCCTCACGAGCGTAACCCACAATAAGATTTCTGTATATCGCAGTACTTGGCTTGAAGCCACCAGCAAGTATCTTCTTAAAAATGTCTTTAGCTAAGGTTTTCTTAAAAAGATCCTTACAGTTGCGTAATACATTAATAATTGTCAAATTCTTCCCGTCCATTTCAGAAAGTAGCTCTAATACCCTGCCCGTATTATGCTCCCTGCAGTATCCCTCAATCAACGAACAATAAGTTTGGCAGTTTGGTTGCAAGCCCATCTTTATCATCTCATCCACAACCGCAACTGCCTTCTCCATCTTCCCATACTTACAAGTCCAATGAACAAGCGAATTGTATGTCATCAAATTTAGCTGCATACCACAAGAAACCATCTCATCCTTCATTCTGAAAACCTCATCAATATTTTCTTCCATCGCGAACCCATGAATCAAAGCAGAATACACAGCATAATGAGGCTCCAAACCCAATTGAGTAATCTCTTGCAACATCAATTTTGCATCTTCCATTTTTCTCCCTCTGCAAAGCATCTCAATGATCATCCTGTAAGTATACGTATCCGGGACTAATCCCTTTTCAACCATAGACTTTTTCAGCTCAAACACTTCAGCCATAGCTCCAACTCGGCAAAAGCCTCCAATCACCACATTGAAAATAAACACATCAGGACTGCATCCCTTCTCATCCATCTCACTAAGTACCCTTTTTGCACTCTTCAAATCCCCAAGCTCACAAAATGCGCTAGCCAAATTCGTATATGTAAATGCATCAAAATCCATTTTTGCACCCAGCATTCCATCATAAACCTTCCAAAACAACTCCAGCCTATTGCCCTTCAACAAATAATTCAACAATGAATTACAACATCTCAAACTAGGCAAAATCCCACCATTCTTCAAACCCAAAAATGTATCCACTGCCTCACTAACCATATCCTTCTTCCGATAACTATCGATCAATTGAGTAATCTCTTGCAACACCAATTTTCCATCTTCCATTTTCCTCCCTCTGCAAAGCATATCAATGATCATCCTGTAAGTATTTGTATCCGGGACTAATCCCTTTTCAACCATAGACTTTTTCAGCTCAAACACTTCAGCCATAGCTCCAACTCGGCAAAAGCCTCCAATCACCACATTGAAAATAAACACATCAGGACTGCATCCCTTCTCATCCATCTCACTAAGTACCCTTTTTGCACTCTTCAAATCCCCAACCTTACAAAATGCGCTAGCCAAATTCGTATATGTATATGCATCAAAATCCATTTTTGCACCCAGCATTCCATCATAAACCTTCCAAAACAACTCCAGCCTATTGCCCTTCAACAAATAATTCAACAATGAATTACAACATCTCAAACTAGGCAAAATCCCACCGTTCTTCAAACCCAAAAATGTATCCACTGCCTCACTAACCATATCCTTCTTCCGATAACTATCGATCAATATATCGAAGACCATAGCATTAGAACCCACATTACTTCTAAAGCAACAAATAATCGAATTCAAAATCGCAGAACAAGGCCTTGGGGTGATTATCATTTTATTCAAAACACCATTAGCATGACCAAAAAGATTATTATTACAAAGCATAACAGCAAGAATAGCAAAAGAATCCAACAATTGTGGGATACGAAGTTTACAGTTGGACCAATAGAAGAAATCGGCGAGCCGTTGGGGGTTACCAACTTGGTTTTCAACGAGCACAGATCGAACCACATCTGGGTTTAGCTTATTGGGTATTTTCAAATTCTTTATAAGAGTCTGCCAGTTGTTTTCTTTGAGAAAAATCGAAACTTTCCAAGAAAGCCGTTGAATTTCATCAGTATTGGAGCTGAAATCATCAACTAATCTGATTGGTTTAGTAGCTCTGTAATTACGAACATATTGATCCGTGAACAGAAATGGGTATCTTCGAATCAACCTATCCATCACTTGCTCTTTTCTTATATCAATTTGATTCTCAAATCAAAATGAAAAACACCTTTTTCCCTCTATCTCCTTTGATAGTGTCTTTTTTTTTCTCTCTCTCTCTCTATTTGTTCCGCTGGTATAGGCAACTGGTTCCTCTTGCAAAATACTGGTTTTTTTTTTTTTTGGATAAATAGCCCTTATTGAGAGGAATTTCGGAAAAAAACCCCATTTGAAAAACCTGTTTAAAAAACACGAAATGACTTTGTTGTCCTTTATAAACAAGGAAATCTCTATTATGTGTACATTATTTGATTATTTCGTTGACCCAAAGTAGCTAAATTTATTTTGGAACACAAATTGTGGGATCCACATAATTGTGTGGTTCTTATTGATTGTGTATGGTACATTCAATGTAACATAATAAAATCCTGTTGAGAATTACTAATATTTTAGTTAATTTTATTTCGGCAAGGGTGACTGAAGCCTGAAGGCATGAGCAAGGAAGACGCCCCACCAAAAAGTTTAAGTCCCTCCTCTTACTAATAGGACTCTTCGTTTTATAAATAATTAAATTTATTAATAATAAAAATTATATATATATATATCATACCTAAATTTCCTCTGTATATTTATTTTTAAAAAATAAAAATTAATACATAAAATTCTATTAAAAACACTTTGCATCTTAAGAAAACATGAAGTAAAAGCATAAAAAAATTTCAACATTAAACTTATTTTGAGCCATGTTTAACATTAACCTAATTTTCTCTCCATTAGGTGGGTTCCAATCCCAAATTTTCCGCCTCAATTTACTGACTAAAGTTTTTTATTTAAATAATTATTTATTATTTTAATATCTAATTTATAAGTTTTTTTTCCCTGTAAGAAATTATATATATAAAATTAGTGATATTTAGCTGTCTCAATTTATTTCAACAGCCTCCCTCTTCTATTTTTGAATCAATGTCATACTTTATCTTCATCACCACTGAAACAACATTTATTTTTAATTATTTTTAACTTTTTTTTTTCTTTGTAAAATAATTAGGTGTGTATCAAGAAATTAATCCACCATCTTAAAGTACGGAAGCTACTAGATAAATTGAAGAGATCGAATACCAACACTCCATACGTAAATCTTCACTGAAATAATATTATATTTAAAATAATATAAATTTCTTGATATTTTGGGCCACACACATGCTGAATATGCGGCTCTTGTGTTGGGCCTCAGTCCACCAGCCGAAATCATATTATACTCTTTATCTTATGTAAGTTAATTATAGCTTTATTTAATGTGATTTATTCTTTAAAAAATTGTTTCTCAGAACTTTTGAGAGGTTGTACTATTATGAAATATGTTTTTTTTTTAATTATAAAAAAAAAAAAAAAAAAAAAAAACAGAGCTTCCATTTTCTAATTGAGGTTACATCACAATATCACATTCACACGTGTGGACTCATTCGTTCGGCTACAGCAACGTCATCGTGACTCACCATGAGCTACGCGATTTTGTCGTCAGTCTTGGTTTCTACTTTCTTCTTCCATTTCTATTCTTCAATTTTTGTTTTGAAACAAAATTCAATTAAACACTTAAATGAAATATTCTTTTAATAAAACTTTTATACCCACCCCATTTTATAATTTTAAATTTTATATCCTAATTTTTAATTATAAATAATTTTTTAAATAATTTTTTAAATAATTTTTTTTTTAATTTTAATGATTTTTAGTGTAGAGATATAAAGTATGTAAAATATTTAAAGACTGTACGATTTGTATGTATTTTATAATAGAACTCAAAAGAGATACTTTTTTCTAAGGTGAAATTTTATAGGAAGAGATTAATTTTAATATATGAGTTTGTATTTTATAAATTAAATTAAGAGTACTTTAAGAAATAAGATTCAAAAGGATTGTTGTAAAAATTTTAGAAGGGTGTTAAAAGCTCCATTCTATGATCACTAATCCCTCAAGGGAAAATGTTTTCACTCTAGAGCAATATCAATCCACTTACTAAGTCCACCTTCCAACATCACTTTTGTATTGCAAAATACTCCAAATTTTACTAGTTGATTATACTCAGTGTTCACTATGTTAGGATACTCTAAATGCACATGGTTAATATATGATATTTTAAATTTTTAAATGGAAATAATTTCATTGATATTTTTCTCTTATAAGCACTACACATCCACACAGATTTGAAGTAATTTATACTTATGGTTGATAATAATTGGTACCAAAGTAGACACAACTTTTAATATGCAATCAAACGCATCATGTCGAGTAAAACCGTTGAAATTTTATAACCATCTAAACAAATAGAATGATTTGACAGAATTTTATCTATAAAATATAAGATTAAACTTTGTCATAAAAAGATAGATTCAGAAAGTCACCAAATTAAAAAATAAAAAATCGTTGTGGACATTGTTTATAGAGAATGATGGAATATCAAACCTTGCAACTTCATTTGAGGGAGTATCGTGTGAAATACAAATAATAATGATAATAATAATAACACTAATTAATATTTAATTACATGTAAGGTCGGACCCGAAAATGACAAAGCTCGATACTAACATCAACATAAATTTAAAAGAGACTACAAGATTTAGGAATATATTTTGTTGTTTCCATCCAAAAATTCATTTCCAATCAACCCAAAACCAAAGCTTAAGTAAAAAGTTAAAAACAAACACACACATATCGAATATTAAAGAGAAAAAATTATTTAAGAAAAAAACTAAGAAACAGTCAATAACTGAACTTCATATCAGCATTTACAATTACAAATCCACTACAACACCTACAAATTATGGGATTATTTAAAATAAATGTAAATACAAATATTATTGTTTTTTTGTGAATAAAGAAGAGAATTCCACTTGATCAATTGATTAATCTTCCAAAGATATGTTTAGGACTGCCGTGCTTCACCATAAACTTTGATTTTAACTTGACACCTCACAATTCTATTGAGTTAAAAGCCACAGAGCCGCGGTCTCGAATGTACTTTGAAGTCTTATAAGAAAACCAAACATCCCCAAAATCCAACGTTTGATCATCATCATGTCAAGCGCGTACAAAATTCTTTCTTTTGATAATACCGATGAATTCAGATCAAATCATCAATCATTGATTCAATCGGACGGCTGCCAGGCCGAGGCAGTCAACAAGGACAAATCTTTCCAGCCCAATTTCAAGCACCCATTTTCCTCGACCAAAGTATATCCTTTCCAAGGAAACATCCCAAGCAGCAAGCTAGCTTGAGCTGCCGGGTTACCACTCAGAGAAACGGGTCTGAATCCGACCCGTTTCAACTCCTCCCCCCATCTCTCCACTTTCACCTCACCCGTCCTCTTGGGCCCACCAACCGCCACTATGTTCCTAATTTCACATCCAAACAACTGCTGCTCCACCGTATGCCTTTCTATACTGTCAGCGCCCAGTCCGTCCCCCAGCGCGTCGAACAACGCGCTGTAATAATGTAAAGCCTCAACGAACCGTCCCAAAAAACTGCCACCGTGGCTTAAATCTTGTTCAACGATCGTAATCAGCTTCGGCCTCAGCAGAGTCAACATTCTCAACGTCCCTAAATCACTCCCCGTTATGTCGTACAAGCAATGATGCATCCAATGGACCACAATTGTTTCCCCAGGTCTCACCCCGAGTTGACTCACGTCGATTATGTTCCCAATTTTGCCCTCCAGCGGATTAAAATCGAACGGCAAGCCGAGTGACATGGCAAAGTCAGCGAGTCGTCTCCCAGTCGATTCGAGTAACTCGGATGAAGATCCGAACCCGGTTATTCTCATGGAGCGGATCTTTTTAGACCGGGATACGAGGATGTGGAACAATCCTGGCCATTGAAGGCCTTGCATAATGTCCAGATCGATGATGTGGACACAATCTGCACCGTCCAATGCTTGAAAAATCGCTTGATTGGCGGTGAAATGAGAGAACTTGATCAACGGACAGATGGAATTGTATGATTGCAAGGCGTTGAATATCTTCTGAGACTGGGATAACGTCAACGATTTCGTGGTGAGGGGCGAGTAAGTTCCCAAACAAGAACTGACAACACGCGCCTGTAGCGCGTGGGCGAAGTAAGCACCGACGCGTTCCGGCGAAGAAACGAACGGAGACGATAGCTCGGATATCTCTGGAAGAAGATCAGTGGCGTCGTCGAGATTGTCCATGGCGACGCATTCAGCGCACTGTAGCAAGAGTCCTAAGAGTCTCAAGCCTGCTGACTCGCCTTCCATCACGACGACGTCGTGCTGTTCAGCTTCCTCTTCTTGCTCTTGTAGTTTTTGTTCCTGTTCGATCACGTTAGCTCGTTTGGCAACGGCTCTCGAAGGATCGCCGTTGGGGTTGTCGTCGTCGTCGTCGCGGTCCACGCGCTTGGATTTCATCGCGGTGGAGGAATTGATTGGAGACTGAGGTACTACTAAGCTTTGAAGCATGATAATAAAACTGATTGAAAGTGCTTGATTGATATATTGAAAGTGGCGGGTTAATTCGATAATTGAGATTCGAAAAGCGAAGAGCTTTTGAGAGAAAATGGACAAATCCTCGCAAAGAAACAAAGAGACTAAGGAACAGAGAATCCAGAGCTGTGTGTCAGACCACGAGAAAGTAGAATTGAAAATAACAACAATAATTAGAAGATAAGAACTGAGCAATTCATTTGTGTTTGGGGAGAGGGAAAGTGAGGGAAAATTGGGAGGAAAGTTGAAATACTTTTTAGCTCAGAATAGAGATGACGACAGAGGGAGGGAGGGAAAATGAATAAATGTAAAACGATGATTTTTTTTTTTTTTTTTTTTACGTCGTTAGGTACTCCGTTTGGGAGTGTCGTTAAGTCCGTTCGCTTGTGGGAAAACGTTAGATTTAAGGGATTTAATTAAGTGATTAATTATATGAGTTAATACTTAATTGCGTCATCTTTTGGATTCTAAGGATACGTGTCATGGATAAAATTAAGGGAATAAGGGATCAAATTTTGTCTTTATGTTTAAGATATCGATATCACTAATTAATATAATCTTATTATTGTTTACATGATTAGTGGGGTAATCCCTCATTATAAAATATTTGAAGCACAGTTAATCCATAAGCACCAATCATCCCCGGTCGTTACTAAGCAAAAGCTTGCAAAAAAATTAATAATTTCTGTTAGTTCAATAAATGAAGAGATTTATTTTGAATTAATTAGACATAATAGATGGTTAAAAGATTTCAATCAATTGCGCGACTGTGCGTGTGGTGATTTATTGGGCTGTGTTGTGAGCCCAAAATTCCGCCTGCCCAACTAGATTGGGACTCAATGTATGGTTAATAATATTTGTGGCTAAATCCAAAAAAAAAAAAAAAAAAGAAGAAAAAAATAAAAAGAAAGCGGGTACAACGACGATTGTCAAGGAAAACTATCATGGTGGTCTGCGAATTGCTATATTATCTTTAGATCACAAGCAGCGACAGGCAAACCACAAACATCGTTTGCCTATCCAAAACCAAAAGTGGGTTCAATCATTGTTTGCTTTACTGTATTATTAGTTTTCCTTTCGAGGTATCTTTCGTTTCAAATAATAATCGGCATAGATCCTTCAATTCAAACGAGAGGGTGTCATTTGCTTTGCCACTCAAAAATGACCGCACTTGATCGTTCGAAGACCAATTCTACGGTGAATCTTAGCATATCTTGTCTGAGTGGTAAGGACGATTTAGAATCTGTGGCAGCTGTCGGGCTGTCAAATACCAATCTTGAAAAATAATCAGCACATGCTACGATAACATCATCGGCAACATAGAGATCCCAATTTACTTCTATCTTGACTTCAGAATTTTATTTGAAGGAAGTGTAATGCCTATGAATGAATCAGTTGCTGACAAAAAGATGTCAAATGACACCTTTAAATTTGCTGGCTGATAAACATGCATTATCAGTCTACAGTCTATTTGAGGAATGATCAAAAAAATTTTAACGGGTTCATAAATAACCCAACGCGATCAAAACATTAAATCCAGGCTGATGATACAGAGCAAAACGCAAATGAAATCCAAAGCCAAGAAATGCTTTTAAACTGACACATATATAATCAATTACACACAAATCAATTCATAAAACATTAAACTTTGTAAAATAACTAGAAAATTGTTATGAGGCTTGAGTAGATCAACAAAGCAGAACCAGTCAGGGACCTTAATGACCAAATGCAGATCAACTTCAAATTAAAAAACACCAAAAAGTATATGCTATTTGAAATAATCAAAACTGCTGCCATAAATATATAGGAATGATAAACAAGCATATAATTGTTTCCTCTCCTTACAACCATTTGTATGATGAGGTCTGTAACTTAGCACAGCATAAGCAAAACAAAATATACATGCCCGGATAATAATAAAGCAATTCTCAAATCAGCAGAGCTGCAGTAACCATCTTAAACTCATAGAGGAGCAAACACAGGCCCTTAGGTAAACATGTGATTCTTGCACATACATGCACATGCTTATAGGTTTTGGACAGCTGTAAAAAGCTCCAGCACCGAGTATTTGGTAAACACATGCTGCTACAGTTTGGATGATAAGCTAATTTTATCCCAAAATTGTACTATAACATACCTATGATGTTGTCATTACTATTATCATCAAATTATTATTTTAAAGTAATACTTATCACAAATTATCAATTTTCATTTGTAACTACAATGCCTTAATACCAAACGGGATCTTAAACTTGATAGCATGTGGACTGAGCATCAAGCAAACACAGCTCAGTTCCTAGAACTCAGTATTCATCTCAAATCCTTAGAAACTGCACAAGTAGTTGACTTTGTTATAGACAAGCTTGGCTTGTGTAGAATAAAAATGCAAACCAAGCAGAGAACATAAACCTCAGAAACAAAAAAAAGTTGCAAAGTATTAAATACTCATGATGTTGCTCGGCAATTGAACTACTCGATGCGTAAGATTCATCAGCCTTACTTAGGCCAAGTAATAAAACCAATGAGCACTCAACCCAATTCTTCCTACAATCAGCCTATAGGAAATCAATTGTGAAATAACCTATTACGCAATGACATCAACACAATCAAACCCAGAAACCAACATCAAATATCATTTACACAACCCACATTTCCACAATCAGGATGTGAATATATCCAGAACGTTACCAAATCAGCTTGAAAAGACTATAATGGAAGATAACATAAACAAAATAACACCCAATTAAACAAGTCCTAACAGCAAGCAGCATTAATTTATGACGTCTTGAGTAAACATTATAAACCCAATATTATCACATAAAAATAGTACCAGATCCAGAAATAAAATTAAGTTCACAAAAAACTACATAAATCTCAAAATTCGCACTTTAACAACTAAAGCGTTTTCAATAACACAAAATAAAACAAAACAAAAACACAAGTCGTTTTCTTCCTTTGGTTAAAAATCTAAAACCTGAGCTTAGTAAAGAACCAACGATTCTTGCCAGTCTTAAACCTCTCCTCGAGGCGCTTCTTGGTCTCCTTGCAAGCGGTCACCTTCTTGTCCTTGCTCTGGAGGGAATCGGCCGACACGACGTCCTTCAAATCGACGTCGAGAGTGTAGCGCGTGGGCATCAGGTGCTGGTAGTTGACCAACTTGACGAAGGCCTTGACGCGTGACTTCTTCGCTGTCTTCTTCGCCGAGTCCTTGCGGATGACCTTGCCCGGGTACTTCTTTATCCCCGCTACCAAACAGTGCCCGTACGCCCTCTCGCGGGTCCCGTCGTCGAACGACTTCACGATCACCGCCTTCCGGCCGGCGTAACGGCCCTGAAGAAGGATCACGGCCTTGTTTGGTTTCAGAAACTTCACCATTTCAACTCTCGCTCCTCGCGCACCCGCGGCTCTCTCTGGGTTTTTGTGTGTTTGTGCAGGGGCTAGGTCGATTCACAAATGAGGATTTATATATATATCTCAGCTGGCTTTCTGAGAAACCCTAGAAACCCTCGGTGAATTTGGGTATTGGGCTTGTTTTTGTTAGCTCTTGTGGGCTTTTAAAATAGGGTTGGAAAATGGCCTGCGCCCAAATGTAATTTTTTTTTTTTTGCAGATTTAATGAATTAAACCGGAACACAATTCTCCATCTGCCCACTAAAACCACAAACAAAATACGAAATTGTTCATAACTGTTGTACTTACTAAAGTTTGGAAGGTGTTGAGAGCATTGTATGTCTTGAAAAGTGTAATTTATGTTTTTGGTAAATTTTATAATTAAAGTGTCGTTTCATTGTGTAATAATTAATTATAATATAAATTAGTTTGAGGTTGTCTAAACTTCATATCAAACATTTGGAAGATACAAGTATAGTGAAAATAAGATTTAATTGGTGAATCGGAAAACTTGATATTATTAAATATATGATTAATGTCTCGTTTGTGATTGATGTTGGATTACTTGGATAGCTGGAGTATAAAAGTTACAATATTTAATAAAGGGAAAAGGACAAACACACCCTCAACGTTTAGACAAAGGGATAAAAATCCACCATAACGTTTCAAAAAATACATTTATGCCCCAATTCACTAACAGAAACAGTAACTTTTAACATAAATTACCGCTATATCCTTCTAGCATATAAAAAAAATTATACAAGTTTAACTTGTGGTATTAATACCATAAAATTTTATTTAAATTTTAAACTTGTATATTTAACAATTCTCCACATGTTATCATTTAAACTTTTATATTTATAACTAATTTTTTATGTTATTTATTATGGTATTAATTGAAATACAAGTTAACATTAATAACCAATTTTATTTATTTTTATTCTTGAGTAATGAATTAAATTTATCGTCTTGAAGAGGGAATTTGATAAAAATTTAAATAGAGGAATTGAGTAATGAGGGTATATTTATAATTTTATTAATAATATATGAAAAAATTGGATAATCAATAATCTTTTTTATATGCTAGAAGGGTATAACGGTAATTTCAGTTAAACGTTACTGTTTCCGTTAGTGAATAGGGGTGTAAATGTCTTTTTTGAAACGTTAGGAGGATTTTTGTCCCTTTGTCTAAACGTTGGGGGTGTGTTTGTCCTTTTCCCATTTAATAAATACTAGTTATTGTAGATTAGAAGTTGAATTAATTTGATTTTACACTTATAATTTTACACTTATATAATGAAAAATCTATTAATATCTTTACTAATTTTGTTAAAATTATTATTTAATAATTACATTTACTACATACTATTAATTTTTATTTTATAACTACAAGATTTTTTTTCCCAATAAGAGATGTATCTTAAAAGTTACAGTATCTCAATAACAAATAGGACTTAAAGAAGACTTTTAACAAATTAAAATGTAGTCTAACTAATTATTTGATACCACTCTTTAAAAAAATTTATGATTAAAGTGTTGTGATATCTACCAGATTATTTAGTCGGTACAGTAGAAATAATGAAATAAATTATCCTATAAATCGCATCAAATAAACTATTTTCACTTGATGGGTGCAGGTGTCATTTCGTTTCTTTCGCAAAGGTCAGCTTTGACAGTTTTGTTTGGAATTTTGTGTTCGGATTCAAAAGGTTGGAAAGTACACCAAATCGGGCATCTCTTTAGTCTTTACACCAGCGGAGAACGAGTTATTTTCTCTCGAAGCAGTTAGCACTCAATTGAAAATCATTCCTCTGACTCAAAAGCACACGGCATCAATGCTAAAGAATGAGCTTGTATTTCTATCTTTGTTATAGTTGACCAGACGAAGTGAACTTTTCGTAATGAAATTAAATTTTACTAAAACAACGTTGTTACAAAAATTATGTTGGTTGCTCCTTCTTTTTTAAGTTGATGGTTTATAATGCTGATTTAAAAGATTGTGATAGACTTTTGATTATTCATAGGATAAATCCAAAAATATGTTTTTGAAAAATATGTTAAAATCATGATATTTTCATTCTTGTTATGAACGTGCTTTCCATGTGATTGCATGTATGTATGCGTTTGTGTTGGCCCCAAACCAACTCGTTCTTATTTTGTATTGAAAATGTATCTACAATCAAGCATTGATTTAAAGATAAATTAATCAGCCACTGCAGAGAATTAAATACATAGTAAATAAAATTCAAAGTACAAGAACAAGAGTATGTGTATCAAAAGTCTACAGAATGGTATACAAAAATAAGAGTATGTGTATCAAAAGGCTACAGAATGGTATACAAAAATAATAACTCAAGCCACGGGGGCGTTCCTATCATCAAACTAAGGAACAATCTGAACTGTTTTTATTATTATTATTTATACACGTAATATAATAATGGAAATAAAAAAGAATCCCCAAAATCAAACGATCAACCGTGCGTATGTGTGTTCAGAAGCAGGCGTCCAAGGCACAGCAGCAACACAAGCCAGCACAACTGCAAATTAAACCGACCAAATCAGTCACTACACATATGATAGATGTGCGTGTGTATATACATATATACGAATAATTAACATAAGGTGAGGTGAAACACATAAAGATTGCATACCATCCTTTCCAGAAGCCATCACCTCTGGACTTGGTTTCTACGGGGGCATTTTGAGCGTAACCATGATCGCCGTCTTTCGTTGGATAACCTGCCGGTGGTGGCGCCGCCACGTACAGACCCGCCGTTGTAGACGGTGGTGGTGGGGGGTATGCTACTACATATACACAATTACCCAGTTAAGATAAAACATGTAGATTCAAAATTCACAATTTAAAAACTTGGGAACGTAACAACAGGAGGAGAAGTAGGATATGCAGATGATTTAGTTACCTGAGGACTGATTCTGATTGTAGGAGCTCATGCTTGCAGTTGATAGAAGAGAGAAAAGACTGGCAAAGGCAAAGGAAGAAAAATGACAAGTTAGGTGGGAGAAGAAGCTGAAGTTGGAGATATGTTAATTGATGATGATGATGTCGACGAGAGTGGGTGTAAATATGTAAATGTGTGTGAAGTATATGTATTTATAGAAGAAAAATGGCGGAGTGGTTGTTGTTAATTTCTTGGAAGGAGAGTTTAGCGAGGGCGGTCGGTACGCGTCGAAGAAGAATTATTATTTCAATTGAATCCGCAACCAAAGTTATCATAATAATATAAAAAACGTCTCACGGCATCAACTCTAAAGAAAGAAAAGAACCTTCTTCTAAAACTATAAGATAGCAGCAGCCCTACAACCGCCTGCCTGGCCTCTGCTTCTTAATTATTATTATTATTATTTTGCCGAGTACAATCGATGCCTGAATAAGAGTTTAACATTAGATTCATATTTAAATCGATATTAATTTTTAAAACTTAAACGTAAATTTATTTATTTTTTTTTTTTAGTGCATGAGTCGTTGCATCTGAAACAAAAAAGTGGAAACGCGTACCAACCACTCACATAACATCTGTCCGGGATGGAGCCGGATGTTTATGCCAGCAACCTACTTTGAAATGACACGTGGACCACAATTTTGTTCTTGTTTTCAACGTTGTGACGTGAAGAAGCATTTTTTTAAGAAATATTTTACTAGAATATTTTTTTGGGTTGAATCGTTACAATCTAAAGATATTAAATCGTGGGTCTGCGGAGAGTTCCAATTTAATTGTGCTTTCATTTATGGCTATTTGCTGTTCGGGTTTAATTGTTTCTGGCTCCACAAAAATCAATTGAAAGATAAGATTAGCCCTTGTAGGTTCTACCAGTTTCCATTATGGTCCCCAATTTTGTTGTAATTCTTCTTCTTTTCATTACGACTCCCAGCATTGAGGATATGTATGTCTTAAAGTTACAGGTGTTTTATTTAATTTTATATTATTATTTTTTAGATTTGGATATAGATGAAAATTTTCACTTCCTAAATTAACGTCAGTCCTTGTTCTATTAACCATTTAGAACCTGGGTGTTCATAAACTACGTTAAATGCTCTTGTATTTTGTAACGTGCTGACAAAAAAAAAAAAATTGAAAGTATAACAAAAATAGTGCCATATAAATGTAATAAAAAAAATTTTATAGAAAAAATAATTGGTGAGATTGAAACATTTTAGGGTTTGTGTTGTAGACTGACTTAACAAATAAAATCAACGAAAACAACGGTCGGAGAGATACATTTTATAACACAATTGACTAAATTTTTTTCCAATGAATTTGTCCAACTCACATTTCTTTTTTTCTTCAAACGTATTGAATTTTGTGTCGAAAATAAAGAAAACTCATAAATCATCCTCAAATTGTGGAAACGGACTTATTGGCCAGGGGGAAGGTCTCTCCCTCTCGAGATAAAAATAAAAAATAAAAAATAAAAAATTATTTGTTTAAGAAAGAAACCTGCGATTCATTTATTGTTTTTTTTTGAAGTAAAAGCAGCGAATCTGATTTTGAACAAGATGAAGAAAAGGGTGTTAATTGCGTAATTTAATTGGCCAACAGATACATGATTGAAAGGCTTTTAACGAATATAATAAAACACGACTTGTTTTGCAATTTCTTATATTTGACTAGCAAATATGTTGGTAAGTGAAATCTCATCTTGTCATATTATGAATTAGATGCACCAAATCATCCAATTTCATCATCTCAAATCTCTATCTTTTTAATGATAAAAAATCATGTGTGTTAGGCGTTTGCTTAAAACACTGGGGAAAGCCCCACTTGGGTAAATTAGTAATGGCCTCCGATTTCGAAACAAGAAACATGTAGTCCACGATAATTATATATCGAGAAAGTTTTATATGAGATCAGTCACATTATGTTATTAGTTGGTGTCAATCAATTAGAATTAATAAGTGTTACCAATTGATGATTAACTTTTAAATATATAATTACAAAATCTCATAATTTCAAACACTTTAAAATTTAACCAAATAATTGTTAGCAAATTTCGAAATTTATTTTTAAAAAATTGAGTTGACAAAGAAGCTTGTTACGATTTGGAAGACTTAAAATTTGGGCCTTATTAGTCTTTGTCCTAAGTTTGCACGTAATCCAAAACTTTGTGGGCTTCGGTGGGCTTTTGGTATTTTGCCCTTTTTTTTAATAGGCGGTATGCTTGATTTTAGAAATTATTTAATTTTACAAAGTTTGAAAGCAAAATGTGTTCATTCAAAAACTAAACATTATTATTTTTTAAATATGACAGCTAATTTAACTAATTAAAGTCCTGCAATATCAACTAATCTCACTTGAAAAAAAAAGGTGAAAATTACTTTAAACTTATAATCGAAAATATTAAAGCTTTTCAGAATAATTTTAAAATACAAAATTTTTAATGAGAAAAATAACTTATTTAGTTTATCAACAGCCAGTCCCCTCTCCGAAATATGAAAACTAGAAAGAGTTTTAAGTACTTGTTCTCAATGTTCGAATAAAGACAAAGGATTTTACCGCATACACAAAACTCACAAAAAAATTATAAAATAAAAATAAAAATTCAAATAGAAACATTAAATGTATCTGCGATCAAGCATTGATTTAAAGATAAATTAATTAATCAGCCGCTGCAGAAAATTAAATACATAATAAATAAAATGCAAAAGTACAAGAACAAGAGTATGTGCATCAAAAGTCGACAGAATGGTATACAAAAATAATAACTCAAGCCATGGTGGCGTTCCTATCATCAAACTAAGGAACAATCTGATAGAGTGCTGAGTCATGAGCCACGAAGGTCTGATAGGCTACCAAAGCCAAACCCAAAGTCCACTACGTGAAGAGTGCCATGCAAAGCCATTCCCAAAGCCATGCATGAAGTCTCACGTGAGGTTAATGTGTGAATGCCAAATCGGAGCCATGATTTTGGGTTTACTTTGTGAGAGATCGTGCAGAGATTGAGGGGGGATCCAAATCTTGGAAGTTTGCTTTTGATTTATTTTTCAGTTCGAAATATTAGTCAAGTTGTTAGTTTGATATTTGTTGATTGATTCCAGCTAAGATATTGGGTTGGAAATCAAAGTCTTTTGTTATAAATAAGCTCCAGAGATATGAATAAAGGGGAAGAGTATTACTTCTCACCATAAGTAAAAAATATTACTTCTAACAATTGTAATTGTTAGCTACATTTGGCTGGGACCTAACATTGGTATAAGAGCTAGCTATCAATGACGACCAACAAGAAGCGCATCGAACAAATTGAAGCTGATATTGGGAGCTTCCAAAACAAGATGGAACAAATGAAAATTGGAATCAATGACAAGCTGTAGTGTCTGGAGGACACCATGAGCAAATTGGCTGAATTTTTTAGTGCAACCAGAGGCACTGCCAGTCACGGCACTAACGAGCACATTGGATCTTCATTATGAATTCAATGGAACATTCGGATTTTCAAACGGAGGTCGGAATAGGCTGAAACCGTCAAAAAAACTAACTCTGGCACTGTTCATCATCTTGTCCAAATTAAAGTTTTTAACCCTTTCCAAATCCTAATCCTACCATAATCATATTTTGGTCATAAATTTCTCGTATTAAGTCCGTTTTTAACAAATCACATACCGTTGGAAAGCTCTCAAAAAGATCTTTCCAATGATATATCACACATATTGTCAGGTGTCCTAAATCAAAAGATATGATCCATTGAAGTTTCGGGTTTCATATATATTTAGGGTTCATGCAATCTTAACCTTAGGCTAGTTTTAATAATATCAATTTCAAAATTAATCCATTCATATTAAACATTCCAGAACACTTAAAACAACAACATCACAAAAATTAAAAAAAAATCAAGCTTTTCATGAATTAAATCCAACAAATGCACGAATCCAACACAATTCAGGCTCTAATACCAATGAAGAAATTCTTAAAAAAAAAATCAATAGGCCTTACTTTTTTCAAATTATGCAGCGGAATAAATATGTGTTGGATCACATCACTGGTCGAAAAGAAATTACGAGCGGAAATCTTTCTCAAGCCACAATATATTTTCCTTTTACGGATTGTTCAAAGATCTTGTTTTTCTTTTTAATGAATAAAGAAGTAAACCACATCTCCATTGCAATGATTTTGATGGCATGTATATGTAGAAGTTGGGAAGTTGAACACAAATCAACTTCCCTCCCCCAAATGCTTATGGTAACCAACAAGTGGTTATCATGTGTGAGTCGGGTCGGCTCGGCCCATCTTGGGTGCCCACCCGTCCAATAATATGAATAAAAGAGGAGAGTATTCAAACAACAAAAACACTTAGGATATTTCTCCCCATAAGCAGAAAATATTACTTCTAACAATTGTAATTGTTAGCTACATAGGACTGGGACCTAATACAATCTGAACTGTTTTCATTATTATTTATACATGTAATATAATAATGGAAATAAAAAAGAATCCCCAAAATCAAACGATCAACCGTGCGTATGTGTGTTCAGAAGCAAGCGTCCAAGGCACAGCAGCAACACAAGCAAGCAAAACTGCAAATTAAACCGACCAAATCAGTCACTACACATATAATAGATGTGCATATACATATATATATATATACGAATAATTTTAACATAAGGTGAGGTGAAACATAAAGATTGCATACCATCCTTTCCCGGAGCCTCTGGACTTGGTTTCTACGGGGGCATTTTGAGCGTAACCATGATCACCGTCTTTCGTTGGATAACCTGCCGGTGGTGGCGCCGCCACGTATGGACCCGCCGTTGTAGACGGTGGTGGTGGGGGGTATGCTACTACATATACACAATTACCCAGTTAAGATAAAACATGTAGATTCAAAATTCACAATTTAAAAACGTGGGAACGTAACAACAGGAGGAGAAGTAGGACATATAGATGATTTAGTTACCTGAGAACTGATTCTGATTGTAGGAACTCATGCTTGCAATTGATAGAAGAGAGATAAAGATGAAAATTTGTTAATCGAGGATGACAATGAGAGTGCCTGTAAATATGCAAATGCGTGTGATTTATTTGTATTTATAGAAGAAAAATGGCGAAGTGGTTGTTTCTTGGAAGGAGAGTTTCGCGAGGGCGGTCGGTACGAAATTGTTTACAACTGACCAAAATTGTTTCCGATGAATTTGTCCAACTCACATTTATTTCTTCTTCAAACGTATTAAATTTTGAGTTGAACAAGATGAAGAAAAGGGTGTTAAGTTCGTAATTTAATTGGCCAGCAAATATATGATTGAAAGGTTTTAACTTATGTAATAAAACACGACTTGTTTTGGATGTGCACCCAATTTGTTATATTTGATTAGCAAATATGTTGGTAAGTGAAATCTCATCTTGTCATATTATGAATAAGATGCACCAAATCATCCAATTTCATCATCTCAAATCTCTATCTTTTTAATAATACAAAATCATGATTGTTAGGCGTTTGCTTAATTATATTTTGAGAAAGTCTTATATGAGATCAATCACACTAAGCTATTCGTTCGTGTCGGTTGATCAATTAGAATTGATGAGTGTTACTAATTGATGATTAACTTTTAAATACATAATTACAAAATCTCATAATTTCAAGCATTTTAAATTACAAGATTAGGGAGTTGTATTTTTATACAATTGTGTGTCACATTAATTTATATAAAACTAATTGTATATCCTTAATTTTGATTATATGAATAAATTATCATGTCAGTTGATACGATCATAAAAAAATTGTACTTCCAAAATACTTAAGAAGTAATAAATATGTATAAATCCTTTTTTAAAAAAATAAAATAAATCGGTCATCTCATGTGACTCAGTAATTAGTAATTACTGACCAAATAATTGTCAGCAAATATAATAATTTCGAAAATTTTAGTTTTTTAAAAATTGAATTAACAAAGTAAGTTTGTCACGATTTGGAAGACTTCAAAATTTGGGCCTCATTAGGCTTTGTCCTAAGTTTGCACGTAATCCAAACTTCGTGGGCCTCATTGGGCTTTTTGGTAAGTTTGCCTTTTTTTTGGATGGGTGGTAATGCTTGATTTTGGAAATTATTTAATTTTACAAAGTTTAAAAGCAAAATGTATTTATTCAAAAACTAAACATGATTTTTTTTAAATAATTACAAACAATATGAAAGTTTTTTTTATTAGAAGAGACTATTACTCAAGAGAACAATTCATATTATATGAGATTACAACTAATATTTACAAATTAGACTATTACTGAAACTAGTTTACATCAATTCTTAGAAAACTCACCTAGATTTTACCTACTCTAATACTTGAGAGACGTCTACTCCACTCACATTTCGAAAAGAAAAAAATTATTTTCACTCAATTTAAGGAAGGAAATTAAACTCTCACAATTCATTGTAAGAGCTCGAACTCATGACCTCATAATTGTGAGGCTTACGTCAATGTATCAATTAATTTAACTAATTAAAGTCCTAAAATACCAACTTAGTTTTCCATTTTTCACTTAAAAAAAAGGTGAAAATTACTTTAAACTTATAATCGAAAATATTAAAGCTTTTCAGAATAATTTTAATATACAAATTTTTTAATGAGAAAAAATAACTTTTTTACTTTTCAACAGTAAAATATTTTTTAATCATTTAGTTTATCAACAGCTAGTCCCCTCTCCGAGATATGAAAACTAGAAAGAGTTTCCAGAACTTGTTCTCAATGTTTGAATCAAGACAAAGGATTTTACCTCATGGATAAAACTCACAAAAGAAATTATAAAATAAAAATAACAATTCAAATAGAAACAATAAATTACTTAAGTGATTTTTATAATTTTAAAAGGGAAAAATCCAATAAAAATCGTATTAACCCGTGTAAATGACAAAAACAACCTGTAAATGACAAAAACAACATATCTTCAAACTATCCTTACCCGCCGAAGCGAGGAATAGGATATTCCTGGATAGGGATAGGTCACAATAATATCCAGGGATTTGTGGTAATATAAAACCCCCCCTTTTTTTTTTGAAAAGATCTTTTTATTCAGTCCCGATTGTGGCTCGCAGTCGCAGTGAAGGCGAGCTTGACTCTGCTGCTGCAACCAAACGTCCAAAGTCCAAACCCCTCTTTTTTTCCTCTGTAAGTTCCTCGTTCTTGTTAACGTTTTCTGTACCGTCTTATCTTTTGGCAAAGGATATACACGTGTCAGTCTTTGGTGGATAAATGATATAATATTTTTGCTTTTTATCTTGTTCATGCTTGTTTTGGTTGGGGTACTAAGGTTTGTGATGTGGGTTCCTTGGTTTTTGATCATTGGTTTATAGTTTAATGACAAACTTGTGTGAATGCATTAGTTAAGTTTGCTTTCTCTTTTCTTTTTTTTTTTATAATGATAAATTAACAATTAGAGAAAAATTTGTAGCTGATTAGTGATCATGATATGGATACAATCTCAATATGCCATCTTGCTATTATTGCTGAAACGTTTGTAACAGCATCTGCAGTATTATCTATATACACAGAGTTTGGAAGGCAAGATTTAGTTGAGCGAGGGACTACGCAAAGGTTAACAACACTCTTCGGATCATTGTAATTTGGACTGGTATCGCTTGCAATTCAGCAGTTAGGCAAAGGCTATGAAAATGGAGGCCCTTCGTTCAATTCATTCTTTGGACCTCTGGTCTCTTTGTGGAAGAGCATTTTCCTTCACAAGGTGTCTGTTTATTTATTTGTAACCATTTCTATCTTTATTCATAAACTAGGGAGGCAAAAGAAAAAGTAATTAACTTAGTGTTTGTTAACGCCACTTGTTTGGCTTGTTTCAATTAGTCAAAACTAATGCAGTGGGAGATGTGACTAACAGTTAAGTTACTAGAGTTTCAAAATCGTGTGTTAAACCGGAGGTGCTTTTTCTTTTTTTAAAAAAATGCTGCATTTGGCTTTGGAATTACTCAATTTTATAATTAGAATTGGAATTGGTGTATCAAGACAATTTATCTGAATCTTCCAATGAGTTTCTATAAAATATTGTGAAGTTTTCTTACCAGAAGAAACTTTAGCTTAAGTTCTCTTCAATAAATATTAGGTTAATAATTTGATCTATCATGAAGGCAATATTTTGGCTTTGGGAAAACATTGATAGGTTCATTTCTGTTTTCATGGGTTAAACATGGTGAAATCCTATCTGTCCCAGCAAATATCTTTGACAACATCTTTCTTTTGGAGTCCTATTAATGTTTGCCAGAGTCCACATAAATTTATTGCTTATACATTAGATTGTATCTTTAAAAGTGTCTAATAATTGCATTGAATACTTGTGTATATGTTTTATGATTATGTTATGTATTTATGATGTCTCAAAGTAAACTTTCAGGTTGTATTTAGAAGGTTAGTCACTTCTTCTCTTGTTACCTCTCTATCCTGTCTGATTATTCTGAAGTGGACCATCATTCTGAAGTGAACCATCAACTCACTTTTATCTTTATGCAGGAGTCAACCTGCGTTACCCGAGAAACTCTTCTTCTGCCGAGCTAAGTTTGGTAATCAATAACACTTTCACGTGAAAGTATTACACTGGACATTTGCTTCTTTTTCATTTTTTTGGCATGAACATTGTGTTTCTAAATGCTGACAGGTGATTCAGGAGTAAATGGATCCTCCAGCTTACGAGTAGTGCCTTCAACCTTGTTAGCAGCTGAAAAAGAAGAAGCCAAGGCAGTGTTGACATTGTTCTTGAAGAAACAAGGTCTGAGCAAAGGGGTTGCTGCAAGAACCATCAATAAGTCAGACCTTTTCATCGATCACCTTGTCTCAAGGCTTCATTCTGTTCATAAATCTCGATATCTAGTAGGTTCGATTGCAACATGTTACAAATCTTTTGGCTACTGCTTTATCAGTGTCTATGTTTCTTATTTTGTTTGCTTGCCTAATCAAATTTTACTTTCCACTGCAGGAAGAGAGCTCACCACCCTTGAGATCAGGGATGCCCTTACTCCTTACCTTGAGTCTCTTCTTGAGGAGTACGGCAATGTTCTAGTAGATTTAGTTGAGAACTTTCCAAATGCACCACCACCTGCTAAACAAAAGGCACTTGCACCAGTTTCTCCACCTGTTTCCACCCTTGATTCCATGAAGCTAAAAGCAATCTCTCGAGTGAGTGAGTTAGATTCATCTGGAGATCTGCGCCCTCAAATTCTCTATCTCATAGAGCTTGGCATGGATCTTGAAAAGATCAAGTTAATTACTCGCAGATTTCCTGCTTTTTCCTACTACAGCTTGGATGGGAAAATCAAACCAGTCGTTGAGTTTCTTCTTGATCTTGGGATACCAAAAGCACAGATTCCTACAATCCTCGGTAAAAGGCCTCAACTGTGTGGAATTAGTCTCTCTGAAAACCTAATACCCACCATGACTTTTTTAGAAAATTTGGGTGTGGACAAGACACAGTGGGCAAAAATCATACAACGGTTCCCAGCAGTTCTCACCTATAGCCGACAGAAGGTCAAGCAAACTGTGGATTTTCTTTATGAGATGGGCCTCTCGGCCGAGAGCATAGGTAAGGTCTTAACTCGGTGCCCAAACATTATAAGTTATAGTATAGAGGAGAAATTAAGGCCCACGGCTGAGTACTTCCGTTCATTGGGGGTTGATGTTTCTGTTCTTCTCCAGAGATGTCCACAGAGTCTTGGTTGTAGTATTGAGGCCAATCTGAAGCCTGTGACAGAATTTTTCTTGGAAAGAGGATTCACCGTGGAGGAAATTGGGACCATGATTTCCAGATTTGGAGCTCTATATACTTTCAGCTTGACAGAGAACTTGATACCAAAATGGGAGTTCTTTTTGACCATGGATTATGATAAATCAGAGCTGGTTAAGTTCCCTCAGTATTTTGGTTACAGTTTGGAAGAAAGAATTAAACCTCGGTATGCACGTGTGAAGGTACATGGAGTGAAGTTGCTGCTAAATCAAGTCCTATCACTGTCAGGCAGTAACTTTGAAAATGTTTTAAAAAAGAAAATAGAGAAGGCACTTTCAGATGGGGGCCATGAGAATGGCAAGTTAAAAAAATTTGGAATTGGATCCACCTGACTTCTAGGAGACTGCCACTGAATGGTACGTTGGGCAATTGTGATAGATTGTTTTGGAAAAACAGAAAATGTATAGGTTGCATTAGCAGAGAACGGTGTAAGCCACATTTTAGGCCTAACCTCAACAAGCAGAATGGATATGTTGCTGACTTGCTGTGGATTGGTATTTCTCGGTGTACTGACATGAATCTACTGTCGCTTGGTCATTGCTTTTCCCTCCTGCTTTCCTGATTTCTTCACATATAATCATGTAATTTTGTGACAGTTTCCTTAATGCATGGGATTAAAATGAATCATCATGGTTTTTCATTTCTATGGAAATGAGCCAATTTATCTTGGCATGCATTTGTTCTGTTGCTTAGGGTACGTTGCCATGTTTTGGAGACCCTGGAACTTGAATGTAATGGCTGGATCATCATATTTCCTTTCTTTGATCACTTATATTATATCAGGAAGTGGTTCTCTGTTTTGCTTTCAGGTCTAAGAGAGTAAATTACCGTTGGATTGAAAGGTTTAATTATTGAAAATGTATCATCATTCTAGTATCACATATTAGCCTATCCATTGAACGTGGGGCAAAATCCATTTGGGTACATCGAAAACAGCATTCAACATTTATAAATTTTGTGATGCCAGAGAGCATAGGACTGGAAATGACTTAAATATTCATATTCTGCAAACTCTTTTCAAGGTTTAAAAAAAAAAAGAAAAAAGAAGAAAAAAGCGTGTTTATTGGTAGTGTTGATTGTTAAATGTGTCCAATTAAACGCCAATCTCATTCAACAAAAGCTTTTGTTTTTAAAGTTACATGTGAAATTTGCTTCATTTTAGGAAAGGGAAAGCAATGCCTAATTTTGATGGAGAGTACTTTGCTTTTTGATGTGAGGTCTTTCATTTATCTCTTTAATATTGCCTATTAATTAGTTATTAATTGAGAAACTTGCTTCTGTTCAAACTTCACATCATTGTTTTATTCGAATGATTAATTAATCAATGTATATGATTTTACTATTATTATTAAGTACGAGTTATAAACACGAATTTTGTACTAGATTTTTCATCTACAAGTACAATCAAATGGATCTCTAAAAATTAAGTATAAGTTGATAGGTAATTAATTATTTGTCAAACACTTTAATTGATGTACTTTTAAAAATTAAGCAATCTTAAACATATTTTTCATTTTAAAATGAATTATCTTAATATTCACATAATTGATGAATAACATAAGAGAATAATATGTAAGATTCGACAATATTAGAATCGCTCTAAGGTGGAGTATTCTTTCATAACTAGATGACCAAGATTATAATGTATTTTTTTATTATTTATTACTTTACTTGTGTAGTTATGATTCGTGTTTTACCTTATAACAACTTCAAGATAACTATGACCTAATAAATATATTCATTGTTGATTTAATTTAATTTTTTTGATAACGTGCCATTGCAATAATGCAACAATTTTCAATTAGGAGTCAAGAAGAAAGAATGCAAGAAAGACGATACAGGAAATTAAAAAAAAATTCAGGATTTCAATTTTTGAATTATAATTATGAATTTTCTTAAAGCTTAACACACATTATCTCTGATGTCACTCAAATTTGGCTAAGTCAAACTCGATTTAGAAATTTAATATTACCATTAAAAGATTTGACATTATGTTGTTTCGATTCTGACAATTCTGACAACTCTATATTAATACGTAGACACGAGAGTTAGCTGTCAATTAATTAGATATGGAAATAATATTGGAGTTAATCATAATTCAGTTAAATTAATAATAAACCTTGACCAAATTTGTTACAAAATCAAATATTTATAAACTAGATGAGAAATTTAATTATTTTTCAAATCTTCAAATCAATAAAGGGTTCTGTTAAATAAATAAAATTAAAAAAAGAAAAACAAAATGAAAAATGGGTTAGAAAGAGTAAAAATAAAGAAAAGAGAAGTCTATAAAAAAAAGAAAAAAAGAAAAGAGGAGCATTGGAGAAATAGTAAATCCTATTTTTTCATGAAAAATCTCTAGCAGTAACAAAGATATGAGATTTGAACTTTCCGGTAAAGATGAAATTAGTAATGACACTTTTATTTTTTTTTAAAAAGAAAAAATTTGATTAATAGTAGGACTACGAGTCTCAAAAATAACAATATAGGTGTGGTAGACATTTTTCCAACCAAATATAAGAAATCCAACAACGGATAAAATATTTTATTAATACAAACCCTTAAGATACGTCGAACATGAAAAGAGTATCTTAAAGAAAGTAAATGCTACACTTGGAAACTAATTAAACCATAAAGTAAATCCAACTCATCTGGTAATAGGGATAAACCAACCTCTTTAACAAGCTGTAATCCAAAGCACGAAGCCTTAGCCTCAGCCAATTAGATCAGCATTAACTGGGGAAATCCCTTCAGCAATTCCTGCAGCCATCACAAAAACTTCACGCGCACAACAGCATCATAACCCACTTGGGTAATTTTTAAAAACCTCTCCTGAGGTTTGGACTTGTTGCAAGTAGATGGCGATAATTCATTTATTTGTAAAAAATCCACTACCGTCAGTTAATTTTAACATAGACCGTTAGTTGACTGTGCAAAGATAATATTACCCTTAACAATAATTTGTAGACAGAAATAACTAAAAAAAAAACCAAAATTGTTGGCTATTTTATCCTCTTTAAATTATTGATATTTTCTTAAAGTTCATACAAAAAAGATAAAATTAAAAACTTAAAAAATCATCTTTAAATTATTGATATTTTCTTAAAGTTCCTACAAGAAAGATAAAATTAAAAACTTGAAAATGAAATAGTCATAATCTTTACCTATGATATTGTAAATCTTTTGAATTGATAAGGATAAAATTGTTAAAAAATAGGGTTTGTGCTTTTTAAATTATTGATATTTTCTTAAAGTTCATACAAGAAAGATAAAATAAAAAACTTAAAAAATCATCTTTAAATTATTGATATTTTCTTAAAGTTCCTACAAGAAAGATAAAATGCCAGTTAGGGTGAAGTACGTGGCGTTGTTATACCAGAACTACAACAGTTAAGACTGTTCTTAGGACCAGTAGTCCGCAAGCTCGGGTTTCCAGCCGATATACTTTCGCAAAACTTTTAAAACATTTTTCTCGGGTTATACAACCCAAAACAGACTTTCCTTTAGTCTAAAACAGGGTACCAAACCAGATAAGAAATGATCAAAAGTTTTCTGATGCACAGGATCCTTAGAAAAGGCAAGTGCAGAGCATACTTCCTTAGGTTTTCAAAATGAACAGATTTAATTCTTTATTCTTTTTTCCGTTTCTAAAACTTCATTTGCAGAGAGAGAAGAGGGGTTTAGGGAGTCATGGAGAAAAACACACGAGTTTATTTCTTTCAAACTTCTATCTTTGGAATTGACAAGGATAAAATTATTAAAAAATAGGATTTGTGCTTTTTAAATTATTGATATTTTCTTAAAGTTCATACAAGAAAGATAAAATAAAAAACTTAAAAAATCCTCTTTAAATTATTGATATTTCCTTAAAGTTCCTACAAGAAATATAAAATTAAAAACTTGAAAATGAAATAGTCATAATCTTTACCTATGATATTGTAAATCTTTGGAATTGACAAGGATAAAATTGTTAAAAAATAGGGTTTGTGCTTTTCGTGCCAATAATTTTAGTTTTTTTTTTAGTTATGTCAGTCTACAAACTATTGTTAAAGGCAATATTGTCTTTGCACAGTCAACTAACGGTCAATGTTAAAATTAACTGACGGTAGAGGGTTTTTTACAAAAAAACAGATTCTTGTCATCTACTTGCAACAAGTCCAAACCTCAAGGGAGGTTTTTAAAAATTACCCTAACCCACTACCCCTCATTTGCATCAACTGCTGCATCGATACTTTTAATTTTAAATTAATGGTTTGTGTACAACTAGCATGTAGCATGATCCCTTTTTTCTTATTTTAAATGTTACTTTTCGATCTTTTGAAACTTAAATAACTAAATCACGCAGTGATTGATGACTTATATCCATAATTATTATAAGTAAAGAGGTTAGAACGTTAGGCATTTATTTCAAAACAGCTGAACGAAAGGCAAATCAAACCTGCAATTATGAAAATCTGATCCCCTTTTTTCCGTCTAATTATATGTTTAAGGATACTGTCTTATACACATCTTAACTATATGCCCTATGTAAATTATATCAATTTTTTTTTAATGTATTATATACACATAAAATGCAACCAATTCAAATATAATATGACTTATTCCAGTCCTGAATTCGGGTATCATTGCAACTATATGTATATTGATAACATTTATGCACTTTGAACATTTGAACAACAACATTAAGCTGAGATATATATACAAAATCAGTCTTTTACTGCATATGTTCAAACAAGAGAATTATGTAGACAATGTTGATTAATTACAATATGTTATTAAATTATGTTGGTGAATGATATTATTTAGTCTAAAATTCACATGTTAGAATATTTAGACATCTATATTAAAATATTATATAATTAGATAACATTGCATTAAAACTAAATTTTAAAACATTTTGAGACCTGAACTAAAACAAAAAAAAAATTGTTATATGATACAGCATTATGTTAGTGTGGGATTTAGTAATTGTTGTATCTAAATTTATCGATCATGAATTTGATCACTAGATCCTCTGACAAATTAAAATATAATATAAAAAAGAAACCAAAAAAAGTGAAAAAGGAAAAAATAAGGTAAAGAATATATAAAGATAGCCACCTACTCACCGACAAATTGGTGTGCAGTCAAGTGGGTCGAAAGTGAGTTGCATTTAGGCTTTAAATATAAGCACGTGTATGAAAACAATTCACAATTCCTCCATACCTCCATTAAAGTGAATATGCTACAGCTCATTGTTGGCAATTTGCCTAACCTATTTTGTTCCCATTACAGCGTAAACGCTTTGGTCCAATTGGAACACATTAAACATGTGTCATATGCGCCATTTTCCTCTTTACAAATTTGCCTGGAGCTGCACGTATTGAGTCTTTTTCCCTAAAGCAATAATGATAAGTAGTTATGTACTGCCCATAGAGATTTTGTTTCAATTTCCAGCAAATTCTTACATAATTTTCATTAAGAAGTAGCCATGAAGTTAGCTTAATTACACACTATTAAAGAAAATCTCCAAGTTAACACATGCTCAGTTGACTTTAATTTTTCCCTATATAAACCTTGGTGTCTTGGCTACAAACTTCACGAGACAAAAGAAAACAAAACACGAAGGTACATCACTGAGGTTTTGCTTTATTAGCAAGATGGTGAATATGATGTGCACAAAGAAGAAGAACAAGATCTTAATGGTGCCATATCCTGCACAAGGACATGTTACTCCCATGCACAAGCTAGCTTCAATCCTCACCAGCCGCGGATTCGAGCCGATTGTCATCACTCCGGAGTTTATTCACAATCAGATTACATCAAGCATGGATCCTCGGAGTGAGATTTCTTGCATGTCGATACCGGATGGATTGGAGAAGAATGAACCAAAGGACTTTTTTGCCATAGAAAAAGTCATAGAAAATATCATGCCTATTCATTTAGAGCGGCTTATTAACAAAATTAATGAAGATGGGAGAGTTGCATGTGTTGTTGTTGATTTGCTAGCGTCATCGGCCATCGGAGTTGCTTGTCGATGCGGGGTCCCGGCCGCTGGATTCTGGCCAGCCATGCTTGCTACTTACTGTTTGATTGATGCAATTCCAGAGATGATCAAATCCGGCTATATTTCTGATACTGGTAAGTTTGACTTCCATAGTTAATCATATCTCTTCTTTCTCGAATATTTGATTTTCCTATTTTTGCATTAATTCTTTAATTTTTTCCTTTTGTATCTTGGATTTTGTAAAAACTCCGGCACATGCACTTTTTTTTTTTATTTGAACAAAATAATTAACTAAGCCTGTTTGTTGGGTCAACTGCATGGATGAGAGAATTACTATGCAAACTTGTTCTAGTAAATACAGAGGAAATATCCTAATGAATTAATAATCATTTTAATCAGTAATGTTGTGGTGAAGATGAAACCTAATTACAGTACTCATCTTTCGATGTTTTAATTTTTTTTAAATAAAGAAATTACTTTATTTATTTGAACTTCTAAGTTGGCAGTGAGCATAACAAGAGACAGAAGTATCCTTTTTTAATAAACCAAATCTTACTCAATCTCTATACATAGGATATTCAATTGCAAGATTTAATTTAATTATTTCACTTCCATATTCAGAGAAAAAACAAAATTATTTCACTTCACGAGATTTTCACTAATTGAATCCATTAATACGAAGCACCTACCATATAGGATAAGCATTTTTGGTGCTTTCTCTGTCAAACAACAGTTATGATAAGTGGATTGACTGATAATTAGAATTAATTAATCAAAAAACCAATAGGAGGGAGCATTTTTTTTTTCTTTTTTATTCTTAATGGACAAGCCTCCTGAAGGACCACATTGCTCTGACATGTGTTTCGTTCGTTCAATCAAAATATATTCGTTAGTTCCTTTTCTCTGGATGATGATGATGATGATAATTTAAAATACACGTGTAGTTGCAATGTTTCCATTCCAAATTCTAAAGTGGCGGAATATTCAAAGTCAAAAGTACTCCAATCCTTGCAAGTCGTCTATCTTTTTCTTTTTGTAAATATATGATTCAAATTTTGATATTCTAATTGATGCGGCATGCAGCTTGATAATGTATGATTTTCGCAATATTATTACATATATAGTTTAAGTGTATTCAAACTAATGTAAAACACGACGTGGCATTATCATTGACTGCTATTTGTTAAATTATTATTTACTATCTTATCTTCTTACTATAGCTGTCACATGAAATTATAAACATCATATGTATATATGATATGAATATGTGCTATTTATACTTTTAGAATAAGAATTGGAGATGTATTCGTACTTATATGTAAGATTGCTTTATTTAATGATGAATGTTGTCGGCACTGCGTGTGCAGGAAGTCCTCAACATCTGGAAAGCACAGCACGGTTTCTTCCGAATCAGCCTATGCTATCGACTGAAGATCTTCCATGGCTAATTGGAACTCCAGCTGCAAGAAAATCGAGATTTAAGTTTTGGTCAAGGACATTAGAACGATCAAGAAACCTTAAATGGCTGCTGGTAAACTCTTTCCCTGAAGAACACATGGACGACATTAAGCAACAATATCATCACTCAAAAGGGGCCACCCTTTGTCGACCAAAAGTGCTTCTCGTTGGTCCTCTAAGTAAGCATGCAACAATAGCCAAAAACCCTAGCTTATGGGAAGAAGACACGAGCTGCATTGATTGGCTGGACAATCAAAAGCCGAATTCTGTTATTTATATTTCATTTGGGAGTTGGGTTAGTCCCATTGGAGAAGAAAAGGTGAAGACTCTTGCATTGACTCTTGAAGCATTAGGGTTACCATTCATTTGGGTGCTAGGGTTTGCATGGCGAGAAGGGTTACCAGATGGGTATCTAGATAGGGTTTCTAATAGTAGGCAAGGAAAGGTTGTACCGTGGGCCCCGCAGTTGAAGGTGTTGCAGCACAATGCTGTAGGGTTTTATCTCACGCATTGTGGATGGAACTCTACCATGGAAGCCATACAAAGTGGTAAACGGCTTTTATGTTATCCGGTGGCCGGAGATCAGTTTATCAATTGTGCTTACATTGTGAAGATGTGGAAGATTGGGATTAGGGTTAACGGATTTGGAAAGAGAGATATTGAAGATGGGTTGAAGAAATTGAAGGAGGATAGTGAAATGAAGCAGAGGTTGATGAATTTGTATATGAGGACCATGGGAGACGATGGAGCTAGGGCAAGAGTTATGAATAATCTCACAGGCTTTGTTGATGATTTCAGTAAATTGACGAGAAATGATCATCAGTTTCATCTCAAGGACGTTGATCATGATCACCTCTTTAACTTGTGATCATTTTTGTTTTTCCCCTAGTAATTTGCATTATATGAATGATTAGCTGTAGTAATATTTGAATAGCCAAAAAAAAAAAAAATTTGCTTCATATGGGGAGGTGACAGTGTTGATGGCTGTTTCAAATGTGTGAATGGATGTGGGAAATTGGAAGAATCCATTCTCGCTTCTTGTTAAACTTATGTGTCAACGCGCAACTATACCCAAATTTACTGGCCCAATTAATTGAGGCTTATCTTGCTCCAGCCCAGCCCATAACATTTGGCTTCTTAATTTACAGGGGCATAAAAAATACAGGTATTTTAGCGGCACCCTGAAGCTTTTATATCATAACTGGCAAGTCTCCCTGTATCATGTTTATCATAAACCGAATTTTGCGGTTGATTTCCTTATAAATTACACTCTGCCTATTACTCTCCGCATTCTTAGCATTCCTCTTGATGGTATTAAAGTTTGGTTTCGTGGTGATTGTATAAGGATTGCATTCTCTCGTTTGGATAAAGATCATTTCCTTATATAAGTTTTTACGGATTTTTAAAGATTTTGTGTCATGTGTCTTTAAGTAATAATGTATGAGTATGATTTAACTTTTCTATTTTCTTTATTTATGAGCTACCAATTTTTACTCATGAGAAAATCAAATAATGAGAGAATTCTAATCTCACTCGTTTTGTTAAACTCATTTCTTTTACCAAAAAACTCTATTCATCCCATCTTTTTTATTTTTCTCAAAAAATACTTTATCCAATCCAAATAATTAGGAAGATCAAAGTACTTTTTGTTGCGAAAGTATAGGTAAGTAAACTATTTTTATAATTGGCCCCATTTTTTTTGGTTATTTTCATAAATTTTTACTTATTTTCCTTTCATCCAAATTGCATTTCAAATGCAAATACTATTAAGAAAAAGTGTTCTTTGGATAGTTCTGATAATTATGGTCACTCCTAAGCAAGATGGTGGGTAAAACTTAAAAAATAAAAAATAAAAAAGATGGCAGTTCAATCACGCTTTGCCTAGTGCACAAGATAAAATCGACATTGTTAAGATTTAAGACTGATCCCTAGTCCTTATGCGTTGCTCCCGAGTGATGACGAAGGATCGGTCAGTGATCGCAGAACAATAATAATTGGGTTATTTAAAAGTTAAAATCAAGTTTACGACTAAAATTCTATTAAAAAAAAAAAATTACTTCTAAGAACGAAAACAGAGACCGTAACGCGCAAAAGAACATTTTACCTGTCAAAGTCGAAGAAATTTCAAAGTTTAAAGGAAGTTGGTGTTTGGATTCGATGACACGTAAGCATTTTAGATTGTCTTTCTTCTCAAAGCAGTTGCGTATGAATAAACGCTGTAGCATTTAGCTTCTGCGCGTCGGTTTCGTCGTTCTTTGTCAGATAAATTCATTGCGTTTAGTTTAGTCCAAGTTTTACTCAATTTCAAAGCCTTATCTTTTCTTCTTCTTTCTCTCGGCTTCTCCGTTTAAATTATTTCCAAGTTTCGTTTTGCTCTGCGCAAAAGCAAAAGCCATCACAATTGTCTTTATCAGCTACGAAACTGCCTAAATTCCTTCTGTTCATCTCGTTTCCTATCGATATTGGCTTCAAGGTATCGGTTAATTCCTTATCTGTTTATGAATTCCGGTTGTTGCTGTTGCTGCTGCTTTTGTACGATCTGTTAAATAATTGAATCTATTTTGTTTCCTTTGCTCTATTATTCTGTTTTGGTTTTGTGGGTATTGATTCTACTTTGGTGGTGTTAAAAGTAACTAATTAATAAAAAAAATTGAGCAGGTTGATTATATATATTATTGTTGAGATAGCATGACCGAGAGCTCCGGCAATGCGAGTGTTAGTTCCAGTTCAAGTTTGAGCAGCAACTTTCCTGATGCAGAGGATGATCATACGATTGCTAGCATCTTAGCATCGGAGGAAAATGCCAAAGCCGAAGGCCAGCTTGGGAAGAGACTCTCTCACTTGGACTCCATCCCTGTATGAATATGCCTGTTTCCCATAATGTCTCTCTAGCTTTGATGATATATGATTAATTTAATTATAAGTTTTTTGCATTACTTAATTTAGCTATCTAGTGTTGGCATAGAGAGGGACTAGTATGGTAGGCTGTTTTTTGTTCGATTAGTTACACTTCTGGTATAATAGGTGTGTACTCATTGATTCTTTATGTTGGCAGCACACGCCTCGGATCAATGGGGAGATACCTGATGTGAATGATGCATCTTTTGATCACGAGCGGCTGTCTGAAAGGTTTGATTTTTTCTTAAGCTATAAACACTATTCTTTTTGCCTTTTCTTTTTCATAAGGTTTGATAAACCGATGTTGAGTATGCTATGTTTATAAATTGTTGAAACATGGAGCCCTTAGAGCATTATTACTGTAGATATACTTCGACTTGCAACAAAAATCATAGCGTAATTATTCGCTTGTGTCTTGAGCATCAGTTGAAGATTTGGCATTTGCCATTTTATTTATGCGTATGATGGTGAGTTGTCGGTTTTGTTTGCCTTTCAGATTGACTACATATGGATTAGCTGAACTACAAATTGAGGGTGATGGAAATTGCCAGGTTTCCCTTTTACTTTCTTCTTTCATAAATCCCGAATTTTATATGCATAACTAAAAATTGATTTTTTTTGCTAGGATGAATTGGCCTAGTACTTTTGCTATTAATTTATGCTGCTGCTTTCTTTGGTTAATTAGTATTTTCCTTGATTTGTCTTCTGCAATTTGTTTCTGTATTGTGGGACAGTTTCGAGCATTAGCAGACCAGTTGTTTCGCAATCCAGATTACCACAAGCATGTAAGAAAGGAGATTTTCAAGCAGGTATGGCACTAGAACCTAAATGATGGAAACAGTTCCTTTTATCTGGCCGTTTGAGATTAAAATTAGGTTATTTATAGGTTGTGGAAATAATAGCCTGGCTTGTTAATGCCTCAGTCAATACTTGAATTTCTTGAATATCATTTTTGCTGTGTTTGTGTCTCATTTGAATGGACTTTGATTATAAAGCTCGATCAAAACAATATTGCAGGTGTGTAATTGTCTCAGAACATTGTGGGAAAATTATCCCGGGAGGTCCTAAGATTACTAATGTATCTAGCCCCATGCTTGAAAATTATGCCATGGTTTTGTTTGCTTGTATTACTCATATCACACACACATATATTCTTTGCGGTCCTCATTTTCTAGTGATAGAGATGTCTGGTTGTGATGTAATCCCATTATTAATATTCTCCATAACTTTTCCTTACAATTCTTTGTTCTCTTTTTCAGCTGAAGCATTTCAGAAAACTATATGAAGGCTATGTCCCAATGAACTACAAAGGCTACCTGAGGAAAATGAAAAAGTTAGACATCTATTGTGATGCCTATTAATTTTCTGCCCCAAATATTAGGCAGCATGTTGTCATGACACTTGACTAAATGCTAATTCAATTTTTGTGAAAAAAATTTCTATGCCAATAGATCAGGGGAATGGGGAGACCATGTCACTTTACAAGCAGCTGCAGATCGAGTAAGTTGAAATTTCTAACCTTTATGTCTCCTTGGTATGACGAGAAATCTTGGTGGTTTCTAGATAAATCTCGAAGTTCTAGCTTCTAATGCCTCACAATTCTTCAATTTTTAGTTTAATTATCTTGTTGAGAAAATGAATATTAGAAATTATATGGATATAACTCGTTCAATGGAAAACTACTGTGGCCTACCTTCACTGGATTATGTAGTGCCTTACTGCCTAACATTATTTGCTGTAGGATTTATTTTTCATTACGAGTGCATGCAATTGCATTCTGTTTTCTGTGCCGTTCAGTATATTCTAAATGTAATCTTATATGGAGTAGCAAGTCAAAGAACTTGGTAAACTGTCAGCTTTCATGCAAAATCTATTGTTTGATCTTTTCTTCATTGCCAAACCTTCCAGAAAATAAATATCAAGGTTGCCTTAGGGAACAAAAATAAGATACCTGATAAGTAATTGAACAGATTAGCTGTTGGTTGCATCTGAATGCTAGAAGTTATAGGAGGCTAGATACAGCTGATGGAAACTAGAAAGTGAATGGTAGGAGGCTTTGACATCATATTTAGGGTTCTTATTTCTTGGCATCATACTTCAAAGACGATCACATCTGCCATCTCACCATCAGTGCATTACAAATGGCTAGAAACAAGTACAACTGTGCATTTCTTCCTCAAAATATCATGCATACTCATACATTGAAACTAGGTACCCTTAAATGTTCCTCATATTTGGTTTATTGAATCACAGCTGCCACGCTTTCTTACTTGGTTTTTCTTACTTCACTGTTTTATTTAAATCCTTCATTGATTGGAATCCGACCTGTTCAATCATTTCTTCAGTTTCAAGCCAAAATTTGTCTAGTTACCTCATTTCGAGACACCTGCTATGTTGAGATCATTCCAAAAGACAAGAATCCTACCAGAGGTAGATATGATTTCAATATCTTGTATAAATATCATGTACTGGTCTGGGTCTTTAATTTGTCTTTAACTATTCTCTTTATAGAGTTTTGTTATTGTTATTTTTTTAAATAATTTTCAAAGCTTATTTTATTTATTTCTGTGGGTCTATTACTTTCGGTGTTGCTTAGAGCTTTGGCTGAGCTTTTGGAGTGAAGTACACTATAATTCACTGTATGCAACTGGAGGTACATCGAACTATTACATTTGTGTGATTTTCCTCATGTCCGTAACATCTTCTGATTGTCTAACTATAGCTTCATTGTTCTTTGGTATATTTACAGATGTTCCTACTCGGAAACCCAGAAAAAAATATTGGCTTTTCTAGATTTCCAACAATTTGATTACAAGGTCAACTCATACAACCTCTGCCGCTCTGTTATTATTATTATTCTCTGTTCAGTACATCTAAAGTTACAAAAACTACTATTCATGTCAATTAGCTGGACAAAAGGGAAAAAAAGAAAAATACTGAAGTTGATTGAATTAGATCTTTCAGAATTTGTGCTTCAGCTCGTCGTACAGAAAATATTTTCTAGATATTGTTTTGTGCATAAAGAAATGATTGTTCTGTTTCTTAGAGCATGTTTGTAGCTGTTGACCTTGTTCTTTTGTTTAATTTTGGAAGCATAGCAGCAAGGCAAAATTGTTTTGTAAACACCTACTTCTACAGAACAGAAACCTGTCCTATAGTGATGGTTGTTCTCGATTTTAATCAAATATAGGGGTAGTCAATAAAATAAAAAAGAATCTCGAAAGATATCCCATTTGTTTTGTCTCTTGTTATGGAAGCAAGAGATCACAGATTCGTCGAGTCCAAGAGATCAAGGGGTTCAAGCGAGGTGTCATGTAACTAAAAAATAACAATAAGATTTGTTGTGAAATTATTTAATCCAAAAATTATCCCCTTTTTATCCAATTCTACTGTTAAACAACTTGCATAGTGCAACCTCGTGACTTGCATGCATGGCTTGGTTTACAATCAATGGCATTTAATGAAATGAGAAATTCTGTAGATCATGTAGTCAATAGTTATTAATGTCATTAAACTCTGTTATATTAATGTCATTAAGTTCTAACAAATTAATAAATGACAACATTTAGTATATCATTAGTGGATAGTATCCAGATAGAATATTTGACATTATCAAAATTAATGTAATAGGTGTTTTCTTACAATTTATCATCATTAGAGTTTGCTTATAAGTAATAGAGGGGAGCTAACTTGGCACTTTAGAATGCAATTTTCTTCTTAAATATGAAAACCATCAATCTTGTTGTTCAGCTTTTTGTGCTCTCCCTAGTTCTCTCATGCGGTAACTTGTCAGCTTCTACTATGAATCTCTGTTTAAGTCATGCTTAGTTTTGGATATTATACTTATGATCCTCTTAACGGGTGTCCTAAGGCAAAAGTTTAAGATTTTGACATTGTGAAGTGCAAAACATCGTAGGATGTCCTTGAATCTGCATAAAGATTTCTTCTTCGTTTTCATTTTCGATGCTCATTCATTCATTGATTATAGGTACAGTGATATCAGAAGAGAGTTATACGTGTGGGATGCCTCCGATCCATATCATAAATTGCACGAAGCTGGCATGTGTGCAGGCCTGCGTTGAAAAGTATGGAGAAAGTATCAATGGTTGTTGCGTCGACCGCGATACTTGTTGCTGCAATATACAAATGCAGTGATGTATATGTTTTATGCTGTCTTTGCCGATAATTGCATAGAATAAAACTCTAATTTTTTTTGTCTATGTGGGTTTGTTTATTTGGGGGTGAATTTCAGCCACTCACTTGAGCAATTTTTTATTGATTAGAGTTATATATGAAATCTCGCATTAACTTAAACACCCGAAGTCTTTTTAATAAATAATTTTTGAAATGGCTTTAATTTTTCATAATTCACACAAATCGCTTCTCTACTCAGCAATCATGATTTTTATAATGTCACAACTTATTAGTTTGTAGAGATTTTTACTCGATCATGGTTATTTTTGGAGTATTTTTAATAAAGGGGCAAATAGTCAATTTTAAAAGAATTTATTTTCAACATCTTTCAAAAGAAAAGAATTCAAACATGGGTTTAACATAGGTTTTGGAGATATTCATGTAATTGCCAGTAACTAGCCAATTTCAGGCTGTTTTCAATCCTGCAATATTTACTAATAAATATCAAAATTACAGAAGAAAATCTTAAAGACCCAAAAAAAAAAAATAAAGGTGGTTTACACGAGAGAGAGGGTAACTGAATGGAATTTGCGAAAAAAGGAACAAAATTCCTTTGAAAAACCTTAATCCTGAAATGCGCAAGCTCTCAATTGTTGAAGCTTCTTGGACCCATATGTGAAATTGTTGTTACAGAATGTTTTAGCAGTTGTAAGATGACCATTTCGGCGAGAAAAAAGGTATCTTCTTTTCATTTTTTGGTGATCATTTTATATCCAATAATCAATCTTTCAGTATGATTATTTTTTAGTAATTTAATAGCAAAATAATACAGCTATGAGTGTTTTTTTTTTCCCCCTCAAAATTATGCTCAGGATGATGTTCTAACTTCTAAGTGAGAAAGTTATAAATTTTTTTGTAGTGCTTGGATGATTTTTATTTAGACTAAAGATTTTTTTTTATAAAAAATGTTATTTCTTGAAATTGTTTATTTATATAGGTTTTCTTAGTACTGCGATAGACTGAACAAGAGAATCGAGAAGATGGATTGGATTTATGCTTGCCAGAATCCTATTGCATCACATCATGTTTTTACCATTCGAAGAAGTTGTTCAAACTAGTGTGTTGTCTAAAAGATGGAAAGAAGCGAGGGATGCATATCGGAATTTTGAATTCACAGATGCAAGCCATAATGTTAATAGAAATAAAAAAAAAAAGGATACGTTGTGAAGTATATGGAAGAAACTCTGCCGAAGCGTCTTATGCAGGTGCATTAAGAAGTTGACATTTCGCATGGAATTGTCAAATTAGAGATTGTTCTGTATTTTGCGGGCAATAAGAATGTCTTAAATGGCCGCAGCTCAGGAGAAGTGAATGAAAACAAATTTGTATTGATTTTATACTCCATGACTTAATATATGCCTTGCTCCTTGTCTGTTAAGTTTCATTCATAGTTTAGTGGAAGTGAAAAGGTGATATTTTCTAACTTTCTATATCATGCATTGTTTTCCTGCCAAACAATTTGATTTTAATAATTGGTGAATGGCTGTTATTGTAGTGAGATTGCATAATTTTGACCTTAATGCTTTTTTACTGTATCGGTTCTCCTCATATTTATGGTCATCAATGTAGCTATGTGGTTTGCTAGTATATCAGAGACAATTGTTTCTCTAAAACTGGCTTTTGCTTGGGGAATTGGTACCGTCTGGCTGAAATTTCTGGCTAACACACTTGACACAGTAAACATACAAGAGGTCTCTACATGGTTTTCTTCTATTGTGTTGGGGTTATAGGGCTCTAACATCATTTTGTGTGCTTGTTGGTGTAACATTCTTCTGTATAATTCTACTATGTAGTAGTAAGGTTACCTAGGGCATAACTGCCCGGCCCACTAACACAAATATGTGCAGCCCCTCATGTCCACCCATCGTTTAGTGTGGGGCGCTTCCATGGTATAAGAAAATAGAGTTGTACATTAGCTATCAACTTAAGCTTTTTGCTTAATGGTAAGCGCTTGATCTTAAACAGTGGTATCAAAGCGAGGTCATGAGTTCAAGCAGCCTCAAAAGTAATTTTGGGGGAATTGTTGGGGTTATAGGCCCAATATCCTTCTGTGCACTTGTAGGAAGAAGATAAGAAAACAAATTAACACAATATTATACGCCAAATTCGGATTCTCTAGGGAGGAAGCTGAATACTTGCGTTGTGTTGTACTTTTTATTCTTCCAATAAATATCTAGAGCATTTAATAAACTTTCGGTTTGAATCAACTTCTTACTCTAAATAAATCTTACGCACCAATTATAAAATCTCATCATCAATTGACTTGTTAAATTAGAAATATAATTAAAACTAAGAAATAATTATTCCTAATAAATTAGAATCTCACTGAATTACGGAATTAATAAATTAATCCCTTTTACAAAATATGCAATAAATAAAATTTCAATTTAACTAGACTAACCATAAGATGCCAACTCTATAAATAATGGACTTAACATACTGTAAGCATAACACCTCTAGAATTCTTCCAGATACTTATAAGCTCCTTCGTGCTAGTGGAACGTCATCCCAGAACTAGAACTGGAGAAATATGTACCATAAAGACAATTGAAGTTGAGGTTCCTTGGTGGCAATCTTGGTCAATCAACACACCTGACCATGTATATTTGGTGGACTCTTCGCAGTGCTGTTGTTTTTTTATGTCAGGATCTATCAATGATGTCTATTTACGTTTTCTGGTTTAGAGTGTCTACGAAACCAACCATTTTCTCTCACTATACTTTATGACTATTGTTGAGTGTTAGAAAGTGTATATTTATAAAGAAAAAAATTGTCATTTTACACTCCAAGTCTCATTAACATCTTTATTTTATGTATTTAAATTCCTTGTGATTTAATTATGTGTATTTTATTATAATTAAGTATTTTATGTATTTTATGTATTTTAGGGGGCATCATGATCACTTCACAATGAACGAGAGATCAGATAGAAAAACGTACATCAATTTTGAACTCAGAATAGTCGAAAACCTTGGGAGGAGCATAAAAAGATAAACGACATTATTCACATATACGGTACTATTCATGATACTGTTGACGACAACGTTCACGTATGTGGTACGATGATTTGGCATTGACCAATAATGTGGCATCATTCGATTGGACGAATGATATGACATTAACTAATGATGTGACGTTGATCGATGATGTGTCACGATCTTATTGAATTAAAATGCTTATGTGGCGTTGACCGGTGACGTAACATTATATTTGTGGACGGAAAAACGTGCGTACGGTACATGCATATACACGGAATGATAGCCCTCATTCCATTTTCTATCCAATCATAACTTACCACGTGTCGCAATCCTGAGCGTCCAAATTGTTTTAATCTAATGGTCATGATTTACTCATTGTATCTATAAATAGGGGCTCCCCCCTAATTTGGCACTTTTGAATTCATTTTTGAGCTCTATTTTCTGTAATTCTTTCTCTATCTTGTATTTTCTATATTATTTAATAAATTTTTATTTTACCCATAGTTCAATTATGAGTAACTAATTTTCTTTCAAACTTTAGTTGAAGGTGAAGTCTCAACATGTTCTATGGGCTTAATTTGGTAAATTTACTTTCTCTTTCCCTCTAATTTTTGTGGATATTTTGATTTTTCGTCGACAGATAATAATAATCTTATCTAGATATTACACTGATATAACCGTCTCCCTAGTGCAATGTTATTACTATTTGGCACGATAAACACTTAGCACCATATTTATTGGAGTGAGATTCATGAGGAGTGGAAATCTCCTCTTGTGATTTAATTGACACTAATAAAGAATATAAAGCTCATGATGCATGTTGAGTGCAGATCTAAAGACTCAAGTATTTTATTTTAATAGTTTTCGCTTTAATTTATTTCCGTCGTTCTAATTTAAATTTTAGGATAATCTAAATCACTTTCACTACAAATCCAATCACCCATTTAGAAAATTAATTCTACACGCAATTAAAATTTACCTCCTCGTGGGATCGACACTCATCACCGTTGTTTTATTTTACAATAAATTCGTACACTTTCGAATTCAATAAAATTTGTACAATAGCTATCTGTTTTTTTACGGCACTGATAGCTAACCTTTTTACTGAGTATCAGTTGTCGAAGAAGAACTTCGACTGGTGGTGGAGGAAACGTTCTTGAAGATCAATTACTTTACATCAACCCTTTTTTATATAATAGATGTTTAAATTTTATCCATAAATGCTTGCAGGTCTGTGCTCCGAGGGGGATCCGGTGCCATTTACATTTATGTAACCACTACATGACTACAAGCTTCACCCATGGAATTTAGGGGCTCTGTTTACATTCATGGGATATACTGCTTGCTATTGCTACGCTTTGTTCTTGATTCTAGGGGCGGTTAGTTTCTCTGTTGTCGAAAATGGTATACGAGATAATGAATAAGGCTCTGCACTAGGAATGATCATATTATAAGGCATACGAAGGTTATGCAACATCGATGAACTCATCAGAGGACGATAAAGATTTTGAGGCTGCATCCATTTTATCACATGTGATACTTAATTTTTTGATGCACGTTGCCGGTTTAATTGCAAATAAATGTCTGATTCCATTCAGCTGATTTTAATTGATAGTTGCCTGATTTGATTCTCACATTGAAACATGACTATGGATAGTCAGGAATCAGTCCAAATTTTAACCAACCCAAGTTCAGTTGAGTCGTTCGATTTTGGTTTTCTTTTGATTATTTTCAATGAGTTATTTAGATTTTTTTTTTAAATTCAAATTACCTAAAAAAGCTAAATTTAAATTAATTTATTTCTTTATTTTGAATAGAAATTCAAATAAACGTATAAATAATTATTCTATAAAACCCACGATTTCATAATTTATTTTTAGATTTTAATTAAAAATTTTGGACAAAATAATAGGAGTAAGAGTTATAATACACTTTCTTTTTAAGTTTACAAATTCTTTGTCAAAAAAATAATTATAAAGCACAAACACTTATAATACACATTGGCATGATTAAAAATATAAAAAGATAAAAATAAATTACATAGGTCCAATGTGTTTATGATTAACCAATTATAATATGTCATATCACTTTGTATACCATTATTTAGACAAAAATAATTTTATTGTATTTTTTTATACTATTTGTGATTGTATAATTACTTACAAACAATCAATCTAAAAGAAATTGATGTGCTAAAAAATTAATTGAGCAAAAATACCAATAATATATACTTATATTTCTATAGGAGTTAATCTTCGTGTCCTTGTCTTAATACGTTTCACCATGTTATAAACCAAATTCCTTAAAAATTAAGTCAACATATTACTGACGCAAAAGATAGCTTCATTTTTTGGGATTCATTGACCTTATCGAAAATTTAGGTTTAGTCCGAAGAAAAAAAAATTAAATATGATAGTGTGTGATTTCAACAACTGATTTATCTTCAAGAAAAATAAAGAAAGGCTTGCGAACTGTGATTAAAAAAAAAAAAATTCGATTTTGAGTTGTCTGTCAATAATTAAAATATTTTATCTTCATAAAGGAGATTTTCATGATAAATAGCTCATTGAATGACAGAGTTTATCTAGAATATTGATCTTATTAAAGCTTTGAAAGAAGAAACGGGGCATCTGTCCTGACAAGTTGTTATTCCAATATTTAGGATTTAGTTGATTATAAGCACTTTTTCCTCATTTAACACAATATTATGCATAAAATCTTAACTTATTAAGTAATTAAATTAATGGATAAAACTAAATACTGACTTTTTTTAATTAATATTAAAACTAAAAGTTAACCGAACCCACTATATATTACTGCTCTTCAGTCTTCACAATCCATGGGAGATCTACTTCTTTTTTATGTTCACAAATTATTTACAATGAGTTTTTTTTTAAATAATTTGATTTAATAAAAAAAACCCTACTAATTACAATTAGATCTAATATTGTATATAAATTAATTATTAAAAATAAGTTAATAATGGTAGAAATGTCATTTTGTAATTGATTGGCTATTTTAGTTAAAATTAAAGGTAGAAGTTAATGGTTTGTCACTTAATCAAATATTTTTAAAACATGTATCATCTTTTTGAAATATATCAAAATAAATGTCATATGGAGGTGCTTAACTCAAATATAAAAGAAGAAACCAAAAAATTGAGTTGCCGGTGTTGTTTTTGGATTATTGAATAAGGTTACTTAAATGGTGGGCTTATTTTTTGGATTGGAGAATTAAAATCTGGAATGAATTGATTGATTTGTTAAATTATTTATCAATTAAGAGTACAATAATATAGCAAGAAAAAGAGAGAAAAGAAATAAGAGACATAATGTCTAAAGAGGAATTTTATTCAATCTCAAGTGTATATTAAAAAGGAAATAAACCCTCTTTCATAGTCTCATAATAATAAAAATAAAGTAAATGAATACATCATTAGTAATAACTTCTTATGAGATATTGAGAGTTATAGGAGATGAAGAGTTGTTTTGATGAACATCATATTGTTATAATTATTTCATAACACTCTATTTTGGATGTTCATCGAATAAACAAATTTATTATGCTTATATTTGTATTATATTAATTATAATTTAAACCTAAGAAATTGTTTTTAATTTATTCAATTAAGCCAATTTACCTACCATGCTTTCACAACATCGTGATGCAATATAAATTTATATATTATTATATAATTATTATTGAAGTGAATAAAAATTTTTAAAAACATAATTTAAAGAAAGAAACCATAAAAATTAGAATATTGATTAATTCTTTAAAAATAAACACTTATGGTCTACACAATTATTTTATGAGAGGGTTTTTAAAGTGAATTTTCCTTCATTCTCTCATGATGCGATGTGGGTAAGTTTGAGTCTTAACATTATATAGATAGTTTATGAATTACGATTTATGTTAATTTTTAACTATTTTTATGCACATGATTTAAATAATATAAAATATTTGAATTTATTTGGTTGAGTCGGTGATATATTTTGTGCGTATTTAATCAGACACTAAAATGATGTGTAAATTTTGAAGAAGCGACGGGAATTATCCGTAAACTCCATTAATGGGTTTTGATTAAAAAAAAAAAAAATCCATTAATGGGTTTACTGTTACTAAAAATCCATTTATTTTCATCATTTTATCTTATTCCCTAAATAGTTAAAAAAATCATATTAGCAAGCCGTTTAAAGTAATGTCATTATTTCAAATCGAAAATATATTCATGATCCTTCTCGATTAGGCTAACTACAGCTCAAATGTAATAAATTTACTTTGCAAGCAAAATATGATTTGCTACTAGGATTTGCTTATAAATAATAATAAAGAGTGTACTAGGAAATTTATCCTTAAAGATGAAGCCTTCAAATTATTTTCCTCTCCTAGTACTGTGTTTCTTAGTCTTCACGTCCGCTACAGGTAATACAGCCCTTCTACTTATACCAAAAATAATTTCTCTTTTCATTTCGTTTTTCTTCTGAAGTCATTATATTTGATAGATCTGTGGACTTTTCTAATGTCTTTTAATTATTATTTTTTTTTTTTGTGTTTGTTTTTGAGGAAAATAGGTACGGTGCTGGGAAACGATCATCCTTGTGGGAAGCCTTTGATCCACATCATTAATTGCTCAAAGCTGGCCTGTGTTCAGAGCTGTGTTCAAAAATATAATGAAAGTATAAACGGTGCATGCATCGACATGGACAATTGTTGCTGCAATGTACTAATATTAGGATGACTTGCTTTCTGCTCATCTCGGATTTGTTCAACATAATAAAATTAATCTAGTATTTGGTCCCTTTTTTGGGTACCAAATTTAGGTTTTTATCGACCAACCAATGCATTATCTCTGTTGTGGGTTTTCTTATTAATTTCTTCTATTTGGGTACTAAAAATATGTGTATTAAAATTTTTATGAATAAGCCTCACCTAACAATTTATTAGTTAGCTAATGATATATTTTTGTTGAATTTTTTAGAAATAATAATTTTAACAATGCTGTAGATGGATTGATCGAACGCCTCCCTTTTAGTTTAGGGGTGGGCACTGTTCGGTTCGGATCGAAATTAACCAGAATCGATTTAAATTAGTTATTTTATAAAAAGAACTGAATAATAATTGAACTCAATAAAAACCGAACATAAACGGATCTTTTCATATCGGTTCGATTTTTTTTTTGTTTTGGTTCTATTGAGCCCATTTTAAATTTCTAAATTTTTAGCCCATTAGGCCTCATGAATGTAATATTTTTTTTCAACAATTAGTTTATTGTAATTTCATTTCAAATATTAACAATAAATACAAAGTATTCAAAATACATTTTATCACTAATATCTTACTAACTACTAATAAGGTACTTACAAAATATGAAATATTAAGATTTCAAAATACATAACCAAACTCCAATACTCCATCTACATAAATATAATGTTGTAAAGACAAATAAAAATAACAACAATTACAACTTAAGGGTTGTTGCACGGTGGAAGAAGGTGTTGCATGGTGAGCACAAGCTGTTCTTAGGTGGGTGATTTGATTTCGATTTTGATTTTAGCCCTTAGGGTTTGTTTTGGGTGCAGAAATTGTAACACACACACACAAACACACACACACATATATATATCCGTAATTGTGTGCGTGCATGCTTATTTTGGTTATCTTACGCAACCAATTAAAATTTAACGCGTATCGATTTAAATAAAATCTCAAAAATAATCCGGTTTTTTAGTTCAATTGAGTGAACCGAAAATCGAGCTTGTATTTCAATTTTTTTTTACAAATCATATATTTCGGTTATTTTTTAAAATTAAAATCGGTCTGAACGGAACGATTCGGTTTGATTTTTTCTAGAATACAATTTTTTTGCCCAGTCGTACTTTTAGTCTCATATTTTTTGTGTTGAGTTTCTATTTAATTTTATGGGCTGGGATTTTTACTTTAATAACTTATTTTTGTTGGAATCAAACACTTGTATTATATACTCATCAAAAAAAGAAAAAAAAACACTTGCATTATATAAAGTTTTCACAAGAGAAGAGAATGTCAATAGTTTAATACCCGAACCGATTCCATCGCGGGTGACGTGTTACGACCAAAAAAACAAATTAGAAAATTAGGGGAAAAAAACATTTTATACAACTTTTTCAAAATATTTATAAATTTTCTCTGCTTTTTTTTTTTTTTGGGAAATATTTTTCTCTTAGTTCATAAAAAATTACAACTAAATCAAAGTGGATTTGACTTGAACTTTCCACCAGGATCTATGATAATCGTTAGCACAACACAACAAGGCAACTCAGATCTCACCACGTGTACCATTTGCCATATGGCACAATATCATTCGTCATCATCTCTCATTTTTTTTCCACGTTAAACCCTCACTCACGTTCCTGACCGAATCACCATTAAAAACTCCCATACCAAGTTCAATTTTCCCTCACGTTTCTTGTCAACCAAACAGCAAAATTCAGAAAATCAAAAAAAAAAAAAAAAAGAAATTAAATTCACTCCCCTTCCAGAGAATGCGATTTACTAACAACTGGTACCCTTTCTCTTTCTTTTTCGTTTACTTTATATTTCCATAATCTCTTACATTTTCCTTCATCAAATCATTGTCTGTTGTTTCTCGAGAAAAATTTGAGCTAGTAAAAGCAAAACAAATCAATTTAAATTTGTTAGTAATAGTCTTTGTTTGATTACGTGATTTGCAGAAATGAAGAGAATGCTATTGAAATTACTTACATTCTTATCAGTTGCTTCATTGCTCGTAAGTCATTCGCAATCAGCGGTTTCGAGCGTAGATCTAGGCTCAGAATGGCTAAAAGTAGCAGTCGTAAACCTAAAGCCAGGTCAAAGTCCGATTTCAATAGCGATCAACGAGATGTCGAAGCGTAAATCACCAGCTTTAGTCGCATTCCACGAAAGCACTCGTCTTTTAGGCGAAGAAGCTTCCGGAATCATTGCTCGGTATCCTCACCGAGTCTATTCTCAGCTCCGTGACATGATTGGCAAACCGTTCAAGCAAGTCAAGCATTTGATTGACTCGCTATACCTGCCTTTTAACGTTGTCGAAGATTCTAGAGGTGCCGTGAGTTTTAAGATTGACGAGAATAATAATTTCTCTGTTGAGGAGCTGCTAGCCATGGTGTTGAGTTATGCGGTGAATTTGGTGGACACTCATGCTAAACTGGCCGTGAAGGATTTTGTTATTAGTGTGCCACCTTATTTTGGGCAGGCCGAGAGGAAGGGATTAATGCAGGCGGCGGAATTGGCCGGGATGAATGTGCTTTCGTTAGTTAATGAGCATTCTGGCGCTGCTTTGCAGTATGGGATTGATAAAGATTTTTCGAATGAGTCTAGGCATGTTGTGTTTTATGATATGGGTGCAACTACTACTTATGCCGCACTTGTTTATTTCTCTGCTTATAATGCTAAGGTGTATGGCAAGACTGTGTCTGTGAATCAGTTTCAGGTGAGTTGTTTAAATTCCATAATTTATGAAGTTATTTATGCTGATGTGTTAATTTTGAGTAATAATGCTATTTTTAATGTTTCTGCTGCGGATGAAGCTTGATTCAGTTCAGGATTTGATTTGTTCGATGGGGAAGGTCCATTGGATAATTTTGGTTTGCTCCCAATGACATGTTGGAATAATGAACCATTAGCTTAATATTTCACAGAATCACTAAGAGTTATGACTGTGATGGTAGCTTTGAAATGCATTCTTCTTATGGGTAAATGACTTAGTTACTAGTCCTTGGATTTATTACCAGTAAAAGGATATCATTTCTAAGATATTCAATTTATAGACTTTGCTTTCGAATTTCCCTGCTTGTTTTGTGTAGCTTCCTTGAAATGAATGTAAAATGTTCCGTTTTAGTTACCTTATTCGTTTTCTACACTTGATATAAATTGTTTTGTGATATAGGTGTGCATATACTCTTGGTATTGTTTTGGCTTTATCATACATGTTGCTGTTTTTATTTCTCTGTCAACCTTCATTGTACATGGTATTATGTGAAAATGAGTTTGACTGCTCATTATTCCCATAGCATTATCTTTTTCCCACTCCATCGGTGCTCTATATACAATATTTCTGTGCCACTTGTTATGTTCCTGCATATCTAATTAGTTCTTAATGCTAGTTGATATTTGACAATTTTGCAGGTTAAGGATGTTAGATGGGATGCAGAACTTGGCGGTCAGAACATGGAATTACGATTGGTGGAATACTTTGCTGATGAGTTCAATAAACAAGTTGGTAATGGGGTTGATGTGAGGAAGTCTCCCAAGGCCATGGCTAAACTGAAGAAGCAGGTTAAACGTACAAAAGAAATTCTTAGTGCGAACACAATGGCACCAATATCAGTTGAATCCCTCTATGTTGATATAGACTTCAGGTAGGTGGAATTCAAGCATAGTTTTACACTTTGCTGTACGTTTCAAGTTTATTATCAAAATTTATGTGTTCTTTCAATGGGTGAGGAACGGTAGAACATGACAAAAATAGTTTGTCATGTGAGGGATGCATCTTCTCTTACAAGTGCTTTGTTCTTTGATATAGTGCTATAAAACACCTTCTGTCGAACAATAGGGTCAATAGAATGACCAAGACACCTTCTGTCAAACAGTACAGTCAATAGAATGACCCCTGACCGACTGAGCCTTTCATTTTGGATTCCAATTCTTACATGAGATTCCTTTTTCCATTTTTTCTTTCTTCAAATTTACTAGCGGGATTTTCATTTGGTAAACTATTATATGTATATGTATATATAAATGTACTAATCAAACTATATTGGCTTGTTTTTCGTTTTCTTTTGGTTCATGCTGCTGGTAGATATAAATGTTATTTATGGATTTTGGTGCAAAATTTGCTGTGCTGCATGCAGATAATACACTCAAATACACTTACATACATGTATGGGGTTTGTTTTATCTTTCAGGAGCAGCATTACCCGCCAAAAGTTCGAAGAGCTCTGCGAAGATCTGTGGGAAAGATCTCTTGTACCTTTGAGAGAGGTACTTAACTATTCGGGGTTGAAAATGGACGAGATATATGCAGTGGAGTTAATTGGAGGAGGCACTAGAGTGCCAAAGTTGCAGGTTTGCACTATTCTCTTTGTTTTGACAGTTAACCCGAGTATTAAATTATTGAAGTGCGAATATCATGAGGCCTGTAACATATTATGTCCAATTCAATGATAGAAGACTTCAGCTCGATTCAAGAGAAGAATATAATATATGTTTACTTGTTTTAGTCTTAATATTTAATCACTTAGCCTCGAATAAGATATAACTTCATATATTTGCTCTGCGATGATGTAATTTAGTGTTAATAGTTTTGTTTTGTTACTCTTTATACACAAAGATTGTTGTTCTCAAAAGACCTTTTATTTTGAATATTCAGCACAATGACAATCTCATTTGATACCATCTGTAATTTTTCATTTTTCATCATTAGTTATAATATGTTTGATAACTGCATGGTTAAGCAATCTTTGCAATGTTATCTTGTAATATGTTTGAGCTCATTTTTTATTGCAATTTCTGAATATTTGGTATGAATTATATGACACTGGAAAATAATGTTAGGTTGCTAATTTCTTAAATCTGAGCTCTTGTTCCTTTTGACAGGCTAAGCTCCAGGAATATCTTGGAAGGACAGAGCTAGATAGGCATCTTGATGCGGATGAAGCTATAGTTCTTGGTGCATCACTGCTTGCAGCAAATTTAAGTGATGGAATCAAATTGAATCGTAAATTAGGAATGGTTGATGGCTCCTCTTATGGTTTTGTGGTTGAACTAGATGGACCTGAACTTCAGAAAGATGAATCTACAAGGCAGTTACTTGCTCCAAGGATGAAAAAACTCCCCAGTAAGGTAACCAATGCGACATATGGTACCATGCTGTTAGTGGTGTTGAAGTTGGGAAAATAATTTGAACACTTAATTAGTTCTAATAATTTTTTTTTTTTTTTTTTTTTGTATTTGATTATTTGACAGATGTTCAGATCCATTATTCATGCAAAGGATTTTGAGGTTTCGCTTGCATATGAAAGTGAAGATCTTTTACCCCCTGGTGCTACCTCCCCAGTGTTTGCTAAGTATGCAGTATCCGGCCTGGCAGAAGCTAGTGAAAAGTAAGGATATCAATTTCCTCAATTCTGTGTAGAATCCTTGTTTTTTTCCCCTTTTCCTCGCATTCTTTTGGTTATCTATAATGGTGTCAATTTTCCTTTTATCAATAATAAATATTCACTTAAAGTTCACTGCAGATTTTTTATCTGTTTCTTTTACTATTTAGGTATTCATCACGAAACTTGTCATCCCCCATCAAGGCAAATCTGCATTTCTCTCTCAGTAGGAGTGGAGTTCTTTCTTTGGATCGAGCAGATGCTGTTATTGAAATAACAGAATGGGTGGAGGTTCCTAAAAAGAATTTGACTGTGGAGAATGTAGCTTCTTCTTCCCCCAACATATCAGCTGAAACTGCTGCTCAAAACATGACTGTAGAAGCCAATGAAAACTTGCAGTCTGAGAGTGGGACTAGCAGTGCATCCAACTCTACTGCTGAAGAACTGAGTGCATCTAATTCTAGTGCTGAAGAACCAAGTAAAACTGAACTTCTTACAGAGAAAAGGCTGAAAAAACGGACATTCCGGGTACCACTGAAGGTGCAAACTAGCTGGCTAATTTAAATTTTCTCTTACTTTACACTTCAAATGGCATCGCCTGCTTAACCTTGTATACCATTCATGTCTAATGGTTATCCGATTATTGATTGGTGATAGATAGTTGAGAAGACTGTGGGACCTGGTGCGTCCCTTTCAAAAGAAGCCCTGGTTGATGCTGAAGCTAAATTAGAAGAATTGGACAAGAAGGACGCAGACCGAAGGAGGACTGCAGAACTGAAAAACAATCTGGAAGGGTACATATATGCTACTAAAGAGAAGGTTTGAATTCTGTGCTGAGTAATTCTACTATAGAATGCTGGTCTTGTTTGTTACTGGTCTTTTCTCTTCAGCTTCCAGTGAAGGTGTCATTTTTTTTTTCCGGTTTTATATTCAGTATCAAGATCCATCTGAAATATATGCGTGAAATGGTTCAAACATTGAAAAAGTTTTTGGCCCTTGCCTTCCTTTTTCTTTTTCTTTTTTTCATTTTAATTATCTTGTCTATGGAATTTGTCTATGATACCAGTTTGAAACTTCTGAGGATTATGAAAAAGTTTCTACCAGTGAAGAGCGCCAATCGTTTGTCGAAAAGCTTGATGAGGTTAGCTTCTTTTCTATGCTATTTAAGAACTTAAAAACCTGTCTTTTAGCTTCATTTAAGTTTGTTTGTGATATGCACATCATTTGTTGATTCAGGCCCAGGAATGGCTGTACACTGATGGTGAAGATGCTACTGCTAAGGAGTTTCAGGAACGCCTAGATGTATTAAAAGCTATAGGTGACCCAGTATTTTTCCGGTATGTCCCACTTTCAGTTGTATTTGAGGCTAATAATTTGCTGATTTTTGATGAAGTATAATTCATTTTTGAGCCTGTTAAATTTTCAAAAGATACTATGGTTAGTTAAGAAAATAACAAACTGATAAATTTTTTGGTGTAGATTTAAAGAGCTTACTGCAAGGCCGGCATCTGTTGAACATGCTCAAAAATATCTCGGTCAACTCCAACAGGTACTTCATATGATTTAACTATACCAAGCTTAATGGGCAAAAGTTCTTCCTGCTTGGCTAGAACCATATACCTTTTTTAATGCTCGCAAAGGCCTTTGCGCATCATGTTCCCCAAAAATTGTTGTGTGTGGCCTGGGATAAATTTCTATGGTTACCCTAAGAAATTTTGGGGATTTTTACTTATCAAAATTAAGGAAATATTTGGTTGCCTTAAAATTTAAATTTTGATCGCTATAAATGTTTCGTTAACTATTACTATTTTAGTAATGCTCAGGGATGTGGTCGCTTTTGGTTGCGTATATTTTGCTTTATGTCTGCACATGGTTCTATTGGGCTGCATATAAGTTGGTTCTATGTGTAAACAGTTTTTATTAAAAGGCTTCAATAAGCCAAAACCTTGAAGAGCTTTAAAGTTTCTATTGTAATGTAGTTGTCTCGGTTTTTGTTCGCTTTAGCATAAGATGTGTTGGTGTACTAACTTTTCATTCATGAGTGTTGCAGATTGTTAATGATTGGGAGACGAACAAGCCTTGGCTTCCTAAAGATCGAACCGATGAGGTCCTTTTTCTTATTTAATCTGACTCAGCTCCTTTTGTATTGCATATTTATCATGAAATTTACATGCTTTGTTTTCCAGGTTTTGAAAGATTCTGAAACGTTCAAGAGTTGGTTGGATGAGAAGGAGAATGTTCAAAAGAAGTGAGTTGTGGAAGTTTTGCCTTCATTTATTACTAAACTTGGAATTCTCTTTTTCCAGCATTAGTGTAGCTTAGTCAGTCATCTTTCCTAATACGGTTTTCTTCTTTCTAATACGTATATATTTGGTGTTGGATGCATGCATGTTTATCCCTGAGGATATATTTATGTGTTTAAATATGTAGTTAGATAGGAACTTCGCTAAACACATGGTATAGGCACAAGTCCTACTCTTCTGTTCTGAAGAATATTGAATTTTTTATATCTTAAAACTAAAGAAAAAATTCTGGAATATTTCTTGGAGATCAAATAGGATGTTTCTTTCCAAAAATTTGTACACGCTGTTAAGGAAATTGGGGTTTCTATCAACTCAAATAGAAAAATAATAGGATCAAAGATGAAAAAGGTGCTTTCTAATCCTATGACAATATTCATTATATACTTGTGTTGTGTTTCTTTTATTTTTTTAATTCTTTTTGGGACAATATTTCAGGACTTCTGGGTTCAGCAAACCAGCGTTCACCTCTGAAGAAGTATATGAGAAAATATTGAAACTGCAAGACAAGGTATTATTGAAAAGCTCTTTCTTGATCAACTACTGAATGTGGGTTACATGTCATGTACGTCGTAATAAGCTTTTTTTTTTTTTTTTCTTTCCCTCCCCTCTCTTTTTTTCCCAGATTAACAGTATTAATAGAATTCCCAAGCCAAAGCCTAAACCTGAGAGGAAGCCCAAAAAGAATGAAACAGAGAGCAGTGCAGAGGATGCAATGGACTCCAGCACAACTTGTGAGAAAAATAACACAGAAAACGACAAGCCAGCATATGAATCAGATGGCTCAGTTACAAAGGACTCCAGCACAACATCTGAGAAAAATAATGCAGAAAACGACAAGCCAGCATCTGAATCTGATGGCTTAGCAAAGGAGAAGATTGACCCACAGCCTGAGGTCCACGATGAGTTATGATCAAATCGATACATTGTGCTTGGATTCACCACTGATTATCCTCCTTTATAGTTCAAAAATGCAAGTAGGCCGGTAGAAATGCACAATGCATTCTAGCAAAGATAAAAACTGAAGAATACGGAAATGAGCCGAATTTACAAAGGCTGCAGTTTTTTTGCTTTGGAGATTTAATTATCTGGGCTGGCAGAAATGCCTATAGTCGAGAGTAGTTCGAAGAAACGTTTTAGGCATTGGACTTCTAAAATTACGATTACCATTTAATTAAGGGGCACTTATTGGCCCCGCAGAAGTTTTGATCATCTAGAAGTCCCGAGTATCATCTGATCGGGATTATCATATTTTGTGAGACCATGTATCATCATAATTTAGAAATGGTAGTTTTTCTTTTTATTAATTTTCTTTGTGCTATATGGAAAGTCTGATAATTCGACGGATTGGGTATCCTTTTTTCTGTAAAATTTCTCTTTTCTCATGAACAATACATCTTAATTTTTCAGACTTTTATCTGGTGCGACAAAAATATAAGGAGTGCCAAAGAATCAAAGCCAAAAAATATTGCCCTGAAAATTTAAATTCGTTATTTTCTTAAGGGGCGAGCTTAAAAATTATTATTGTATCTTACAAAGATATTTGTTAAGCGAAGAGAATTTACATATGAGCTTCAAACTCTTGTCAGAGGGACTCAAATAACCCCGCGAGGTAACTATTGCTTATATTGGGTTTGGATTTGATTATGTTGGAGTTGCTCTAAGATAAATCACTTATTCATAACTACACGATTAAAATTATAATGAAAATTTTTACTATTTATCACTTTACGTGTGATTAAGATTCATATTCTACCATAAATCTGCTCTAACATAATTATAACCGCTTATATTTTATATCTTAAAGATGTCATGGGAAACTTTAGTCTACCCATAGAAAATCTTCAATTTTCTTTTAGAGCCTCATTTACTATTAATAAGATAAAAATAATTCATTAATTTGAGATAAAAAAATTTCACGATAAATTTAAAATTTGTCATTTAATCTTAGATAAATTTTTGGATGCGTCCATATTTATTCGAAAGTGATAAATAATAGACCGAATGTTATATTTATTCAGAAGTGACGCATAAAGTGCTTGATAGAAATACTAACTGTTATGGTTGTAGCTCAATGTGAATTGTACAGAACATTGTTCGCATGTTCTGTTTATACAGTTATTGTAAGCCATGAAGGCAAGTCTGAAATCAATTGGAAACAAGGGCAGTTATGTCTTCAACCAAAATAAAAAAATTACCCAATTGGGGAAGTCGGGTCGGGTTGAAGAAGCCATCAAGATGTTCTCACAAATGTCTCAAAAGAACACAGTAACATATAATTCCATGATCTCTGCTTATGCTAAGAATGGTAGAGTTAACGATGCACGCAAACTTTTTGAGCAAATGCCTCAACGAAACTTGGTTTCTTGGAACTCGATGATAGCTGGGTACTTGCATAATGATAAAGTCAAAGAAGCCCGTGAACTATTTGATAAAATGTTCAGACCAGATCTCTTTTCATGGGCTTTGATGATTACTTGTTATACACGTAAAGGCGAGCTTGAAAAGGCGAGGGAACTATTTGATTTGCTTCCAAATAAAGAAGATACTGCATGTTGGAATGCGATGGTTGCAGGTTATGCGAAGATAGGGAATTATAATGAGGCGAAGAAGTTGCTTGATGCAATGCCGTCTAAGAATATTGTGTCGTGGAATTCAATGCTCTCCGGGTATACTAAGAATGGTGAAATGCATTTAGCTTTGAAATTTTTTGAGGCGATGGAAGAACGTGATGTGGTTTCATGGAACTTAATGTTGGATGGGTATGTTGAATTAGATGATTTGGATTCTGCTTGGAAGTTCTTTCAAAAGATTCCGGAACAGAATGTTGTTTCTTGGGTTACAATGTTAAGTGGGTATGCACGAAACGGTAGGATGCTTGAGGCTAGGAGACTATTCGACCAGATGCCAATTAGAAATGTGGTTGCTTGGAATGCAATGATTGCGGCTTATGTTCAAAGAGGACAAATTGAGGAGGCTGCTAGGCTATTTATAGAAATGCCAGAGAGGAATCCTGTGTCTTGGACTACAATGATTGATGGTTATGTTCTTATTGCTAAGCTTGATGAAGCAAGGAGACTTCTTGATCAGATGCCTTACAAGAACATTGCTGCCCAAACTGCTATGATTTCTGGATATGTTCAAAATAAAAGAATGGATGAAGCTAACCAAATTTTTGATAAGATTGGGACCCATGATGTTGTTTGTTGGAACGTCATGATTAAAGGGTATGCTCAGTGCGGAAGAATGGATGAGGCTATTAATCTATTTAGACAAATGGTCAACAAAGACATAGTTACTTGGAACACTATGATTGCTGGTTATGCTCAAATCGGACAAATGGATGATGCAGTTAAGATCTTTGAAGAGATGGGGAAGAGGAGGAATACAGTTTCTTGGAATTCACTTATTTCAAGTTTTCTGCAAAATGAATTCCATTTGGATGCATTGAAGATTTTTGTGTTGATGACGCAGGAAGGGAAGAAAGCTGACCACTCAACTCTTGCATGCGCACTAAGTGCATGTGCCCATCTTGCTGCTCTGCAACTTGGGAGGCAGATTCACCATCTGGCTATTAAGAGTGGATATGTGAATGATCTGTTTGTTGGCAATTCCTTGATCACCATGTACGCTAAGTGCGGAAGGATTCAAAATGCTGAACTTTTATTCAAAGATGCAGATCCAGTTGATGTGATTTCTTGGAATTCTTTGATTGCTGGGTATGCCATAAATGGGAATGCGACAGAGGCAATCAAACTATTTGAGGAGATGGTGATGGAAGGGGTGGCCCCTGATCCAGTAACCTTCATTGGGGTTCTTTCTGCATGCAGTCATGTTGGCCTGGTTGATTGGGGCTTAAAATTATTTGAATGCATGACTGAAGTATACGCCATAGAACCTCTGGTGGAACACTATGCATGCATGATTGATTTGCTTAGTCGTGCCGGGAGGTTGGATGAAGCCTTTGAAATGGTTAAGGGAATGAAGATCAAGCCAAATGCAGGTATATGGGGTACGTTACTAGGGGCTTGCCGGATGCACCAAAATATAAAACTTGGTCGGATCGCCGTTGAGAAACTTTCAGAACTTGAACCTCAGAAAACTTCCCGTTATGCACTCTTGTCCAACATGCATGCTGAGGCGGGCAGATGGGATGAGGTGGAGAAAGTGAGGGTGTCAATGGAAGGTAGTGGGGCACAAAAACAACCTGGATGCAGCTGGATAGAGGTTAAAAACCAGATTCATACTTTTCTTTCAGGTGATCCAAAACAGTGTAGAACAGCAGAGATTTGCAATACATTGAAGACTTTAGCTGCCCAGATTAGAAACACACCTCTAGCAGTGATTATCTAGCTCTTGACAATCTATGACTGAAATCACTTTCTCATCTATAATGTTTTAATCATTTGTTCACTATTGGCGCCCTGCATGCTGTGGTTATGTCAGTCAAATGTTTGCAAGCTTATACAATTGTATATATGCACGATTCATTGACTCTTTAGTGTTTATCTTTTAGTGCAGTAACATGTGATCATAGGTTGAGCTATTTTCTTTGATTAAGTATGTATTTATCTGGTACTCAGGCCGCTATTTTGACAACCTGTATCATAAGGCTTCTGTTACTTGCCTTAGCAGATGACCAATGACTCAATAGTCGGTTGTAACATTTTTCGTTCTGAAACTATGTAAGGTTGTAAAATGGAAAGTGCTTCGATAGTAAAAGAGCTTCTGTATTTATCCCAAACAAAGATTGTGTATGATCTTCAACTGTTATTTCATTTCCCTACTATAGCCTCTACTAATACAAAGTTTTTAGTTCGTCGAGAAAATCACCTGCTTATTTTATGTATGCCTTTGTTTTCTGAGCCCAAACCCCCCAACTACTAAAAGAATAGCTTGTTTAAGCTCAAACTTGGTGAGCTACTGCAATGAGCAGAGACGTATATTTAATTGTTATGAGAACCATATCCATTGATGTGCGTCTTCTGCCATCTCCATGCAATTTGTAAACTCCCTTGGAGATATGTAAACCTTGCTGTCCAATTAAGCTCATCCCTTATTTTTGAAGGATCACTGTAAACCTCAGCATAATCCCCTGGCCGGCGGCTGAGATATTCAACCTTTATGTTCACCCCTGTTGCCTTCTTACAGGCCTCCACAAATTCCTTCACTGATCTACCTGCAGTTCATACCAAACAAGGTTCAGATAGAGCATGAATTTGAGATTATGGGATACTGCAATTTAAGCTTATTTAAGAAACAAGTTTATGAGTTTAAGAGAAAAGGAACCAAGTTTACGGGGTTTAAGAAAAAAATAAGTGCTAACAACCTTTTCCAGTGCCAACATTGTAGATGCCAACTTTCCCAGGTTTTGCATTGGCAAGAGCTAGCACATGAGCATCAACCAAGTCTGTGACATCAATGTAGTCGCGTACACAAGTGCCATCAGCGGTGTTATAGTCTGTTCCTCTAATCTGAAATTTTTGCATAATTAAGCAATCTCATTTCTTCTGTTTTCATTTATTATCTTCCAGGCAAGAACATGAGCTAAGCAATTATTACTGTTTGGAGGAAAAAAAGGAAACAGAAAAAAGATAAAAAAGAAGGGGGACCTTAAGTCCAGGAATAATCCCTCGCGCTGCATCGAAACACGCTCCAGATATCCGGCCATGCTCACGTAGTTCTGGATGGGGAGCTTCCCCCAATCTTCCTTCCGGGTCTGAGCCAATCACATTAAAGTATCTGAATTACAGCAATACGGAAGTCAGTCCCTTGGCACAAAAAAAGAACCTCCATTATGACTCGTGATATAAGATTTAGCTAACAAATTGCTTGATAATGTTTACATGAGGTTTTTCAAACAAAAGATGACAAACTTCTTCATCTGAAAGTAACCAAAAAACAGTAGAAAGAATAATGAAAAGAACAAGAAAAAAGAAAACCAAGAAAAAGTTCTAGCATCACTTACCGCAGGATCATGACAGCCATATTGGTGGTTTTGGAGAAATCGATTATGATATCTTCTGACATCTTCTTGGCTTTTCCATATGGATTAATCGGTTTCTGTATTGATAAACTAATATAAATAAATGTTCAAAACACAAATTCACTAATCATTCTCATAACTCCTATATTAATTTCTTTTTAGCAGTTGATAAAAGTTGCTTTAGGAAATCTCACTTGAGGAGTTGATTCTGTGATCGGCATCTTATCAGGCTCTCCATAAGTTGCACAAGTACTCGAATAGATCAATGTCTTCACTTTATGTGCTGCCATTGCTTCTAAAATTACCAAGGTGTTTGATGTAATGTTGTGATAGTATCTGCAGGAAATGGTGATTATTAGATGTAATACTATAATGTAGTAGTCTTATTGTTTCCATTTTAGCTAAAGTTTAAAGATGAATAAATCATGCCTTAGAGGTTCAAGTGTACTTTCACCAACATAAGCAACCGCTGCAAAATGCATAACAGCATCAAATGCATTTTCCGCAAAGATTTTGTTGACCTGAAAGAAGAGAAGTCAAATATTAATGCTATTAAAAGATTAAGGCCAAATTCAATGAGACTCTTATCCCATAAATGTCTTAATGTCAATAATATGTCATTTAGTACCGCTTTTGCATCGCCTAGATCAGCATAAATGAACTGAAGTTGCCCAGGCTGCGGGAATAGCTCTTGCAGAACTTTAACAGCACCCATATTCCCTCGTGACAGGTTGTCCTGTCAAAACAAGCAAGAGTTAACAAGTTCTTGTATACAGTATCTTATCTGAAATTGGGTTCCAATGAAAAGTTTCTTCTGGAATGACAGATACCACTATTGTTACGCGGTATGAATCTTTCAGCAGTCGAAGAGCAGCATGAGAGCCTATATAGCCAGCACCTCCGGTTACTAAGACATGAGTCACTCCTGGTTCGTGCCGGGGAAACTGGAAATGTAATGAAAGAAGATGTTACATTAGAGGACAAAAACAGAAGCCTAAATCCTCAAACTTTGACCCATAGGTACAATTGCATTCACATTAAAATAAGAATTGACCTTCCACAAATTATCTTCTATTAAGATCAGAAACATACCGCTTTGGTACTGTTAGAATCAGGGGACAGACTGAACATGAAAATAAAAACAGCTGTGAGGACAGAAGCCACCAGAATCCTGCCAGCAAAATTTCTCTTTCGATTTGCACTCACAATATCCATAGCTGAAAGCAAAACAAATCATTACAAAATAGCCTTTTTAATTTGAAGAAGCAAGCTTCTCAGACGCAATGTGATCACAATTCACAATCTTGTTTTTCTATTCATACAACTTCTTAGCGAACAACTTTAAGCAAGCGTCATTCGAATGTATGGTACTAAAATCATATAACAAATACAATATTTTAAAATAAATCCCACCTTCAAAATATGCAGGGGTATGTGCTGCCCTGTGCTATCTGTTTTAACCCGGGAAAAGCATTCGATGAAGATGAACTACAATCTGTATCAATAAAACCAAAGATGTGTCGCAGTGTGTGAAATTTATTTGTAAAGCAGAAAATAAAAAAAGAATTCAATGTCACACAAAGATCAGAGCTATTATATTTCAGTTTTAAAACTATACCCAGATGATCATAACATATAAGAACAGTACATAAATGAAATAATCAAATCACATACCAAGAGTCATGAAAGTAAATAAATAGCATACCAAAAGAAATACACATCAAGAGACTAACATTACCAAAAGTTATAAACATAAAACCGAATTGAGAAGAATGCAAGGCAGCGGCAATTGTAGGGCAGCAGAAACTTGAAAAGAAAGAAAATTGTTGAAATGTCAAGCGTCAAGATGAAAGAAAAAAGTTGACAAAACAATGAGTAAGGGGAACGATATGTCTTGTGAAATGAAAACGACTTTGAAACTTACATTAACATGAAAAAGAGACAGGACACAGACACTTTTGGACTGAGTCTTGGGTCTGCCTTTGAAATGAGGGAGAAGAGAAATTTACATATACATATGCTTTGTTTGGTGGCAAAATTCCAAAACCACCTCTTTGTTAGGTAACGTATGAATTATGAAGAGTTGACTTTGTTACACGAATATGAATAAATTAAATTAATGCATTTAGACACTGCACATTTTCCTCATAATTAAATTTTTTTCTCTTTTGCATGTATGGTGCATTTAATTTGTGATCCTTAAAGTTAACGTTTGGACTGATACCAAATTCTCATCAAACTTTTCTTCATGTGTTGTTGTAGGAGTCAAGTACATTTGCACAAGTATTTGTTATTTCAATTTAACTATGATTTTAAGTGCTCGTTCGGTAGTAGAGGTTCTTCAACTGTAGATATCCACTACTGATATATATACATATATTTTACAAGAATTATAATTATTTTGATAGACAATTTCTTTTAAGGTGGGAATAAAGAAATCGTTAAAATAAAATTCTTTTCAGAGAAATTAACCTTTAAAAAAAGAAGGTGGGGGCTATTTTAACTTCAAATTTAACATAAATCTTGAGCTACTGATTTCAAGCAATCCAATAATAGATATTAAAAGTCAAAATAATATTTTATTGATGGTTATTCATTCATTAATATATATTTTTTAAATCAATCATTCAAAAATTTAAGTAAAAAAAATTAAGTAAGAATATCCATACCAAAAAAAAAAAAGAATCTCAACAATCTTTACTCCAAAACTCCAACATTCAATCTTCTTATAGCAGAAGTAAAATAGTTTTTGTTGTTATTATTGTTATCCATCTGTGAATCAATCTTTTTCACATCCTCTTTAAGGCTTGTTTGGAATTGCTTTTGAGAAGCTCAAAAATTATTTTGAAAAGATAAAAATTAATTTTGGTGTTTGATAATTTTTTTTAAGTCACTTTAGATAAAGTCTCTCCATCCTATAGTATATTTTAAAAAGCACTATTTTGAATTTTAAGATCATTAAACTAAGAAATAAAATCATTAAATTTTAAGAGATTATTATTATTACCAATTATAATAAGATAACAAAATAAAAATAAAAATAATAAAATTAAAAATATTTTTCAATTATCAATTATTATATATATTCCATAAAAATATTATACATACATATATATAAATATATAAATAAATTTTATTCAATATTTTGTCCATTTCATTTGTTTTTATTATTATAATAGTTTAACAATAAGACAAATGATGTCTTTAGAACTTACAAAACTTTTAAAAATAAAATTTACCAAATATTTAACTAATTTTCTTTATAAATGATTATTTTCACAATACAATTAAAAATAATTATTTTAAAAACTACAATATTAGCAAATTGACCACTAGGGTGTTTTTTTTATAACGGCTCAAATTTGAACTAGGTCAATTCTATGTGTGAAAATTATATTATTGTAAGTAAGGATTATATATTATTCTAATTATTCAGCATGTGAACTCTTCGCAAATCATAAGACTACACATCAAATAATATAGAAGTAGAATTTTCATTTCATCAAGTGTAATTAATAAATTCCTTAAAAAGAGCTTTTTCTAAGCACGATTTATGGGTTGACCCTGATTTATCATTTAGGATTTTGACTTTATTATTTATACGTATTACTACGTGCGTTATTTTTCATGCATACACACATGCAAAGGAAGTCCATGATCTGTATGTAAACAATATACCGAAGGAAATAATTTAGAAATAAAAAATGATTTCCTCGACTTCATTATCGCACCTTAATATATATATATATATATAAATGACTTTTCAATGTAAGTTGATACGTACAATTTTTATTTCTAAATCATTTTTTTTATAATGTGTCAACTTCAATTCCTCAACATTCAAAAAAGGAAATGATTAAACCGAAAGATAGATCATAATATCAACCCACAACTCATCACCAATCCGAAAAAATGGCTACACTTTTATCCTTTTATTAATTTATCATTCTATGTGATAATATTGAATAAGAATCGCATAACGCAATTAATCCTTTTCAATTCTGGAAAGCTAGATGGACCAATGGATCAAATCATCCTCTACCGTCGTGCTCCATCACCAGCAAAAAGGCGATATTCGCTAAGAACAAACTATAAGTTTCCACGAGGATTAATTGAAGCATATCACACATACCTCTTAGGTTTTGATTTGATAAAATGGTGTGGGTTTTGAGAGTGGAAAAGAGATCAACTTTGGAAGGGCTTGTATGGATGAAATCATGTAAATCTCATTCACAATGCTTAAAAAAAAAAAAAAAAACATTTGGAATTATAATATTTACAACTTACAACAAAAACACATGACATAATATCATTGAATAATTGAAGTACAACGTATGTATTCTTTTTTTTTAAAAAAAAGAAAAATCTTTTATTACATAAGTTCAAAGTCGGTCAACATGCACAGCAAAAGTTAACTAATATAAAGCCACGATAGTGGGCTGTAATGTTGAAATACAAAACCGTATAGGAAAATATGATATTATGTGCAAATCTAGGGAGCTGAAAGAAAAACGAAAAGGAGGCGTGCGCGTGTAATGTAGTTGCTTGCAAGAATCGAACTACAGAAGAAGAGAACACGCGTTGGCTGGCCCTTGACCGTCGTTGTCTTCAGCGTGCACATGTGTCTCCTTTACGCCCCATTTTTTTTTTTGGAAAATTAAATTAAAGTATTTCCTTCTTTTTTTTTTTGTAAAAAATAAAAATAAAAATAAAAATTTGCCTTAAGTCTGATCTTCGTCATTTCTAGCATCTCTCTCCCATCCCTTTCTCTCTCTCGGGGAGAGAACCAAAACCCTAATTAGGGTTCCGACAAACGATCATGTTCCGTACTCTCTAGTTCACTGTTTTATCGTTTTAGGGTTTTGGTTTGCTCTGTAAATATGGAGAGATCCCGTGGCAAAGATTTCCTCAACTTCACTCGCACCTCCTCCGGTTAGCTCTCTCTTTTTGTATCTCTCTGAACCCCTAAATCTTTGATTCGAATATCATTTCTTTACACTTCTAGAAATCCAAAGTTTTAATTTTTACCCAACCAAAAAAAAAGAAAAAAAAAAGACTTTGTTTCTTGTATGTGTTTATTGAAGTTTGTTGATTGGGCAGCTGGGTGTATTGATTTGTTCATTGAGTTGTTAACTGGTTTTGTTACCTGATGATTTGTGTTGCAGGGAGTGCGATGTTTGATGCGTCGCAGTATGAATTTTTCGGTCAAAATGTTGGGGAGGAAGTTGAATTAGGGGGACTCGAAGATGAGGGAGATAATAATGCTCCTGTCTTTGGATCGGTAACTGATGATGAGTATCATTTGTTCGACAAAGGAGAAGTAAGATTTTCTTTCTTGCCTTATATTGCAATGTAATTTTAGTCCTGTGGAAGCTGTATAATTGATCTGGCTGGTGTTTTGTACTAAGGTGATTGATTCTTTGTTGGCGTTGAAACCTACGAAACATTTTGCATTAAAATTGGGGAGGATATTAGTGTCTGTCTTTTAAGCTGAGTCCATCCCACTGAACGTATAGAGGACAAAACCACATGTTTATTAGAGATCTGACAGCAACAAAATATTTTTCGGCATCCATTCTGTCAGTGAACTTTTGAGATAAATAGTAAATGATTATTCTTGGTAGATAGGTGGCAATGGCGTTTATTTATTTATTGGTAGTTTAGTTAGAAAGAATAAGGAGAAGGTTTGAAAGTTCCAATGAGGAAAATGCTCTATTTTGTATGGGACTGAATTCAATTTTTTTCAACTCGCTTAGCTTCGGACTTCTTTCTTCTTTGTTCATCACAACTAGGAAATTGGGGTCTGCTGTGGAAATTAAGTTGTTAGTTATTGTTCTTTATTCTGATAACTTTTAGTAAGTTTTCATAAACATTTAGGTGCATATGCAGTTGCATGAATTTATCTTCTGCATATTGTGTCTCTTAGAGAAATGCAGTATCTTGTTGGGATTATTTATGAGATATGCAAATTTTTTTCTTGATTTAATTTTTGATGGCTGCTGTCAAAAGAAAATTATCGATGGCATTTGCCATTGTTTCTATCTGTGAGGCTGAATTATTCATGTTTTCTTTTCAAATTTTGACTTCACTTTTACTGTCTACTGCATAACACACTCATGAGGTGGCCCTAACTTTTTCTTTCTTATATTTGGTTTGCAGGGTTTAGGTTTAGGCTCTTTGTCTGATGTGGATGATTTGACTACTACGTTTGCAAAGGTCAGACTCTTTCCTTTTTGTTGGTGCAAATGCTGATTAAAAAATATGTTCACTGTATGCATGACAAATTTTCAATGCAAACTTGTATACATGTTACACTTTAAGCCCAATTCACCTACTAGTACAGCTGAGAGTCATAATTTAGTCACAGAGAAAAGGAGGGAAAAAAAAGTTGTGGCTGAGGAGCCTCCAACGCTTGGCAATGTTAAATTCTATGAATATTTTCCATTTTTATGTTGTTTTTTAAAGAATGATTAGCACTGTATTTTTTTACTCTTTTTAATTCTACGATAGTCTAATACATGCCAAGTTTGGAGCCCATATGAAATGGCACACTATTATACATGCTAATATATGTGAGGAACAAAGAAATTTTAGTAGCAGTTACTGAGATCCTGCATTAATAGAGGCCCATGCATGTGTTTGAAGGTAAAATTCAAGGTAACTATTGTCTATTAGATCTCCCTCACTGATTTTTGATTGTTGTGCTTGAAATTGGAATCCAGACATTAAATGACTACACCAAATGATTAACTATTGCTTTGTCGTTTTTACTGTCGTTCGAAATGGCTCTCTCACTTATGCATCAGTGGAAATTAAAAAAAAAAACAGCTTTTTGAGGTAGATTCTGCATTTGTTTTTCTGTTAAGGTAGATTCTGAAATTGTTGTTCTGCCTTGCAGTTAAACAGAGTTGTGACAGGACCACGAAACCCAGGAGTTATTGGTGATAGATCTGGATCATTTTCAAGGGAAAGTGAGTAGAAATTTTTTCTATTATTCTGCCTTCATCTTTTGGAATATTTTTCAAGTCTTCATAGATTGCTCTGCCAATTACCTCTTATATTTATCTTTATTTCTTTTTATCTTATGTATGTTATGAAATCACAGCTGCAAGCTATATGTGTGAAAGACTATGTCAGTCTGAAGTGATCTTTTACTTCTGTGAATAATGTAGTGGGATGCTTTGGTCAATTGTTTGACACAAGTAAAAAATGTTCTGATTTTAGAAATCTGCGTTTGATATTTTCTATATTTTTTCTGAAGATCTTTATGAATGGTTGTCATAAATGCAATTGTGATGATACATATGTGAAATGTTGTGTAAAAGTCCTGAAGTTCTACATAACCATGTTTATGTGCGTTAGGGGGAAATTTTCTTCCTGCCAGTCAGTGGTATTTGTTGGTTTTGGTGATTACTAGGAGTTGGTAAACACGTGCAACAACTGCTGATTGCTATCTGGAAGAATTAAGAGCTTAATTAAACTGCAGTAGTGTTTCACAGTAAAGCAAATTAGTGCTCTGTCATTTGACGAAGTCTCTTCAATCCTCTCTCTCTAGTCTCTCTATCAATGTTCTTGGATGTTGTACAACAATGCTCTATTTCAAAGTTAGTAGTTATCAGACAATTCACCTTTAAGCTGATACATAAATGTGTTATAGTATCACTTGTGTTAATTGCTTGCTACTATACAGTAGTTTTACTTGGCATACCATTAACAGTAACACCTAATTTATCGCAACTTAAAAGTAGGGTTGAAGCTAATGGTTTGTAGTCCACTCTCATGCAATTTGTTTGTGTCCAAAAGCATCATTATCTCATCATTCGTTACTTTGCACATTTAAGATTCTGTCACAAGACAAATATTAACATGTTTATCTACTCTTAAAAGACATGTTATGCATACTATATTCTCCCACGAGTGAAAAGGACACTCATAAACCTATAGGTGGGTACTTGAGGGTACTTTTTCTCTGCTCTCACATCTCTGCTGGTTTTAGCTTTTTGGCTATTGTTTCTTCCATCGCAATGGTTTAGTTTCTTATTTATGAATGAGAATGTTGGACTAGTTGAATTATACATACAATATAAGAGTAAAGGTCTAGTTTCTTATCTATAGTGTAGTACAATTTGAGGATTTGCTAATTGCCCTTTGATGTTTATGTATTAGTAGAATTTGAGAATTTGCTAATTGCCTTTTGATATTTATGTATAAGAAACCAGAATTCAATTTGGATAACAGATATTTTTTTTTGGGGGGGGGGGGGGGGGGGTAAAGAAGACTAATTTGGCTCCAAAACATTATGGCAGCATACAAATTTATGGCTTAGTAGATTTCATTGCATTAAACCTACAAGTGTTTATTTTGAGCTCTGCTTTTTATTGGTTCAGTGATGCTAATTGACAAATGGTTTGAAGGTTTTCAATTTGCCAGATTTTGAAGCAATATTGCAGTTGTATGAATTTGTTCCTCACAACAGCTTTAAATATTTTGAGCTTCTTAGATTCTTTCCTGCCTCAGCTGATGTCAATTCTTTTCAGGTTCAACAGCTACAGACTGGGCACAAGATGGAGAATTTGGGAACTGGTTAGATCAGCAAATGCTTGACTTAGAAAATTCTGAGGAAGGAAAGAGATGGTCGTCTCAACCTCAACCTTCTTCTGCTCTTTTTTCAGAATCAAAACCTTTGTACAGAACATCCTCATATCCCCAGCAGCCAACACAGCATCATTTCTCTACCGAACCTATTCTTGTTCCCAAATCAAGTTTCACGTCTTTCCCTCCTCCAGGTAGCAGGTCTCAGCAGGCTTCACCTCGCCATCTGAATATTCCCTCTCCATCTGGTGGATCTCAGTCACCTTTCACTGCACCAAATCTCTCTCCTGTATCCAGCTCTAACCTTCACATGGTTGGCTTATCTCATGGTTTGCGATATGGTGCAAATATGTCTCAGATCACCTCGCCTGGCCTTTCTTTTAATAACAGGCTGCAAAATCACTGGGTTAGCCATGCTGGTCTGTTACATGGTGATCACTCCAGCCTCTTGCACAATTTACTGCAACAACAGTTACCCTATCAAAATGGCCTGATTTCTCCGCAGTTGATGTCACCACAACAGCAATTGCAACAGCAAAGAATGCACCATCCAGTTCCACCATCTTTGGCCCATTTTTCAGCTTTGCAACCCCAACTATACAGCGCCCATCATTCATCATCCCACAAGGCAATGCATGGAGCTGATATTAGGGATCATAAACCAAAAACGTCGCATAGAAGCAGAGGTGGTACGCGTTTGTCCCATCAAAGCTCCGATGCTAGTAGTCAGAAAAGTGATAGTGGGTGGGTGCAATTCAGATCCAAGTATATGACAGCTGAAGAGATCGAAAGTATTCTTAAAATGCAGCATGCAGCGACACATAGCAATGACCCATATGTAGATGATTATTACCACCAAGCTAGTCTTGCAAAAAAATCTACTGGATCAAGGATGAAAAGCCATTTCTGTCCGTCTCACTTGAAGGAGCTCCCTTCTCGAGCTCGCAATAGCACAGAACATCTTCAAGCTGATGCTCTTGGGAGAATTCCCCTCTCTTCCATACGTAGGCTTCGTCCACTTCTGGATGTGGACCCTCCCTCTGGTTCTTCTGATGGGAGCACTGATCAGAAAGTCTCAGAGAAGCCTCTGGAACAGGAACCAATGCTTGCAGCTAGGATCACCATTGAAGATGGCCTTTCTCTTCTTCTTGATATAGATGATATTGACCGGCTCTTACAATCTGGTCAGACTCAAGATGGTGGTGTTCAGCTTAGGCAGAGGCGGCAGGCCCTGCTGGAAGGATTGGCAGCATCACTTCAGCTTGTTGATCCACTTGGCAAAAGCGGCCACCCAGTTGGGCTAGCTCTGAAGGATGATATTGTGTTCCTTAGGTTGGTCTCTCTTCCTAAGGGCCGGAAGCTCTTCATCAAGTTCCTTAAGCTCCTCTTTCCTGGTAGTGAGCTTACAAGAATTGTCTGCATGGCTATTTTCCGTCATTTGAGGTTTTTGTTTGGTGGCCTTCCTTCTGATCCTGCTGCAGCTGAGACAACAAGTAATCTTGCAAAAACAGTATGCACATGTGTTAAAACCATGGACCTTCGTTCACTTAGTGCTTGTCTTATTGCAGTTGTTTGTTCTTCAGAGCAGCCACCACTCCGCCCCCTTGGAAGCCCTGCTGGTGATAGCGCTACCATAATTTTAATATCAGTTCTTGATAGAGCAAATGAACTGCTAGCCCATGCTGCTGGTAGCATGCGTAATCTTGACCTTTGGCATGCTTCATTTGACAATTTTTTCGATCTTCTGACCAAGTATTGCATGAGTAAATATGAAACAATAAAGCAGTCCCAGCCAAGCACAGAAGTTAACAATTCAGAGGCTATAAAGCGAGAGATGCCCAGGGAGCTTCTACGCGCTAGTCTTCCTCACACTAACGACGAACAGCTGAATTCTCTAAGAAATTTTGCCAGCCAATGCGAGTCCAATGCTGAATCCATCCCCTGTGCTGGCCATGGTAACCAAATAATTTCTGAATCAGTGCGAGGTTAGTGAAGGGATGATATGTCTTGAAAGTCTTAATGCCGTTGCTGGGTAATCTCATTGTATGATTCCTTTGGATGCTTTGGGAAATTGAATCTGCATAAGGATGGAATCTGTATACACTAGGTGCAAGGTTGCGCATTGAACTAGGGAGTTCATTTTAAGGGTTCAGCATTCTATGTTTTATTTTCCTTTTTCTTAAAAAAAAAAAAAAAAAAAAACTTAAATGCTCATCTTGAATTTATGGTGATGCATAAAAATGTGTAATATGATGAAAATGATGGATGGGAGTTGGTGACTGGAAGTGTTTTTTATCTTCTGGGGAGCTTTATTTTGGTGCTCTTTGATGAAACTCCAGACAAAAGTACTGGAAGCTTAGGTGGGGGAATAGAGAATATGTACAGGTGGTTTGGTTTCAGAAAACTTATCAAAAACTCACTTTTGTTCCATACTGTTCAAAAGTCAGCTGTGATTATGTTCAAAGGTAATGTATTTTCTTTGGGGACAGAGGGAGTTTGTTATGAATTCTTAGAAACCTGTATTAACTGAAAAATATTGTTCGGACATTGACAATTGTTAGATCAGCGTACTGATGTTCTTTTGCTTCTTATTATTTGCTTGTTATTGCCTGCCTTTTATAACTGGACAGATTGATATTAACATCAAAGGGTATTGATAATTTCATATTCGTTTCGCTTTGGATACCATTTTGGCTTTGTGATGATTCAACTGCTGCATTGTTGGAAGTCATTCAAGTTTATCCGAGCCAAATTTGTCAAAGAGGTTGTATAATATCGTGTGTAAATTATTCTGTTTGTTTTGTTATATTCATTGCGTACGAATTCAAGTATACGATCTTCTTCTTGTTCTTTCCCTTTTGGTCGTTGGGACAATGGATCATATTAGCTGAGGCCTTGTCTTGCTATGGCTTAAAAAGTTACATTTGCTTTCCTTTGGAAAAATGTTGTAGTTGTGAAATAAAAATTGATGATGATAAGTTTAAGTATCACAATTCACAAGCGTGGGATGAAATAAATGCAACTTTTGAACTACAATAGCAAGTTTGGTGCAATAACTTGAAAGCTACACTCTCCGATGAGGATGAACCTTTAACATCGATTAAATAAATCAATTTCCATAACATTGGTAAGACTTCACTTGATGGAATTATATCTTATATTTTTAGTTTTGAACACTACAATATAAATATTTTAGAAATTATATCTAAACTATCTCAAGAATATTAAAAGTATAGGTGGTCCTTACGAGTTTTTGATAAAATTTTAAAACTATCTTAACTTTTAGTTTTATATCAACCGGTTATTTTTTCATTAACATTAATCACTCTGTTAAAGAATTTAAGATAAAAGATTATTTTTTCTTTAAATTTATTTAGAAAGACAATAATGATATTTCGAGAGGCTTAAGTGACAAAAATAATTTTTTATTATAAATTATTTAACAATGACTAATGGAATTAACAAAAATTGATTAATTACTATAAAACAAAAACTTGAGTGATTCTGATATATTATTAGAAATTCGTGGTGATTACTTATATTTTTGAGATAATTGAGGGATAGTTTTTCTGACCTGACTAAAACTTAATCTAACCACCTCAAGGATATATAAATATCTTTTTTCGACACGAATGGTAAATTTCATGAAATTCAGTTGTGATTTTTATTTTAATGAATTTTCAAATGATTTAGCCAAATATTGTCGTTTTTTTTTTTCGAGTATATTTTAGCGAAATGTTATAATAAGGAAGAAAAAATCAATGAAAATTTATCCCTAAAACACTTTCTTGTGGGCTGTGACGGGCCGGCTAGTAAGCCCATGTTAAAGCCCAACAAACTTCTGATTAGGTCTCGTGGGACTAGTGAACGATGTGATTATACGATGAAAGTTAGAAGAAGACGAGCAAAATCAGACCACACTCATTCTCCAGTCTCGAACAGGCAGCAGCTATCAGAAAAATGTCTGGAGGTGGAGAGATTGATGTGAAGTTGCCAGAGGAAGACGAGGAACGACGTCGTCAAAGGAAGCTCGAAGAAGCCCTCGAAGTCAAATCCCTTCGTCGCATCATCAGCGCCTATCTCAAGTACTCCTTTTTATTTTATTATTTATTTATGCTCCATAGTCATATTTTTAAAAATTAAAAAAAAAAGAAAAATAGTCAAAAAATTTATATTTGAATTTGATTAGCAAATAATTTAATGTACTCCCCCTCCTTTATTCGAAATACAGCTACCCTGAAGCCGCAGAAGAAGATGTCAAAAGATACGAACAGTCATTTAGAAAGCTTCCGCCTTCCCACAAGGTAGTTTATCTTCTGTTTCTGTTATTATTAATATTATTTTCCTTTTCTGCTGTTGATTAATTTTTTCTTAATAATGCATTACAGGCTTTACTTTCCCACTACCCTTTGAAGTTTAAAAAACTAAGAAGGTAAAATATTTCATTATTATCGAATATTGGTACTATTTTATCAATATTATAACTAGGCATTTGCCAGCATTAAGCATTTAGCAGCTATTAGTGCAAGTGTGATGAAGTTTTTTGGAACTGAAAGCTGCTGTGTTTCTGTATGATGGACTTAAGTGAAGCATCTTGGCTGACTGCCTAGTTTGGCTATTGATTTTGCAGGTGTATTTCGATGAATTCGTATTTTATATTTGCTATGCTTCAGGTGAGTTGTAGCCCATGTTTCTTTCTAAGAGTGATAGATTTACAGACATTGTTTATGTTGACGTGATAGATTTATTAGACATTGTTTATTTTGATGTTTTGAAATATCTACTTGGCAGGCATTTGATCCGCCGCTGGATATGAGCCAGGACATGGATATTTGTGTGGACTCTCATGTTAGTCATACCCAATATGATAATCAATCTGATGGAATGAATGTTTGCTCTGGTCACTCTACCTCAAGCAGTGGAAGAATGTGTTGTTCCAAAGCTGATCATGCCAATTGCAATGAACAGAGTAAAGTAGTTGAGACTGCAAACGAGATGACTACAAATGAGGTCTCTGCACAATCAGATAACTCCTTGATTAATGATAACAGATGAAGATGCATTTGCTGGTTATTCGTTTATGTCCTTTTCATTATGAAATTTGACTTATGTAGATAACAACAGGAGGAAGAAGCAGAAGGTCCCATTGAGTATAAAACTGCAAGCTGCCCTGGGAAATTGGAAAATAGAGAGGAGACAAACCAAAGTTGTAGCAATGATTTCACTGATTCCAATGGCAATGTAATGTCAATTGTTCATCTTAACAATATTTTAGTATCTTTTCTCTAAAATTTTGATTTATGTTGGATGCTGTACTTCCCTCTCCAACCCTCTGTCACCCTCCTAAAAAAAGAATCACCCTGTTATATATTAAAGTCTTTGAATTTTGTATCTGTTTGCTTTTGGGGATGACTCGACACAATTGTGAGATTGATCAAGTTGAGCTTAATAAAGTTATATTGCTTGAGCCTAAAGCTTAAATTTATGATCCATGTAAGGAGTGCCTAATTAAATGGTATTGCATTTTATCTGGTGAATGTAAAAAAGTAGATTAACTGCATGCATTGACTTTTCACAGAGAGAAAATGAGTACTGTGAAGAATGAATTATGGCAACTTTGTGCTACAGTCTTGGAAACTAGCCATTTGTATGGCTTTCCTGTCAGAGATTACAGGCTATTACTCTTTTATCTAGATCCTATAGGCAGGGATATGTGATTATAGAACCTATTTACAAGAACTTTTCCTTTAGTTGGTATGATCCATAGTTACTCAAATGTCTATACAGTATTGCATTGTTGCTGCGCTATATTAAACAAATAGATTTGTTTTGTTACCTTCACTTCCACCTTTCTTTTCCTTCAGATGCAACTAGAAAGTTATTTGTTTATTCTGTTCTCTCTCTCGCTTGCTTTCTCCTTTCGTTTCACTTTGTAATTTAAATTGTTCAGTTGCATCATAGTAAAACTATTTTTTTGCTGGCCATTAATTCAGGCATCTTCACCGGCTTGTGACTGGTTGGATCCGTCAATTCAGTTGAATGTTCCGTTAGCTGACGTTGATAAGGTATATTAATTCTTTGTCTCTGGACCTGTTTGTGGCTATGTTGTTTTGCGTGCCATAGTTATTGGTCTTGGATACGAATGGTTTGGGTATCATCGCAAAAACAATCATAAATAGTTTGTATATTAATTTATGATGAATTTTGCAGGTAATGAGAAGCAATACGTGAATAGAAAATTGTCAAATAAGACAATTGATGTGATACTCACTGAAATCCATAACTGTCTTTGTCTTTTCAGGTCCGTTGTATAATAAGGAATATAGTTAGAGACTGGGCAGCAGAGGTAACGTTTAATTTTAATTGATTTTTAAATTAGCAGTTATCATTACAACTTGGAGCCAAGCCTTATTCATTTCTGCAATTTTACTTGTTTGATACAGGGAAAAACAGAACGTGATCAATGCTACAAGCCTATTCTTGAAGAACTTGACGCTCTATTCCCAAATCGATCCAAGGAGAGGTATACTGGAGTTCTTTGTTGATCTTCTCATTTTGAGAAGTGATCTTACTTGCAATAATTTTACCTCATCTTGATCATGTCATGTTCAAAACAATATTTAGTATTGTACTACAGTTGCAACTATTCTAGTCTCTATTGACATTATAAAATTGTTTGCAGCCCTCCTGCCTGTTTAGTCCCTGGTGCTGGTCTTGGGCGGCTGGCTTTGGAGATCTCCCGTCTAGGTTTGCCTTAGCTGTTGAATTGTTACAATTACTACCCTTAATTTTCAACAGCACCCAACATTTTTCATGCTGCATGCCAGGTTTTATAAGCCAGGGAAACGAATTTTCCTACTACATGATGATATGCTCAAGTTTTATTCTTAATCAGTAAGAACTGATGACAAATTTTCCTCATCGAACTTCTTCATGCATTTTTTTCATTAGTTAATGAGAATTCATCTCTGACAAGAATTTACGTTCTGCTACATTTTCCTTTCTGTTTGATCACTTCAGTACTCAAACTGCTGGGGAGTGGAATATATATCCTTGGATCCACAGCAATTGCAATTCACTTTCTGACAGTGACCAACTTCGTCCTGTTTCAATCCCAGACATTCATCCGGCAAGGTATTCATACTGCTGTACATGTCTCTTTTTCTTTTCTAATTCTTCACTTGCCATATAGTTTGTTATCTTTAACTTTTGTAATTTCCCCAAAATTTGGCCTTTCGGAGGCTCTCTTGAGTTACCTAAGCCAAAGACTTCTCAACTGACTCCTGATTATCCCAGAGTAAGGAGAATCTGGCTGCTTGTTTAGTCCAAGTTTGTATAATGATTCCATTTGCATGACATTTTCATTTCATGGATGGCTAGGTAGTGGACAAGTTAAATAATGCACTTGTATTCTTGGTAACCTATTTTAGAAAAACTTGCCACCTGATTTTTCCTTATTTTGGATAAATTTTTCTCTACAACTCCATTTTTCTTTTGGATAAAAGATATCATTTTCATTTCTAATCTGCATCATTTACTTTCCTTGGGAGCAGTGCTGGGATTACTGAAGGTTTTTCTATGTGTGGTGGTGACTTTGTTGAAGTCTACAGTGACCCAAGCCAAGTAGGTAGGAAACTAAAAGACTGCTTTCTCATATATCTTATTTCTTAATATTGGATATATATTGTTTTTGATATGGATATTAATAACAATAAAATTAAGGGGACATTGAGTCTCAACGTGAGTCCCAACTATTATGTGTCATTCATCTATTGGATAGTAATTTTATAACTGGCAAAATTAATACTCTACAATGGATGAATGTCACATCAATTGGGATTCAAGTTGGGACTCAACTATTGGGATCTCTAGCATTACTCAATTAATAATATTAATGAATGCTATACCAGTCTCATGGTAGCTCCTGCAATCATTATCTATAGACTTGTTGAGCATTAACAGATTTCCAAGTTTTTGATATAGTTTATCTGCAATTTTCTGCCGTGGGATTCCCTCATCATAAGCTTGTATGAAGTGTTTGAACCCTAGAGGTATCTACCTTTGCTTCTTTATCTATTTAGGAGATTGAAGAGGGAGATGTATCCAAATGTTGATCTGTGCCAAATTTTAGTGTGGACATTAGAATCAGCTTTGCATGCTTCTTAAAGACTTTACAGGTGTTGCCACCCCACTCCATCAAAACGGCATCTGCATGCTTTGCATGTTTGGTTCAATATAACATCTTAATTTTGATCCAGAACATCATCTTGTCCCCGAATTTTACTAGAGACATACAAACACTGCCATATTTTTATTCATTTTTTTATGGTATCTGCAGGAGCTTGGGATGCAGTTGTAACTTGCTTCTTTATTGATACTGCACATAACATTGTTGAATACATTGAAATAATATCAAGAATTCTCAAAGATGGTGGTGTAGGTTCTTACTATATTTGGATCAATAATTTTTTTTAATTTTTTTCCCCTTCTCTTTTTTCTATCATGTCATGTTTCTCAGTACTTTCTGGTGTACTTGACAAATTTTTTGGCTGACAGGTTTGGATAAATTTGGGGCCGCTACTTTATCACTTTGCAGATTTGTATGGGCAGGAAGATGTAAGCTTCATTTCCTTAAAACTCACACCTATACATGCTGTGGATATCTTTAGTGACTACTACCATGATAATGTTGTTGCTTTTTGTCTTATTCTTTCTTTCACCCTTTCCTTTGCTTTAGGAAATGTCGATTGAACTGAGTTTAGAAGATGTAAAGCGGGTTGCTTTACATTATGGTTTTGAGTTTGAGGTAAATTTGGGCCCATGTTTATCTGTTTTTTGGTAACTGCATGAATTACTTTTTTGCTTAGCAATGTGTAATTTTACTTGGTCCTGGAATGCAGAAGGAAAAGACCATTGAGACAACCTATACTACTAATCCCCGGTCTATGATGCAAGTAAGCTTTCTGCCGTGCACATTATAATTTTATTTTTTCAGTTGGCATGGGGATGCATATGCTCTGTTTTAGGTGTGTCAATTTGCGTTTTGAATGCTTCATGTGTCGAAAGGACATCTACACTTATGCGTGTTTGTATTTCAGGCCTTGAGTAATAATAGGTACTGCTAAACTATGGTTGTTTGGCCTCATTATGTTTGATCGTCTTTGCAGAACCGTTACTTCACTGCATTTTGGACAATGAGAAAGAAATCAGTGACAATAGTTGAGCAAGCTGCACCATAACTACATGCTTGAATTTTATAGTTTATACCTGTCCTCTCTTTAGTGGGTTGCTGTGTAAGTTCTTTCTCTCATTCTGAGAGAAGCATTGTGCTTAAATATAATTGCTCACAGAATCAAGCGTTTTGGGCAAACAAAAGTTACATTCGTTATTCATTCATCAATTGGTGGATTTTAAGAGGCCTTTAACTTGTATTTGTTCTCGATTTAATTTGCGTTATATATATATATAGTAATGTTAAATAAGTTCGACACTTATGCCCTAGTAAAAAAGAATAAGAGCATCGCTAAAAAGCTTTTCAAATAAGATTTTATTTATTTAAAATCTTATTTGAAGAACCACATCAACATTAAAATACTTCAAATGGCACTTTAATTAGGATTTTTTAAATAAGATGTGTTTTTCACTCTTTAATATTGACAGGTAAATTTTTTTCTTTTATTGATATTTTATTATTTTTTATTGGAGAGATAAAAAAATTATAATTATTATTTATTTTCTTTTTTAAAAAAATTAATAGATATATATCTATATTTTTTAAACCCTATTAAATATTATTAAGTTCATACACATCTCACGGTAAATATTTTTTCTTTAAATTGTTGTATGTTTTCAAATAATTTTATATTTAATATTACATGTTTAATTTATTAATTACTAGTTTTTTTAATTAGCTGCATTAAATTATATTGGCAAACATAATAGAAAAAACATATTAAGAGGACATCAACAAAATTATTAAAAGATAAACATATTTAAAACACCATAATAATAATAATAATAATAATAATAATAATAATAATAGTAATGACGTGTAAATTTAACACAAAATTACTTAACTAATTAAGATTTGACTAAAATAACTGGAGTGATAAAATGAATGGTAATTAAATTTGATTAAAAGAAAGATTTAATTAAAATATCATTAACTTTTCTTATTTAAAAACTCTTTTAGAGGAGAGATTATTTTTTTACCCTTCTACAAAATAGGTGGGTGAATAAATAGACATTTGAAAAGTAAAATTTGAACATATTTATTATTATGATACTCATGTCATAAAATTTTTTTTTTTTAATTTTAAATAAACTGATCCAAACTCTCTTTCTGAATTCTGATACAACACACGATAGCATGCTCCCTATGCCACTGCGCGAGTGGTCAAACCCTCGTCCCCCATTTCGGAGGGCAAGAGTTCGATTGCTAATCGGAACGCTTTTCTTCTCGGGATATATTTAGAAACCTGGTATTTTGGTTGTAGTAACATAAATGTTAACATAATTCTTAAGCTTATGACAGAAGTTGACATCAAATTCATACAAGTTGATTGTATCAATTTTGTGTTTGCAAACGCTCTTTTGAGAAAAGAATTTCATTTAACAGCTTTTCCAAATTTGTAGACGCCGAGCCGTAGTTTCGTCTGCCAATTTCTTCCACTCGATGGCCTTGTTTCTCATCTTCTCACTCTTCTCTCCCTCCATCAACTCTCGCACCAACTTCTCAACTTCATTTCTTTTCACATCTTCATCACCATTAATCTCCATGCCAACACCCCATTCAGTGCAAGTGTATCTACAATTTGACATTTGATCTCCCTCAAAAGGCCAGCAAATCATGGGCACGCCAGTACATAAACTCTCAATCGTTGAATTCTATCCACTGTGAGTTAAGAATCCTTCTATTGATGGGTTGTTCAGAACTTCCTTTTGTAGACATTGAAGTTGCTATCAAACATTCAAACCTTTCCTTTAGCTTTAACTTCAAACTCTGATGGCAAAATTGTTGTGTCACTAGTGACAAGGTCATACCCATTTATCCATAAAAGTTGGTGACTACTATTAGCAAGTCCCATAGCAACCTCAATGAGTTATTGCTTTGCTATTACTATAACACTGCCGAAATTTACATAAATGACAGACTTGGGTTCCTTGGAGTGTAAATGCCATCTTGTTCTTTCGTTTGATTGAGAAGAAGCTGAAGTGGAAAGATGGAAAATAAATTTGGAAACATAGATGAGAAGGCATCCAAAACTTGCCCCTCTCATGCATCAAAATAGTTAACGAAATACCAATAAAGTGTTGGCTCCACTGGCAATGGAGTCCCCTTAAGTGGCTTGACTGGGTTTGCTCCCCAGTTCGAGTCGCAGGGAAGTCGCCTTTGTTGGGAGAACCTGTGCCTCCCGGTTCGAGCGGGGACTTCTAGTCTGAGTTGTGGTACGGGCTTAAAGGTGTCTCCCACAATTGAGGCCCTCCCCAAAATACCTCGTAGATAAGACCAAAAAAAAAAAAATAGTTAACGAAAGGATGATGTTTTACATTCAAGATTGTCTATATATGTAAAAAAAACAGACGACGCTGGAAATAAGGTCCGTAGCTTTTGTATTTTTCCTTAAAAAGAACTTGCTGATATAAAGTTTTGTGCAGCTATCTAAGCACTACCTGTACGATATAATATTAAATGAGCGCTTGTTTTCTCTTATCTTTTCGATCCTTATCCTCCACATAAGCTGCAACTACGACACCCATGTATTCCAGAAACTGATTTCCAGTGTTTTGCTTTATATATATATATATATATATATATATATATATTTGAATTTGAGACTAATGCTCAAATTACAACTGATATGATATTTATAATCAGATAATTACTAGGACTAATTAATTCTTATATAACACTGTCCATATTCGAGGAATATCTACTCCACTATCTCACTTTTACGTGTTTATTAATTCTTATATAGCATTGTCCATATTCGAGAAGTGTCTACTCCACAACTCCATTACTCCATATTCGAGGAGTGTCTACTCCATTACCCCACTTTTACGTGTTTATTAATTCTTATATAGCATTGTCCATATTCGAGAAGTGTCTACTCCACTACCCCATTACTCCACTCATATTTTGAAAACCCTGTTACTCTACTCATATTTTGAAGGGAAAAGAATGTCTTCACTTAATAATATACCATAATTAAATAAGGAAATAAGCCCTTATATGCATCATGAGAGCTCGAACCGCTGCCCTCACGATTGTGAGTGCAGGGTCCTGTCCACTGGACGGAAGGCCCAATGATTACCAAAAAGTTTATATTACAACATCAACAAGCAATACAATTAAGACGCTTAACTTTATTCATCCAAATTGCAGTGTATTAAATTTCGGCTGGTATATGCTCTTTTGGCAAAAGAATTTCATTCACCAACTTTTCCAAATTTTTAGATGAAGGTCCATCAGGAGCTGCAGCTTCTACTGCCAATTTCTTCCACCCTGAGGCCTTGTTTCTCATTTGCTTACCCTTCTCTCCCTCCAGTAACTCTCTCACCGACTTCTGAATCTCATTTCTAATCCTATCTTCATCACCATTGATCTCCATGCCAACGCCCCATTCCTTGCAAGTGTATCTACAATTAGTCATTTGATCACCCTCGAAAGGCCAACAAACATAGGTACTCCTGCACACAAACCCTCAATAGTTGAACCCCACCCACTGTGAGTTAAGAATCCTCCGATTGATGGGTGGTTCAAGACTTCCTCTTGTGGGAACTACCTTGCTATAAAACCCTTTCCTTTAGCTTTAGCCTCAAACTCAGATGGCAACATTGTTGTGTCACCACCACCAGTGACAAGGTCAGGCCTAATTATCCACAAAAACGGGTGATTGCTATTTTCAAGTCCCATTGCAACAACCTCAATAAATTGTTGCTTCTTCACAACTATAGCGATTCCGAAATTTACGTAAATCACAGAGTTGGGTACTTTTGAATCAAGCCATCGCAAACACTCAGTTTCTTTTTTCCACAGATTGTATCCAATAGAATTCAACGTACAATTTTGTTGTTCTACCTGATTGAGAAGAAGCTGAAGGAGTCCAATGGTAAATAAATTCGGAAACATAGCTGAGATAGCATCTAAAACTTGTACTTCTAATGCATCAAATGTATGAAAGATAATTCCCGAAGCTTTAGATGCAACCTCAGCTAAATCCAAGGTGAAGTTAAACATATGATCATTTGGATCAGTTATTCGAGAAAAGCTTGGAAGGTCCCTTATTCGAATATTCATACCAGGAATCCAGTCAATAACAGTATCCAAATACTCTCTTGTAAAACAGCTTTCATCTGCAAATTAATTAACACAAGTAGAATTAAATTAATGGGTATATTTCAGAATTGAAGATGAATCTTTTCTGTCTTTTTCCTTTGAGTGGTACAAGCCCTTCCTCTTTGAGAGTCCGAAACTGTTTGTATCCCATGAAACTACAAGCAGAGATGGTGAGGAACATAACAACAGAAAGTCCAAGTTGTTGAGCAGCTTCAATAGTGAATGGCATGAACCCATCTGAGATTATGCAACTCACTGCGGGTTGATTGCCATTTCTTGAAGAAGAATCGTTGAGTTTGGTGAGCAAATCAAGAAATTTATCCAACATCATATTGTTTCTAACTAATTTACGAAAAGAATAAACGCCCTGTTGTGATCGATGTAAAAGACTATCCGGGAGTGTTTCAAATCTAAAGCTTGGGAAGCCATATTCTTCTTCTGAAGAGTTTATGAACGCTTGAATCGAGGCAGCGTTTGTGTACGTTCTCAAAGTTTACAAAAGTTATGTGGAAACCTTTGTGGTGGTGTGGAAGCTTTGCCAATTGAAGCATGGGGTTTAAGTGGCTTTGATATGGGCAAGGAAAACAAACTGTGAGGCTTGTAACCACATGTATTAGCTTCCATTTTCTTTATTTACTTCATCAAAGCCTGTGCGAACTACTTATAATGAAAAAGAAAATGAAAATTGAAGGTGGTCGAATGGATAAGATGGGAAAGTTGTCATTTAATCATTTTGTTAAATTGACTAACTAGCAAAACGATGACGAAATTAGTCGTGGGCAAGTTGCATTACGAGTTTTGAATTAGAAATCTAATTTAGCCGCACATACCAAGCTCGCTTCATTGATTTTCATTAGTTTTTCAAATATGATACATATTTACTAAAGATAAATAAAAGCCATGTAGGAGCACTTTAGTTTGTCAATAATGTTATGTTTTATGTAATTAGGATGTTGAGTCACTTAAATTCTTATGAATTGCTTAAGCATGCAAATAAGCAGAGCTGAAAACAAACATTCTTCATTTAATATTATAACTTGAATGATCGAAATATACATGGTGTTCACACATTTATACTTGAGCAGAGGAAAAATGATAACTTGCTCAAGGGGGTAGCAAAAATGAATAAGACAAATTCTTAGCTACATCAACCAATCATTGAATAGCTTCTAGAATTTCCAGCTTGCAGATATTCCTCAGCATAACAGTTTTGCCAACTCATTGAATACAATTCATCATCTGCATCAGTTGGTTGCTGGATATGATTGCTCGAGTGGCATGCCAGCATGGCCTTTGCGTCAATTGTTGGTCAACTGTTGACTCTTCATAATTTGTATTCTCAACAGAGTCTGTATATAATAATTATAGTAGATATTGTTTCATTATTTGATTAATTCAACCGATAATTAATTATTACACCTTATCGCTTCTGATTCAAATGATGAAATTTCATTAATAATGTATCATTTGCCATTTGGGATGCAAATTAAGTATTTCTACTTAAGAAACATTACTCTTAGTTTATAGCCAAAGAAATTAATTAAATATTTTTCATTTTATTTTATTTTTTTACACCACCCATATCTGACTAGAGGGACACTCTACCATTGAAAAATGTATTGACTAATGTTTCACTCATATTGACCAATTTAATTATAGTTTTTCAAATTTAATACAGCATGTGGCTATACAGATTGATTTCGCAATTTCTGTATGTTTAATGTGTATCATTTGTAGCCACTTGATCTTTGGCCAAATGGTGAATCACTATCCTCAAAGTTAAGCGTAACTATGAGAGTAGTGATTTGAGTTCCCATAAACTCAACCTCCCTTAATTAAGTATAATTGTGTGGAGTTTATTTGCAAGTTTTTTTTCTTACAAAATGCGAGTGGAGCATAAACATCTCTCGTCTGTGATGATTAGTTGTCTAGACATATACTTTATAGAATTTAATATAATAATGTAAAATCTCATTTATATATTTGATTGTAAATATTAGTACAATCATCTACTGTTATAACAATTATAAATATCTGTATAATATAATAATATAATATGCAATCAATATTTAAAAACAATGTGTATCATTTGTCTACTTACTTTTATTATAAATACAAAAATCACTGATTTGATCTAATCAAATCAATACTATTAAGATCTGATTGGACTGATTTGTCCACTTTCTTTTATTATAAAGAAAAAATTGTTGACTAGATCTAATTAAATCAATATGATTAAGATAGAATTAGGCATGACAAATATGATATGGTTTGCTTTTATTATAAAAATAATGTAGTGGAATCCACAACTCTCATATAAATATATCACGTTGATGCTGCGATTTACAACCATTTAAAAAAATTATTATTACATTTATAAAAACTCATCATCTATCAGTTTGTCGTGTGTAGTAATGTTTTAATTTTACAATTTAATCAATGGGTGACAAGTTAGATATATCATTTAGAATATAAAACTGAGCGTAGGTGCAATTATAAAAAAAATTCTTTAAGAGAGATTTTACTCCGTCACAATAGAAATAATAATTTAAAAAGACACATAATCGAGATTCTTTAAATAAAATTTCGCTATATCGACTATCATTAAATTTGGAAAAACATAAAATTAAATTGGTTGATGAGTGAAACATTATTTAATGACAGAGTCTCTCTCGGTCGGATTTGAATGGCTGGTGGGAAAAACAAAATAAAATGAAAATTTTATTGGATAATGGAAATTTAACTCGTGGCTAATGGAAGGTTGATCATTAGTTGCAAAGGCCTTGAGAGAGAAGAGAATCAAGATGGAATCAAAACCTAAAGCTTGTTGCAAGGTTCATGCGGTCTGCATCCCGATCCCCTTTCAAAGCCACATAAAAGCAATGCTTAAACTGGCAAAGCTTCTTCATCACAAAGGCTTTCACATAACCTTTGTCAACACAGAGTTCAATCACAGACGCTTTCTTAAATCAAGAGGCGAACACTCTTTGGATGGCTTGCCCAACTTTCGATTCGAAGCAATCCCAGATGGCCTTCCAGCTTCTTCAGATGAAAGCTCCACTACTCAAGACATGTATTCTCTCTGTGAAAGCATCATGAATAATGTCTTGTTGCATCCATTTCTTGACCTGCTTGCCAAACTCAACGATTCTTCAAATATTGTGAATCCTGCAGTCAGCTGCATCATCTCAGATGGCTTCTTGCCTTTCACCGTTACAGCTGCTCAGCAGCTTGGACTTCCTATTGTACTGTTGTTCACCATCTCCGCTTGTAGCTTCATGGGATTTAAACAATTCCGGACATTCAAAGAAAAAGGTCTTTTCCCAGTCAATGGTATTTTTCTTTTTTCTTTTTCCTTTTTCTGGAATCAAAGTTTCAATGTTTTTTCATGTTATCTTTAGTAGCTGTGACATAGAATCACTGGCGATCAAGTATAAATATGAATGCAGACGGAAGCAAAAATATAATTCGGTTTTGTGCACTTGCAGACAAAAGCTGTCTTACGAAGGAGTATTTGAGCAGACTTATAGACTGGATTCCAGGGATGAAGGATATCCGAATTAGAGATCTTCCAAGTTTTGTTCGATCGACTGATTCAAAAGACATTATGTTCAACTTGTGCGTGGAAGCAACGGAAAATGCATCCAAAGCTTCAGCAATTATTATTCATACGTTCGATGCATTGGAACAACAAGTTCTAAATGCTCTCTCATTTATTTTTCCTCTTCAGTTATTCACCATCGGCCCACTTCAGCTTCTTCTCAATCAAATAGAAGAAAAAGATGGTATGTTAAACTATATTGGTTACAATCTATTGAAAGAAGAAACAGAGTGTTTGCAATGGCTCGATTCCAAGGAACCCAACTCTGTGATTTATGTAAATTTCGGAAGTATTATAATTATGAATAAGCAGCAACTTATTGAGGTTGCAATGGGACTCGTAAATAGCAATCACCCATTTTTATGGATAATTAGGCCTGATCTTGTTACTGGTGAGACGGCCGACTTGCCAGCTGAGTTTGAGGTTAAAGCTAAAGAGAAAGGTTTCATAGCAAGTTGGTGTCCACAAGAGGAGGTTCTGAACCACCCAGCGATCGGAGGATTCTTTACTCACAGTGGATGGAATTCAACGATTGAGAGTTTATGTGCTGGTGTGCCGATGATCTGTTGGCCTTTTTTGGGAGATCAACCCACAAATTGTAGATACACTTGCAACGAGTGGGGAGTTGGACTGGAGATCATTAATGGTGGAGATGATAATCGAGTGAGTAGAAATGAGGTTGAGAAGCAGGTGAGAGAATTGATGGGGGGAGAGAAAGGTAAGCAAATGAGAAACAAGGCCTCAAAGTGGAAGAGATTTGCAGAGGAAGCTACAGCTCCTGATGGATCCTCTGCAACAAATTTGGAAAAATTGATGAACCAAGTTCTTTTATCAGAAGGGCTCATACCGTCCAAAAACTAATGCATCCAATGAGGAGTGTAAATTAAATGTTTTCATTGTTGTACTGCATTATGAGAGCTTGGTCTTCTTATCATTTTTAAAATAATTGTTGGTGAGTATTAGTGCATAAGATTAATAAGAATTATGTTAATATGTTGAATGTTTTTTTCTCAAAGGACAGTCCACTTCTTGTAACCAAAATCCTCTCCTCAAATATGAGTAACCTTCTCATACCACCATTGGAGATTTAACGGATTTTACCCATTGAACCACCAATTGACATGCACCCACATTTTATTATCAATCAACGTTCAATAGTTAAAACATAATCAGTTTGAGCCAGTGAGTATTTTGGTCTTGGGAAACGAAGTCTTCATCAACAACCCAAAACGTAAACTAAAAGATGAGGAGAAATAAGAGACACGTTGATGATTTTTTTTTTCTTTTTGTCTTCTTAACAGTAAATGAGGTAAAATAAAATTTTCCCATTTTTGAGGTTAATTACAAATTATCATTCTAAATAGAGTGTAAATTGAAGTTTATCATTCTAAAAACTCATCATTTTACATTATTGTATAGCTCCTTTCTCTCTCAAATCCAAATTGGTTAGTTATTAAAGTTTTATTAGTTGACATATATATGTGCTATATATTCCATGCATGTGAATGTGCTATTAGTTCTACCTGAATTACTGGTAAGGTGATTCGTAAGTTTTTGTTTTTACTTCAATTTTATATGGCAATATCTTTGCATTAGTATAATTTAGAGGTCTACCTAGATCATATATACAAACGTGATTTATCCTACTCAAATGATATTTATGAGATAGGATGAGTCCCTCGTAGACACTCCAGCTTAATTATACCTCCACCATAGAGGAAAGAGTGTTCACCACCCGACTTATGGCATGAGTGCATTTAATTCCCTTATTGAAAAATCATGAGATATTTGGGAAAGACATTACTTTTTATTAGGTTAGTATATACACACATTAATTAATTAGTTTAGTACATATACGTACATATGAGAGCGGGGCTTGAACCCTTGACCTCTCTTAAGAAATTAGGGTGCTGAACCATTCATACCAACCAACTTTAATTTTTTTTTTAAGTTAATATATACGTACTCATTAACTCTCTCCAAATTAAATAAGGTAAGAAAGGTTGTAAATGTGTGAGTGAACTCAGTGTTTAGTTAGATGCAATACTTTTCGTTTTAGTACTTTTAGATCATTAATTGCAAAGACATAGAGAGAAGAGATCAAGATGGAATCAAAAGCTAAAAGCTTGTAGCAAGGTTCATGCAGTCTGCATCCCAAGCCCCTTTCAAAGCCACATAAAAGCAATGCTTCAATCGGCAAAGCTTCTTCATCACAAAGGCTTTCACATAACTTGTGTCAACACAGAGTTCAATCATAGATGCTTTCTCAAATCAAGAGGCCACCACTCTTTGGATGGCTTGCCCAATTTTCGATTCGAAGCAATCCCAGATGGTAGGGGTGGGCATCAACCCACCCAACTCGTGTGATTTTTTGCGGGTTGGGTTGGGTTAAAATTTTTTAACTCAACTCAACCCGTCAACCCCTATATATTTACATATATAAATTATTATATAAACTTTGATATTTTATATAAAAATTAAAAAATATAAATATGAAAAGTTTGAAATGTTGGATTAGTTCTAAAGATTTTAATATTTACATTTTTTAAGTTTATCTAATTTATTTATTTTTGTTCACTATTTAATTAGACTATAACAATAGATTTTTTCAAAAGCTCAATTCAATTAACCTCATCCAACCGGTCAACCTGTATGTATGTAAAAATTATTATATAAATTTTGATATTTCATATAAAAATTAAAAAATATAAATATAAAAACTTTGAAATGTTGGATTTGTTCTAAAGATTTTAATATTTATATTTTTTAGTTTTTTTAATTAATTAATTAATTTTTATTCACTATTTAATTAGATTATAAAAATAGATTTTTTCAAAAGTTCAACCCAATCAACCCAACCTGACCCAACTCGCAAAACTACGGATTGGGTCAAGATATGTAATAGGTTGAGTCGGATTGAAAATTTTCAACCCATTCTACATGCGGGTTGGGTCGGGTTGATAATCAATCGGACCCGTGCCCACCCCTACCAGATGGCCTTCCAGCTTCTTCATATGAAAGCTCCACTACTCAAGACATGTATTCTCTCTGTGAAAACATCATAAATGATGTCTTGCTGCAGCCATTTCTTGACCTGCTTGCCAAACTCAGTGATTCTTCAAATAATGTTAACCCTGCAGTCAGCTGCATCATCTCAGATGACTTCATGGCTTTCACCATTACAGCTGCTCAACGACTTGGACTTCCTAGTGCATTGTTTTTCACAATCTCCGCTTGCAGTTTCAAGGGACTTAAACAATTTCAGACACTGAAAGAAAAGGGTCTTTTCCCACTAAAAGGTAAAAAAAATTTCAAGTTTTTTGTCGTACTAGGACATTTCAACATTCCTATTATAATTTTTCATGCTCTGGGTCTGGGGTATTTAAAAATAGCTTGTTTGGTTGAAAAACATAGGAGGAGAAGAGACGAATAGAAAGGAGAGAGTAGGAGAAAAAATGAGTAAAAGAGGATGTCAATCTCAATTTCATTTAGTTGGCTTAACATGGAATCATCTTTACTTCCCTTATTTATTTCTACTTTTCTCAAATCCTCTCCTCTCCTCTTTTTTGATTTCATCAATCCAAACATACCAGCGCACAGGTTGGTGGTCATATTACCTATTAATTACTTGTCAAAAGCTGAGAATTAATTCAGTTATTGTGTTAATTAATTTGCAGATGAAAGCTGTCTTAAAAAAGAGTATTTGGACTCAGTTATGGACTGGATTCCAGGGATGGCCGCTTGATTCGAGACAGCGTTTGCGTACGATCTCAAAGTTTACAGAAGTTATGCGGAAACTTTTGTGGTTAGATGTAAAAAAATAATTTACCGTGGGCTAAATTAAATAATAATTAGACATAAAAACTGAAAACTTGAATGTAATTTTTTTTTATTTACTGCAATCTCTAGTTAAAATGTAGCATCCACAATTCAATAATTAAAAACTATAAATATTTTAGTTTGTGGGTTTTGATTTTTAAATCAAAGTATAACTTTTGTAATTAATAAAATAATAATTTAAATTTTAACGGATGGAACTATCTAATAATTTAACAAGACTATTTAAAAATATGTTAATTTTTTTTATGAAATAGAGATTTTTTTTTCGTGGGGGCTTGAGCCCCCAGTGATCCTATGGTAAATCCGCCTCTGTTTGTGGTGGTGCAGAAGCTTTGCCAATTGAAGCATGGAGTTTAAGTGGCTTTGACCTGGGCCAGGAAAACAAAATGCGTGAGACTTGTAACCACATGTATTAGCTTCCATTTTCTTTATTTACTTCATCAAAGCTTGTGCGAACTACTTATAATGAAAAAGAAAATGAAAATTGAAGGTGGTCGAATGGATAAGATGGGAAAGTTGTCATTTAATCATTTTGTTAAATTGACTAACTAGCAAAAGTTGACGAAATTAGTCGTGGGCAAGTTGCATTCCGAGTTTTGAATTAGAAATCTGATTTGGCTGCGCATACCTAGCGATGGCAATGGTACCTACAAATCCGTTTAAACCCACCCGCCAAAATCCGCTCAGGTAATTTTGTGGGTTGTAGACAGGTTTGGTATTATAAATTAAAATATGCACTAGGTTGCGGTTGGGTTTAGTATTACCCAAATATCCTACGGATACCCGTATGGATATCCGCCAACCGTAATTTTTTTAATTATTTTTTAATTTAATTTTAATAGAAAAATATTTCAATCTAAAAATATACTTATTATAATTCTGATTGAACTTTCGTTAACTTAATGCATGGATTATTTCATTGTTATAATTTTGTTCTTCAAATTGTAGGAATAGAAAAATATTTAAATCTAAAAATATACTTATTATAATTATGATTGAATTTTCTTTAACTTAATGCATGGATTAGCATTTAAAATGCATTATTCTTTAGAAAATATTAATCTTAATCATTATTGTAGGAATCGTGTTAGATGGGTGCTAGTGGTGGTGAACGAAATGAAGATCTTCTTTTGGAGTTTGTGTTGAATAATAATATGAAATGATAATTATTATGTTTAGATACTAGTTTGTGGCTTTTTTTATATATATAGATTTGTGTATTTTATACTTAAATTTGAGAATTTGTGTTGGATTGATGTTGAAATTTTAATTTTCCATTTACATTTATGTGGAATTATAGGTCATTATTATAAATTTACATTTTGACCATTTGTGATTTTAAATGTAGAAACCCGTAAAATAATCGCCGGATACCATTGCGGGTTTGGTAATTGTCAAAACCCGCAGCAGGTGGATTTTCTTAAAAAAATTAAAACATATAGTAGGGTGAGTTTGATAATTTAAACTTTGTATGGATATAAATTTGGTAATGATACCTTGCAGGCGATACCTATTGTCATCCCTACGCATCCCAAACCCACTTCATTGATTTTCATTAGTTTTTCATATACGGTACATATTCACTAAAGCTAAATAAAAGCCACATCGGAGTAGTTTAGTTTGTCAATAATGTTATATTTATTTAATTATGATACATAGTGTATCTAATAATTATAGTAAACAATGTGTCATTATTTGATTGGTTCAAGTGATAATGAATTATTGTACCTTATAAAAAATTTCATTAATAACATACCAATTCGATGTAAATTAAGTACCTCAACTAAATAAATATTTCTCTTAGTTTATAGTTTAAACAAATTAAATAAATAATTTAATTAAATATTTTTCATTTTATTTTATTTTTCCCACCATCCATATCCGACTAGCGAGACTCTGCCATTGAATAATGTATTGACTAATGTTTCATTCATATCGACCAATTTAATTATAGTTTTCAAATTTAATATAGCATGTGGACAAATTATTATTACAGATCGATTTTGTAATTCCAGTATCTTTAATGTGTATCATTTGTCCAGTTATTTTTATTATAAATAAAAAAATCGTTGATTAGATCTAATCAAATTAATGCCATTAAGATCCAATTAGACTCATTTGTCCACTTTCTTTTATAAAGAAACAATCGCTGACTAGATCTAATCAAATCAATATGATTAAGATAGAATTAGGCAAGACAAATATGATACGGTTAGTTTTTATTATAAACATAATGCACTGGAATCCACAACTCCAATATAAATATACCACTTTGATGTTACAACTTACAAGCATTTAAAAAAATTATTATTGCATCTAAAAAACTCATCATCTATCAATAATATTTGTCATGCTGTTTTTAATTTTACAATTTTTTCCATGGGTGATGAGTTAGATATATCATTTAGAACATAAAACTGAGTGCAAGTGCAATTATAAAAAATTCTTTATGAGTGATTTCACTTCGTTACATCAGAAATAATAATTTTAAAAGACACATAATCGAGATTCTTTAAATAAAATTTCGCTATATTGAATAATATTAAATTTGAAAAAACATATAATTAAATTGATCAATGAGTGAAACATTATTTAATGACAAAGTCTCGCTCAGTCGGGCTTCAATGGACGGTGGGAAAAACAAAATAAAATGAAAATTATATTGGATAGGACCTGTCTATGGTACAGATTCTGTAACAAACATCTCCCGTCATCCCACCATCCGATCTTCTATTGTTTAGTTTCTCGCTCCACATCCAACGGCTGATGCTGCAGTCTGTAGCTTACAGATTCTGTAGGCTAGTCAAGTCCTATTGGATAATGGATATTTAACTCGTGGCTAAGAAAAAATGGAAGGGTGATCACTAGTTGCAGAGGCCTAGAGAGAGAAGAGATCAAGATGGAATCAAAACCTAAAGCTTGTAGCAAGGTTCATGCGGTCTGCATCCCGAGCCCCTTTCAAAGCCACATAAAAGCAATGCTTAAACTGGCAAAGCTTCTTCATCACAAAGGTTTTCACATAACTTTTGTCAACACAGAGTTCAATCACAGACGCTTACTCAAAGCAAGAGGCCAACATTCTTTAGATGGCTTGCCCAGTTTTCGATTCGAAGCAATCCCAGATGGGCTTCCAGCTTCTTCAGATGAAAGCCCCACTGCTCAAGACGCGTATTCTCTCGGTGAAAACATCATAAATAATGTCTTGTTGCATCCATTTCTTGACCTGCTTGCCAAACTCAATGATTCTTCAAATAGCGTTAATCCTGCTGTCAGCTGCATCATCTCAGATGGCTTCTTGCCTTTCACCATAACAGCTGCTCAACAACTCGGACTTCCTATTGTATTGTTTTTTACCATCTCCGCTTGTAGTTTCATGGGATTTAAACAATTTCAGACATTCAAAGAAAAGGGTCTTTTCCCAGTCAAAGGTATGCAATTATCAGAACTTTTCTTTTTCTGTTTTTTTTTTTCAATTTTTCCGGGATCACTACCTTGGGCACTAATTAATTTTCAATGTTTTTTTGTAATGTTTCGGATTAAATTTATGTTACTTTAAATTTTTAGTGGCCGTGACATAGAATCACTGGCGATCAAGTATAAATATGAATGCAGACGGAAGCAAAGAATTAATTCATTTTTGAGTACTTGCAGACAAAAGCTGTCTTACGAAAGAGTACTTGAACAGTCTTATAGACTGGATTCCAGGGATGAAGGATATCCGAATTAGAGATCTTCCAAGTTTTATTCAATCGACAGATCCGAAAGATATGATGTTCAACTTGTGCGTGGAAGCAACCGAAAATGCATCCAAAGCTTCAGCAATTATTATTCATACGTTCGATGCGTTGGAACAACAAGTTTTGAATGCTCTCTCATTTATGTTTCCTCATCATTTATTCACCATCGGCCCACTTCAGCTTCTTCTCAATCAAACAGAAGAACAAGATGGTATGCTAAACTCTATTGGTTACAATCTATTGAAAGAAGAAACAGAGTGTTTGCAATGGCTCGATTGCAAGGAACCCAAATCTGTGATTTATGTAAATTTCGGAAGTTTTATATTTATGAATAAGCAGCAACTTATTGAGGTTGCAATGGGACTCGTAAATAGCAATCACCCATTTTTATGGATAATCAGGCCTGATCTTGTTACTGGTGAGACAGCAGATTTGCCAGCTGAATTTGAAGTTAAAGCTAAGGAAAAAGGTTTTGTAGCAAGTTGGTGCCCACAAGAGGAAGTACTTAAGCACCCATCAATTGGAGGATTCTTAACTCACTGTGGATGGAATTCAATAGTTGAGAGTTTATGTAATGGAGTTCCTATGATTTGTTGGCCTTTCACTGGAGATCAACCCACAAATGGTAGATACGTTTGCAACGAGTGGAGGGTTGGAATGGAGATTAATGGTGATGATGAGGATGTGATCAGAAATGAAGTGGAGAAGTTGGTGAGAGAGATGATGGAGGGAGAGAAGGGAAAGCAAATGAGAAACAAGGCCATGGAGTGGAAGGGATTGGCAGAAGAAGCCGCAGCTCCTCATGGCTCATCTTCTCTAAATTTGGATAAACTGGTGAATGAAATTCTTTTATCAAATAAGCACAACTCATCAATTCCATCTGCAAACTAATTAACGACATTAACTGATCGTGATTATTTAGTATTTTCATTATTGCACTGATTTCGTGTTGCTGGTTTGTTTAATTAATAAAATCTTTTGTCATTACGAATATTTAAAAAAAAAAAATTACTACTTATAGTGTATAGTCATACTTCTTGACACTACAGTTGTGATCATTGTAACAAAATTGAGCTTCTAAGTCTTTTAAAAACTAAAAATAAAATATTTTCATTTTCTACAAATAACCCAAAAAGATAATCGATGCCTGCCTAATATCTGTAAGAAAATTCTATCAACAAAGTGTTGGCTCCACTGGCAATGGAGTCTCCTTAAGCAGCTTGATTGGGTTTGCTTTCCAATTCGAGTCGCAGGGAAGTCGTCTTTGTTGGGAGAACATGTGCCTCTCGGTTCGAGTGAGGACTTTTAATCTGAGTTGTGGTACGAGCTTAAAGGTACCTCCTATAGTTAGGGTCCTCCCCAAGATATCTCGTGGTCAAAATAAAAAATATATATGTAAGAAGGTCAAAATAAAAAATATATATGTAAGAAAATTCTGACAATGTTAGCAAGTTGAGAAAGCAGTGTGTGTGTGTGTGTGTATATATATATATATATATAACTCACGGTTTGTTACATGCAGGATATTAAATTTATAAAAGTTTAACGCGTATCTTTTGGTCGACTGTCTTTTTTTTTTTTTTAATCTTCTTCTTTCTGTTCTTTATGTCAGGAATAAGTTTTCTCATGAAAGCACGTTATATTAATGAACAATTAATGAGTAATAACAATCGGGTTCTTGAGTTTTCATAAATTTTTTATTTGTTTTTATATTTTTATCAAATAGGTCCCGACCCTGTCCCATAATCAAATAACCCCTTCTAATTTCAGGTTTGGCGACCGAAATATTAAATAATAATTAAATGCTAAAGGGTATTTCGGTCATTTTTATAAAGTATTGGGTAACATGAAAACTTAGTCTTACAAATCAATTAACATGAAAACTAAAGATGGCCAACGGGCCAAGCAGTACGTGGCACAACACATACATGACACGAGCACGTGGCACGATATGCACACATGTGGATTGGGTCGGGTTTATAATTTTAGGCACGTGTGCCTTAAAAGCACAACACGATTAGAGATAGAGCAAAGCATGACACACGAAAAGGCACGTAATAAACACGTTTTACTAGTGGATTAGTACGTGCCTATAGGCCATCAAAGGAGGCCAAACGCGGAATTCACTGGGCAAGATAGGAAAAAATGAGTTATGCCAAGAGCAAAAGAGGCCTCGGTTTTAGAGAAATGTCCAGTTTAAACCGAGCTTTGGTGGCAAAGAAAGGGTGGAGATTACTGCAGTATCCGAAATTATTAGTTGCCAAAGTGCTGAAGGCTAGATATTACAAGAATACTGATTTTTTACAAGCTCGAGTTGGCTCTAACCCTTCGTACATATGGAGGTCTATATTGTGGAGAAGACAAGTACTACAAAAAGGAATCGAGTGGACGATCTGAAATGGAGAAAAAATACAAATCTGCAAAGACAATTGGATTCCAAGGCCATAAACCTTTAAGCTGTTCTCAGCTCAAAATGTGACAGCATAAGCTATTATCTCAGAGCTCATTAGTCGTGAAAATCGATAGGATCAAAGGACGGTGAGGCAATGGTTTATGGAAGAGGATGCAAATGAGATTCTTCGAATTCTACTTCCTAGAAGACCAAGAATAGATAAAGTTATATGGCACTTTGATAATAAAAGGGTAATATTATGTGAAAAGTGGATATTAATTGGCGTTAAAAATTAAGAATTCAGATAAGCTAGGCTGTTTATCCAAGGGGTTTCATCATTGGAACCTGTTATGGACTCTTCAATTGCCAAAAAAAATAAAAATTTTATGTGGAGAGCAACTTAAATTTGTTGCCTACTGCTGAGAATTTATGGAGAAGAGAGATAGGGCATGAACCTACTTGTCAAATTTGCAAACAAGGTATGGAAAACACAGCTCATGCTTTAATACACTGTAAAGCTGCCAAAAAGATATGGAGGTATACCCCCTTTGAAACATGCTTCCCAGATGCTGCTAACCAAGACATGTTGGATATTATGTTTGAGATGGCTAAGAAATTGAAAAAGTCAGATATTCAAATCATGGTAGCTATCTGTTGGGCTATTTGGTATGGCAAGAATAAGTATCCTTTTTAGGGAAAAACGTTGGAACCACTGCTGACTATTACAAGAGCTGAGGCTGTGGCGGAGGCTTACAAAAGAGTAAAACGACTGGGGTTGAGGCAAAACATAAATCAAAGAATCAGCAAATTTGGAGTCCCCCACCTGCTAATGTATTCAAAGTTAATATTGATGTTGCTGCTAATTTTGGAAATAGTTTTCACAGGAAAGCATGTTATACTAACCAGGTCTCGACCCTGTTCCATAACCAAATTACCTTCTAATTCGAGATTTGCCCACCAAAATGTTAAATAATAACTAAATGCTAAAGAGTATTTAAGTCATTTTATAGGATTTGGCAATTTTATTGGATTTGGTAACGTGAAAACAAAGCCATACAAAATGGACAGACCTAAATTTAGTAACGGCACGGCTGGCTGCGCAAACCAATGCATTGATTGGAAAAAACAACTGATGGATGAATTATTTTATTAATAATACCATAAAGCCAAACTATTTGTCAAAATTAATTTGACATGACAAAAATACAAAATGACGAAATTAAATAAATCAATGCTTTCAAGCCATTTACATCAGATAAATAATTTTTTAAATTACATCCCTATGTTGAAAAAGATTGAAAGAAACTCTTGAAAAAAAATATATGTTGTGGTATTGTTTTGACATAATACAAGCAAGAAATCAAGCAACAGCAGAAAACCAAAATTGTGTATTGTAACAAAAACGTTCAAGGAAGTGAAGATGGAAGGTTGTGATTATACTTACAGAGGTCATGCAGTGTGTATCCCATGCCCATTTCAAAGTCACATAAAAGGAATGCTTAAATTCGCAAGGCTTCTTCATCTCAAAGGTTTTCACATAACTTTTGTCAACACTGAGTTCAATCACAGACGCTATCTCAAGTCAAGATCTTCACCACGCCATAACTCTAATTTAGAAAATGCCTTGCTCAACTTTCAATATGAAACTATCCCAGATGGCCTTCCAGATCCCTCAAATGAAAACGCCAATCAAGATGCAAACTCTCTCTTTGAATCCATAACTAATAATGTCATGCTGCAGCCATTTCTTGACCTGCTCCAAAAACTCAAAAGTTCTTCAAATTCAGTCAATTGTATCATTTCAGATGGTTTCATGCCATTCACCGTCACAGCTGCTCAACAACTTGGAATTCCTATCGCCCTCTTTTTTACTATCGCCGCACGTAGTTTTAAAGGATGTATGCAGCTCCGGACACTCGAAGAAAACACTACTCTTACGTCACTCATAGGTAAGCTCAGACTAATTATTCAACCAATCCTCTTATGTCACCTCAGTTTGTACCCAATAGTTTGTACAAAGATTTTGCGACCTCTACCATTACTGAATTAATAATTTATATATTTATTGAATTTAACTGTGTTAAATTACAGATTTGAATAGCTACGCAACAAGGGTAGCCATTGAAGCAGCTAAGAATGCAGCTAAAGCTTCAGCTGTAGTTATTCATACATTTGATGCACTGGAACGACAAGTTTTGGATGCTCTCTCTGCTGTGTTTCCGAATTTATTCACCATCGGTCCACTCCAGCTTCTTCTCAATCAAATTAATGAACAAGTTGGCAACAGTTTAAGCTCCACTGGATACAAATACAATCTTTGGAAAGAAGAAACAGAGTGTCTCCAATGGCTTGATTCCAAGGAATTACCCAATTCGGTGGTGTATGTGAATTTTGGTAGCTCTGTATATCTGACAAAACAGCAACTTACTGAGGTTGCAATGGGACTCGTTAATAGCAATCGCCCATTTTTATGGATAATTAGGCCTGATCTTGTTACTGGTGAGACAGCAGATATGCCATCTGAGTTTGAGGTTAAAGCTAAAGAAACAGGTTTTATCGCAAGATGGTGCCCACAAGAGGAGGTTCTGAACCACCCAGCAGTCGGAGGATTCTTTACTCACAGTGGATGGAATTCAACGATTGAGAGTTTATGTGCAGGTGTGCCCATGATTTGTTGGCCTTTTTTGGGAGATCAGACAACAAATTGTAGATATACTTGCAATGAATGGGGGGTTGGAATGGACATCACTAATAGTGGAGATGATAATCAAGTAGGCAGAAATGAAGTTGAGAAGCTGGTGGGAGAGTTGATGGAGGGAGAGAAAGGTATGCAAATGAGAAACAAGGCCTCAGAGTGGAAGAGATTTGCAGAGGAAGCTGCAGCTCCGGACGGATCCTCTGCAACAAATTTGGAAAAATTGGTGAACCAAGTTCTTTTATCAAAAGGGCTCATACCATCCAAAAACTAATGCATCCAATGAGGAGTATAAGCTTAAAGTTTCCATTGTGGTACTGAATTATGGGAGCTTGATCTTCTTGTTGTTTTAAAAGTGATGGTTGTACTAGTGTTTAAGATCAGGAAGGATTATGTTAATACATATGCATGTCAAAGCGAAATTGGATATTTTTCCAGAAGGATAGTCCAATTGTTGTTCAGCCTTTCGTCAGAATCTGGATTTGGTTCATATTTTATGTCGAACAAATTCCTCAAAGAATAAGCCAATTGGTTAATCTCTTCTCACAGGAGCAACCGGTGATAAAATTGATTGAGAGTTTTATAGGATGGTAACCAATTCTCTTCTCCACCAATATAAGTGGAATTCGAACTCTTGAACCTTTTTCTACCATTACTGATTGTACTCATTTAACCAATTGGTGCCTGCATTTAACAATCAATGATCAATAGTTCAAACAAAGCCAGTGAGTATTTTGCTCCTGGGACACGAAGTCTTCATCAACACCCCAAAACAAAAACAAAAACAAAAAGTGTTGTTTTATGACAACGTAAACAAAAAATAAAAATAAAAATGAAGTGCAACCAGAATCAGATTGGTCGAGTAAGATTCCAGTTTATAAAGAGTGTCTTCTCGTGATTTGTATAAATTTTGGCAGCATTGCAGTTCTGACAAAGCAATAACCTATTGATGTTGTAATAGGACTTGTTAATAGCAATCGCCAAATTTTATAGATAAATAACAAGGGCAGATTTCCTGTCTGATATTGAGGTTAGAGCTTTGAACCAACCACCCGTCAATAGGATGATCTTAACTCAGTGGAATTCAATGACTGAGATTCTATCTGCTGGAGTGCAATAGACTTGTTGGCCTTTTGAGGGAGATCAAATGACAAATTGTAAATCTACTTGCGTAGAATGGTGCGACGGCTTGGAGATTAGCGAAGTGAAGAGAATTGAAGTGGAGAAGTTGGCAAGCTGGAGAGAGGGAGATAAAGAGTTAGCAAATGAAAAACAAGGCCACAGTGGAAGAAACTGGCAGAAGAAGCTGCAGCTCCTGATGGTTGATCATCTAGAAATTTGGAAAAGCTGGTAAATTAAATAAAAACACTGCCAGAAAAGCAATCCATGGTCCTAATGCTAAATTGAACAGGAAATTGGACCGAAAATTCTAAGAACTGCAAAAACTCCTCCTGGCTTACCTCACTTATCCATCTATCTCACTCTCAGCTGCAGAGCAAAGCCCCATCATTTCTAAAATAACAATTAGATAAAATGATGACGACAGGACAGGTGTGTGTACACATGTCATCATAACCATAAATTTTTTCTTTTTAAGCCAGGCAGAAACAAATATTGTTGGGCATATTGCTATAACAAACTAACAACCTCATCCTTTTTGCTTCATAAGTTTCTTTAAGGCTACGCAAACTTCGTATATTTGTTGTCAAGCTCACTCCAAACTTGAAGCCCACAAAACAACCAAATTAAATACCATGGAGGGCTTTGTAGCATCATTTTTACTCCTGATAGTAGCAATGAATTGGGCAGTGGTGCCAGCTCAAGGTGACTGGGAACTAGGGAAATCAGTCCAGACGTATTTGAGTGCACTCGCATTGCACCAGTTGTTCGCAACTGCTATGCTTACTTGAGTAGCAAGGACTCGAAGCCATTGCCTTCATGTTGTAGTGGCACTAAAGTGATTGTGGAAATGACTTCGTCAACTGCAGCCGATGAGCTAATGAGGTGCAAATGTTTGAGAGAAGCAAATTCTTACTTTGAAAACATCAAGGAAAGTGCAATTTCAGATCTTTCCAGAGAGTGCCACATCGATTTGGCCCTATTCTCTGTTGCTGATTGCAACAGGTGAATTTCTACTGCTACTATTGCATAGTTGCAGAACTTTTCTTTAAAGTGAAAACGCATCAACCAAAGAAAATCTTTCAGCATGATAATTGGTGGCAACCTAGATATAATCATGAGTGAGTTTAAAGAATCTAATTATCTAATTTATTATAGCCCTATTCTAGATACAAGATGTGATCAATACAAGAACAAAAGGGAGAAATTATTAACTGACCAATATAATATATTCTAGTTTTAAAAAATGCATATGATTGAGGGTGCTCAGTTTCTTGATATACAATTTCCATGAATATTAAGAATTTTCATCTAAGATGTAATTAATTGAAAGTTAATGATTTAGGGTACTGAGTTCCTTGATATAAAATTTTCGTGAATATTAAGAATATTTTTCCTAACATGTAACTAACGGCAATCTATTAAAATAAGTTTCCAATAAAGGCACTTTGCACCCAGATTATCAAGATAACTTGACAAGCCTTCTTTTCTTGTGCAGGCACCCATAGGCCTCAAAGATTTATCAGGCAATAAAACAAGAGTGCAGAGCTCTCAATTGATAGAAAGAAAGCTGAAGAATAATTTGAAAATTTTTAAGACACAAATATTGTGGAAATCCCTTCTAATGACTGCATGTTTAAGTGTCACAATATTTGTTGCTTTGCCTCTTAAATTTTTACGACTATTATATAAAATAATTTTGCCTTGATTCTTCTCCACATAGAAAGTTTTAGTACAGATTTAGGTATTCTAATTTAGTTACAATTAATTACATGCTAGGTCCCTTGAACGTACAATAAGTCACTAATACTTCAAACACTAATGAATATCTGCACGAACTTTGTAATATATGGGTGTCTTGATACTGTACCTGAAAATTTTCAAACAGAGAGATGAAGAATTCTATAGACAAAGCACTTTTTATTCTGTTTCTCAGTGCTCACTCGCGGGACTAATAGGTTGATCCTCATGAACAGCTCCTTCTAGATCCTCCTCAACATTGTTACTGAGATCATCTACATATGCCTGTGAGCTCACCACCTGACCCATCAAATCTTTGTGTTTTAAGTTCCCTGTCAAAAAGTAAAGAGAGATGTTATGATTATGAAGTTGGGTAGAAAATTAGGTCATTCTGATGGATGATGATTGCCCGCAATATGGAATCATTAAATAAAGTGGGTCACTGTATGCCTGAGAATTCCCAAGAAAAATAATAATTTATTACTATTATATGGTACATGATATGAGACCAGAAAGTGAGATAAAAGCTAGCAATTATTCCAGGAATGTTCAAAATGAATCCAATTATTTCCAAATAAAGCAAATTTTGCCAAACTTGGGTAATTCTAATATATTTGAACAGAATTTGCTGATTTGAAGTGCCAGATTTCAAGATCCAAAATTCTCTACAATTTAGTAGAATATTACAAAATTGCAGATATATTAGTTTTAGTCTTTTTGAAATTAGAATTATAGAGTTAACACATTGCTAATACATGGAACTTTTAACCCCACGGCAGAATGATAACCCAAGCTTCAACAAGACACTGAGTGGATCCCACAGTCAATAAGTGCTGGGTGTCCAAGCCATCAGTTTAACTCCAACAATCAGCCCTATCACATAATCTACAGTGGTTTACAGCTTCAACAAAGTCAATAAACAGGAATTTTCACAATGACAAATTAGTAATGAATGCATCACACATACCCATCCAGAAAGTGCATCCACTTGATTTTGTGTGCAGAAGAGCCTTGACACGGAATAGAAAACGTTCCATAGACCTTTTTGTAGCAGGAATTTTGCTAGTGATAACTGTTTGCTTCAAACCCTTCAAAGAAAATGAGAATAAATTACATTAAACTATAATAGTGAAGATGTAAACTGGTCTTGGAACAGATCGAAATATGAAATGGAAACCTTTGCTTCAGAACATAGAATCTGTATTGTTCTTGTGGCCTTTTGGAGCTCCTTCAACTAAATCAGTAGACAAAGCATAACAAGGACTTAAGCTCCATTTCTAGGAAGCTTACTTCCAATCAAGCCTGAAAAATGAAATTTGGTAAATCTAATCTCACCAATTGGATTATTGTTTCATTATGCGTTTGAAAGTGGGCCTGCAAGAAGTCAAAAGCTGCAGAACATCATAAATTTCAGCATCCCCAGCAATAAAAAACTCCTTATACATAGAATACTAAAATTGTCAGGAACTTACATTTCAGGAAAAAATCAACAAACTTCCCACCATACTTGACAGCCATGCCATGCACAGTAACCTGAACATCAATTTCCAAGTGTCAAAATCTTCCCACATGCCATGGAGCTAGAAGATAACAACAACAACAATAATGAAAACAAAAATCTATTCTGTATGGTTACCTTCTCATGATTCCTGCACATACTTACTAATGACACAACCACATTCACACACTTGTGCATTTTCATTAAATGTGATTGAATGGTTTCAGGTCGAACAGCAGTCTTGCATCTCTCCAAGTGAACAACTTCCTTCATCTAATCAAATGGAGGTAGAAAAATATACAGAATGATTATGGAACAAAGAGGATTTTCTCATAGTATCTATGAACTTTGGAGGATTGAACATTAAAATCTACAGCTCACCAATTTGTTGAGAATAGAAAGGTTGACTTCATGCTGCAAATATCAATCTCTGTAAGCATATCTACCAATAACACTAGTAAATTGAAAGTGGTCTAAAAGAAGTGGATAAATGAAAATGACTTACCAGTACCCGGTACCATACAAACAATGTTGCGGGACACAGAGTTGGAAAACCATGATGATTATCTTCTATTATTGTTCTGTGCAGAGTAACCTAAAACAGAAAGAGGATCCTCTTCATGGCCAGATTGCAAAACAAGAAAACTGGATTACGCGGAGCCATATTATACATGAAGTGACCTCATGCGGTCCAGCCAAGCATAATAAACAGTCAGTGTTGTATTGGACAGGATACAGCAATCTTAGCAATGTTGACAAAGTAATTCTAGGATGAGCAATTTTGAGTTCTCAAGTGAGATGCAAGGAAATTGCAAATACTGCAATTGATTCCAACATTAAACGATAGTGGTATGTCTATTTATAATTGGAAAATGCATGCACCTGAGGCAAGATGGAGCAGGCAAGCTCATGCAACAAATCACAAGTGGACTTGCTATGTTCCAAATAAATCCATAGTATCTTCTGTACTATATCTCCCTGCAAACATCATAAAGATTATCACTTTTCATGGATAAATACTTTGTAGATTAAGTTTGAAACAAGTCATGAATATCTAGAGCCAGAAAATCCCATTTGGTAGATAATCATACTTTGTTCTTCCATCCATTCTCAAGACTTTCATTATCCCATTTACACTGCAACAGATTCTGAGCAGAAGTTCCAAGTCTTTCATGCAAGACATGAAGGGACCCCTCGATAGATTTTGAGTGTGTACTTTTACCATTTCCCTCCAACTTATCAAGGAACTTTTGAAGTGACATTACAATGGACTCTAGGGTAAGAAGGGATTCTGATGCAAGCGTAAAGGAGAAAGAACAGGCTGCAAGGAGCAGATATATTACAAATTAAGTGCACTGACAATCGAGTGATGAGAATAAATGGAAACTTGGGAAAATCGCATGGAAACTTGGGAAAATCGCATACCTATATTCAGGACACCTTCTAGAAATGAGAAAGCTCCAAGATATAAATAGTCTATTGTCCCAGGTAAAGGGATAGGTTGTATGTCTGAAATAACAGAGGCTGGTATTTCAATAGGCTGGAAGGATTGAAGCAAATCAGAGAGAACTGATTTGTCCTTTTGAGCCTCAGGAAGGTTCAGCATCTGTACTCAGACCAATAAAAAATTCAAAACAGAAAAATGGTGTAAAAGCCTGTAAAGAGAGAACTTCAATGCAAATAATCAGAAACATTTGAATTCTGGCAGCCAATTTCAGAAGCCAACAATTATCAAAGACACAGAGACACGTCAAGATTTCACCTTACTGAAACAATTGAGTACTTCTTTGATGACCAAAGAGGAAACAGAAGATTTGGAAAACATAAGGTTTGGTATATCAGGATTCCCAGTAATAGCAGACTGCACTTTCCAGTGATCTTCACAGGTTTCATCACCTACAAAATATTTGTTTTAGAACTAAAAAGCATAGAAGTGCTGCGCTTAGTGTTTATCAAACCAAATTGAATGCTATTTCTTACCTTCTTTAAGAAGAGTAACCGCACTATCAAAATGCTTCCTGAGATATGGCAATACTGATTTTACTTCACTCAAGAATTTTTCCACAGTCATCCTTGTAAAACCAGCAGGAATACTAAAGAATCTGGGTGATAATAGTTTGCTCGGAGGAGAGAAATAATCCAGCTTGTAGTGAAGATCACGTAGAAGGTACAGGTACAAAGGTAACTAGCATAAAGTAACAAAATTGTTGTTCTTGAGGACTTCATTTATTCATTAAAAACTCTCATCAGTAATGAGCAGTGCAATTATCATGGTACCTCAGCTGCAGGATCAGAGCAACAGGAATCTTGGTTCTGCATAAGGAAAGACATAGCATGAGTGAACTCAAAGCAAATGCTTCAAGAAAATAAACAGAACAAAAGTTATACAAACAAACACCGAGCAATTACAGCACAGCAGACAAACCTTAGAAAATGTCAAAATGGAGAGGCATGGAAAGAGAAGAGGCCTGAATTTAAACCTTTGGGTTTCCAGAACCTTGGCAAGTGCAGAAACTTCTACAATTACTGGCTCATTAGAGCCACAGGAAGTTTCATCTACGGACCCAAATTTTGAGCTGTTTGAAACTGTACTTAAAGCATCCTCAGTCAGCACCCCCTGACTTGTCAGATTTCCTGACTTTCTCAAAACATCCAATATTGTCGGCTGACGCAATTTACAGTTTGTATCTGAAATTGTTGATGCCTTTGAAATCTTTTTATGTCTCCTTTTCTTGTCTTGAGAGGCACTGTCGTATGTTTTAATATGTTCATTCTTCTTTTCCATGTGCCCCATATTATTAGGCTTACTCAAGAGTGAAGATCCACATTTCTCCACATGAAGATGGACATCGGGAAGAGATTGAGGGCAGCATTTGATGGCATAATTTAACAAGCTTTCAAGAACTCTGCAAGTTTAGATTCTCCCTTTCATGAGGATCAGATTGTCTTAGAATAGTTAACACTTAGGATGATTGAGCAAAACAAGATTAATGAAACTTTTAAATGATTACCAAAAAGACAAGAAAGTACTAACTGACAAATAATGTCACTTGTCCCAGTCAAGTTCAAGTTTTATCACTATGTTGTAGGGTAATCAACCAACAGCTTGAATGATATAGCTCTCATCCTTCAATTTCAGTGATTGAGTAAATGTTGCGAAAATAAAAATTTACTTGATAAATGTGAAAACCATTCTCTATGGTATCAAGTTGCAGCAAAGAAAGAAAATGCACTCAATTGCCCACCCTCAGTACTCACTTTCTAATTAACAGCAGCCTCAATACCTTACTATATCCCTTGTATACGCACCACATTTTGCAGGCAAATTTTTATCTAACAACCTATTAAGCCAGAAAATAGACTAAAGCTATTATCTACACTCCATGTTTCTAGTCTGATCAGGGATGCTAATTAATCAAGCTCATGATAAACCACTAAAATGGCAACGAATTGAGCCCATCACAAAAGGTATGGATTCAGCTTTAGTAAAAATTTGGTTCCACAATCCTGTTAATTTGATTTGCCCATCAAGTTGATCTCTAGCCCAATCCTAAGTTTGAGCTGAAGGATCCATGTTCACCATGCTCAGCATTTCAACTGAGGAAGTAGCCCATAATGCAACTCGCCAGCATGTAGTGTGTATATCATTTCTAAAGGATAATTACTTGTAGTGCCTGAATAATGAGAGATAAATTTGAACTTAAAAGCAACTAAATGTCAGCATTTTCATGATCTTTGTAAAGTTTGGGCTTTTGAATCTCATGTCAGCAAAAAGCAAATTGAAGTTAGGAGGGTTTGCCTTCACTCCCATTTCAAAACTCGTGCACCTTCTGATGTTAAGGCTCCATATGAGAGCCTGGTGTCAGTTATAATCAGCGATAGAAAATACTCACTCTCTTCAACAATGATTACTAACTATATACATGTTCTATACTCTAATCAATTCTGCCCTACCCAGCCCACCCAAATATTCAAAATATATATGTGTGTGTGGGCGCTCCACAGGCTTTAATTTTTAATAAGAAAATATCAATTAAAAGTCCGCAACACTAGGAACTGAGAGTGCAAACGTACACTAGGTTCCTCACTCGCTTCAATAGCTTGGCAATTATCTCCTGTTTTGTAGTCTGACTTATACATTCCAGTCTTCCAGCAACTTGCGTGCAGAAGGCATTAAGCTGCAAGCAGTAGAAAAAGCATTGCAGACCATAGTGTATGTTACTGTCAACCATAACAATAAAAATGCCAGCTATAGCACTTACCAGTTCCCGTATCCAATTTGCTGCATGATAAAGAGAGAGGGTCACAATCTGTTTCTGCTTTTCCGTGAGAGATTGCCAACCAGCTACAGAGAAGCACTGACATTGCACAGACCAAATAAGTGTCAGCAAACTGGTAACGTGGTAACGTAAAAAACTATTTGATGACCTACATAAATATACAAGCCAAACCAAGCAATACAATCACAAAAGAACATAATAAATCAATTGCGCATATTGAGTGTCATAAAATAAAGTAAAATGTAGGTGGGGCATGTGCATATCAACAGCAATATATGTCCCCATTTGGTGGATGTCTACAGAAACAATTGAAATTGATTTTACATGCAGATTGAGGGATTTCACTTCAAGACTCTCTTACACAAACCAAGGGACCAGTGGAGAAAAATTGAACTTTTCACATGAGAATGGCTGCTCTAAAGACCCAAACTTAGACATGGACACTTGACGAAGTTATTATATTTACAATGGTCATAAACCAGTTATTTTAGTATGTACTTCCTTTTTCCTAAGTTGATTGACCAGAAAAGAAGAAGAAGAGGGAAGTGCAAACCAAGGTGTTAAATTTCCAATTCGTTTGATGTTTCCCAGCATTCAAATGCTTTTCAAGTTCAATGAAAGCAAACAAGGAAACAATAAATGCATAAAGGCCAAACCATCCAAGACTTCATAAATTTCAGACCAATATCAATAAACATCAATGAAGTAATAATAACCATGGTATGAAGACACCAGCAACAAAGAAAAAAGACTATGGTGTGAAGAAGTTTGACCACTGTACAAAACAGAAACAGCTATTGAGATAAGAAATGTTCTGCAGATGTCAATATTATTCGACAAGGAAGAGATACTAACAAAAAAACAAGATGTCACCACAGATGTTCTACTAGGTTCTACCTTAGAGGAAGGAAGGTGTAAAGGGCAACCAAGCAGTGCATCAATTCCTCCAAGAGATCCCTGATTTGTCAACCTCTCAACCTGACAATTAAGAGAAAACTCAAAATATTTATCCATTACTTAAAAGTCCATCTATTGCCCAAAGGATCATTCATACTTACAGTAGAGAGTAAAAGGAAGTTAGCATGAAGAACTTGTAGAGAAGCAGACCTGCAGACAGGGTTTCAACATCAGCATTCGAAAATATTAAGACAAGTTAAAACACACAGATTCTGACAGGAAGTAGAGCATGGCAAAACTTACTGTGAGGAAGAGGAAGCCAATGGCAAAATGTTCAAACAAATTGGAGATATATCTCCATCCAAGTTCATCCATAGTTCACCTAAAAAGTAAATCCCGATTAGAAACTGCAACCTATATCCCAAAATTATTTATGATCCAACTTCTCAGCAGAATAATAGATTGCATAAACCTATCTTACCTTCTATACCACAAAATGAGTTCTTATTAGATAGTTGTCCACATTCCAGATCAGACAGATATATGGATTCAAACTCCCCAACATGTTTGACGATCCTACAAAGTGCAGATAACTTTCTCACTTAAAAAGATAATTATCTCCCGGTAAAAATGTGCTGAAATTTACTTACCATTCTATAATTTCTGGCTGCAGTGTTCTGCTGTTCAGTATTGCAGTTAGCTCATCATAAAAGAGAGTCAAAGGTAAGTATAGCTGTTTGCAGCAGTTCAGAGATGTTTTTAAGAGTTCTACAGCCTCTTCAGCGTTCGATTTCTGTTAAAAGAGGTGTACAGAAATGCTGAATGTATCTCATAGAAATAATATGATAGATTGAAATACTAGAAATTGACCATGCTCTTTATATTGATCTAACACAGCATTAATTCATTTGTACCAATTATAATCTTACATGCATATCAAATATCCACCCTCTCAGACATCATGTGTCATAAGATAAGAGTTACATATGCCAATGTGGCTATTCTTGTAAAACAATCTCCAAATCACCACGGTACCCTGGGGCAAGACTTCTTCACAGAAAACTAAAGATATTGTTCAACTTTGTTAAATGCACCCTTTATTTGGATCCTCAACATATATTTGAACCCTGAAATTCTTGACGTGCAGAATCTCATGGAGGGATGGAAGCTATGGTTATGGGTTAGAGAGGTGATTTCTTCGGTAGTAAGACCCAATATATAGACTATAGAAGTCTATATCGTGTGTTAGAAAGTTGTGGTTTGGTGAAGCTATCACTTGGTAACTCTCCTCATTAGCATCTGTTGACATGGTCCAGAGGCTAGTTACATACATTGCTGTGGCTTATGTGACTGTTATTGGGATTGCTCGTGGCCATTTATTGACACTCGCCAATCAATAAGTGGATGTCATGTCACGAAAGTGAATACCAACATGAAATACTATACTTTTGTTGTTTATTAGTTCTGCATACTTAAATTGAACAGCAAAGATTAATGAAAAGTGCTGAATGATTCCAACAGAATTCTTCTCTTGCTTTTAATTCTCTTAAACTTCAAACTCCATGTCGTCGTCATCATTGTCTGTGTGTGTTTGTGTTGCAGCTTGAGTCTATGTTTCATATTTGCAACAAAATGAATCCTACCTGAGATGGAGATGTACTGGTAACAATACCAGCATCGCCCAGATATGAAACAATCTTCAAGGCTCCAATCAGGCCCATCTTTTTGTACTTCAGTTCTGAATGGCTGACCTGTCGAATAGGAAGGAGTTGCATAAATCAGAGAATCAGGAAATCTCTCCTTATATGGATAACCACATTGACAAAGAACTAAGTTGATTGCAAGATCAATTAGGCAGATGATCTACGTTAAGAAGACACTGAATATTCATATTGCACCTGCTTCCTTACTACCATCAGAAGTTCATTTGCAATGGAAGTTCCATAACAGGGTGCACTGGTTCGAGCTGACAGTGCTAGACTGCTGAAAACCTCATAGACCTGCGCTATGACAAGAGCTAGAGAAATTTACAAGTACAAAATTCAACCCATACTACCTTAATATATCAACCCACCTTGTGCAAATTTTGAGCACTATAACCCTCCAAGTAATCCAAGATACCTGAGTGTTTGGACTTTCATGTCAAGCTGACTTCCAAATTTATAATTATTTGTGAGAAAAGGCGGTTGATACTTGAGATACCATTTATATGAGAAGAAAGTGGAATCAATTCCCATGCATATTCTGATGCCAGCAGAGCCATTGTCTCCAGAGCCGAACTAACTTCAAAACTCACACCAGATCCCACATGCGTAATTAGAGCACCAAGAACCTGCATAAACCACATATCAACTTATCATAAACACCAACTAGTATTCTAATCATCAGTGGTGACAAATAAAAATTTAGGTCGCTTACTTCCTGTCTTGAATATGTATCAGTAAACTCTTCAAACAAGCAAGTATACACATGAATACCAAACTCCCTTGCCTTTTGTTCTTTGCACGCCAATAAGTACTCGGACAAAGAAAGAAATGATGGAAAATGATCCTAACAAAATCAATAGAAAACTTTAAAAGTGCTTGAATGAATGTAAGTTGATAACAATTCAGGAAACAGTAAATATAAAATGAATATTTCTTCATGCAAGATAATTGTCACAGATACCTGCACCAATTCTTTGTTCCCACGAATGCACTGATCAAGCATAACATTGTGAATACAATCTTCAATAACTTTCTTCTTGAAAATCTTCGAAACACTCTTTCGTAGGGGATCCCCATTCATATACATGAGAACAAGAAGCCATATGTCTATAACTTTGTGATCCTGAGGTTTCTTAAGACCATCAATTTCTTTTAAAATCTCCTGACAAAGCATCTACACAGAGAGGCAAAAGCACAAGTACACCGGCTACATTAAATAAGAGCAAACACTCTCTAAAATCATATGGGACAGACAAACAGACTTACATTCTTAAATCGAAGACTTGATCTCAAGGCATCAAGAATGGACGCCTCCGAATTATCCACAAGAGACTTTCCCTTAAGTTTATTTTGTTGTGATGCACGAGAATTTGACACTCCAACAAACTTTAAGTGCTGACGAATGTGTGAGATAATTCTTCGAACATTTGATTGTGTTGCCGAAAGAAATAAGAATCTAAGTAAATGTGGCATGTGTTCCGCATCAATTGTTCTAATACACGATAATGCTATGGTAACAACCTGTTCTTGCAGCTCATCATCCAAATTCAAGTTCGAAAAGGAGTCAAGCACAGGCACAATTATAGCTGAATCTTCACTGAGCATTTGTTGGAGAGAATCAATAACGGATTTATTATTGCTTTGATCACCTATAATCTCAGGCAATGAACCAATAATCTCTTTCTTTAAATGTGAAGGACAAATACAAAGTACTTCCATTAATTTCTCGGTAAAGGATTTCGGATCAACGAGAAAATCAAGCCACCGAAATTGACTAATAATAAGCCTACCAACGTCCTCCTCAAAAGACAATGATGTCTGTGTCTCTGGATTCACATCAAAATATTCCGGAAGTTTCTCGAGAAGCATGTGCATTAGGTCTAATTGAATACACGGAACCAGCAAAAGCTGTCGAACTAAGCTGTCGCTTCTGCCAGGACTCAATGAGCTCAGAACCCTGATATCAAAACAAAACGAAGTCGTTTAATCAGACAATTGAATAAAAAATAATTTTAAAAATAAAAAATGAGAAAGTAATTGACCTGTTGAAATTTTTGGGAGACTGAACATAAGAAGAGAAGCCGGCGAGGAAATGGGAGCGAAGTGAGGAGTCGTGAGAGAGGAGATTGGTGAGGTGGCGACGGAACTTGTTAGGATCAGAAGGGAGACACGGTGGCCCCGAGTGGTACATTAGAGTACAACCGGCATCTGCTAAAATTGAGACCATTTTTTCGATTTCTGAATCAACGGATTTGGGGATTTTGGAAGGAGGAACGGGGAATGTGCTTTTTGAAGAGGAAGAGGAGTCTCTTTTGAGTGAAGACTTCTGTTGGTGAAGGAACACCATTTTGTTCGACGAAGGGCTTTGCCAACGGCGTCGTTGTGGGGGGACTCGGTCGATGTTAATTTTTCTCAGTGAGACTCTCAATGGGAAGTAGGAGGAAGAGATTTGGAAAGGCGCCAAAATTTGAGCGAACGGCAAAAGCTTCCTCTGAAAGTTTTTAATTTTCGACTGGGAAATGGGCTGGATCAGGCCCAGTAGTTGAACGTATTCTCCACCTGGAGGGCTAAAAAACCCTGCATTTCTTTGTTTGCACATTAAAATGTATTTGAAAATTGCGCTAATTTCTTTTAAAACCCCTTATTCCAAACGTAAGCCACTTTTAATTTGTATTTGCATTTAGGATTTATCCATGTGCTGTGTGTATTTTTACAATTATTCATAGTAGGATTGTTGTGGACACTTAAATTTAAGTGTTTTAATTTTAATCAATCATTTAATATAATTTAATATAATGACAAAAAATAATTAAGTAATCGAAAAGTTTCAATTCATTTAACTAACTTGTACATCCACGGTTTATTAATAATATTTCGTCAATTTAAAAATGCCTTATCATTTAGCAAATACAATAACCAATTTCCAATATAAATTTTTTTAATCTAAAAAAAAAACTAATTACATCCAATCAATATCTAAGGATGCATTCAGAGTATTACATAAGTAAATTACTTAAACTCCAGCAACTGAGAGAGAAAATACAAATGTTCTGTGATAATGATATTGACACAAAATATTTTTTGGCATGCAATCAAATCCATTACTCCTCTTAGACTGCTAGAGCAAATCTCCTATTATGCAAACATTGAAATAAGTCTCTTATTACTGTGCAAGCATGACACATGACTAATTGTAGCCTCTAACTATCATAAACCACTTTATTTTTCAATTATGTATGGATATAACATCCTTATCTGGAAAAAAAATGCACAAATAAACATTATGCAATGAAGCTTCCTTACTTCTTGTGTCAAGAATTCAATTTCAAATAAAAGAATTTGTCAACAATTCAATTTAAAATAAAAGAACTTGAGATATTGTATTTTATCATATCTCTTATTATTTTTATTTTTAAATTTAAAATCACCCTTTGATCGGTTTATTAACTGGCTATATTATTTTAAAAATAATTAAAAAAATTATTAATAGAGCTAATATGTATCATTGATTAGATCTAATGATACATGTTTCTTTTAAAACCCCTGATTCCAAACTTAAGCCACTTTTTATTTGTATTTGCATTTATTATTAAATTTTTAATTACCTTTCCACCAAACTCAAAAGTTATGATAGTCAATATATGGTATATATTTTAATTTTTGAAATTAAGAGATTTATGTGTACATTTGAGTAAAACTTAGGCGTTAGGTTTTAGAGACTAAGGCCCCATTTGGGATTGAGGTTGAAACTCAATAAACTGCTTATTTCATAATCTTTGATAAAAATAGTGTTTGGTAAAATTTGTAAAAGCAGCTTATTTCATAATTTTCTCCATTTCGTCAGCAGCTTTTAAAAACAGATACAAGATTGCTTTTCATAAGCAGCTTATTCAATAAGCTACTATAACTTTTTAAAATACTTATTATAACCATAGTATTTTAATAAAAAGACAATTATATCTTATTTATCCATGAACCATAATATATAAATTGTTAGATATTACCGCCACAATTTAGTATCACAATATTAATGGCTCTGAATCCTAAGAAATGGAAATTTTGAGGATTTTTATTGCAAAAAATTTACTGTGAATGTAATACATGTTACTTTTTATTTTATTTAGATTATGTAAAAGTATAAATTTTTATCATATACTATGTAACAGATTATGAAGTTCTTTAGATTTTTCTTAATTGAGTTTTATTAATGTAATTTTACATATTTAAAAAAAATGTCTAAACAATTTATTAAACATAAAATAAAAAACAATTATAACGTATGTCTATTTGGGTCATTATATAATACAACAACACTTTCGTAATAAGATTTACCAAACACATGTATTATACTTTTCAAACTCACAGCAATCGCAACAACACAGTTTACCAAACACTAAGCTACTTTTTTAATCAGCAGCTTATTTCATTTGCACAGCACAAGCAGCTTATTTCATCAGCCTCCGCAATCCCAAACTGACCCTAATAATATATTTATCTTTTCAGAAGTTAATATCAATGATTAGATGGTAAAACCTACAGTCCACATTTAGGGTGCTTTTGATAGGTAAAATTGGATTAGACTCAATAAGATAGGGTAAGATTTGATTAAATTATATTTATAATATATTTACTTTGTGGGAATCAGAATAGACATGAATTGGAATGAGTAATAATTAAAATGAAGAATGAAAATAAAAATAAATTATATACTTAAATTGTATGAATCATAATAAACAATATTTCAATTAATGTGTTTACTTTTATCATATAATCTGAATAAATCATTTACAAAAACACCCTTAGTTAATATTATATGTTTTTCACTTAGAAAATCAATAAATAAATGTTTATAAAGGAAGTATATGCATGTTCATTCGAGATGTCAAAAATAACTGCCCGATCCAGACTCAAACCCAGGCAATGTGGGCCAGATAATACCCTGCCCAAATATAAAGCCGAGCTAGTCCTGGGCATCACTTGATAAACCCGAGATGTGACCCGGAGCCCGGATTTTATTAAAAAATTAAAAAATATATATTATTTTAAATAATTATATTTATTTGACTCATTTATTACATATATGTAAGGTTTTAAACATTTAAAGTTTATATTTTCATGTCCAATTTCATTGAAATAAATTTAAAATTCATAAAATTACAAAAAATTACAAAAATATCATGTTTAACATTAAAAAAATATAAAATTCGGGTACAAAATCTTGTATTGAAAACCCGGCCCAGTGACGGGCTTTTTAGGCCGAGCTCGTGTGTCTAAAAATTACACCCGGGCCAGGTCCAGGCATTGTGAATCGCGGACCCGGGCCTAGGTTTTACCAACCTAATGTTCATTATAATATTGAGCATTTGGAGTAAATTAATTATTATTATTATTATTATCATTAATAAATGATAATAATAATAATAATAAAGTGGTAATAGTAATTATTTTTATTATAAATGTTATAATAGTAATAATTATTATATAATTAATATTATTATAGTAATTGATATTGTTATTATTATCATCAGATTTTGTGATAAAGACAAAATTAAAATTTTAGAAAGTATGGGAGGATAGAATTGTAAATTCAAATAATGAGAATCCCATTTTACCTCCATGTAAAAATAGAATTCTCATTCCTCATTCTTAAATTTGATGGATCCCTCTAACTTCATTCTTACTCCCAAATGCAAAATAAACAAGTAAATAATAAAATCATTCTCCTTCCTTCATTCCATTTCCCCTATAAAAGAAGTAAACACACTAATATTGTCTCGTGTTTGGTGATTGAACTAGATTGTATTACATTAATGTTGTTTTATGTTTAATGTAACACACATTGTACAATATTTTATTATTACAGTGTGCGTTATCTTATATTATAATTAATCACGTAGGACTTATTTGTTCAACATTTGAAGTTTTAAATTTTATCAATTTCAGATTTTTCTAAATTTACTTGTTTTTTTTTTTAACTTATGTTCGAGTTTTAGACATTTACATATAAATAGAAAAAAAATTAACTTTTATCTGAATGGAACAAACTATAAATGAGAAGTAAATATTATATTATAAAAATATCTGTATATAATATACTTACTTTCTAAACTATAAAATCTAATCTTTTTTTTTACAAGGACATAAATGTCAAGAACAATGTTTAAAATATATTTTTTTGCCACTATATTCAAATATTAAAAAAATAATAAACATGTCATTTACATATTCATATTCATACCTATTCATATTTTAGAAAAATTCAGATTCATTAAGATTTCAGAGAAAAAACAACCGTTACCTTATTTAATTATAATTAATATTAATCTTCATTCGATATTACCCCATAGAAGGAAGCATCATCAGTCGCTGTCGGTTCTCTTGCATACGATCAAAGCTTCATCTGGAGGATATGCTCTACGTATGGGCTTATGGAAAGTTAAAATCGTTGTTTTTCATTTGTGTTTGAACCATGGTTTTTACAATTTTATTCAGTTTAAAAAATTAAATGGTAGGTGTTTATCATTTCATTTCATTTATATTTGCTGTCATTAATTTCGAAGAAGCTATGAGTTTATTTTTATCGTCATCATCCTACCATTTAAAAAATTAAATGGTAGGATGATAACGATAAAAATAAGTAGACTTAATTTTTATTTGAGCATATTCAATTCGATTGACTTCTAAAATTACTCTAATATAAATCCATTTCTTGAATGAGAACTAAAAAAGAAAAAAATTTAATGTTGGAAATTTTGTTGTAATATTTCAAAATACACAATAATCGTCTAATCATATATTAATGTTGGAATTAATACGACGAACTATGAGACGAGAGTTATAAAAGATTGAAATTATTATGCCATTTTATTATAAAATTTCTCCAAGAATTAAACGTCGTGTGATCCATTTTACACTAAGACAATGTCATAGAAGGTGATCAGTTAAATCACCCACCGAATCAGCATAAGAAGAATCGAATGAATCATACATAGCATAAATAGGCATCCTACCTAAGAACCAGAGTTCAGGGGCCACTTGATTTCTCTTATGAGATGACTTGGCCTATTCACATGGAATTTCCTCATGGAATGGCTGGAAACACTTGTTCTATCAGAAGAATTGACTTTAGGGCAATGCTATTTGGTGTGCCTTGACTTTAGCTCATTGAGAAAGACACATCTAGCATCCATCAATTTCAAAACTTCCAACATTTAATTCTAAGTAGAACAATTATGAGACAAGTAAACGATCAATCAAGTAATAATTGTACGAATATTCAAACGAGAAGGCTGGGACTTGTGAACTGCCCTCAGCTACATCTTCTCGCCTTCAATGTCTTCGGAGTTTAGAAAAGTATCTTATTTGTTTTATCATTTATTTCTTTGTTAATATTTTATTACACTTTGAATGTTGGACCACCAAAAAATTTTCCATTGACCGATTGCAATTTATTGACAGTTGCATATATATATATATATATATATATATATATATATATATATATATATATATATATATATATATATTGGTATTAACAGGCTCCCACATCTTATAAAATCTTACCCTTATCATCAAACTATCTTTATTATTATACAACTCATGTACAAAAATAAAAGAGTACTCTATGAAGCACACAACACTAAAAATTCAAATAAGTCAAAAAATAAAAACACAACAATATTTCTAAAGAGGGTGTTGATTAAATAATAAGAAAACTCAAATATAACAAATCTTAAATACTTAATTTTATAGAGTTTGAAGAAACCAAAGACACTAAGCAAAATGTTGCATAATTAAATATGAGATTATAATATTAAAATTAGACCCTTGTGGCATTGGTGAGGGAAAATGAAGGAATCTTCCTTCATATATTAATTAGTTGATGTATTTTAAACCAGTTTAGTTGTTGACTTAATAAAATAAATGAATATTTTAAAACTTATAATTAATTATTATTAATGGTTACATATTGTTGAATTTAAATAAAAAGAGGAAGGGACATGTAATCTTTTGTAATCTAATAATTATTTTCTATTTTAATATTTTGTAATATAATTATTTTTTAATCTCAACCAATATATTAGATAATAGAAAATATAAAAAGATGAAAAATAATAATGCCACAAATCTTAACTACTTAATATTTATAGAGTTTGAAGAAGTCAAAAGACACTAAACAAAAGATTGCATAATTAAATATGGGATTATAATATTAAACTTAGACCCTAATCGCATTGTTGAGGGAAGATGAAGGAACCTTCTTTCCTATATTAATTAATTAATGTATTTAAGCTACTAAAGTTTAATTGTTAGCATAATAAAATAATTGAATGTTTCACGACTTATAATTAATTATTATTAATGGTTACATATTATTGAATTTAAATAGAATGATGAAGAGACATGTAATATTTTATAATTTAATAATAATTTTTTATTTTTAATATTTTGTAATGTACTTATTTTTTTTAATCTCAACTAATTTATTGGATAATAGAAAATACAAGAAGATGAGAAATAATGATGACATATCACCTCATTTAGTCCCAGCTTTATATATATATATATATATATATATATATATATATATATACTTATTTTTTTAATCTCAACCAATTTATTAGATAATAGAGAATATAAGAAGATGAGAAATACTGATGTCACATCACCTTCTTTAGTCTCAGCTTTATATATATACTAGAAAATAAAATCGCGCTTCAAGCAGTTTTAAAAAAAGAATTTAATATTATCATTTTTTCTTACTTTACACTTGATGAAACTGATAAAAAATATGAATTAATTTTTTTTAAAGATGAGGCAACCTTATAAAAAACAAAAAAAAAGCTATTAGCCAACAATACAAATAAAGAAGCAACGCAAGATAAAAAATAAAATGAGAGAATATATTATAGAGTGATTTTATTCATTCCAATTGTGTATGTACAAAACAAAAAGATGAGCTCTCCTTTTATAGTTACATAATCACTCCATAAAATTAATAAAAAATTATGGATCATAATTCCTTGTAAGATAGTAGGAGTTATAGGGAAGCTAAAGGTTGCTAATGGGAGATAATGGAGAGACCAAGAGATATATGTTATGAACATCTACATTTATTTTAATAAATTCATAACACTCCCCATTGGATGTTTATTACAAAGAATATGTCTCATTAAAATCTTTACATAATTGTTATTGTGTAATAATAATTAAATTAATTATGAGAAAATAAAAAATCAAATCTAAAAAAAAATTCTCTATTTATTAGAAAATAGAGAATATATAAAGATGAGAAATAGTAATACCACTTCACCTCCTCAAGTCTCAGTTTTATATATATACTAGCAACTGAAACACCAAACTATCTGGCCATTGTAGTGTATTGTGATGCTCAAACATCAGAACAAATCATAAGGCGCTTTTTTCTTCAAAAAATTGAAACTAGAGGATAAAAACGTCCCATGTAATGTAGGCGGTCCCATGGGGTTTTGACCTGACCTCTTGGTAGAATCCAACTGGTCTGTCAAACCAACCCCTCAGGATCAAAAAGATGAACAAGCGAAAACAGAAGCAGCTGATGTGCCTGGTTGTTCCCACTTTCCAATGTAGTATAATTCTGCTAGTCTCGCAACTGGATGACATAGCAATAATTTTCTTCAGAAATAAACAGAGGATTTTCCATCATATACAGCCAAAAGGTAAAAACTCCAAGTAGGTACAGGCTGACTATCTGATCCTGTAATTTGAAGAGCCTCAAATTTCCAAGCATATCAATATGCTCTGTAAGGATCATTCAGAGTGTTTGCGGGTCATGAAAGAGATGGTACTCATAGTCCAGATTGCAATTGTAGTTTTAGTTGCTTGGTGTTTCAGACTTATCGAGTAGAAAACTATTTCCACAGCAACCAAGCAATATGAGACAACTATCATCTATGTACCGAAAATCATTTCTTTTACCAGGCCAATACTTGGCAAGGAAATCTAAAAGCAAAACAGACAACCCAAATCCCGAAAACAAGCCCCTAATTTAAGGGGAATGACATAACAACGAGACTGTGGTCAAGGAAATACGGACAACACCCTTTTGTAATAGTATAACAAATATATAAATCAGAAAATTTAAATTAAGTATCTTTATTTAACTTTCTACCAACCTGCATTGAATGACTCCTTCAGTTCCTGTACCGCTTCATTGTTCAAAACAGCATTCCAAACAGCTTTATCAGAAGATAATGAAATGACCATTCTCTGGAAAAGCGGGAAAAAAAACATATATATATAAAGATGTCAAATTCTATGACCACAAAATTGATTATAGAAAGTTAATCCTTGCTCTTAAACATGAGCATGGTTCTATTTCTGTTCTAATCTGGTGATTAAAGCAATTGTACTGCTCACATTATCCTATCTATATGTGCAGTCTCTATCGAACATTTGCACTTAGCCACCCTAAACAATTGCTTTGAGTTAATATTTTAAATTGAATTTCCATACCATTAGATCTTTTAGTCAAGGTCAGCAGTAAAGGCACCTGAATTGATGGCTCAGTCTGCAACAAATGAAAAGCATCATAAACTCTGTCAGCTGGATAAGGCTGCAACATTCTTGAATTACTAAGACACAGAGAGGGCTCTATCCAATCCAACTCTGTATCCCTGTCCGAATTGGAGGCAAACTTATCCCTCACAAGTCCAGGGCATGAAGCAGGGTCAAAAACCCTATAAAATCAAAATAATTAGAAGTTAGCATAAATTTGAAGTATTATTATTTTTTTCTTTTTTTCCTGCTGATGCAAGTTGATAATTTGTAGCATTTAAAGATAGTGAAGCAGAAAGAGCTTTAGATGATAAGCATCTTTTGAATCAAATGAATAACTAGTCGGGTATATAGGTTTTGTTCGAGGTGGGTAATACTAAAAAAACAAGTACCAAGGGCAGTAATCACAAATAATACTGACTTGGTAATCCCATGCACCAATAGAGTTGTACAAGTACAAAGTTTAAGCAATTGCAACCCCATTCACCACCATTATGAAATTAGAACTTAACAAATATTCAACTGAGATCAAATGGATTGGAATTGACCAAGGGAACGCAATCCATTAATGGAAAGAATAGAACTGCATCAGGTTGTGAGAAATCAATCAAAACATATCTGTCAATAAATCTTGTAACTGAACTATAATCTTCATCTGCTTGAAATTTTCCAAAAGCGAAAGTCAAAGTTACATTCAATACGTAACTTTGTGGTCCCCATCATTTTTCATGTTAAAGTTATTGATTATAAGATTAAGAGTAATGATACAGTCACAAACTTTTGTTCAAATTAATTTTATATAAATTAATTAAACATGATAAGATTAGTTGAATTAAATATCACTTAATTCATATAATTTATTTTTATTATTTTATATTTTCATTCGACCAATAAATTAATGACTATTCAGTTTGTACAAGACTTTAAAAATATACTTAATCAACAACACCCCATTAATTTTACCAAATAGAAAGACCGAGACAGGTGGCACAATCTGTCAACATAGCCTTAAACAACACAACCGAGACAGCCACAAAAGTCAAAAATAACACTCCAAGCAAACCCCAATCCATTTCAGACACAGAAGCAGCAATCATTTACCGATTTGCAGCATCAATACAGACTAGTAATTTCAAGAATCCCATAAACAGTAAAGATATGAAGGCGAACAATTATATCATTAAACAACATATTATTCAATAATCAAAAAGAAGAAAGCATATTTTCCACGAAGAACCAAAGAAACAACAGATTAATTTCATTGTGTTACACAATTATGAACACCTAAACATGTAAATAAATGAAGGGAAAAAAAATTCTTACTGTTGAAGAGCAGAAACTGCTGTGTTAACTTCCTCAAGAGAAGGAACAGGGCCAAGAGTAAAGTCATCAACAAGAAACCCATGAGACTTATCAAAATCTTCTCACATCCATCGACAGACACCCACTCATACTCATAACAACAAGAAGAACCACCATCACCACCGACACCAAAGGAACTCCAACTGGGCACCCCATAATGGGCAGGAACCGGAACATTATGAGAAACAAACGGCGACGCCGTCAAAGCAGCAGCAGCAGATAAAGAGAGTTGGTTACCACCATTTCTGTTCTGGTGGGCAGGCCTCGAATTAGCAGCAGTAGGTGAAGTTGTTGAAGTAGTAGTACTAGTACTTGAAGATGACGATGAAATGGGTTCTTGAAGATTCATGACGCCGGTTCTTGTCGTGGTGACTGCCCTGCCGACAGTTCTTAACATGCCGCCGCTTCCCCCGCCTCCAACTCCGCCGCCCATGCTTCTGCTCCACCGAACATAAACATGAGTTATTGTTTTTTTTTTTTTTTTTTGATGCGGTTTCTTCTTTTAAGAGTCTTTAGATTATAACAGCAAAAGCAAAGGAATGAAAGAAAATCTAAGCGGAGATTTTTGTTTGTATGGACTGTGAATCTTTAGGGCCTGTTTGGTATTGTTTTTGAATTTATATTTTCTGAGAATAAAAATGAAAATGAAAATGGTATTTTACAGTTACTGTATTTTGAATTTAAATATGTGTTTGGTATTATTTTTTGTATCTTATATTTTAAAATTGAAAACAATAATATGCGTTTGGTAGACACAGTTGAAAATGATAAAAACAAAAAATATGCGTTTGGTAATACTTTTTTCAAAAACAGTTTTTACTAATCATTTACATTATATTTATAGTCATAAAATAATTATTTAGCTAATACACACAAATACAACAAAATAATTTAACCCAAATTTAATATAAAAAAAATTACATGATAATAAAGTTTAAGAATTAACATTAATTAAAAAGAATTTGACATTGTCATTGTTTTTACACTATATAATTAAGATATATATTATAACACATGATTTAAACAAAATAATTATAAAAAAACTACATGATACAAATTATGCATTAAGTATGTAATCATGCCACATAAAAGCTGCAATTCCATCTCTGCATTTCGTGAAATAGATGAATTGCTTTGTGAGCTTTGCCATGATTTGCAAGCCCTCCAATCATGGTACTCCATGAAACAACATCTCTCTTTACCATCTGATCAAACAGCTGACTTGCTTGATTGATGCAACCACATTTTATGTACATTTCGATGAGAGCATTGCAAATAACAGTCCTCCGCAACAAGTGATTTTTATCACAATACATATGAATCCATTCCCCTAGCTCAAGAGATCCTAGTTGTGCACAAGCTGGCAAAATAGGTACGATACTTATCTCATCAGGTTCAATACCCACTATTTGCATTTGCCGAAATACATCCAGTGCTTCAGCATAGCTCCCTATATGTGCATACCCCAAAATCATTGCAGTCCATGAGACAATAGTCGTATAAGGCATCTTATCAAATAGCATTCTTGCTTTCTTCATTTGACCCAATCTAGCATTCCCAGAAATAAGATTATTCCAAGCAACTATATCTCTATCAGTCATTTCCTCGAACACTTTGTGTGCCTCAATTAGCTCATCACATTTTCCATACAAATCTAGAAGTGCATTCTCTGTTATGGAATGCGACTTCAGCCCAAATTTACACACATGGGCATGAATTTGCTTTCCCAGGGAAGGACACAACAGCCCCACACATGATTTAATCACAAACAGTAATGTAAATTTATCAGGCAAAATTAGGCTTCCAGCTCGTGGGTTATATAATTACCGGCAAGTGACAATGAAGTAGCAGTAGATGAAGATCCGAGAGAGCAAGTGCAGATCCAAGAGAGCAAAGACGAAGTAGCAGCAGCTGGACGGAGTCCGAGTAGCAGCAGCTGGACAGAGTCGGAGCAGCAGCGGTTACGGCGGAGAAAGAGCAGCGGCAGTGGCTAGCACACCAAGAGCGACCAAGAGAGAGATTTGCTGCAACTGGATTGAGAAAATTGAGGGGAAAGAGGGAGCTGCAGTGAACTAGATTGAGAGTGAGGGCTGCAGTGAAGAGAAAAGTGAGGGCTGTAGGGTCACGATTTTTTTGTTGTTTTTTAATTTATTTTTAGGTTTAGTTTGTAAAATTTGGAGAATATGTTTAACTTGTTTTCAGTTGTATAGTTATAATAATGAATCCAGATTTTGTGTTTTGTAATTTGTTTTGTGAAAAAAATCCACCAAACATGTTTTATGTGTGTATTATAAAAATGAAAACGAAAATATGACTTGTAAAACGGTATCAAACAGGCCCTTAAAGTGCGGTGAGCCACTGTACTTTATCCAATCTCTGCTACTCTGACACACTTTTGGCTTTGATACTTACGAGGCGGTTGTGGATATGTGGATAGGAATGGGATGCAACATTTTTCGCCATTTATTTTATATTGAGTTAAAACTTAAAACCACTCTTTTGTTTTGGTTTCTCATTTTATTGCAGTTAAGCAAACCATTTTTCGAAAATTAAAAAGAGTTATGGCTAGAGCCTAAAGCGAAGGGAGGTAGCCATTGTAAAGTTTATTGACTCTTATTATTATTATTATTATTATTTTATTCACATCATACACCACCTTGAAATTTTCTCCAGTTTTTTATTTTTTCCGTTTCTAATTAACACCTCTTTAATTTTTATGTATTAATTTATCATAATAGGATCCTCTCTTAATTTTAATTTTATTAAATTTTTAAAGATATTTTATCATATGTATTTATAATAGTGTATCATAAGATTTAATTTTTATTTATTTATTCACTACCAATCAACTGACCATTTACTCTTAATTTTTTGTTGTTAATGCTTTTAATTTTATCCTACATAAATAAAAATTTGGCGTTCAAGACAAAATACATGCATGATAATAATTGAACGTTAAAGTAATAAGAAAATATACAATAGGAGCACAAATTTTTGTTTTTTTTTTTTAAGAAATAATGGGCGCTCAAACTTTTTGGTATTATAAATACACAATGACAATATGTAAAAGGGAATCAAATTTCAAATACACAATCCTCCTCTACGATTGTTTGTCACTTAAGAAACGGTGGATTTAAAAAAATTATGCAGAACAAAATAATTTTTCTTGAAACTTTCTCTTCTATTTTTTTTTTTAATTTCATAACAAATGATTAGTTGAATTCTAAGGAATTTTGAAATGGGATATCTATATAGCCCGCAGCTATGGTACAACAAGTTATTTTATCACTTTTAATAAAAAGTTTAAATTTTAAAATTTTAAAACTAGAAGTCAGATAGTTTTTTTAAAAGGTTATATTGTCTAAAATATCCATTATTTATTTTTAATTCTTATTTCATTTCTTTCACAATCTAACTTTAGATGGTTGTCTACTTAAATAATTTTATAATGTTTAATAAAAGTTCTTACTAAAAATTAAATAATTAATTTTTTTTATAAAAACTCTACTAATAAAATCACTACTTAAACAATCACTATTTAAAAATGAGTGATGATACAACCACAAACTCTTATACAAATTGATGTGGTATTAATTTATTGGTTAAATGAAAATATAAAATAATATAAATAAATCATGTGGGCCAAGAGATATTTAATTCAACCAATTTTATCATACCATACATGTAGGGATGGCAATGGGGAGGGGAGGGAACCAATCTCCCCGTACTCATCCCCGATATTTTGCATATGTCCCCGTCCCCGTCAGAATTACTTGGGAGAATCTTCATCCTCTCCCCGAATAATAACAGGGGATCCCCAAGGGTCCCCAATCCCCGAATAATTAATACATTTTATATTTTCAATTTTGAGTTAATCATATTAAAATAAAAAATTCAAATAAAAGTAAAGTTTGAAATATATCTTACATTAATATCCATTACAAAAGTCACATACATTAAATTAGTAAGTAACGCAGCATGTAAGGGATACAAACTTCTTTTACAAACTATCGTGAATAAATTAATAGTCTAATACAAAATTGTTACAAATAAAATCGAATTTAGATTCAAAATTAACTTTTTCAATGGTGGCGTGGGTACTTTATAAATGTGGATTATTCCCTTTACAGCACAATAGTTAAGTCGGAGCAAATCAAGAGCAAATATTAGATTAGATTAGATTAGATTAGATTAAATTAGATATTAAAATTGTGATTCGATGTGGGCAATTATAACATCTAAAAATAAATAAAAAATAGATTTAAGTTTAAAACATTTAATGAATATTAAAATTAAAACAAATTTTTTGGGCTAATAGAATTTACCCGGTTTTTTTAATGTATTAAATAAAAATTTAGGACTTTAATTAGTTAATTAGGCCTAAAAGTTTAATAATATAAATATTTTGATATTTGTTATTTTTACCAATAATTATAATTTTATAATTTAAATTTTATTATTTATTTACTAGTAACTTTAAAAAATAAAAATAAAATTAAAAATTAAAATGCGGAAATGGGTAGGGGATGGGGATTCCACCTCATCCCCGTCCCCTCCCCGAATAAGAAATTGAGTAAAAAATATTTCTCGTCCCTTCCCCGAATAAGAAATTAGGTATGAAATTATCCCCGAGAGTACCCGTCCCCGTGGGAATTTTTAACATCCCTACATATATGTTTGTACAAGATATATTTGTACGAGATATGTTTGTATAAGAGTTTGTAGTTATATCATTACTCTTTAAAAAGATATGCTAAATTAATGAGTTTTATCACATTGATAAGGATTGATCGAGTGTATGACGTTGTACACAAAGCAACCTAATCATAATTTGTCACGCACCATATCGCGCACTCGATCAAAATTTTTACATTGGCTATGGTATCTAATGGATTTCATGCCACATAGTCCGTGCACTACCAAATCTTTTTTTTTTAATTTTTTTTTTAACTACCAAATGGGGTCCAAACGGTTTAATATGATATACCCCAAGAATACATTAGTTGGACGTCACTCGGAGTTGGCTATGTAATAAATAACCTCTCTTAATTCTTAATGTTAGGCTTTTGAATTTATAACAACCAACAACTGATAATTCAATCTTTCGTTTTCAACTTTATAATTAAAAATACGACCCCCAAACTTTTGTTTGGCAGGGCCAATTCAGGCATACGTCGAACAATAATCTGCCACGACTCTTCAAGAACGTTTGATTTGGTTGGATTATGTGATTATTTAATTATCCGACGTCACGATGGGATTTGTTCTTAATGCCCAATTCAATTTGATTTGAAGTACACGTTATGTGCTTAATTTGATAATAATTGTTACTTTACTTGCGGGCATGGACAGCATTCAAGATTCTACGTGTTGTTGTTTCTTGGCAACTCATCAACATGTTTATCCACTGCCTTTTTATTTATTCTTCTCTTTTGTGTTTTTATTTGGTTTTGAGCCTCATCTGTTCATTTAATATTATGGAGGCCAAAAAAAAAAAAAAATGAAATAGAGAAGCAATTCTCACTAACATATATTTTTAAAAATATTATCAAAAATTGGCAGGTGTTTGTGCATCATATTTATTTCGAAGTTATTTCGCGACAGATTTCATAATTGGTCATGTCCTTACTCTCCCTCTTCTTCGTCATAATTTTGTAAAGACAATTTCCCACTAACATACTGTTTTAAAAATATTATCAAAAATAATTTTGTAAAGACAATTTTTTTTTTATGATTTTGTTTCCGTACGTGCAACCAAAATCATTGAATTTTGAATATTAAGCACTCTATTTCAATTTCCGTACAACATATTGGATTTGTGCATGAGAAAATGTACATTCGATTGTACCGTTTGTGTTTGTTTGTTGCTTAAGAAAACAAAAAAGGAAGGTTAGTCATTTCCATCAACAATGTATTGAAGAAGACAAATGTACAGAATGAGATGATTTGACAGCATGAGGAATAGCTTCTCATGTTTTTATTTTATGGCAATGTACTCTTTCTAATTTAACCAGTGAAAACAATAAATACGATCTGTCGGTTCTTTCAAATTTTGTTTTTAATACTAGATTATTACTAAAATATTATATCAAATATGATAATTTATATTTACAATTAAATTATACAGCTGAAATCCTCTTTATAGTGTGTGCATTAATCTTCTAAAGCACTATCTAATTTCCTTAGACCTTATCTAATATTTTTAATTATTTAATAATTAAAAAATAACTTAAATTAATCTTGTAATACTTTTATAGAGGCTTCTAACCCTAACTTTCAAATCTTTGCTTCTATTGATTTGTTATTATTGTTTCCTCATTTTTACTTTTGGTAGAAGTTGATGTTTTGAAATTTGTACGAAGACGGGGCCACTTGGAATTTTGAAACCCAAGTTTAGTTATTGGCCCAAGACACACAAACGTGAGTTCTAGAGACGAGAATGGAGCTGCTTACGCCCCTTAAAAACTCTTAAGAAACCCTTTTTTTTTTATTACTTTGTATATACTTGATGAAATTGATAAAAAAATATAAATTATTTTTTTAAAAAATGATGCAGTCTTATAAAATTAATATTATTTATAAAAGTTAATTATTTTTTTGTTAACATTAAAAATATATATTAATGTATATAGTTAAGTGTACACAACATTTTCATCAATAAAAATTATGTTCACACTAATCAACTCTCTATTTTTCTTAGTATTAATAGACTCCCACATCTTACAAAGCCTAACCCTTATCATCCAACTATCTTTATCATTGTTTAACTCATGAAGAAAAGAGTATTCCATGAAACACACAATACTAAAAATTTAAATAAGTCAAAAAATAAAAACACAATAACATTTCTAAAGAGGATGTTGGTTAAATAATAAAAAAATCCAAACATAACAAATCTTAAATGCTTAATATTTATAGAGTTTG
>NW_006262139.1:17937670-18265289 GCF_000493195.1 Citrus x clementina | reverse complement strand
ATAAAAGGTTGCATAATTAAATATGAGATTTGACATTAAATTAGGTCCTAGTGGCATTGGTGAGGAAAGATGAAAGAACCTTTTTTCCTATATTAATTAGTTGATGTATTTTAACCAATAAAGTTTAGTTGTTGGCTTAATAAAATAAATGAATGTTTCAAAAATTATAATTAATTTATTATTAATGGTTACATATTGTTGAATTTAAATAGAAAGAAGAAGAGACATGTAATTTTTTGTAATCTATTAATTATTTTCTATTTTTAATATTTTGTAATGTAATTATTTTTTAATCTCAACCAATATATTAGATAATAGAAAATATAAAAAGATAATAAATAATAATGTCACAAATCTTAACTACTTAATATTTATAGAGTTTGAAGAAGCCAAAAGGCACTAAATAAAAGGTTGCATAATTAAATATGAGATTATAACATTAAAATTAGACCATAATGACATTATTGAGGGAAGATGAAGGAACATTCCTTCCTATATTAATTAATTAATATATTTAAGCCACTAAAGTTTAATTGTTGGCATAATAAAATAAATAAATATTTCAAGATTTATAATTAATTATTATTAATGGTTATATATTATTGAATTTAAATAGAAAGAGGAAGAGACATGTAATCTTTTATAATCTAATAATTATTTTTTATTTTTAATATTTTGTAATGTAATTATTTTTTTAATATCAACCAATTTATTAGATAATAGAGAATACAAGAAGATGAGAAATAGTGATGCCACATCACCTTCTCTAGTCCCAACTTTATATATATAGAGAGATATAGATAGATAGATATATATTTTTAATATTTTGTAATATAATTATTTTTTAATCTCAACCAATATATTAGATAATAGAGAATAAAAAAAATGAGAAATAATGATGACACAAATCTTAAATATTTAATGTTTATGGAGTTTGAAGAAGCCAAAATGCACTAAACAAAAGATTGAATAATTAAATATGGGATTATGACATTAAAATTAGGCTCTAATGACATTGTTGAGGAAAGATGAAGGAACCTTCCTTCCTATATTAATTAATTGATGTATTTTAAGCCACTAAAATTTAATTGTTGGCATAATAAAATAAATGAATGTTTCAAGACTTATAATTAATTATTAATAATGGTTACATATTGTTGAATTTAAATAGAAAGAGGAAAAGACATGTAATTATTTATAATCTAATAATTATTTTCTATTTTAATATTTTATAATGTAATTATTTTTTTTAATTTCAACCAATTTATTAGATAATAGAGAATATAAAATGATGAGAAATGGTGATGCCACATCACTTCTTGTAGTCCAAGATGAAGGAACCTCCCTTCCTTTATATATATACTAGAAAATAGAGCCGTGCTTCACGCTGCTTTGAAAAAAGAATTTAGTATTATCCTTTTTTCTTACTTTACACTTGATGAAACTGATAAAAAATATGAATTGGTTTTTTTTAAGATGAGGCAGCCTTATAAGAAACAAAAAAAGCTATTAGTCAGCAATACAAATAAAGAAGCAACGCAAGATAAAGAATAAAATGAGAGAATATATTATAGAATGATTTTATTCATTCCAACTGTGTGTGTACAAAACAAAAAGATGAGTTCTCCTTTTATAGTTACATAATCACTCTATGAAATTAATGAAAAATTATGGATCATAATTCCTTGTGAGATAGTGGGAGTTCTAGGGAAGCTAAAGGTTGCTAATGAGAGATAGTTGGGAGACTAAAAGATATATGTTATGAACATCTACATTTATTTTAATAAATTCATAACACTCCCCCTTGGATGTTCATTACAAAGAATATGCTTCATTAAAATCTTTACATAATTGTTATTGTGTAATAACAATCAAATTAATTATAAGAAGATGAAAAGTCAAATTTAAAAGAAAATTTCTCTATTTATTAGATAATAGAGAATATACAAAAATGAGAAATGGTGATGCCACATCACCTCCTCAAGTCCCAACTTTATATATATATATATATATAATTATTTTCTAGTGCGGGCACCCTATGCGGACACACTTTTAAATTATGAGATTTAATAAAGTCAATACTTTAATTCTGTTAAACCGCATGTCTTTATAATTCATTAAAAAATAATTTTTTTAAAACCTACTGTTTAAGAGCATGTCTGCATTAAAAAAAATGCCAACACCCATTCTATAAAAACATTCCATTACGAAACCCTAGCATTCAAAAACAAACCCTAAATTAAAAATCAAACTCAAATTAAAAAAAATCAAAATTTCATCTTGGTGATTAATATGGCGAAGGGTAGACTCGGCGGTGGGGGAGCCATAAGCCATAACCGAGGTTGTGGTGGAGCTGCATTGTCGTGTAGAGAAGTGGTGGTGGAGCTACAATGTTGCGCGGCAAATCATGATGGCATGGTGGTGGACCAAGGCTGCCGTGCGTTTAGCTCGCCCGACCATAAAGAGCGGCGATCGTCAGGCGTGTAATAGTCATCTACTAAGAGTCGTCTTCATCCATGAAGTGATTGAGGCTGCCGTGCATTTGGAAGAGAGGAAACAAAGAAATTGCTTGATGTATTTGGAAGAAAGAAGAGAAGATGAAAATTCCTTTTTTATTTTTTGCTTTTAAGATGTAATGCAATCCGGCATAAACTCAACTCCTTCATGGGTTATGCAATACCATAACATACATGCATTAATTAAGTGTAATACTTTTAATGTAGTATAGAATTTCTTATTGTTCACATGTGGTATACCAAAATTGTTGATAATTTTTTTTTCCTATGAAAACACGGCTTCCATAAAATTTTCTGTGTAATTCACAAAAATTGCATGACCTTTTCAACTTGACCATCGATTATTTAGTCAATAATGGACCAACAGACATGTGGTTAGAAATTCTCTTCTTCAATTTTAATTAAATTTTAGCAAATTAAGTTTATTCCACCATCTTTGACCACGGGCCACGAGTAAATTCCATGTAGAATATCTTATAGTGAAAGTCATATCTTTTATTTTTCACTTATATATATTACACCCAATCCTAGACGAATCTAACGCTTTGAGTAAAGCTAACTGACATATCCTTCGGGATTAGTTTAAGCCATTCCTTCTTCAGCATTTTTAATAACCAATAACTTACTTGAATGAATTATCTCAAATCGTTCAAATGTAAAAAAACTACGCCCATTGAATTCGCTGTAAATAATACACACACACATTACATATTATTAAAAAAAAAATTCACAAAAAAGCAACAATGTGCAAAGCTATCTTAACTCTAAACGTCAGTGGAAACACGTCATGTTACAAAATAATATGACCAATTCTCTATCATGCTATAATTCTCCACCGTTGGCTGATGTTGAGAGGAAATTATAATCCTCCAATTTGCCAAAAAGATAAGTGATTTCAATCCGCATATTCTTAAAAAGATATTCAAACAAGTTTAGAATCGGATGATAATAAGTTGTTTACTTAAGTTAGATGAATTAGAATTGAAATGGTTTGTATTTCTCTTTATGTGTTCACTTTATATTAAAATTAAAATGAATTGTTTTAAGTTGCTAAAGTGTTTTTAGTTAATTATATATAAACTTTATTATTATGTATTGTAATAATTGTGATTATGATTATTTAAAAAAATTATTGTTAACAACAATAATAATTAACTAATTAAATAACAACAATAATAACAAGATGAAAAAAATAATAATACTGATGATGATGTCATCATAATATGATGATGATGACATCATGATTTAATCTTCTTCTTATTATTATATATTAACAACAACAACAATAATAATATATTTGAGTACAAAAGTGAAATTATTAAATTTAAGTTGTGTAAAATTGTAAATTTAAGGAACTAGAAATTAATTGCCAACCCGTGCGAATTAAGTTCCTATTCTTTATTCTCAATTTCATGGGGAACCCAGGATTCTCATTCCAATGCACAATATTTGTAGAATCTTGTGGCGCAGCATGATTAGTATTTTTTTTAATCTTTGAAGCCGAAATGAAGTGCCTTCCAGCCTTCGATTTCTTTAGCCTTTTTTCCTTCATATTAATCATTGAGTTCTCATTTGCAGCTGATTCCATTGCTCGAGGAGAATCCATCACTGATGGTGAGACGTTAGTCTCCTCTTTCCAAAGTTTTGAGCTAGGCTTCTTCTCTCCAGGCAATTCGAGCAACAGGTATCTTGGAATATGGTACAAGAAAAGTCCAAGGACTGTCGCATGGGTCGCAAACCGAAATAACGCCATTACTGACAAGAGTGGAGTTTTAACTCTGAGCAACAACGGAAGCCTTTTGCTTCTCAACCAAGAAAAGCGCTCCATCTGGTCTTCAAATTCGTCAAGAGTGCTACAAAATCCAGTGGTGCAGCTCCTAGATTCTGGAAATCTTGTTCTGAGAAGCAACGTCAGCAGAAGTTCTGATGAGTACGTGTGGCAGAGCTTTGATTATCCATCAGACACGTTGTTACCAGAGATGAAGCTGGGATTGAACTTAAAAACTGGTTTTGAGCGATATTTGACACCATGGAGAAGTGCCGACGATCCAACCCCCGGAGACTTCAGTTTCCGGTTGGACAATAGTACAGCGGTTCCTGAATTGGTAACCTTCATGGGATCAAGCAAACGTGCTCGAAGTGGACCATGGAATGGTCAAACGTTCGAAGGCATTCCCTGGATGAAAGACTCGGGCTACGAACTAATAGTGGAGCACAAAGAAGATGAGATATATTACAAATTTAAGCTCATCAACGACACAGTCACCACAAGATTACAACTGGAGAACACAGGAACATACCACCGTTTTGTATGGGATGAGACGACCTCCGAATGGCATAAGTTGTACTCTTGGCCATTTGACCATTGTGACAACTATGCGGAGTGTGGAGCTAATAGCAACTGCAGAATTAGCAAGACACCTTCTTGTGAGTGCTTGACGGGGTTTATATCCAAATCGCAAGAAGACTGGGATTCGCCAGACTCTAGGAGTTGTGTCAGGAAACCATCAGATTGCCCGGGTGGAGAAGGATTTCTAAAGCTTCCTAAAATGAAGCTACCTGAAAATTATTGGTCGAACCAAAGTATGAGTCTCAGGGAATGCGAGGCAGAGTGCACGAAGAACTGTTCATGCAGAGCTTATGCAAATTCACAAGTTGTTGGAGGAGGTAACGGCTGTTTGATGTGGTTTGGGGACCTGATCGATATCAAAGAGTGTTCGGAAAAATACGTCTGGGGGCAGGATTTTTTTATTAGAGTTCCGACTTCAGATTTAGGTAAGCGTTTCAAGCTATTTCATTTTTACTGCTGTTTTAGAACTTGCTCACAATTCCTTAAGACCATTACTAAAAAAACTTTTTAAATGAGAATTTACTCAAGCAAAAATAGGTTCAAGTGGCTCTTTGAATTATATTATTCAAACGTAATTATCATTCTCTCCCTTCAATATTAAATTGCGACTTCTCCCTCTTAAAATAATTTTATATATTTCTTTTAATATCATCACTATTAAAGAAAGAGAAGTACCATAACTAAATTATTGAAAAAACTGAAGGAAGTTAAACTTGGTGAGAAAAGAATTTGATTAAAACAATATAAATTTGAAGAATAAAATTAGATGAGCTTTTTGATAATGTACTTAGCTAAAATATGAATTAAAATTAATATAGTTGATTCTTATACTCAATAGTTTGTTTCCCAGAAGGACCTGAGAGTGAGATTAATCATTTTGGCAAAACCAAAATAGAAAAAGAATAGTGAGAGTACAGCAATTGACTAACAATAAAGTGATATCTTTTCTTGATGTTTTATGTTCTAGAATCAAGTAAGCACTCGAATAAAAAGAAAAGATTAAAGATCATAGTGGCAATTTCAATCATTTCCGGCATGTTTATCTTGTGCCTCCTACTCTGCATGGCACGGAAGAAAGCAAAGAACAAAGGTAACATATTCCCCTGACCTTGTTAATTTTTATTATATATTTAATAGTTTCGCCTAATATTTGTTAAAGAAACAACCAAAACCAAGTGATTGCTAAATTTAGGGTACGTTCGAGATTGAGGTTGGACAGCTGTAGTTTAAAAGCTACAACACTAAAGTGTTTGATAAACACTAGCTGCTGTAGTTTTGAAGCTATCTTAATATGATTTTTCACTTGTATGATGAAAAATTTATTATATCTTTAATAATTTTGTCAAAATTATTATTAAAAAATTATATTTACTATATATTATTAACTTTTGTTTGATAATTATAATTTTTTTTTTTACAGCAGATGTAGCTTAAAAGGTACAACACCTCAATCCCAAACAGACTCTTAGTCGATATACATTGGAGACCTCATATATATATATATTGAAAACTCTCTCGGTGAGAAGTTATGGACGAAGAAACCTATCCTTATTTGTCTATGTGTCAGCCAAAACTAATGAGAAGTACTCCTTAAAATTTAACATATTCCTCTGACCTTTTTAATTTTTTATGAAAATTTTGATGGTCATGATTTCTACTGCTGCGGTGTTAGCCTATAGAGGGCTGTTTCGTTTTGGAAAGCAGGAGTAGCGATGAAATTGTTTTATTTGCATTCGAAATTTTATATTCATTTGTTTGTATTTTTATTCTGCGGTTTGCTTTCAATCAATATTTGTAAGAGTTTGATTTTCCACTGACAGTCTTCAATAAAATTATTTACAGAGTAGATAGTTGTCTGTATACACCAACAACTGTATATTGCCTAGAATTAAGAATGCATTTCATTTAGAACTGGGGCAAGGTAATTGAAACTTTAAATTCTTGGTAGGAATAAGAGGTTTACTTATATGTATTTACTACATATTGGATGAATTAAATTGGTTTAATACTATTTTCCGGATAAAGAAGCTTCTCATCAAGAACAAGAAATTGGAAATTAAAAGTTTAAGATAGTCCAGTATCCATACTGCATACGTTGCTTTCAGTTAATATTGTGCATTATTTGGGAGAAAACAGGATACAGGAGGAGAGTTGATCAAGAAAATCAAGATCAAATCGAAGACCTGGAGCTGCCACTGTTTGAGTTAGCTACAATTGCTAATGCCACCGATAACTTTTCCATCAACAACAAGCTTGGAGAAGGTGGCTTTGGACGTGTATACAAGGTGAACTTGAAAGTTGCTAGTGAAATGATTCTAAGTCCGTTACATATATATATTACTCGGTAACTAACTTCTTTCATGTATATTTTATCAGGGCACACTAGTGGATGGGCAGGAAATTGCCGTGAAAAGGCTTTCGAAGATTTCGGAGCAAGGATTGAACGAGTTGAAGAATGAAGTTATACTGTTTTCCAAGTTACAGCACCGAAATCTTGTAAAGCTTCTTGGCTGCTGCATTCAAGGAGAAGAGAAATTGTTGATTTATGAATTCATGCCGAACAAAAGCCTGGACTATTTCATTTTTGGTATGGATCCCACGAAATTTAAAACCTTAAAAGTTTCAGTTAGCTTGTGCTTTCATTATATACGCTTCTTCTGATTTATCAACAGACCTTGTGTTTTTTTTTTTTTTTTCAAAATGAATCCAAGCTGGGAATTGTATTAACCTTAATATGATTCTCTCTAGATCAAACAAAACGTGAGCTATTGGATTGGTCTAAGCGTTTCCATATTATTTGCGGGACTGCTAGGGGTCTTCTCTACCTTCATCAAGATTCTAGATTGAGAATTATACCTCGAGATCTCAAAACAAGTAATGTGTTACTTGATCATGATATGAACCCCAAAATTTCAAATTTTGGTTTGGCCAGAACTTTTGGTGGAGACGAGATAGAAGGAAGTACAAACAAAGTAATTGGAACATAGTAAGTGTTTCCTATTTTGTCCTCTTTGTGATTCATTTCCACTGATCAACGAGAATTTACATTTTCTAAACATCTGCAGTGGTTATATGGCACCAGAATACGCTACCGATGGACTATTCTCAGTAAAATCTGATGTCTTCAGCTTTGGCATTTTAGTGCTGGAGATAGTAAGTGGAAAGAGGAATAGAGGACTTTATAATTCAGATAACAAGTTTAACGTTATAAGACATGTAAGTAAAATGCATATATACATAGTCTAAACTAATAAATCGCAAATGACAAAAGGGTTTTCATATGTTTGTAGGCATGGAATTTGTGGAACAAAGGCATGCCTTGGCAACTGATCGATGCGTGTTATCAAGAATCATGCAATCCCGATGAGGTGATACGGTGCATCCACATTAGCCTATTATGCGTGCAACACCATCCAGAGGACAGGCCAAGCATGCCCTCAGTGATTTTGATGTTGGGCAGTGACAGCGTGTTGCCACAGCCAAAGCAACCTGGGTTCTTGGTGGACAGAAAATCAACCGGACCAGATTCTTCATCAAGCAAGCCTGAATCATCTTCAACTAATGCAAGTACTTTCACAGAGTTGGAGGGTCGTTAGAGAATCTATTAGTAGCATGCGATATTCTACATTATCTGAAACTTAAATGACGTAATCAGTACTATTTTAATCAAATTAAATATTATTGATTTAGGGTGTGTTTAGGATTAAGGTTGGACAGCTGTAACTTAAAAGTTACAGTACTAAGTAAAATATTTGGTAAATACTAGCTGCTGTAGTTTGAAAGATATATTGATATAATTTTTCACTTGTATAATGAAAAATATATTATATCTTTAATAATTTCATCAAAATTATTATTTAAAATTTATATTTACTATATATTACTAACTTTTATTTCATAGTTACAGTTTTTTTTTCACAGCAGTTGTACCTTAAGAGATACAGCACCTCAATTCCAAACATACCCTTACTTATACCAGTTCAGCTAAATGAATGAATGAGAAATGGTGAGGATCCAATGATGTGGTATATATATGTTGTGCTATCTAAATAGAAAGTATCCTATAGTTTACATAGAAACTAAAAATAAAAATAAAAAATTTTGCATGCACCAATAAAATTTTGCATATGTAATTATATCAAAACTTAGCTTCATTTCTGAGCCCTGATCAATTATCCATTTAGAACCGAAAAGCAAGTCAGGAGCACCATTTTGAAGCCATGTCAAAGGGAAAATTTCGGAAAAACCTTTGCTGCTGTCCGTGAAAGAATATCGAGGTTTCAAGAAAAGAGAGCTCTCCTTATCGCCATTAACCACATCCCAAACAGTTTACAACACTCTCTTGCCTAAAATATCCAAACGCCTTAAACCTCGACAACCTTCCTCTCTCTCAAAAGTTAATTTCTATCCAGTGATACAAATGGCTTCCCCAATTTTTACTTTTATTGAACTGATATGACGTTACTTAGTGTTAAAGCAGCTCATTACACAGAAGCCACAGAGGCTAAAAGAAGCAAGCTTAAAGAGCTCAGCAATGCAAAATCAGCAGAGGTTGTTAAAAGGGAATGACAACTCAAGCATAGTTTGTTAAAAAGTTGTTATAAGAGTGATGATACAGTCACAAACTCTTATATAAACTTATCTTATACAAACTGATGTGGTATTAATTCATTGGTTGAATAAAAATATAAAATAATATAAATAAATCATGTGGGTCAAGAGATATTTAATTCAACTAATAAATTAACGCCACATTAATTTGTACAAAATAAATTTGTATAAGAGTTTGTGTTATATTATTACTCCATGCATAATTGTATGTAACAAATATAGCTAGCTTATTAGTTGAACAATTGAGTTAGTTACAGGTTGTTAATCACGTGTAAGCATATATAAATATGTGGATGTAACAGATTGTAGTAGAAATGAATCTTCTGGAATTCACAGTTACATTTTCCTCTGAAATTTTTTCCTCTAAGCCAAACAACATTTTCTTAGCTTCTTTCATGGTGTCAGAGCCAAATCTGGTGAGTTCGAGTACCACAACTTCAAATCAATCAACCACCAACTCAAATCAATCTTCACAAACCTCGACACTGGAGATGAGTTTTACTTCGAATACATAGTCCTGATGACAGGCTGAAGGAAAATTAAAAAGGCAACAACTCCTTGACGGGCCTGTGATGGTCTTATCTTGTAGCTGCTACAAAATGATCAAATGGCTATATCTCAATTACCAGAGGCCTGTGATGGAATTGACTCCAAAGACTGACTTCCAAAAGGTTAGCCATGGGTGTTGGATTATGAGTTGCAACTTTTAAAATACTATCTTATAGAAATAATTAGTTGTAAAAAAAATTAGTCAAATGTTTGATAAAATTTATTTTTAAAAATACTGTGAATTTTTTAAAACAATTGTGTGTGTCGTTAAACTGTTGTAAAAATATAAATAGCTGAATTAAATATAATATTGAACAAAATTTATTTACATATAAAATATTTTTAATTGTGTATATATAATAATTGATAATTAAAATAAATATTTTATATTATTAATTTTTTATTTTATTCTTTCAATATAATTAGTAATAATAGTAATCTCTTTAAAATTAATGATCTTATTTCTTAATTAATGAGATTAATTTTAAATTTTTATAATATATATGACGATATATATGAAATTGTATTCGGTTTAAAAATAATTTTCAAAAGTTACTTTTTCTGTTTTTTTTTTTCTTTAAAACCTGCTGTAGAATAAATCACTTTTAAACATTTAAAAGAAAATCTCAAACCGGCTCTAAATTTTGGTGGGTGAAGTCTGCCTGCGGAACTTTGCATTTTGCAATACATACTCTTCGATTTAATGCCCTGGGTATGAACTTATTTCATCACAACAAAAGTCGATCATTGGTTTATTAGTTTATTACAAACAACGAAAGATGGAAGAACAAATCCAGCTGATCAATTCTCTCCAGCACCTCAATTAAATTGCACCCGACTCACTGTCAATTGAATTGCAATGTCGCACAGCTGCACTGGACCTATTAAATCCGAGGGTCTTCTCCATTTATGCTTCATATTGATTTCACAGGAAGTCAATGAATGCATGCCACGTGTTCACTTTATGAAACAAAACTACTGGGTTTTCATTAAAATCACCGGTGTTTTTTCTTTTTTTTTTCATTTATTTTTAATTGTTACTTATAAAATAATATTGCTTTTCATGTTAATTATTATGCAATATAAATAAAAATAATTCATTTAATTAATTATTAAATAGTATTCTTTGCTAAATTTGGACAGTGAATAATAATTATGTAGTATTTTAATTAGAACGTGCCTATTTTGGACAATTCACACATACAACACACTTTCACGATAAATTCACCAAACAGTATGCAAAACACATCTTCATAAATTTTCTGTGTAATTCACAAAAATTGCCTGAGGTTTTCTATTCGGCCATCGATTATTTAATCAAGGAAAATGGTAAATAGTCAAAAGGACGAGAAAACCACGACAGAAACGGCAACACATTCGTGTTCTTCTTTCTCTCTCTTCCAAATGATCCACAGTAAATATTAAAAAAAAAAGTTAAAACTAATGCAAAGAAGAGAAGGAATCAATGGAATCTATGCAGATTGCAAACATTATCTCTTATCTCAAACTTTACCCACTCCTCTGACCACCGTCACCAATCATAGCAAACGATTTGTTTGCAGCCACCATACCAACCTTGCAGTTTTTTTTTGCTATCACCACCCCAACCAATGGACTCAATAGAGACACTGCGACCATGCCGATGCATCACGGAGCCAACAGAGCCACCGCCGCTACGCCATCACTGTCATCGCCAAAAGTCTCATTTAATTTTCTCCCTCTCACTCGTACATACGTTCTGCTGCTTCTTCCTTATGGCCGCTTTTTTTCCTCTTTTTTTTTTTTTTTTTTTTTTTTTTTTTTTTGCTATCGAAATCAAACAAATTCAGAGCTAGAGGGCTGAGTGATATGGAAATGCATATTTACTTTTGCCTACTTACGCATAACTTTTGCCTCACACTTAATTTAATCATTAGTTTAAATGAAGGCCATTTTTTATTCACGTTACTTTTATGCCATTTTTTAAAAGTTTTTAGAGGCCATGAAGAGGAGAGAGAAGGACAAGATGTGCTGTCGTTTCTATCTACATTCAAACTCATATTAGCTGTGACACTTATTCTTTTGACACCAAAATATCACGTTTATCCCCTCATATTAACATAAGGCTTCATTTCGTTAAAGAAAAAAAGGATAGTATAATAAAAGTACATTAAATTAAAATACTATATAATAAATAAATTTAAAAAGATACTTTTGGAATCAATTATAAAGAAAACACTTCTACTTGGACTGCAACATTTCAAGAATTCAAACTTTTATTTTCTTTCACTTAATTGCTCGTCACCTTCATTATTGTTATGGATGATGAGGATTAGGGGCGCTTATGAGACAATAATTTACAAAAATCGACGGATGATATTAGATAGCCAAAAATCAGATCTGTGGTACAGTCTATTTTCTATCAATCCACTCTGTCGCTCCTCAAATTATCAGATACTCATTTTATATTTCCAAATCACAATTAGATGGTGAGGATATTGGAACTCCCAAATTACAATCAGATGGTGAGGATATTGTGAACCCAATATTAGACGGTGAGTTTCAGGTTGTAGAGGACCCAAATTTGCAATCATGAGATTAAGAAGATGATAGACGAAATAACTTAATATTTTTTTAATATAGTAAATACGAAAAAATAACTTAAAATTAGTTATGGGAAACATGGACATTTTAGTTAAGAAAAATGCTAAAGGGAGAGAAAGATAAAGAGAAAGTATATTGAAAAAGAAGAGAAAGAGTGGGTTGGGTAGAGAGAAAGAGAGAGTAAAATTCTCTCATCTTTCTCGTTCTTTAACATTACTTAGGATTTGGGTGTAAGTATCCCTGGAGGAGATCTATAATTTTTCCTAATAATTTATTACATCTCAAATTGCCTTCATTGTAATATTTGGCCCCAAAATGCCAAAACTAATAAAACTAATAAAAATTATAAATAATAACTTGAATTAATAGATTATGGAAGAGTTACCTTTCAAAAATAAAAATAATTAAGTTATTTTTTAGTGCTTCTAACCCTTTTGTCCTCTGTTGTTAACATAAATAAAATTTTTAGTTCAAAAAATTTATCCTGGGAGCCTGAGAACATACAAGGTCATTATCACAAGATTATCTGGAATATTATATTGGGATTGACTTTTACTAAAATAATCATATACAAAGTGCCACGGTCTTTAACCGCATATAAACAGGTCCTTCACAAGTTTATAGGGACTAAAGTGTTTTTATGTTATTTTTAAAAATAAATGGATGTCATTTTCCCATAAACGAACCTACGGTAATTTTTTATTTTATTTCTTGCAATCCATGTTTTAAGAAAAATACTTAAAACACCTTTGTTATTACATTGTAAAGAAAATAAATATATAATATGGACCTTTTAGGTAATTTTATTAAAATATAAAGACAAAATGAATAATGACTCAAATTATAAAGAGTAAATGAGCAATTATATATATATATATATATATATATATATATATATATATATATATTTAAGAGTTGTAATTATCTACTTACTGATTATGTCTTATCAATAAGATAAGAGTTGTAATTTTCATTGTCAAAATCACATTCTTGTTTGGACAAAATAATTGTCGTTATAATCAAAGTTGGTTGGTGTGAGTGGTTTGACACTCTCACTCCTTAAGAGAGGTTAGGAGTTCAAGCCCCGCTTTCGTATGGAGTCACCACTTTGACCAGCACTTTACCCCTTACGGGCCGACCCGGTGCGAGCGGAGATTAGTCTGAGTCGTGATACGGGCTTAAAGGTGTTTCTCAAAGTTGGGGCCCACTCAAGACCACCTCGTGGTTCAGACAAAAAAAAAAAATTAATTGTCATTATAACCTCATCCATTTATTCAATAAAGTTCCTCATAAAATATCTTCTAGTAAAGTTATATATATATATATAGTTCTATTGCATCCCCACCCCTCCTCAAATCCTAAAAGAAAATTTGAGATTATTCTCTTCGTAAATTAATTATCTTCATATTAATCATTTTCTTTTGAAAACTTTAAATTACCCTAATATCTAGTCAAAAGATAAGAGAATAAATGTGGGTAGATTAATGATTTTTTTATTTTTGTCTTCTTAATAAAATAGGAGATAAATTAAAATTTTTAAAAATAAAAAAGAGTGATTTTAAGATAGTGAGGAGAATAATCCAAAATTAACCCCTTCCTAAATGAATCTATCGCTTTGAGAAAAGCCAACTGGCTTATCCTTCGGAATAGTTTAAGCCATGCCCATTGCTTCAGCAGCCAGCGGGCATGGCCATATCTACTTCAGTGAGAATTATCTCACAAATCTTTGAAGAGATAATGTAAACTACATCCATTCAACGAATAAATAAATTAAAAAAATTAATTTATTGAAAGGATAAATTAATAAATAAATTTAAAAAATTCACAAAAAGCAACAATGTCCAAAGCTATCTAAAAGTCAAAGGAAACACGTCATCTTACAAAATGATGTGACCAGTTCGCTACCCTCCCAATCATGCGATAAATCTCCACCGTTGGCTATTGGCTACATTGACACTCAAGGAAATTATTAATCCTGCAATTTCCCAAGAGGATAAGTGATATCAATCCGCATGCTCAACAGAACTTGGAATTAATTTATTTTGCTCTTTTCTAATATATTTGTGTCCAATAATTTTTTTTTCTATGCTTTTATAAGATTTCTAAGTTTGGCCGCATGCGTTTAACAGACACCGAACGCGGGAGACATATCCCAACTTTCTGGTAACTTACTCAAACCTTATCATCTCCAGCACACAGAGAAAAAGAAAAGAGAGGAAAAAAAAAACAATAAAATGGATGAGCTAAAACCATGCACAGCAAATTCATCTCCACTAACGCCGTTAGGTTTCCTCGAAAGAGCAGCAACCGTTTACGGCGATTGTCCCTCAATCATCTACAACAACCTCATCTACACGTGGTCACAAACTCACCGTCGATGTCTCCAGCTAGCTTCTTCCCTCTCATCCATCGGCATCACCAGAGGACACGTTGTGTCCGTTGTCGCTCCCAACATCCCCGCCATTTACGAGGCTCACTTTGCTATCCCTTTTACTGGCGCCATCCTCAACAACATCAACACTCGCCTCGACGCGCGTACAATCTCCTTACTCCTGCAGCACAGCGAATCAAAGCTCGTGCTTGTAGATTATCAGTCCCGGAATCTTGTCGTCGAAGCAATCTCTTTGTTTCCGTCCGACATCAAACGCCCTCCGTTAGTCCTCATCACTGATCATACTGATCACGATAATGATAACAAATCATCACAGACCGTCGATTCCAACTTCTGTTGCACTTACGAGAGCCTCGTAACAAAAGGTGATCCTAATTTCAAATGGATCCGACCACAAAACGAGTGGGATCCGATGATATTAAACTACACATCCGGTACGACGTCGTCTCCGAAAGGCGTCGTCCATTGCCACCGTGGCATTTTCGTCATGACCGTCGATTCTTTAATCGATTGGTCAGTTCCGAAACAGCCAGTATACTTGTGGACCCTACCGATGTTTCACGCTAATGGCTGGAGTTACCCGTGGGGGATGGCGGCCGTTGGTGGGACTAACGTTTGCTTACGGAAATTCGACGCCGCCGTTATCTATAAAATGATTCGACAACACGGCGTCACACACATGTGTGGAGCCCCAGTTGTGCTCAACATGATATCAAATTTACCCAGAAGCGAACCGTTGAGGAACCCGGTTCATATTTTGACAGCCGGAGCTCCACCACCGGCGGCGGTGCTTTTCAGAACAGAGTCACTGGGTTTCTTAGTGAGCCACGGGTATGGTTTAACGGAAACTGCGGGTCTTGTCGTGTCATGTGCGTGGAAAAATAAGTGGAATAGGTTACCGGCGACGGAGAGGGCGAGGATGAAATCGAGACAAGGAGTGAGGACGGTTTGCTTCACCGAAATAGACGTTATAGATTCCGAGTCAGGACTCAGTGTGAGTCACGACGGGGCATCGCTCGGTGAAATCGTGTTCAGAGGCGGAAGCATGATGCTTGGTTATCTCAAAGACCTAACGGGACCCGCCAGTGCATGAAGGATGATGGTTGGTTTTACACGGGAGACGTTGGCGTGATTCACGCTGACGGTTATTTAGAGATTAAAGATCGATCAAAGGATGTGATAATAAGCGGGGGAGAGAATTTGAGCAGCGTGGAGGTTGAATCGGTGCTGTACACGAATCCGGCCGTTAATGAGGCGGCTGTCGTGGCTCGGCCTGATGAGTTCTGGGGGGAGACCCCGTGTGCGTTTTTGAGCTTGAAGGCTGAATTGGAAAAGAAACCAACTGAGAAGGAGATTATTGAGTACTGTAGAGCGAGGCTGCCGCGTTACATGGTGCCTAAAACGGTGGTGTTCAAGGAGGAGTTGCCGAAGACTTCGACGGGGAAGATTAAGAAGTTTGAATTAAGAGAGATGGCGAAGGCGATGGGCAAATCGAAAGTGAGTCGGATGTAGAGCCACCGATTTGACTCGGGATGTGATAATAATTTGGGCCTATGTCATGTGTCGGTATGTTTGGTATGAAGTTTGATTTGCGCATATGATTTGTTATGTCCCATTCTTGTTTTTCACTTACACAACTTGGAGCATAGGTTCCTCTTTCATGGGGCTGTAATTTTTTTTTTCTTTTTACTGCATTAGTAATGTGTAGACCATTGAATTTAATTAAATAGTTCAAAAAATTTATATTTAAGGAAAAAATAGATAATCAAATTGTTTAAGGAGTGGAGAATTTTTATAAAATAGTAATGATCGCTCTTAGAGTTTAAAATAATTTTACTCAAATAATATATTTTATTTAAAATTATTTTTTAATCCTCTTTTAAATTTGTAATGTTATTATTTTTCTTTTTAAAAAAAGTTTCAAAATTTATTACCATTAAAAATAAAATATCATATCTAATAGATTATGTAACACAAACTAAATAAATAATTTGTAATTATAAAATTCATTATGTCAACTCCAATAAATGATGCACCTAAATATATACATTTAAGGGATTGTCATAAATTGCATCAATAAAATTATGGGATGAGATTGTTTGTAACATAAAAAATATTTGATCACACAAATTTTAATGGAATTTAATATAATATATTAAAACACCCACTATTTTATATACCATTAAGGATTATTGTATAATTGATCATGAAGTGTATATTATTTTTAACACCCATAGAGCTTACCTATAGCATAAAATTGTGGTTTATATTACAATCAATAATCTTACATGGTTGGAGACTATCCACGACTCTGTAAAAAATTTTAGTTTCACAAGTCTATTTTGATTTTATTTTCCAATATCACTTTGTTGATTTCATAAAAATTAAATCTAACATATTTTCTCAATTAACTTTAGTTTATGAATCATTAAAGTTTATTTTGCTGATATTCAGTAATTGTGGTTAAAAAAATTTATGTCACTAAGACTCATTACTTTTATAGTGGTAATTGATGGTGATAATAAATAAAATATTATCTCCATCAATACTCACGGAAATTAATGGAAAAAAATAATACATTTATTTTTATATTTTCATTATAAAATCATGGTTTGGGATTTCTTAACTTAAATTTTGACACAAAATACGAGCTATTAATCTTTCACAATCTAATGGTTTATATTGAAAGCCATTTTATGATGTTAAATCATCCACATCAATTAAATTGCATGAAATCAATAATTTCAGCTTTGTGTCAAAAATTAAAGTTCAAATAACTTAACTCTAAAAATATTTATTCAAGTCATCATGTTGTCATATGCATACATATATTTTTCAATTATAGTTGTTGATAAAAGTATTTCTCATTTGTTGTTAGACTCGTACAGTGTCATTAATATTATATATCAAATAATTTATTAAATTGCCTTCTATGATCATTATTGTTCAAGTACTAATGGTCTTGTAATTTAATTCATACAATATAAATTATTATATAAGTCCTTATGTAATATCTTTATATAAGTATTATTGAAATAATTTTACCAGCTAATTACATTTATGTCAATGTCATTACATTTCTAGTACTAAATGTAAAAGAAAAAAAATGTAAAATTGTAAAACTACACACAGTATATAACATTTTAATTTCAAAATTGTTTGTATTTTTTTATTTTTTGGCGACTTGAAAATATCTATCAGTTGATTAGATAAAAATAATTTAAAGTATGAAAAAATACAACTTGTAAATTACTTGTTACATAATTACTTATACATTAAAATTAAATTATGGGTGAAGATTCTACTATTTAAATCCAATGATTGATAATAATCTCGTTATTAATTGTAGGATTTTTATCCCAATATCATAGAAATTTTCTTTTATCAATTAATTAAAAATAAAAATTACATTTACATTTACTTGCAACCTAAAGTTTATTTATTAGTTTTAAATTAATTAATTTTTATTTACTAAGTTAAATGAATTGTAGATATTAAAATGCTTAAATCCAAGGGTAAACAATAACGTCGTTATCAATTCTTCACAGAGAAATCTTATAAGTTTGAGGTGAACATGTCAGATTAGGATTCCTTCATAATTTGAGTTTTTATCTAAATAAATGCATTCATGTAATTGATAGTTATTAAATATAAATAAAATAAAGAAGTAAATATTAATCATACATGGATAAAAATGTACACATACAAGAAGATTGGTACTTATTAGTTATTACAAAATAAAGAAGTAAATGTTGACTATAAATAAATAAAAATACTGAAAATTTTTTAAAACTCAAATAAATTCAGATCATGAAAGAATCTAATGTCTTAGTGTAAAATTTTCATAATTTTGATAGTTATCAAAAAAAGAAAAGTATAATACAAGTTCAGTTATGTTAAACCAGTGTTGTCACAGAAATAAAGAAAAAAAAAAGTGGTGTAGTACCACATTTTAATATAGTTGGATCCATATAATAAAAACTGAAAGTGACAAAAAAAAAAGTTTTGCAAATTGCAATCAAAAGTCAAAACGACAAACTTGGACGCAACATCAATCTGAAATTAAAATTGATGTTTTCTTGGACATTCATACTTCATTAATTGGATGTTTTTGGACCCTACTATTTTCACTTCGGTAGTTGTTAAGGTGCTCATTAATGATGAATTATCAAATAATAATATTATGATAATGTAACAGCATACTAATAATAATAATATTTAAAAATAATATAATGAGTTTAGATACTTAAATTAGGGAGGTTTAGTTTAAAATTTTTTATTTTAATGTTCATAATGAGGTCCAATATTTAAAAATAAATAATTTATTAATATTATTTTTTAAATTTAAGAGAAAATAATAGAATTTAAGTTTTTGAGAACTAAATATCTAAAGAAGTAAAATTATATCGCTATTGAGATTTGAATCAAGTCTCCAAAATAACTAAAAAGCACTCTTATAACTAAATTACAAGTATTTTATTATGTAAAAAAAAAACTGTCTAATTTTTAATTTATTTTACTCTTTTAGAAGGGGAGTAAAATACATTTAAAAGAAAAAGTAATAGCCCGCCACGAGTATTATTGAAATTTCATTCATTATAATAGCAGGCAAGAGTAGAATTTGATATTATAAATCTATCTCAATAAAAGTGGCTAGTGATTTTTAAGTAGTTATAATTTTATTTAATAGCAATATGATTGTTATTCTAAATGTGAAAATTTTTAAGAGTAAACAATTCAAGTGTCCATTGGTAATTAAGTTGGAACGGAAAATTAAAAAAAAAAAAAACTTACGTAATTTTTATGAAGAGAATTCAGATGATCAAGTTTTTGACTAAAGAACTGTAAATGAACAATTATTATTTTAAAGGAGCATTACCTTCCGATTTCATATTAAACAGTTTACCTAAGAATATGAAAAATAATGATGTGTATTTGGGCGTCAGAGGTACCCTCACGGTTGGACTTTACTTACATCACCATTACATAATTCTTCGATTCCATCAAACCCAAAAAAACAGCCCTCCTAAAGTCCCGATCGTACGGGCTGCCAACCCGAGCTCTGTGTAAACTGTAAGCTCACTCAAGAATCAAACGTTTCAACATAAAGAAATTCGCCCAGAAAAATTTCACCCGATCCGACCCGACGCATTAAAATAAGTATAAGAATATTTGACCTCCTCAAATTATATCATCGCACCCACTTTTTAATTTATTTTCTTACTCTTTATAATTATTCTTATTAAAATTTTATTTTTTTATTATTTTTTTCAATAAGAACAATTCTAAAAAAAAAATTAATTGAAATGTGGGGGATGGTGAGATAAATTGAGGGGATTAAATTAACACTTAAATAAATATTCTTTTAGTAAATTTTTTTATACCAATCCCATTCATATTTTAAACTTTAATTGATATTTTTTTTAATTATAAGATTTTTCAGTTATGGAGATATTAATCATCTATTTATAATTAAAGATTTTAGAATCTCTATTTATTTAAAAAAAAATTAAAAAATATTTTTTTAAGGTGAAATTTTATTGGAGGATGGTTAATTTTGATATATAGGTTTATGTTTTATAAATTAAATGGAGTATCATAGGAGATAAAAATTTGAAGGGGGTGTTACAAGAATCTTTAAGGGGTGTTAAAAACACCATACATTTCGAAAGCCTATTATTGGACCACACAACTCAAATTGGGCTGGACCATTGGTTATGATTTGGAGTGGGTCTATAAAACCTCTGCTCCAATCACAATTACATGATACATCAATGGATAAAATAAATTTGATTAAACCTTAGATTTTCTCTCTATGTAAGTTTCACTCTTTATACTTACAAAACCACAATAATATTTTTCTTATATATATATAATTTTCTCATGAACACTTTACATTCTAATCAATATGATTATACTGATATATCATTCCTTTTTATTATTTTATCAGGTATGGGTTTTTATTAGTGAAAGAAAAGGATAATTTTAGAATTAAAGTAGGTCTCGACATGAAAAGAAGTTTTAAATGGAGACTACAGGAGTGTTAATAGGTCTATTCACGGTTTGGGGCTGTGCAGTGGAAGTGGGCTCTGGCGTGTTTGGCCCACTCATTATACAAGTTCGGCCCATGGTGACCAATATATCCTAAAAAATGATTAGATGAATAAATAATTGTATATAAATGACAATTTTTTTTGAAAATTATGTTTATAGCCCAGGTTTGGGAAGAAAGCATAATTACAAACCCCAGAGGCCAGAGGAGAAGAAGGCGCGAAACAAATCGTAAAACGCTGAGTATTAGTTTGCATTGGCTTTTGATGGTGATTCAATCACTGAAGAAGTTTTTGTTTCATCGAAAATAAGAAATCATGGTGTGGGGTCTCTTTCCAATCGATCCTCTCCCAGGTTCCTTTCATCATTTACCCCAATTTTCTCTTCCATTTTTCCATCATTTTTTCTTTTCTTTCTAGGCTCTTACTCCGACTTAAAATTAATTTAATTCAGTTTTATGTTCACAGGTGAAGACAAGTACTACATTTTCAGCAAAGGGAATTACAAAGTGGGTCGAAAAGGTATTAGCTATTTAATTGTATTTGGATATTTGTACTGATGGTTGAGTATATGATATATTATGTATGGCTAAATTTATAAATTTCTTTTAGGTTGTGATATAATTATTAACAAAGACAAAGGGGTTTCGCGTGTTCACGCGGAGATATTGGTTGATGAAATGATTTCTTTGAACCCCTTTCAAGACAAATCTTCTAAGGTTTCCACTACCAGAGTTCGGATTAAGGATTGCTCAAAATATGGAACATTTATTAATAAGAATCTTGGGTCGAAGGAAAAAGTTCATGAATTTCCAAATAAAGAAGCAACCTTGAAGGATGGTGATTTGGTTTCATTTGGAACCGGTAATGCTACTTACAGGTAACTTCCTTGAACTTGGGTTGGGCATTTTCGTTTGTTTTTTATTATTTAGGACTCCTATGCTTGTATTAGTTAACTGTTATGTCGAACTCTGTTGGTTATGAGTAGTTTCAAATTTTAGTTAATCTTGCAGGTTTTGTTATGCTCCACTCATACTCTTTGTTGACTCCTTCCAAGTAAATGCTCCCCTACAAGAAAAAGTTTCATCAATAGGTTAGTGAGACGCAATTTCTTAGTAGGAAATTTTCTATATGTATTCGCTAATATTTAATGAAGATTCTACTCCTGCTTAAGAAGCCATGTGCTTTGTGCAATTTGTGGTTAACAAATAATTTCTTGTAATATAGGTGCTTTCATTACTAGTAAGTTTTGCCAAGAGTGCACGCACATTCTTGTTCAGCATCACATGCGAGTGAAAGGGGAACTTCTCGATGCCATTGTGGCTAAGAAACCTCTTGTTGATGTTAGTTGGCTTGAGGTAAACAATTGTTACCATGTTTTCCTTCTCTTTCTTGGGTAGGCATTTCGCTTGCGGTTTAGGTGGTTATAGAAGAGAAGATACACGTAGAGGTGTGAAAGGGGATTGAGGCATTTGGATATTACTCTAGGTTATACATTCTTTTAATCTAGCTTGGATTCTTGCTTTTCATCTCTTCCATATTGTGTTTGATATGAGTTAAAATATGATGGAATATTGGAATAAAGAAGAGTCTTTGTGGTCTGCTCATCCATTTTTTGTTTTTGGTAGTTTCCATTTTTATTAATAAATTCTTTTGTTTCTTAAAAAAAATAAAGAGGAAAAAGAAACTGGTTATTTATTCTGAATGCTTAGGCATCCTCCCTCGCTCGCTCCCTCTCTTTCAACTGTTTCGTTTCCTGGTGGATCTCTTTTTTTTTTTATTTTGACAGTCACACCTGACCAGTGGTCCTGCTTGTAGTCTTGGGATCTCCCTTCCTCACTCAGTCTCTTTTTAACTGTTTCCTGGGTGGATTTCTTATTTTGTAAGAGACACATTTGACCAGCGGTCATTATTTCTTGTGTCTGTACGACACTGTGGATGTAGCGTTTAAAGGGTTCTTTCCATCTTTTCTTCTCTTTCTTGAGTAACTGATGAATTTGCCATCTCATCTTTACTTTAAAATGAAAGCCAGAGCTAGGATATGGTACTGAGTATGTTTGATAACCAAACCAAGAGCATTTATCTAAAAGTTGAATCTAATATGAATGCTATAGCTGTTGTATGTATTTCTGTTTTGTTTACTAATTGCTGTATTATACTTAGGTTGTTGCAGAAAAAAGCATTCGCACTGATTTTCCTGGCTGCAATTCGTAAGTAAATTCATTCTTGCCTGTAGTGGTAGTTCTTGAAAGGAATAGAAGAATACACTTCTTAAATGTATATACTTACATAATATTGTTGTATCTTTCGAAAATGAATTCCTGCTTCCATCATCTCTTCCAAATGGATGTTCCAATACCTTCTTGCCATTTCTCCCCCACCTCTATGAGTTTGATAATACAGCATTGTAGTGCAGCCTATTTTGTTTAAGTAGTTGTATGTTCATGTCAAGAGAAATTGCTCCTACTATTAATTAAACCACAATACATAACCTGCAGTTGGATGATTGGATCCACGTGACAAACCCATAAAACAAATCAGGTTTTACATGATACGTAGTTTGTTAGAAGTTAGTAATTATTAAGCGAGACTTTCCTATAACTTGGTATTTGGACTGACTGGTCACTAAAAGCTATGGTGCTTAAAATTAGGTACACGTAATCTAATGGCGGTCTTTATCTTTCTTTTTTTTTTTTTTTTTTTTTTTCATTAGCCATGTTACTACATTGATAATGGAAGGAGATCTGGTTGAACTTGCGAATGTGGATACTCGCGAGAATTGCATGAGGGGGTATACCTTTCTATTGGATTCATCAATCAAGGTGATATTTTTACTCCTACAGTTGTTTAGAAGATTTTGAACTTTATCTCAAACTCTTTTAATTTTGATATATCTGTACTTTTTTTTGGTTAACCACTAAAAATCAAAATTCAAATGTAGTGCACACCTCACATGTTTAACATATATTGTCAATGATTAACTTTTGGTTGCGCCATAATAACATAACTTGTTGATCTTTTAGGGAGATTTAACGAAAATTCTATTTTCTTTTTAAGTGTAATCTACATTGATCTATCATATCTTTAGAAAGATTTTAATGTGTCTTGTATTATTTGCAAAACTACTTATCCGTGGTTTGCTTGCAGTATAAATATGGGGATAAATTGCAGTCGCTGTTGGAGGTGAGTGGTGCAAAGTCTCTCTCCATTCAGAGTTTTTGTCCAAGTAGCCAGGTAGGTGATTCTTGCTCTTCACATATATAAACATACCATGCTTGCATGTAAAGAATGTGGATGACAAACAAATATAATCATAATCACTGCAACAAACATTTGCAATATTTTGATTCTTCTTGTGGTGGGATTTGAACACAAGAATATTGAGGTTTATATATATATATATATATATGTTCAATAACTGTCAGCAACATGGAAAGAGATGTGATAATCAGTGTCATGGATTCTGTTTCAATCTTCCTTGACTTGTTCACACAGAAGACGCACATTTTCTGAGATATTTATCATCTAATATCTTTTAGAAAATAATTTGATGTAGGACTCGGAGTGTGTAGAACATAACAGTGTGGTGTATGTCCTACCAAGAAAGTCAGAAGATTGTTCTAAGTCAATCCTCAAACTCAGTTCACTATCTAGAGTGAATGAAAAAGATTTGATATGTGCTGTTTTATCTGGACATCTGGATCCGTCTGTATTGATATCACCATCACCACCAGGTAAATGATTATTTTATTCAAGATATATAAGTCTTGCTTCTTGATTAACTAACATATGCTATTGGCAACTAGAAATGCAGTAATGCATTCTCAGTATCTTCTAGGTATTTGAACCTTGCGTCTTGGTTAACCGAAGTAATACTACAGGCACATCTTGTGATTACTTGATTTATAAGTTTCTTAACATTCAGAAGATTTAACGTTACATGGTATTGACAACGATATCTCTTTATTTGAACCCATATTTATTTTGGTTGCGTAAATCAATATAACTTTATTTTGTGCACTTATTTAACTCTCTTTCGTGATCTTTGACAGCAATTTTTTTTTTTTTTAATTATACGAGACTATTGTTCATGATACAACATATTACATGATACTACAACTAGTATTTACAATCACATAATAACTGGGATTAGTTTACATAAACTCTTATATAGCACAGCCCAGATTTTAATCCTCTCTGATATTCGAGGGGACTTCAACCTTCACTCAAGAGATGAGGAAGGAAATTTAAATTAAACCCCCACAATGTTTCTGTGGGGTTCGAACCACTTCCCTCACACTTGTGAGGGAGTGGCTCTAGCCACTGGACTAAGGCTCAGTGGTTCTTTGACAGAAATCTTTAACTGCTTTTTATAAATTGCGATCAAGCTTTTCTTTATTTTGTCATAACAAGGTAATAACCTTTTATGTCTGCACTTTTGCAGTACTCATTTCATCTTCATGCTCAACGGATGAGACCGTGGTAGCTGATTCTGATGCTGAAACAGAAGAAGAAACATCACCAGGTCATGCAACAGCTGCTGTCGATAATGAGGAAGCCCCCACATATCTAAGCAAAGAGGAAATATCCATCAATCATGCTGTGAATAGATCCGATAATCAGCATGAAACAGGCCTTAGAGATGGAAACAGTAGTATTGCATATAGATCAGCCGATATCCATGGAGCAGACAGATCAGAGGCTAGTCATGGTGCAGACTTTGGAGATGGATACAGTTGTACTGCAAATAGATTAGAGGATAGTCATTGTGCAGGCTTTAGAGATGGAAGCAACAGTATTGCAAACAGATCGGAGGATCGTCGTGGTACAGGCTTCAGAGATGGAAACAATTGTATGACTACAAGCAGAGAGAAGGCTGATCTGGAACGTGAAAATTCAGATATCATTTACAGCCAAAATTTAGTTGTTAGAGATCTGAATGTAGCTTCCACCATCAGCTCTACAGCAAACAATGGAGTCTTAAATTTCAAACGCTTCAGAAAGGTATTGTCTTGAAATTTTCCATTCCATGCCAAACCATGCATTCTGCTCTAAATTAGACCAAAAAATGTGGCGTTTCTCAGAAATTCATACGTGTCGGTTTCCGTTTCCTTGTATTATTATTCTCCAATCTACCCCTTTTGCTTGAAATCCTCTGCAAAGTTCATGACTGGCCAATCTAGGAGTCATTGTATGTTGAGCATTTTTTTTTATTTATCATTTTGCATGCATCTAGATATCTTGTTTCTGAGTTCTTTCTATTACAAGATGCCTGATGCCTTTTTCTTTCTTTCTTTTTTCTTTTTCCCCCCCTCTTTTTCAAAAATTTTTAATGGTTTTGTAGACAAATATTCAATCAGGGAATAGCTTCAGCAGCCTTATTCCATTTTCAAAGTACCCATATAAGTAAGATCCATGTTCCTCTACTCAATCTGATTCTTGAACTGTAGTCAGAACTTCATATAATATGTTTATTTGAGTTTGTTTTATAATGATAGAGATTCTGACAATGGGACTGAGGAAATGGCCGTGTCTATGAAAGAAGAGAAAAAGAGAAAGCAAATGGAAGCTCTTGCTGAGGACATGTTTAACAGTGCAAAGGTGAGCATTGTCACCTATTTTTCATATATGGGAAGAGTGCAATTTTAAGAAGTTGCTTTCCTTTTGTTAAATTATGTAGGGTAAACGGCGTGGAGTAGCTGGTACCATTTATGGACTCCTTTCTCGTAAATAACCAAGGTGAACCGCTTCTTATTGCTAACTGAGTGTGTGCATTTTGTGTCAGACTTGGGGGGGGGGGGGGGAAGAAGAAACACGGATACTGTAATATCAAATATGAAATGAGCATATATTTTAAAATGTATCACAACATAATCTCTGCTTCATTTTCAAGTTTCAATGGCATAAACTATTAGATAATAGTGCTTTGCTATTTCTTTATCTCAGAAATCCTGTCCTCGCTAATGATCAATCTTCGGAAGCAGATAATTCTGTGTCAGCCATGCCTTGTCCGCCTATTAAAAATCTATGTACATTCTCTATAATCCTACCACTCAACAGCATAACAACATTCAGGGCAAAGTGCATGCTATCAATGTTATAATGCTGCTTTACAAGTACTTTAAATTTATTAAAAAGAAAAATTGAACCAATAATGGTCCATCCAAATGAACCGACTCTGACTGGTCGGTTTGGTTTCGTTCTTTGAGTTTTATCGTAATTTTTTAGTTGACTATTCATAGGAATTTAAGATTAAAAGCTTAACCCTCCTCGGAAAAAAAAAAAGAAAAGATTAAGAGCTTGACCAGGGCTGAGCATTTAGTTAGGTTTTTATAAAATCAAAACAGGGTTCCTCTAATAATGTTTTAATTGTGTACTGTTGGATTTAATCAATGGTATATAATATTTATGCTAAAGAAAAAAAAAATTAAAATAAGGGTAAACAGTTTGTTAACAGTTCAAGCGGTGGATATTTTTTGTAAAATAACTGTGACCACCCTTAGGCCATGTTTGTTTGGGGATAGAGGAGTGGGGAGAGGAAAAAATTTTGATTTCTTTTTCATTTTTCACTGTTTAGTTGGACCAAATTCAATGGAATTAAATTTCCACTAAATTCAAATTTCCATCAAATTAAAGAATTTGTATTCCTTTTTAAACATCACTTTGTTAATTTTATAAAAGTTTAATCTAACACATATTTTTAATTAACTTTAGTTTATGAATCATGAAAGACTAGTTTATTGTTATCCTTTGATTGGAATTATAAAATTTTTATATTATTAAGAGTCATTACTTTTATTATGATAAGTAATAGTGACAATAAATAAAATATTACATCCAATAATATTTAATGGACAAAATGAGAAAAAAATTCATTGTATGTTTTTATATTTCCATTATAAAGATATGGTTTGGGATACTTTAACTTAAAATTTTGACACAATATTTGAGCCGTTAATATCTCATAGTCTAATAGTTAATATTAAAAGTCAATGTAACACTTCATAATGTTATATCCTCCACCAATGAATTGCATGAAATTAATAGTTTAATTTTTTGTTAAAAATTTAAATCAAAATACTTCTCACTATATAGTTATATAGCCATATATATTTTTCAATAATAATTGGTGAATAAAATATTTCTCATTTGTTGTGACTCACATAGTATTATTAATAAAACATATATAAAATATTTTATTGCAATGCCTTTTATTATCATTATTGTTTAGGTATTAATGGTTTGTAATTAAATTCATACAATAAAAATTATTATAAGTCTTTATGTCATATCTTTATATAAAGCATTATAGAAATAACTTTAGTTGTTAATTACATTTATTTTAATGCTATTAAATATTTTCTAATACTAAATGTAAAAGTAAAAAAATGTAAAATTGTAAAGTAAGAGAATTAATACATAATAATTTTAATTCCAAAATTATTTGTATTTCTTTTTTTTGGTGATTTAAAATATTTATCAATTGATTAAATAAAAAATAATTTAAAATGTGAAGAAATATCACAACTTGCAAATTACTTGTTACATAATTACTTATCCATTAAAATTAAATTAAGGGTGAAGATTCTAATATTAAATCCAATGATCCCATCATTGATTGTGGGATTTTTATCCATTATAATATAAATTTTCTTTTATCAATTAATTAAAAAAACTATATTTACTTGCAACATGAATATTACTTGTTATGATTTAAATAGCTAATTTTTTATTTACTATATCAAATGAATGGTAAACATGAAAACACTAACTTCCAAGAGTCCACAACAATGCCATTATCAATGCTGTAAAAACTTATACAATATTATAGAGAAATCCTAAACAAAAATTTAAAGAATAAGTATGTTAAATGGGTGTTAAAAATAATAAATAATTCATGATCAATTATACAAATATCCTTAATATTATATAAAATAATGAGTGTTTTAACATAAGATATTAATTGTTATTAAAATATGTGTGATCAAGTATTTTTTTAGGTTACAAGCAATCTTACCAATGAGTTTATTGATGTACCTATGACATTTACTTAAGTATATATACTTAGTTGTATTATTTATTAGTGTTATCTCATATATAATTAAATTTACCATTGCAACTTATTTATTTAATTTGTGTTAAATAACCTACTTAATATTATATTTTATATTTAATGATAATAGATTTTGGAAGATTTATTTAAAAACGATTATCACATTACAAATTTAAAGGAATTTAAAGGAGGGTTGAGAAGTAATTTTAAATAAAATATATTATTTAAATGAAATTACTTCAAACTTTAAGGGTGGTCAAAGTTAATTTATAAAATTTTAAATTATTATTTTTAATACAAATATTATATATTATTGATTAAATCGAATGATACACAATTAAAATATTATTGAATTAAGGAGAAATTCAAAAAATTATTTGATCGGCTTAATAGATAAAATAAAACTATTTATATTTTCATAGACCAAATGGTTTGGATATTCAGTTTTTATCAAAAATAAAAATTATTTGATTCGGTTTAATAGGTAAAATCGAATTACTATATTTTCACAAACCGAATGGATTGTATTCGGTGCACAAACCTATCGTAAGTTTAATTAAGAAAAAAGGCCAAAACCTAAATCTAAATGGATAACGTAAATGAACCACTTGGGCGCCCAAGTGGCTAGAAGTGGTGCGAGCCCCGTTTTTTTTTTGGATTTTAGAGCTCAATGAAGTTAGTCTTTTTCTTAAAATGAAAGTTAAACGATACTCGAATATTTGAAAGAGTTAAAAATTTAAAGAGTTAAAAATTTAAACGGTGTCATATTAAAATTAATGTAAATAAATTTTAATAATTTATATAATATAAATATAATGAATAATATTTAAAAGAGTTAAAAATTTAAATGGTATCATATAAAATTGATATAAATAAATCTTAATAATTTATATGATATTTATGTGGTATAAATATAATGAGCAATAGTTGTCTTAAAAAAAAAAAATAGATAACAAAGGAAATGATTTCCCTAACATTTAAAATTCTAATCCCTAATTTCCCTAAACACAGCAGGCAACCCCTCTCTATAACTCCCTCCGTCTCTCGCGTCTCACCCTCCGGTCTCAGCGTCTCTCTCTCAGTCTCACTGCTGTCACTCGCGCACCATCCAACCACCGGTGATCGTGATTCAATTAGCGGGCGGCAGAGGGCAGACGGTAGATCGTGATTCAGCCACCTCGTCGCCAAGCGCCAGCTGTTGCCGTCGCAGCCTGGTTCGCCCGATTCCATCGCGCCGGAGAGTCGGAGACAGTGAGTTGTTGTCTTCATTTTCTTTATTTTTTATTTGTTTGATAGCATAATATAACGCTTTTTCGTCTTCACTGTCCGTAGACAAATTTTGAAGTTTTCCAATTTCCAAGTTCAAGTTGGTGGCTTTCACAAGTTCTGTTTATGTTGTAAAACTTATAATAAAGTTTTGAATTTATAATTCATTGAGAATTAGAGATTTTCAACACCATTGTACTTCACTGTAATTGGTGCCTTTCAAAGATTTCTTTCTTATTTTATTGGAAATAATTGATTTTTAAATTTGAAGATAATTCCAGCAACTAATTAAGCAAGATCGTTGGGTAACATCAACAGTTTCAAAATTGCAGGTCTTTGTCAAAAGAGGGGAAAAAAGGAATACCCGAACACCCAAAAAGGTTTTGTTACGAGAGGAATACATAACTTTTTAAAGGTATTTTTTTCTCCTAGAAGTTTAAGTGGTCAATGTTAAAAAAATTCAAGGAATTGAGCCTCTCTTTTATGGCTTCTCTGCATGCTTAGGTTCTGTAGAACTTTCTGAATTATCACTCACTGGTTGTAACTTGAACAGTTTTCTGTCAAATGGGTAGTCATTTAAAGACTAGTAAGAGCAAGAGAGAGAATTCTTCTTCCAAAAGAAGTCGAAGTGAAAGAAGGAGATACGATGACTCATCATCTGAACTGGAGTCCAAGTCTGCCTCATACAACAGTTCGGATGAGTCACCGGAAAGGAGCTCCCGCAAACGCCGAGAACGAAGTAAGAGTAAAAGGAATAGACATGACAGGGAATCAGATAGTTCTGAGGATGACAGAAGAAGAAGCACAAGCAACAGACGCAGTAGGGACTCAGATAGTTCTGATGATGATAGCAATGAGAGCGATCATGACCGCAGAAAGCGGAAGTCTTCAAGGAACATTACTGAAGAGGAAATCGCTGAGTATTTAGCTAAGAAAGCACAAAGAAAGGTTTAGTATTTTGATTATTTTTGTTGGATTTTATTTTACTATATTGTTTCACTCAATTTATTTACTGCTCTTGTAATTTTCAATTGTGCAGGCGGCAAAAGTTGCAAAGAAATTGAGGGCGCAAAAGGTTTCTGGTTATTCTAATGATTCAAATCCATTTGGTGACTCCAATCTCAATGAGAGGTATGTTTTCTTTATATTTTGTCTTGAATGGCCTTTTGTTTTTCTTTTCTCCTTTTAATGCATTTGAAGGTTGCGCTGATGATCATAACTAGTCCAGACTACATGTTTCCAATTTATGAAATTGATCATGTTTGTCTTCAATGCATTCTTAATGGTAAAACTACTGTACTGATGGCTAATGCCTAATGGATTTGAAATAATCACAAATTGAGGGCAGAATTTTTTTCTTCTATTTTTTATTGAATATAAACAAGTCATAATCTGTGTGTTGCAGATTTGTATGGCGAAAAAAGATAGAGCGAGATGTTTCTCAAGGTGTGCCCCTTGAAGAGTTTTCTGTTAAAGCAGAGAAAAAGAGACAGAGAGAAAGGATGGTATGTATATCTCAATTAATTTTTAACTTCTCAGCTTGCGGTAATCGATGAATTTTGTGTGTTTTCTTTTGTTTTCAAGTTGTTAAATTCTTTGTTGTCCTAAACCATTCCAAATTCTAGTGATTTCATAATTTAGTAATCGGTATCACTAGTTTTTTTAGTTTAGTGTTTCAATTTATTCATCATCCATTCTTGATGCAGGCAGAAATTGAAAAGGTTAAAAAAAGGAGAGAAGAAAGAGCCCTTGAAAAAGCACGACATGAGGAGGAAATGGTGAGTTTAGTCCTTTGTTAGGGTAAAGCTTTTCTTGTAGAGTGTGTTTTCAAGAGAAATATCTCATGGCTTATTACGTTGGAGTTATCTATATTCCTATTTGGATGTATTTTGGCTTGGTTAATTACATCCTTCTGCAGGCACTGTTGGCTAGAGAACGTGCTCGTGCTGAGTTCCAGGACTGGGAAAAGAAAGAGGAGGAGGTTTGTTGCCGAGTTTCAATTACTGTTCATTTTCAAAATTATTTTTTATTTGATCCAATACTAATATTTTCATTCTACAGTTTCATTTTGATCAAAGCAAAGTCAGGTCAGAGATTAGACTGCGTGAAGGTCGTCTGAAGCCAATTGATGTTTTGTGCAAGCACCTTAGTGGCTCGGATGATTTAGACATAGAAATAAATGAACCATACATGGTTTTCAAGGTGATTATTTGTTGTAACCTCAATTTTGATTTAATAATTTTTTTAACAAACATGCATTAGCTATGTTTTCTGACTATTCATGTTGGTGTTTGATTTGTATTGTTTAATATAGGGCTTGACAGTAAAAGAGATGGAAGAGCTTCGTGATGATATCAAAATGTATTTAGATTTGGACAGGGCAACACCAACTCATGTAGAGTATTGGGAGGTATTATCCTTTCTCACTCTTTTGCTCTTGTTGAGTAGAGATGTTCCTTGCTGACAGACAGCTAGAAATATCTTTGTTTACAGACTTTCTATCTTGCTACCATTCTAGACTTTGATATTCTGTACATAATGGTCACTCCTGGGATGAGAACATAATAGGATAGGTTTTATGTTGTTGACCCATAATCATCTAGGATAAGGTTTTTGTCAATTTGAAAATTTAGAATGTCTCCAAAATCTGACGTTTTTCCTTTTGGTCATACTCTTCTTTAAGACCATTTCTCATGATCGCTAACCTATCAGAAGATTCCTATCAGAAGATTATGGCCATGATTATTGTATTTGGCACCTGATGTTGATTGAAAATAATTGCGGGTAGTTGTGAAAATAAGATATGAATGTCACATGGATGGTGCTTTGACATGTGTAATTAATTCAACAGGCGCTTATGGTGGTTTGTGATTGGGAATTAGCTGAAGCGCGGAAGAAGGATGCACTAGATCGAGCTCGAGTCCGTGGGGAACAACCTCCTGCGGAGTTGCTTGCAGAAGAGAGGGGGTTGCATTCTAGCATTGAAGCAGATGTCAGGAATCTTTTGGACGGAAAGACTCACAAGGAACTTGAGGCATTACAAACCAAGATAGAGTTGCAGATGCGTGCCGGCACAGCCAAGGTGGTTGAGTACTGGGAAGCCATTCTTAAACGGCTTCATATATATAAGGCAAAGGTACTCATTCTCAACCTTTGTAAATGATTTTTCTATGTAATGTGCAACTTGTTCTGGACCTCACTACTAACTAGCTGCAATTATAGGCTTGTTTGAAGGAAATACATGCTAAAATGCTGCGTAAGCATCTGCAACGCCTCGAGCAACCTTCGGAGGTTGCAAAATTCGAAACCGATCTTGATTCAATGCCTGAAGCAGAGGTTATTGAGCATGATGACAATGGTATGCATATCTTTATTAGCTATGGTAAAATTCTGGATTCTTTTTAAGGTTATTGCATCTAAAGTCATTGGCTAATATTTCTTTGACGTGTAGATGCTGGAAATTTCTCTCCAGAACCTGTATTGGAGGACACTCAAGAGGCAGAGAAAGAGGCTGGATCATTTTCACCAGAATTATTACATGGTGATGATGATGAAGAAGCTATTGACCCTGATGAGGATAGGGCTTTACTGGTAACTTGTCTGATACAATGCCTATTGTCTATTTGGGAAGCTTATGAGTTAAAAAGCAGCTTGAATGTTTAACCATGTCACTACTTGTATATCAACAGGAGCGTAAACGAATTGCAGTTTTGGAAGACCAGCAAAGACGAATTCAAGAAGCTATGGCATCAAAGCCAACTCCGTCAGATGATAACTTTGAACTGAAAGCCATGAAAGCTATGGGAGCCATGGAAGAAGGGGATGCAGTATTTGGGTCTGGTGCAGAAGTTAACCTGGACTCACAGGTTGGGCTTATCATCCATTCTGCTCATCTTCCTCTACTAAGTTGTTATAAGATAGTGCGATTTGCTTACAAAAATCCCAAATGCAGGTGTATTGGTGGCATGATAAATACCGGCCTAGAAAACCGAAATATTTCAACCGTGTGCACACTGGATACGAGTGGAACAAATATAATCAGACTCACTATGACCATGACAACCCGCCGCCAAAAATTGTGCAAGGATATAAGTTCAATATCTTTTACCCTGACCTTGTTGACAAGACGAAGGCTCCGACATACACAATTGAGAAAGATGGAAGCAATGGCGAGACATGCATTATTAGGTTCCATGCCGGGCCTCCATATGAGGACATTGTAAGTTATTGTCTCAAACTATCTGGTAGTCTTATTTTTGTGTACAATGATTAAATTACCCTCGACTTACAAGCTTGTCTTCCTGAAATTACAGGCATTCAAAATTGTTAACAAGGAATGGGAGTATTCTCATAAGAAAGGATTCAAGTGCACGTTTGAACGTGGAATATTGCATGTATACTTCAACTTCAAACGCTACCGCTACCGTCGGTGATTTGTGGAAAGGCAGTTCTGCTATCTTTTTCTTCCAAGCTTATACTGTCGTGCCATCATACTCTGTAAACAGTTTTGTACTGATAATTTTCTACATGATCGTCTGTTGTTTTTGGTAAATAGTGTCCATTTTCAAAAGGCCTAATTGATTACAATCACCTAGTTTTTAGCGGCTTCTTAAAAAGTCTTTCGTATTAGTGTAACTTTCTGCAAGTAATAAAGCGGCTGATCCCATATTTTCAACAAATGCGTCCATGAAATGATTCAATTAAGCTCCTGCGGCCCTACTCTTGATCATTAGATGTCGAAATCATTTAATTTCCGCTTGGGCACACCTTTTTCTTCGAGACTTGAATGCTCAAGTTAACGTCTCCAAGACTCCAACCCCTTAAATAGCTTAACAGCCAAAAGTCAAAGCTTAAAATGTAAGAAATGTAAGAAAGTACGAGGGTAACTTGTACTTTTAACAGTCATCGCCGACACAGACCGACCAAGTAGTTTTTGTGTCTTTGATATTCAATCCCAGATGAATCCCTTAGCGGAAACGTTACCGGTTTTTATTGCAATTCAAAGAGTTTTTACTACCATGTACAATTTTACAAACAAAATCTGTGAAGGAAACAAGAAAAAGGTTGAAGCTCTCAAATAGCATATTGAAGATTTGTCATACCCTGAATAAAAATCTGATAAATTAATACGAATAAATGTACATCATAGTGTGTATATATGGATCCGTATATATATGGAGGAGAAAACCTCATGTAAGAAAAAACAAAACTCAAAATGAAAAAATAACAAATTAAGGTAAATGAAAATGGAAAATCAAAAATCAAAAGTATAACATGGAGTGGTGAAGATGTATGGTACTAGTATAGTGTGGTAAAGAATCAATTTAGAGCCTAAATCTAAACTTGCAGCTACTATCTTGAATCCTAATAGAATTATTATCAGGGTTTAAGCTGTTGACCACAAGCCTGCACCTGACTCTAAAATTCACCTTCATCAGCTTCAACTTCCCGAGCTTGATCCTAACAGGCTGCTTAACCCTAAGATTCAGGGGCACGTTCCCCGTCCGCTGCTGTCGCTCCTGCAGCGTATTTGCCAACGCCGTAGCGTTCTCCGTTTGCCCCGTTAACGGAATATTCAGCACCGTCGTGTTCTTATGACCTTGGTAAAATTTTGGCAATGACCCTTCACATAACTTCGTGTCCGTATAATAAACATTTATGCGGCTCCCTCCTTCGTAGTATATCCCTATTTTCTCATTAGGGTTTCGGGCTGTAATCGTAACGTTGAAGGTAGCTTCTAAGCTGGAGTTGTCGCTGAGATTTAACTGACTTACTTGCATTCTGTCAACTGAAAATTTTGGCAGCTTTGGTTTGAATGCAAGCCACAGGATTCCAACGGTAGCGGCAATGATAATGATCAAGATTAGTAACAGAGAAATGGTCCAACACATGCACTTGCACAAGCAGCTTCTCTTCCTCTTCGGCGGCTTTGAGTGCATCACCGGAATCGTACGTTGAAAAGGCGGGTAACGCTCGGCGGCCGCCGGGTCTCCATGATCGGATTTTGACGTGTCACGTGGCACTAGTGGGGCTGTTGGCTTTTGTTGTGCCTCTATATCTTCTTGCACCGGGTGGATTTTCGGTTGGTCAGCCATTGAACTGAATGCAAATTTTGATGCAAAGTTTTGAGACTTTGAATGAATGTGTGCATATATTCATTCCTCTTGTGTGTTGAAGTAATCAATATAAGAGAAAAATTTCTTGGCTAGTTGTATTAAATAATTAGAAAATTATTTGAAGCTTCCTTTGTTTGACTTGTCCTTAAAGGCTGAAGTGTCAATTTTTCTATGGTTTTTGTTTTATTTTATTTTATAAAAGCACATGTTTTGGTGCGTTACATAAATTCAATGACGCGTCTGGCTTTCTAGCTTCCCGCTTTCATACTATAAATAATTAGCATCACATAGTTTGTACGCTTCATAGATCAATTATATATTAACATGTGTCGCGAATATACATCCGAATAATTTGATTTAAAATAGATAATATTCATATGGACAGTTTATGTTCCATTTGATTTCAAACCTAATTAGACTTTTCACCTACTCCGCTGATATATATATATATATACAGGATAATTTTTAAAAATCTCCCCTGAGGTTTGGACTTGTTGCAAGTAGATGGCGAGAATCTGTTTATTTGTAAAAAACCCCCTACCATCAGTTAACTTTAACATTGACCGTTAGTTGACTGTGCAAAGACAATATTACCCTCAACAATAATTTGTAGACGGAAATAACTAAAAAAAAAATTAAAATTGTTGGCGCAAAAAGCACAAACCCTATTTTTTGACAATTTTATCCTTGTCAATTCCAAAAATTTACAATATCATAGGTAAAGATTATAACTATTTTATTTTCAAGTTTTTAATTTTATCTTTTTTGTAGAAACTTTAAGAAAATATTAATAATTTAAAGAGAATTTTTTAAATTTTAAATTTTATCTTTCTTGTAGGAACTTTAAGAAAATATCAATAATTTAAAGAGGGTAAAATAACCAATAATTTTAATTTTTTTTTTAGTTATTTCCATCTACAAATTATTGTTAAGGGTAATATTGTCTTTGCACAGTCAACTAACGGTCAATGTTAAAATTAACTGACGGTAGGGGGTTTTTTACAAATAAATCAATTCTCGTCATCTACTTGCAACAAGTCCAAACCTCAGGGGAGGTTTTTAAAAATTACCCTATATATACATGATGAGGTCAATTCAGAAGAAACTGCAGAACCCCAGTTCACATGCAAACAAAAGCCAAGAAACAAGAAACAAAAATTTGGATTGAAGGTGACTTCTGATTTCGTACTTTTTTGGTTATTCATGAAGTGTAATATTACAAACTGCAAATAATGGTCGATTTGAATGATTCCCTTTTGTTCAAGAGAAGTGATTAACATTTAACAATAACTCACCTTTTTCTTGTTTAGTGATTACAAGCAAGCTTTTCTAAATTTATGGTCGATTCATTCTCCTTATTAGGAAGAAATTAAGTTAATTTAATAGCTCTCATTAAGACACACATATTAACCAAAGGTTTTTTTTTTTAATTCTATTTGGATGATATGATATATTTCGTATATCAAAATTTTTGAGAAACCACGTGGCATATTCTTCTGAGGTTAAGTAATATTACAAATAATTAAAAGAGGCAAACTTTTGGTTAACCAAATTTGTAACTCAATGTTAAGTTCTTGGAAGCTTCTTTTTTTTCTTTTTTTTTTGGGGAGAAATAATCAAAGCAAAATGACTGAGTCATGCAATTGCAAAGTAAATTGTCAATTTATGAAGCTACGTACCTACTGTTTTTGACTAAGCTCAAGGGTAAGTGACGATTACTGATCTCATGCCTGTCATCACTGTTTCATAATTTATCTATTTAATTTTTTGTTTTACAAATTCAATAAGAATAATCACAACGAGTAGATAACGTATAAAAACAAAATAAGATAGAATAATATGAATCATATATGAAATATAAAATTATTAATGTCGAGTGTAAAAAAATGCGAAATAAAATTCTATATTTAGAAATAAATATATAGCGTGAAGGGACTGAATCCGTTTTAGTTGACAGAGAGAGGTAGATAACTTCCTTATTCGTTGCATCCAAATTCCCAAGAAATTAAATCATTTGAATATCAAGTTGGTGTGTGTCATATTTTTCTTTCGGAAAAGAGATGCCAAAACAATTTATGATGATTTTATTTTTAAAGCAATTTTGACTTCGTGGTGCTGGTTAATACTGAAAAGTAAGCCAACTAATTTATCAAACGCGTTAACAGATCTGAGAGACTTGAAAAACGGACCTTGGTTTTGAATAGTAATTAATCTCAAGCAAATCTTCCCAATGCACAATTAAATTTAGACGCAAGCAATAGTGACTGATGAAGGTAAAGTAAGCAAGTCATGCAAGCAACGTTAGGATTTTACGTTACGTGAAAAACAAAATAATTGTTGGAGACTAAACCCTAAATAATTCATTATTTTATTATTTTCGTTGGCATTGCAAAGCTCCGTTGCCATTTATGTGAGTCGCCACTGGGGTTCTATGTCAATCCTTCATTATGACTTTGGGTCCTGCAACTCATTAATTGTCAATTCGAGTCCCAATTTACTTACTGGAGTGGGAGTGAGGAGTGTGGATTCCTCCCACTCCAGCGTTTACTTCCTCTAAATAGGAAGGGAGTGGGAATCCCACTCCGTGGGCCCCACTTATTTTCGGAGTGGGGAGTGGGAGTGGGACTCCCATTGGGGGAGGTGGGAGTGGATTCCCACTCCCACCTCTCCCTTTTTTACCCTTTTATTTTTTTTATTTTATTTAATTTAATATTTTATAATTAATAAAATAAAATAAATATTATTATATTTATTTGAATAATATTATTATATTTATTTGAATAATAATTTACATTGATTCTAAGTTAAAATTATTTTAAAATAATATTATTATATTAATAGAGAATTAATAAATATAATATTATTATATTTATTTTAAAAATAATAGTACTATATTTATTTAATATTAATAATAATAAATAGTTTATTCTAAGAAAATATTAATTTTGTACTAAATAATATTATATTATTATTTTATATAATAATAAATTTAATATAATTATATAAAATAAAATAAAATAAAATAAGGTTTCATTTTGTATTAAAATTAATAATTTATTGTTCATAACTAAGAATATTAATAATTATAATAAATTTACAAATATAATAAAATAAATATTATTCATTAAATATATATTTTTTATTAGTTTTGTAATTAAAAACTATAATTCTTTAAATAAGGATAAAATTATAATTTGAAACTATTTACTCCCAATCCAAGACAAAGTAAACACATAAATTGGATTCTGATCTCTAATCCATGCTTCCATTCCAGTGTAAGTAAACAACCTACTCCCACTCCCACTCTACACTCCCAATCCTAGGATTCCCACTCCTCAGGATTCCCAATCCAATCCAAAAAGTAAACGCTACCTCAATTTCTTCCTGCAAATGGGAATAATTTTCAGTGGTAATTTGGGTTATGCCCCGATAGAAATAATGATTGATCCATTGGGAAATTATTAATAATATTTTTTTATTTTATCATTATCCATCATCTTCTTGGACATGCTTGATCAATAACTTTAATATATTTTTAAGTTGTTCAATTAATAAAATTCATCTAATGCAATTAAACATATTATATCATTCAATATGTATAGGGTTTAAACATCAAACTTCTCATTAATTGATGTGTTTTTTTTAATGCATATTATCTCATTCAATCATGTGTTTAAATGTATTTCATTAAATTTATTGATTTTTTATTACCGTGATAACGGTTCATTCAGTAGACCACACATGATTGAACTTTTGTTTTGGAATTCAGTTTGATGTTTGGAATTTTGTATGGTTGAAGATGCAAACATGGTGAGACAAATAGGGAAGAAACGAAGGAGAAATAATTGTGTGAGATAATATATTGAGATGGTGGACTTGTCCAATGATACTCTGTCATGTGACAGAATATTAAATTAAAGGGTAATTTTTAAAAATCTTCCCTGAGTTTTGAGGCTGTTGCAAGTAGATGGTGAAAATTATTTTATTTGTAAAAGGCCCCCTACCGTTAGTTAAAATTTTTATTGACTAACTATTGACTTTGAAAAGATAATATTACCCCCAATATTTACAATTCTAAATATTTATAATTTCATAAGTAATTAAAATAATTATTTTCACCATGATCAAGTTATTGATATTTCCTTAAAATCTTAAAAAAATAAAATTACAAATCTTAAAATAATTTTTTTAAAGTTTGTAATAAAATTACAAATCTTAATTATTTGATATAAAAATGTAATTTTTTAAAGTTTGTAATAAAATTACAAATCTTAATTATTTGATATAAAAATATATTTTTTTTAAGTTTGTAATTTTATTTTTTTTAAGATTTTAAAATAATTTTAACTGACGTAAACTATTATTGGGGGTAATATTGTCTTTTTAAAGTCAACAGTTAGTCAATGAAAATTTTAACTAACAGTAAGGGGTCTTTTACAAATAAAATAATTTTCACCATCTACTTGCAACAGCCTCAAACCTCAAGGGAGATTTTTAAAAATTACCATTAAATTAAAAGATAAAATTTATAACGAATCCTATTATAAAACCTACTAAATTTAATATCTTCTACTCTATTACGTGATAGAGTACTGTCCAACGTCCTAATCTCTTACGTGGGGTATTATCGCAAGTCCCAAGTAAGTTCAAAAGAGAGTAAAAATAATTTTCTGCTAGGATGAAAAATAAAATTGTACCCATAATTTCGGACACAATAGATATTTATAAATAAATAAAGGGGTTGTTTGAAATTAATGGCTAGAATGCTACACTGAGGTAAATCCGTAAATGTTGCAAACTTGCCATTTCCGGTATATAACAAAAATATAAGGGTAAAACAAGTAAAATTACCACAATAGTAACGGTGCTTACGCAGTTACGCGTGCATCAGCTTTACTCCACGTGCGATCTTCACTGACCACAACTCAAAACTCAAGCTCTTTGCTCTGCGTCATCACTGTTCCGCGAAGCTAAGCGCACCAGGACTGTAAAGATGGCTTGGTGGTCCTCTGCTTCTGCTTCTTCCACCTTTAACTCTTCTTTTTTGCTTCGATCATCTTTATCATCCTATTCAAACAAAAAGCTTAGCAGCAACCATGTTGCGCATGCACCGCCTTCACTTTTTTCTCCTTATATTACTATTAATTCATTCAAGAAAAGATGCATTATTGTCACAAATTGTACAACAACTAACAAGAAAAACATGGAATCTTCATCCACCGTTGATTGTGTGGAAACAGGCACAGACGTCGAGTGTCTGATCTCCCCAACTGATAAAGAGGAAATAGAACAAGAGCAAGTAGAACAAGATGGCCAAGTGATGGAGCTGGGGATGCTTTTGGAATGGGCAGTGTTGGTGTCGCCATTCTTCTTTTGGGGAACCGCAATGGTGGCAATGAAGGAGGTTTTGCCTAAGGCTGGCACTTTCTTTGTGGCTGCATTTCGTTTGATTCCTGCTGGTTTGTTGTTAATAACTTTTGCTAGCTCTCAAGGTCGAAAGCTTCCCTCTGGATTCAATGCTTGGGTTTCCATCTTTCTCTTTGCTCTTGTTGATGCTTCATGCTTTCAGGTCTTAGTCTTATACATTACCAATTCTCTTGTTTTCAGTTTATGTATGTTTCTATGTGTAATAGTTTGTTAATTATGTGGGTAATGGCGATGGAACAGGGTTTTCTTGCTCAGGGTTTGCAGAGAACTTCTGCAGGTTTGGGTAGTGTAAGTATCTCTAATATTATTGAAAAATTTTATTTGCACTGCAAGATTTTATTGAATTTGGTACCTTCAAGTCCAGGAAATTTACCTTTTCTTTTGTTCAAGCTAAAATTTTGTTTTCTATTACCTTCATAGGTGATAATTGACTCACAACCATTGTCAGTAGCTGTGCTTGCGGCTTTGTTGTTTGGGGAGTCCATTGGGTTAGTTGGAGCTGGTGGCCTTGTTCTTGGTGTTATAGGACTTTTGTTGCTTGAGGTGGGCTCTAGATTCCTAGAGTTGCGATTCTAGTTTTAATCTTTACAATGTTGCTGCTTTCAATTTTATTATTATTATTATTATTATTAATTTTGGCAGTTCATATTACTGTGATCACTGAAAACACCATATATACATGCATAATTGCACTAAATTGATGGCTGAAACTATGCATTTTGTGCAGCATGCGCTTTGTATAACAGGTGTCCTTGGAGCTTTGTTATCAATTCTTATTATATTTCAAAGCTTGTTCTTTGGTTTATTTTCAAGTAAAGGCAACACTTTTAAAGCTTTAAGCTGCCTAAAGAGAGTGTGTGTGAGTTCAATGTGCTGGTGACTGGTCTGTTGGTCAGCTAAGTTATTTAAGAAATTTTGTAATGAATTGTGAATTGTCACCCATCAGCCGTCATTGTAATAAGAAACTTTCCTCCATATTGAAAAGAGGATCCTAATGACGTATTCCCTGAAAAGAAGTCATAGATTTATTTTATGCCTATGTTCAGAAAAATGTTCCGTTAAATTTGTATTCATTTAAAGTATATGATGGAATTAATCTCTTGCAGGCACCTGCATTTGATGAGAGTAATTCTTCATTATGGGGAAGTGGGGAGTGGTGGATGCTCCTTGCAGCTCAGAGCATGGCAGTCGGTACGGTAATGGTCCGCTGGGTTTCCAAGTACTCTGATCCTGTTATGGCAACTGGATGGGTATTGTTCCTGTTCTAAACAGTGATTTCTCATAGACGTTCAATTGGTGATTTCTTTATAGCAGCTGTTATCCATGATTGTAGACATAATATATAATGATGTCAAACATTCAAAGTCCTTGTGCCCTTTTAACTCTGAGAGTATGTGTGGAGGCGTGGAAGTGGAACTAACATTCACATTTATGCAGCACATGGTAATCGGTGGTCTTCCTCTCGTGGTAATCTCTGTCCTCAATCATGATCCTGTCTACAGTGAGAGTGTTAAGGAGCTTACATCAAGTGATATATTGGCACTACTTTATACCTCCATATTTGGAAGTGCCATAAGCTATGGTGTATACTTCTACAGCGCTACTAAAGGTAAGTAATCAATTATGCTACTCAATGCCAATTACAATATCCTTTTTCCTTGTGAGCTAATTCTGCTATAACCTACTAAAGTGATTCAAAGTTTTGATTTGAATTACTTATATGTTTCAGGTAGCTTGACAAAACTAAGTTCTCTCACCTTTCTAACACCAATGTTTGCTTCAATTTTTGGGTAAGGTCATCCAACCAGAACATATGGAGTAAATGAAAATCCAGTATTACTGTCTGGAGTATTGTTCAAGAAAGAGTTCTAAAACCAGAAAATAGTTGAAGAACTTCTATGATTAGTTACTGATGAATAGGTCGCTGTTTTAATAGTTCTACCATTCTTGTTTATATATATGTACATATGTATGAGTTCTTTGGTGTTGCGTAATTTGGCTTCTAGAGTGTTTTTGATTGATTTTTTTTTTTCCTTGGTACACCACAGGTTTCTCTATCTCGGTGAGACATTCTCACCTCTGCAACTGGTGGGGGCTGCTGTTACTGTGGTTGCTATATACTTGGTCAACTTTCGGGGCAGTGTTTAGTGAAGCATATGGTTTATGCGTCAACATGGAGGCTAACATGTGAACAAAGATGAAAAGGAGGCTTACTGGGAGACTGTATCGGCAGTCTCAAGGCAACACCTCTATACTGGAAAGCTACATATACTAACAGCAGGCATGCATATTTAAAGATAGTTACTAGTTAAAGAAGCAATAGAAGCCAAAAAAGCGTTGGAGTGTGGGTATGACTTCATGTTTGTATCTCAAGAAGTATTAGTTGGATCAGTTGGGACTTGGGATCATTCTTACAGCTAATTGAAGGTTCGAACTGATGAAGCTATTCTCTTAAGGCTGTATCATGGTATACGTTGAAAATAACTTTCGGTATGTCCTCTGATTTAGCAATGGTGGGATATACATAGCAGGTCTATGATGAATTTAGAAATGGCCGGATACCATTTGTATGTATTCCTTGCTCTTGATTTGGCAAATATGGATTTCATTACTACCTTGTACGGGCATATGTTGTAATTTTAAAATGCTGGAGCTTGTACAGTGCATAAACACAAAAACCAGATCAAGACCGTTCATGTGACTACATATGTCTGCATCCATAAAACATGCGAGTAATCACTAATAAATCAACAAGGTGAACAGTAGCAGACAGGAAACAAACAAATTCCAATGGAAGAACAACTATTTTTTGATTGCAAAATAAGGCAGTGGTTAAAACATTTCAAGGGGCAGCCTCTCCTTCCATACCATCAGCTTTTATTTGCTTAGCATTGGTTGGCTTCTCCAAAACACGTCCTGTCATAGGATCGACCGGACGTGTATCACGTGGTCCACCTTTGCGTCCCATTGCCACCATAGGAGGTGGGGGTAGTAACCCTGCCCTGAAAAGAATGCGCTGGACAGGGTCCGATGGTTGAGCACCAACTGATAGCCAATACCTGCGAAAAGATTAACGAAAAACCAAATTGGACAGAGATAGAGCAGTGATATGTTTTATGCAGTTATTTATAAGTTATTTATATTACTTAGGTATGATAGGCATTGGAGTTATCAGAAAGCTAGCGCAAAAGAGAAAAGTATATCATTTCCTGCGAGTGCTAAGCTTACAATTCTCACAACGCAAACTTGGGGATGGCATTAAAATTCTTGTATAATCAACCTTACACAGATATATAAAAGGGAGAGGAAAAAAAAAGAGAAAAGAAATTCACTGAGGATCATTTGACCACCTAAAATGAAATAATTCCAATTAACCAGACTTATCACCCGTATAGATAATGTAATTAAGAGCTTCAGACTTCAGTTCAACAGACCATAGTAACCTTACCAGTTGATGTCTTTGCCATAATTCTACCATTAAATAGAAACAAGCTTTCAATGAATATTTTTCACTGTCAACATTGAAATTACTGCATATGATCATAGATATGAACAACCAAAAGCAGGCCATAGTAATTTTCTAAGAAGGCATATGGCTGATCCAATTTCAGCTTTCACAGATGCTGATAGTTCAAATGGGAGAGTTCAAATCAGTATCAAGGCCAAACCATGTCAAAAATATTGGTTCCTTGATGACAGGAAAGCCTCTTCAAGGGGATTCATGTGGGCTTCAATCGGGCTAGGGTAAGCCACTGATTCTCATTTGTTTAAGGATCAAAATTAAAGGTTTTGCACAAGGAAGATCAACCAACCACTGTATCAACTGTGGATGACAAAATGAGCCATACATTTGCTTTTAGCACACCACAAATTTTTAAGCTACAGTTTCACTTCAAGTTTTTTTTTTCTTTTTCCCTTTTTCTTTTGTTTTAAATATATAGGTCCTAGTCAAGAATCCATGACTTTAACTATATTAAGCTAAAAGACAAAAAAACACAAATTTCAATAAACTATAATATAAAATACATTGCATTGTAGTGTGTATTTTCTTATCTTTTAGTTTGGAAAATTATTCTATATAGCCCTTGCCTCTAACATCACATAACCATAATGTGCCTCTCAAACAGTTCATACTTTCAGTTGAGAACATGGAAGCAAAGGAAATATAGAACAGAAAAAAATAAAAATTGCAATCAGCTGCAGAACATATTCATTCCGCAGTCCAGTTAATAACTGACCATCAAATCTGAGTATTCAAATGCAACAAAAATACTTTCACGATAGAGTGGAATACCAAAGTCAATATATTTAAAAGAGAAAAAGGAATTGGCTTACTTCACTCTATCAAAATTCAGACCCATTCTTTTGCCGCTGTCTTGACCTAAAAGGATAAACATTAGAATAGAATCAGAATATTGCAAGAAAAAAAATTCATTGATCTAAAAAGTAAATTGAAAGGGGAAATGAGATACCTGGCAAGGGATTGTAATAGCCCAAGACTTCAAGATGCTTACCATCTCTGGGTGATCGGCTATCAGCAGCCATCACCCGATAGAAAGGTTTGTTCTTACATCCGAATCTCGCCAATCGAATCCTCACCACCATCTTTTCTTTTCCTGGATACCCTCTGCGCTGCACAATTTTTGATAGCAGGGTTTATGCTTTGGTTTATTGCACTTTACATGACCGATGAGGGTTTACACTTTAAACAAAACAACACGTCATTTTCTACGAGTGTTTTAACTTTTATAAAAATTAATGAAAAGACTAAAATTGGTGGGCAATTTGGTTTTCGGTTCAGTTTTTTCGATTTCAGTTTGGTTTGAAACCTGTTCGGTTTAAGAATTTAACCCAAACGAGCTGAAAATTTACTTTGGTTCAGTTTGGACCGATTTCAAATCCAATTTGGTTCAGGTTGTTAATTCAGGTTGCAATATGGTTCAGGTTGCAAATTCGGACTGAATTACTAATTCGAGTTACAGCAACTATTGTAAACAATGAACAAGGTAAAACAGCAAAATTAATCTATCCTAATATACTATCACCATTCAACAGCGAGTAAAAAATTTTGTACACAATCCATTCTAAAGACGGCTAACCATTCAACAAAATTAATCTATAGTTAATATTTAAGTTGTTCACATTCATCAAAATGAACAAACCAGAAGCTTCAAATTCAATCACAAACGAACAAATCAGCAGCAACAAATTCCATTAATTTACCTTTTTTTGCTGAGGCTGGTTCGCTGAGGTTGTTGTCGTGGACTCGTGGGCTGCTGGCCTGCTGCCGTGAGCTGCGGTCGTGGGTTTCTGTAGTCGATTGAGGCTGCTGTGGTACGGTTGTTGTGGACTGACGCTGATTTGAGAGAGGAGAGATGAGGCTGACGTGTGGTGAGGCCGTCGGCAGAACTGCGACTGTTTTGGGCTGAGGCTCAGAGGCTGTCGGCGGCTCGTGCCTGTCGTGGTGACGCGTGAGGCTATCAGCGGCTAGAACGTGGCGCAGCTGTGTCGTGGCGTGGGTATTTTTAGCGGCAGCCGGCACCGGCACCTTCTGTCTTCAGTGGGCAGAGAGGAGAAACCGCAAGATAGTTCCAGGCTTTCTGCTTCAGGGTTTGTTTTGATTTTGTTAGGCTTTCGTTTCGATCGGGTTTGGGCTTTTAGTTTTGGGTTTTTTTTTAATATATATATATTTTGTAAGCTTTAACATCCCCCCGGGCCCCCAAAAAATAAACCGCACGGTTTTGGAAATTGTAAAACAGATCGGTTTTATAAGTTGATAATCCGAATCGAACATAAAATCGAATAAAAATTTAAGCTCGGTTTGATTTGGGTTGAAGTTCGGGTCAACCTGAATTGAATGCCCACCCATTTGATCTCAAGCAAATCTTCCAATGCACTGCTAAATTTAGACGTAATTGTCAATTCAAGTACCAGGAACTCAATTTCTTCCTGAAAATGGGAATAATTTAAACTAGTAATTTTGGTTATGTCCCAATAGAAATAATGATTGATTCATTAGAGAATATTAATAATATTATTTTAAAAAAGTAGAGGAGTAGGTCGGTATCATTTTTTTTTAAATTTTATCTATTTTTAGGATTAAACTCGTGTCAAGTAGAATGAAGTTTTTTGAAAATCACTCACTTAAATTTTCAGAGATTAATATCAATAGTATTATAATTGCATCTCAAACCTTTAATAACACCTAAAAATCCTCACCATTCGACATAATTCACATTTACAATCAAACTCTTTATATTCAAAGCATTTCCATCTTCTTGAACATGCTTGATCAATAAACTCTAATATATTTCGAAGTCGTTCAATTAATAAAATTCATCTAATACAATTAAACATATCATCTCATTCAATATGTGTATGGTTTAAACACCAAACTTTTTATTAAATTGATATGTTTAAATGTATTTTGTTGAAATTATTGGTTTCATTATTGTAATGGTGGTTCATACGGAAAAGCACATAATTAAACTTTTGTTTGGGATTAAATTTGATGTTTGGAATTTTGGTTGGTTGAAGATGCAAAAATGGTGAGACAAATAGGGAAGAAAGGAGGGAGAAGTACTTATGAGACAATATACTGAGATGATAACGTTGTCTAATAATACTCTATCATGTAACAGAATAGTAAATTAAAAAATATAATTTATAGTTAATTTTATTATAAGATCTACTAAATTTAATATCAACTACCTTTTTATGTGATGGAGTACTATCGATATTACTTGATAGAGTACAATCGGAAGTCCTAGGTAACTTTTTTCCAAAAGGGGAGGTAAAGGAGAGGAAAAGAGAGTAAAAATAATTTGTTTAACAGGATAAAAATATAAAATTTTACCCATAATTGTGGACAGAATAGATATTTATAAATAAATAAAGGAGTTGTATCAAGTTAATGGCGAGAGTGGTACAGTAAGTAAAATTATCACAATTGTAACGGTGCTCCCGCATCCATCAGCCTTACCCCACCTGTGATCTTCACTGACCACAACTCAAAACTCAATGCTGATCACGATATCTTTCTTCCTCTTCTCGTGAATTAATAACCTACTAAATTGATTCAAAATTTTGATTTGAATTACTTATATGTTTCAGGTAGCTTGACAAAAATAAGTTCTCTCACCTTTCTAACACCGATGTTTGCTTCAATTTTTGGGTAAGGTCATCCAACCAGAACATCTGGAGTAAATAAAAATCCAGTATTACTGTCTAGAGTATTATTCAAAAAAGAGTTCTAAAACCAGAAAATAGTTGGAGAACTTCTGTGATTAGTTACTGATGAATAGGTTGCTGTTTTAATAGTTCTACCACAGGTTTGGGTTCTAGAGTGTTTTTAATTGATTTTTTTTTTTTTGGGGGGTACACCACAGGTTTCTTTATCTCTGTGGACATTCTCATCTGTGCAACTGGTTGGGGCTGCTGTTACTGTGGTCAATATTACTTGGTTAACTTTCGGGGCAGTGTTAAGTGAAGCATATGATTCATGCGGTCAACGTCTCTGAACTGGAAAGCTACTCATACTAACAGCAGGCATATATATGTAACGATAGTTACTAGTTAAAGGAGTAATAGAAGCCAAAAAGCATTGCAGCCTGGGTATGACTTCATTGTTGTATCTCAAGAAGTATGAGTTGGATCAGCTGGGACTTGGGATCATTCTCACAGCTAATTGAAGGTTCGAACTGATAAAGCTATTCTCTCAAGGCTTGTATCATTGTAGACGTCGAAAATAACTTTTGGTATGTCCTCTGATTTAGCAATGGCAGGATATACATAGCAGGTCTATGAAGAATATAGAAATGGCCGGATACCATTTGTTTATTCCCTGCTCTTGATTTGGCAAATATGGATTTCATTACTACCTTGTACGGGCATAGGTTGTAATTTTAAAATGCTGGAGCTTGTACAGTGCATCCCACAATTACAATATACACCACAGTGAACTGCTAGAAGAAATCTTCAGTAAATTTGAATCAACAGCAGCAACTCGTTACAAGCAGTTAAAACATAAACACAAAGGCATCCATGTGATTACATGTCTGCATCCATAAAGATTGTGAACAGTACAAGATAGGAAGCAAACAAATTCAAATGGAAGAACAAATATTTTTTTGATTGAACGAAGATCGTTCAAGTAAGATAAGGAAGTGGTTAATTTCTTGAAAAAAAAAATAGAAAAAAAAAAACTGGTTGCAAGTTTGCAACCATGAAAACATCAATGTCTACAACTAAAAAAACTACGGAAGTGAAAATCAACACGCTACGATGAAGCTGCAGCTGTAGCAACAGCAACTCTGCCACGCCAATTTCCATTCTGCTGGTAATCAGTGTCTCTTCTTTTCCCACTAAATCCCTTCCTGTTCTTAGTTGCTTCACAGCCTGCAGCTTCAGACATGGCTTGTCTCTGGAAACCTAGTGGACTCTGATCCTCCTCTTTCATGTTTGATCTTGATGTCCAACGATCTGTTGAATCGGCTGAATTGGGTTCCCACGAAGATGAAGATGTCCAGTTCTGTTGAGTAGTGCAGCCCACAAAGCTGTTACTGCCTGATGATTCTTGCCCATCCATATCTACTCCTCCTAATTCACTGCCGCCTCTCCTCACAGTCACATACCTATGAAAGCTTGGCTCCATCAGGTCATCATCTGCAAGAACCTCAGATTCGACAAAAGGGTCTTTAGCCTCTGTCATTTTCTTCCCAACAAGATTAACCCCAGCAGAAAAGTTGTATGCATTTTTGTTGTTAGACTGATCAGCTGATGGGGGTTTCCTGTCCTCAGAAAATGCACATGACAGATTGGAGCTTGTGGTGGAGTTGAGGTCAGCAACTGCTTCGAGGATGGAGCAGGCTTTTGTGACACAAGCTGGGAGTGAAACCGAAGGAGTGCTTTTCTGATGAAAGTTCTGGATGTCTTCAAGCAGTAACGCAGTGTATGATGGTGTAGGATTCAGCAAAGTTTCGGGATTCAGGTCGAGATCGAGGTCTCTGGATCGCCTAGACGACCTGGTTCTTGTTAAAGTTTGAGGTTTTTGGCTTTCAGTTACCACTGCTGCATTGGCTGTCATCGGCAGCTGAGCTTTATCTTCTTCCAGAATCTGTCGTTGCTCCTTTTCTGTGATATTTGCACCTGTAACCTTGTTGTTCAGGGTGGTACCTCTGCAACTGGATTTGTGATTATTAGTTCCCTGAGCAATATTTTCGGCATTTGGCTTGTGAATTGGAGCCTACATAAGTCATAAATATCCATGAGGTAAGTTAATATCAACGAAAAATGGTGAATCCCATATTTAAAACTATGTACACATTTCAGCAGTAATAAGTTGTTAGCTAACAAATTCATAATAAGGAAACTTTAACTTGGTAGCCGGTACAGATAGTGTTACTGGCCTGTAAGAGAAGAAATTATGCTTGCGTATATCTAATACTTCTAAGGAGAGAAAAGTTTATAATAGTACCTGATACAGAACGTTAGCTGAGGAATCCCTTACAAAAACACCTTCTCCCTCAAAATCTCTGCTTTTGTTACGAACTCTGTTGGTAATAACATTCGAAGCCTTGTTGTTGCAAGCTGATTGCGGGTACTGGAGGGAGTTGGGATCAATTTCACTCAAAGGGTTTCTTCTATAAGGAGAATGCTCGGCTTTCCTTGTAGAGTTGGGGTGGTCGATTTCACTCGAAGGGTTTCTTCTGTAAGGAGAATGCTGCTCACCCTTCCTCGAAGAGCTGCGGCTAAGCGAAGGATGCTGCTGCTCCTTCACATTATTACCATTTACCCTCGCCGGAGACTTGGAACGAGGCGATGCAGCCATCCTCGAACCCACAGCTCCAGCCGCCTCACCAACGTTTCTCTTCACAGAAATCCTCTTGACGCCACTAGAATTCGACGCCGTTGCAGGTTCTACAGCGACAGTGGCAGGCACCGATACCATTTTCCCAGGCCTATTAGCATTAGCACTAGCATTTGCAGTTGCAGTTGCTGAATTGTTCTCCGATCTTCTACCGGGGGATCTGCTGACTCGTCTCCCGCTGCCACTACTGCTGCCTCTCTCTCTACTCCCCGACCTTTGCTGATCTCTTTCTCGACTCGGCGTCCGCCTCCGTGCATTCGGCGACTGCCTGCTTGATTGCCGGTGCCGCTGTCTATGCTGCCTCTGGTTTTGCTCCTCCTCATCACTCCCTTTCTTCTTAACGGTATCACCGCTGTCGTCACCCCCATCGCGCTCAAATCCACCCTCGTTCTGATCAAAGTCATAACTCCTCTTCGACCCGGAGTACTTTCTAGCTGACGACGCCGTCTTCCCAGACGAATTGCTCCTGCTAAGCCTCCCGCATTGTATCAGAATCGCATCCACTTCCTCTTTCGTGCAACTCGACGTCCGTACGGCGCCGTTGCTGAAGCTGCTTCCAATTTCGTCCTTTTCCTTTACAGTTTCCGCTGCATTTACAACAATTTCTTCATTAACTGCGCGTTTGTCGTGGCTCTTTCTGTGTTTTATGACGAATATTTCTTTCTTCACGAACCCTTCCTCTTCTCTAACTTCCTCTTTGGTTTCTTGCTTCGGTAATTCTTTCTGGGTTTGAGTGCTATCACACTTCCTCGGATCTACCGTCACCGTAGATGCTTTAACCGGAGCCGGAACCGGAACCGTAGCATCTGCAACTGAAGACGACGAAGGAGAAGAATCTTTCTTCTTGCTCAAACAACTACCCATTTGGAACGGGCCAAAAGAACAAAGAATTTGAAACGCGAGCGTGTAATATGGAATGAGTGCGTTAACGAGTTAAATGCGAAGAGATAAGAATAGAGAGAGGGGTACGTTGTTCGAGAAGTCAATTTCAAATAAGAAAAAGAGAGAGAGGAATTCAAATTTTGAGCGGTCCCAGGCAAAGCACGTGTGTCCGTTAGAGAGAAAGAATAGCCGTTAGCTTATATGAGAAACGAAACGAAACTAATCGCTGCCGTTTTGTCTCTGTTCTGAATTCTGCTTCCCCTCAGTCCCTCACTAACCCCGATTTGTTTCTACTGTTACTTAAATGCAATATTATAATTAATTTATTAATTTATTTAGTGGGATTCAAATTTCTCCGCTAACGGCTATCTTCTTCAATTGAATCTTTTTAGCTGATACTGAAAACACTAGATAAGTTTTCTAAGAACACCTAACTTATTAGGCCCAACTAAAAGCCCAAATATTAAGAAGGCCCAAGGGAAAAAAATGACAACGATGAATGAGAATCGAGAAATGAAAGAGGCAAGAAAATTTTTGTTAGAAAAATAAAAAGCAAGCAGCTTTGGAAAATTCTTCTTGACCGGAATCGGAAAATGGGACGAGAAAAGCGAGCGGGGACTAGAAACAAGGATGAATCGGCGTTTAGCAGAGCGGTGAGTGCGGTGTTTGCGTTCGTAAGATTGGCGGAATTCGAGATACTCTTCTTTCTCTTCCTCGTCATCACTTTTATTGTCTTCAAAGATCTCGTACGTCACTCTCGATTCTTTATTTTTTTATATTGTAAAGAAAGGGAAAAAAAAAACAGATTTAGAATTTTCATGTAAAAGGTATTGATAACTGAGATGGGTGACTTATGTGTTGAAAAAAAAAAGAGAATTAACACGGTTGACTTGTGTATCATTGGGAGATAATACAGAAACATTTATTGAATAAGATTGTAGCAGATACAGTAACATATATTGAATCAGATTACAGTGTGTGTTTGTAATCCTGTCCTGAATTTTTTGCAAGTGATTGTGATTTGATTCTGACTCCATAAAGTGTTGATACCGCTGGGATTATTATGTAGTAGTTATCGTTTGAATGTCTTGGGCTTGATGTATTGAGGAATTACTTTGAACTTTTCGAAGATGGGTAAACTTTATTGCTTGTGCCGGTTGAGAAGAATTTTGATATTTGTGAATGGCGTCTGATCTTGTGTGAGATGCAAAATTGTTATTTGTTAGTTAAAATGTGTTCCATTATCAGATAACATAAAACTATGCATAGACATTCTGTACAATTTTTGCTTCATTATTCTCTTGGAATGCATCAATTATCCACTTATTCTCTGTACATGGTAATTAGGAAATGTAGAAGAGCATCCAATTCATTGGCTTGTTTGTTTTATGCTCTTTAGCAGCTATAGTTTGAACCCAAGAGCATTAAATTGCTGAGAAACATGGCACACGTGCACAATATGATTCTTATCAATGATTTGGAGGTGTAATTCCATTTTGTTTGTATTAACCTGGCAGGCCAAAATCTGACTTCCATTCTTAATTCCTTCATGTTGTTTTCTCACAGTCTAGGAAGTACGCTTCTAGCGTTTGATTTGCTTGCGTCTTGAATTCCAGTCATCATTAGCTTCTATAGAGCATTTTAATAGCTCTTGTGACTCTGATTACAACATGAATTGCTTGGATTTCTCAGTATTTGTGTAAGCTACGAATTACTACTGATTTGACAAATTCTGTGCAGATTTCAAGGCCTGAATACAATCAGATCCTTGTCAAGAAGCCTGGTGGAATTGATTTATGGCCTTATTAGACCGTGTGTAATAGATATTTAGGTTTGGGTTTTATTCCTTATGAATTACAGTAAATCAGAGGAATAGGTCAATTTACTTCGACATTTATGTCTGTCTGTATGTCATTGTGCACAAAACTCTTTCGATTTTTCATAGTTGTAACTGCACTTTGAAGTTGTGAAAAATGACTACTATGTTTTGAGGTTATCTTTAGTGCTCATGGAAGGTTGCTTAAGGAATATAAAGAGATTTGGAGAGAGAGAATTTATATCTTATTTCCTTAATTAAAGGGAGCCTGATATCTCAAGTGCTTTAATGTAAAATTAATTCATACTATTGTTGAGGAGAGATTATTTAAATGAGTTATAGTTAAAATGATTATGTGTTATATCCTATAATTTGTATAGAAACCGGAATTTAATGTGTAATAGTGCACTACAAATTTCTTCAGCAACTGCGCTGAAGCCAGAAGATGAGCTGAAAATGTTGCGCAAAAGCTTGTCTTCCGTTACAAAACACTCACGCATGAATCAATTGAAAATAAAGGAAGATTTTACCCTTGAAACTTAAATTAAAATAAAGGAAAATTATCACTTGTATACTCTTAAATTCTCTTATTATCACTTGTATACATTTAAATTATCACTTGTATCATATGAAAATACTAGATTGTCCCTCTGGCGTCATCATATTTAAACGGCAACTAACGGTTTAATGGACAGTAGATACATTTTGTCAACTTAGGGTGGACGACTGATATATCTTCAAAGTATTGTAGTAAATTTGATAATGGAGTACCTAAGGGTATACAAGTGATAATATCCCTTATTATTATTATTATTATTATTATTATTATTATTTACCATGATTTCACATTCAATGTAGTCGTTTAACATTGCTCTGCAATTCTCATGTGGGAAGGTTGTTATAAAATTAAATGTAAAATAGAAAATTTAAATTTTAAGGGAAAAATGGAAAGCAAGAAAATAAATTAACATTTCATGAGACGAATTGTTTCCGGGTGAGTATTGCACAAACAGAGTCTTGATCCGAAACCCGCATTTCTCACATCTGTACTCCGTTCCTTTTCCCCACACAATAAATTGTTGCTCTCAATATTAATCAATCTAATGATGTTAAAAGCGACACTGCTATTTTTCATGGCAATTCTTTTATTCATTGATGTTTGGTGCTCGGATTATATGGTGAGACTGCTGCTAGTCTCATGGGCGTAAGAAAAAATAATAAGTTAATGGAATAATCTTAATGAAGGATAATTGTGGCATTAGAAAATATGTGCAGAGTAAAAATTATTCATTAAAATTTATTGAACGAGCGTGTAAACTAATAAGGTGTTTAGAGTAAATTTTAGAGTGCAAATAACCTCACCTATAAATTAGTGTAACGAGGTTGTACCCTCAAATATTACTTTGCAAAAATTAAATAATTAATATAGATTGCCTTAATTTAATTCTATCATAATTAAGACATATTAAATTTGAGATATATAGAACATAAATTAAATAATATTGTAATGAAGTATAAAATAAATAAATTTGAGATTTAATGCAATGTTAAGGGTAAATGCCCTTTTAGTGATTATATTTTGAACTAAGTGTTCATTTAATCCTTATATTTTAAAAATTATCTCAAGACATCTCTAGTGTAGTAGTGTGACACTTTCAACTTTGTATTTTTTTTTGTTACAATAATAATACCTTTGCTACAATATTGAGCTCCAAAATTTAATAGCTCAAACTGAATAGATACAATAGAGTCAAGTTTAAATATGGCTTGTACTTTCATTTTGATTTCACCTCGAAACTTAAATCATTTATTACTCTTTGCGACAAAATTGAGCTCCATAACTCGTGCTCTATTTTACATGTTAATTAACTTTGACTTGGCTATGTTTCTTAATCACACTAAGAAATAAATTGTCTTTGAATTGTTTGGATATTTTATATTCTATGGTCAAACTTCATTTACATGTGCAACTTGATTAAAATGTGAGCAAATAATGGACAAAAAATCTTTTCAGAAGCAAAAGAAGATAAGAGGGATGTAGCTATGAATGACATTCGAAATCCAGTAACTATCAATGAAAATGTTAAGGAAACACATGTTGTTGCTTAAGAAAGCAAAGAAGTCACCCCTGCCCCCAAAGATAGCACTGAACCCAGTTCATTTCTCAAGGACAATTATACTAGTGAAAAGTTTCTAGCTGCTGCTAAAGAAGGCAGTGAAACTACTGAAGACTCCCGCCTGTTGGCTAAAACTGAAGGCTCACACAATGCTACAATGGCTCTTAAAGTGAAAATCTTAAGCAACAACAAAAATTCTTTTCAGGAGCAAAAGAAGATAAGAGGGATGTAGCTATGAATGACATTCGAAATCCAGTAACTATCAATGAAAATGTTAAGGAAACACATGTTGTTGCTTAAGAAAGCAAAGAAGTCACCCCTGCCCCCAAAGATAGCACTGAACCCAGTTCATTTCTCATGGATAATTACACTAGTGAAAAGTTTCTAACTGCTGCTAAAGAAGGCAGTGAAACTACTTAAGACTCCCGCATGTTGGCTAAAACTGAAGGCTCACACAATGCTACAACGGCTCCTAAAGTGGTGTCCAAAAGACAAATTGCAATTTGGTTGGGGGTAGTTATTATTCTCATTGTGACTACCCCCTTAGCGTAGCTGGAGCAGATGGTCACTTTAGAAGCAAAAGTAGATGAATTGAGAGATGAAATACGAAAACTCACCGAAGAAATTAGTAGTGACGAAGAAGAAATTACTCGAGAGAGGTTTATTGTGTTAAAGTCAGCACCAAATATGATGCTTGAATTTAACAAAGTCAGCAATGAATTAGAACTCTTAGTTTTTTTTTCACTTAACTCTTGATTTTTCTTTCTCTAGCGATTTAAGAGTATGACTGCATTAGGGTTTTGGGTGGTCAGACAAAATACTGCAATATTTATAACTTTTTTTTACTAGTAAAATTTTTCCTTATGTCTTCACCTATAGACATATGCTAAAAGTCGAACCACGTAAATTTTTGTGTCCTCTTTATGTGTTTTTTCTTCATTTTTCTTCAATTTCATTATAGCTGTGGCCCTACTTCACCCATCAATTTCCTAACACTGGTATCAAAGCTATTCATTATATTTTTTAGAGTTGAGGTATTGTTCACGTACATGACGTTATTCACGTATACAATATTTTTCATGTATACTATACCTTCACGTATACATTACTATTCATGTAAACCTTACTATTCACGTACATGTCTCTATTCACGTATACTATACCATTCACATATACATTGTTGTTTATGTATACCTTACTGTTCACGTAAAATGGTAGGAGTCGAACCTAATAAAGACAGTTCATGGTGAAAAATAATGGTGGCAAAACAATTATTTATTATGGAAAATGAAGATAAAGATTATTTTGAGAAAAAATAATTGCTTGGCAACAATGAGAGAAAAGCTCAAGGAGATAACTGATGATGCCAAGTGGAATGAGATGGACATAACTGTAATTATTGGTCTACATTTAATGTTAGTTGATGAAATGTTATCTAGTGTGGAAAATGAAAGAGTGGATTTGCGGAAAATCCATACTAAGAAAAACTTAATAGATGTTTTGACCAAGCCAATAAATGCTAACAAGTTTGTATGGAGTAAATCTCTTGTGGTCTAGCAGAAACATAAGCAACATAACAATGGCGAAGCAGAAATAATGGTGTAAAGATTGATTGATTCTTAATCAAATCTCCAAGTGTGAGAATGTTAAAGTACACAGAGCTTAAACTGATAATACGTCATGAGACAAGTCGTGGTGTGAAGAAAAATATGAAGAATACTTTGACACATATGAGAAATAAAGGTTGCATTGCTGCTGCTGTGGTGAAATCTTCATGGGAAGAGGCCCCAAAAATTTGACCTGATGATCTTGTTAAAAATTTCTACAAATAGATGATGTCTTTGCGGCAATTAGAGAACTGTGCTAAATTGACCATTCAAAATATTGTTACATTCAGATTACAACTTTTAGTTAATGTGAGTTCTAATGTCCAAATATTTCTTTGTTGGTGGATTTAAATCAATTTTAGTATTCTATGAAATTTTCTAATTGTATTTCAGTTTAAGTGTTCCATTCAAAATTGTGATGTTCTGCGGTTTTTGACTTCATGCGAGTCTACTTTTGAGGACAAAGATTATGAAATATATATATATATATATATATATATATATATATATATATATATATATATATATATATAGAATATTTCAATTCAGAATCCTTAATTTTGTTAAAATCTAGAAAATTTATTAAATCGTGAGATTTAATAGTGTGCGACTTAATAGTGTAATTATCTAATACTATATATATATATATATATATGTATGTATGTATGTAAGTATGTATATGTATATGTATGTATAGTGCTCGTAAAAACAAATTAAACAATAAAATAAATATTGTGACACTTATATCAACTTATCATTAGAAAGTACTTTGCTTAGCATTAATTTCATTATTAACAATAATCAAAAAATGAAAACAATGGGGGGTTTCTTTCATTTCCAGTCTAATGATAAGAATTACGAATAATGACATATCTCACTCTAGCCAATAATTCACGATAACTTGTTTATCACGATAACTACATTGGGCCCCGACTAATCTAAATTTGAGTCAGGTAAGACCACTAAGGCTCAACAAGTATTTAACGCAGTTGCATTCCAAGTCTCAAACCGAGGACCTTGGTTAAGTTAGAAGAGTCCAATGGCAGTTGTTCTACGCACTTATTAAGTCTATTTTTATTTTCTTATTACAATGCAGAAGCGAACTCCTATTTGGGTGAATTAACCAAAACCCGAAAATTACGTTAGGAAAGAAACATTAAAAAAATATAATTTAATTTGGAAAGGGCATAATATTAGAGCCAATTAACTTGCAATGCAAGAAAAAGACTCTATATGTGGGCTACTTACTACAATTGTCTTTCATTTTTTCTCCCTCTCTCTCTAAAAGTTCACACAGGAAAACACAGAACGTTAATGAATATATTTTGAATCGGAAAACAAAAAGGAAAGAATCAAATTCCTATCTATAATCAATTATTAATCATAACACATAAACTCCTCAAATTAAAAGCAAACTTATTTAAATTGTTTAAATTGCTGACCATTAGCCAAAAAGTCCAATTAAATAAATAAACAACCATAATCTAAAATCTCAAAAGGCTGAAAATAATAATAATTATTATAACTCTTAAGGAGTGCCCAAACGGTGGCCTCGGAGCTAGGTGACAGATGATGGCTAATTTCAGTTTTATTTTCAATTTCTTAGGCCAGTTTGAGATTAAGGTTGAAACTAAATAAGTTGTTTATTTCATAATTTGTGATAAAAATAATGTTTGGTAAATTTAGTAAAAACTGTTTATTTCATAATTTTCTCCATTTTGACAGTAGCTTTTAAAAGTAGGTAGGTGATTATTTTTCATAAATAGCTTATTAAATAGGCTACCATATCTTTTTATTGTTCCTATTGTAATCTTAATTAATATTTTAACAAAAATAATTATGTTATATTTTGATAGTAGCTTTTAAAAGTAGGTAGGGGGTTATTTTTCATAAATAGCTTATTAAATAGGCTACCATATCTTTTTACTGTTCCTATTGTAACCTTAATTAATATTTTAACAAAAATAATTATGTTATATTTTTCATACACTCTAATATATATGCCATTAGATATCATATTACCACCACAATCAAATTACCACTCCAACTGCTATATATTCTCTCCAATATTAAAGTTTTGATCAAGTAAGTTCATATTTTTTATAGGGGGATTGCCACTTCCCCCCTGTAGTAATTAACATATACCATTTACCCCCCTACTGTTTTTATAATGGCCAAAAAACCCCCTGACAGCATAAGTTTACAATATTACCCTTATTTTTAATTACTTTTTTATTTACATTTATTATAAATTAAATAAATTACATGAATAGAAACTAAATAAAAAAAATCAAGTATTAAAAACAAGAAATATATATTTTGATATGAGCAAAAAAATTAATAATAATTTTTTTTAATTATTTATTTTGTGAACATTTTCTTATAATAAACATTTTGTAATATTTTAAAATTAAATGTAAAAAGTATAGGCAAAATATTTTATTATTTATCTTATAATAAATTTTTATTTGTCATTCAAATTTTCTTATAATAATTTTTTTATCATTTTATAATAACTTTCTTATATATTTATTATAAGAAAATTTTCACAAAATAAATAAGTACAAGAAAAAATTTTATTGTTAATTTTTTTCTCATATCAAAACATATATTTCTTGTTTTTAATGCTTAATTTTTTATTTAGTTTATATTCATGTGATTTATTTAATTTATAATAAATATAAATAAAAGAGTAGTTGACAATAAGGGTAATATTGTAAACTTATGTTATCAGGGAGGTTTTTGGCCATTATAAAAACAGCAGGGGGGAAATGGTATATGTTGATTACTGTAGGGAGGAAATTGGCAATCTCCTTTTTTATCTTATACTTGTATTTTCTATTATAAGATTAAAAAAGACTTGCATATAATTATATAAATTTTTTTGAACTATGAACAATTTCACATGAAAATTAACCATAACTTTTAAAATCAATTTCATAACCATGGCTTTTAACATTCAATCTATTTATATTTTTTCTATAGTCATTGTATTTATTACAACAAGTTTAATGTGAAAGTAATGTATATTACTTTTTTATTTTATGTGAATTATATATTAGTATGAATTTTTATCATATTTTATATAATAAATTATTAAGTTTTTTTCTCATAATATAATTTTACGTGTTTTAAAAAGAAAATAGCATATCTAAACATTATTAAATATACTTCAAAAAAATAAAAGGTAATTTAAACTTACGTATATTTTGGTCATTATATGATAAAATAATACATTTGTAATAAAATTTACCAAACGTATGTACACTACTTTTCAAACTCACAGTAATCGCAACAACACAGTTTATCAAAACAAGTTACTTTTTTAATTAGCTGCTTATTGCATCCGCATAACATAAGTAACTTATTTAATCAGCAACCGTAATCCCAAACTGGCCTTAGTCTCTCTTTTACATTTTTTTCTTACTTTTAACTTTCTTTTTTTTAATCTGGTATTTCTACTTATATATTTACCGGTTGAATTCTCCTTGTACGATTCTATTGATATATTCACAAGTAGAATTCTAGTGAAACTCATTTAGGTCAATTCTAGGTTAAATATCTAGATATAAATACACCACAAATAAATAAAGTTGAGTTATTAAATTTAATAAGATTATTAAATGAATTATATTCGAGTTAACACCATTTTTCTTTTATCTTATTAAAGTTTAAATTCTTGATCTATTTTTTCATATTAATGACAGAATTATAAAACGAACCATCGTGTAATGTCAATTCAAACCCTTTAACATGACCTATTAAAATATTTTCGAAACACATCTAGCAATATATTTGTAATTAATTAAGTTAAATATTGTACATGACATCTTAAACTACTTTTTATACACACATACATACATTTATATATATATATATATATATCACTTTAACGTTTTCTCTATTTCAGTTTTAATTTTTTTTATTATGTTAAAAAAGTTAGGATTTTCATCTTCTTATATTAGTTGAACCACAAAAAAAAAGAAAAAAAAAGGCGTTTATATTCGAAGGAAAAAAAAGAAAAAAGAAAAAAGTGTCCCAATAGCAAGACAGTGTCGTAATAAGAAGAAGAAGAAGAAAAGTAATTTTTGGATTAAGGTGATTGATTAAGAGAGCAGACAAGTAAAATTATACGTGTATGTGAATTTGTGAATAGAGCTCAACCAGTAGCCACTCTGAGATGGGAGATGGTCACCTTCTCATCTCAAGGGTTCATTTATATTTATAACTCTCCTTCATTTGAGCAAATGATCAAGCTGGGTTTTAATTGAGCTGTACCATTGTAATGTAATATTAAAAATAAAAAACACATATTCTAGTTTTATATAGTAGTCAGGAGTGAGGCTACTGAATACAAATAAATATCCCATTACAATGAAGAGCATATTTCTACATTTTCGAGGACCCAAGCAATGAGACACTTGGTACAACAACAAAAGATACATCCAATGATCAACAAGACACTTAATACAACAACAAAAGAAACATCCCAAAAGATAATTGGGAGTCAATATATCATCCTTCTTTGGCGTTACTATCAGATGCCAGACTTGCATCGTCTAAGCTAGGATGAGCAACAAGCCTCTCAACGGGGACTTTAGCCACATCACGTCGTACTCCAATATCAGAAACCAATCCGCTAGCACAATACATACCATAACCCACTGCTGCCAGGCCAGTGCAGCTGGTAGTCAAGTATCGGAGTGGTGAAGAAACAACAGCACTTACAGCGGCTAGCAAGGACGCTGCCTGCCCACTCCGACCAACGCTGAGGCTAGTTATCACAAGAAGACCTGTTTTACAGTAGATTGCAAAGTCCTCACAGTTGTTATTGAACACATGGTAGACACCAAAACCATTCTGGAGGAGGAAATTGGCACGATGGACGACATCTTCTGGTGGATCAGATTTGGCAAGTGTGCAAGTCCCTCCTCGAGGTTTGGCGAGAAAGAGAGCTGGTGAGACATCATACTCAAAGAGGTAAAGCTCACCACCGTAAAGAAAACAGTCAATGCAGGATAGGATGACTCCGTCATCCCTCCAGTAATCGCCACACCTGGGACATGGATTATCTGAAGGACGAGCAGGAGATGAACTAAAAATGATACGGTCTAAAACAGTTCCAGTGCCAATTTCCTGACCTGCTTCCCGAGTGAAATGGATCACCATTCCATCACCGACGTATACTCCTGGTTCATATTGGAAGCGTAAGTTAGCAAAATTATTATTGAATCTTATAATTCTATGCTAAAAGGTTTTTCAAATTTTCACTTGCTGATTGGTATATACAACGCAGCTTGCACATGATATTTAAAAGTTTGCCTATGAAAGTGAATTGAATAGTCTAATTACCAACCAATGAAGGTATATTATGTTTGAGGAAAAATATATGCACTGTCCATATCAGGTTCAGTAGGAAGACTAATAAAAAATTACTTGAACAAAGCATCTCATGGAATTAAAGAATCCTTCTAAGTATTAGATTTAGGAGCAGTGCAACTAGACTCCACCAAAAGTTGTCAAAATTAGGAAAGTTGTGATAAGTTCAATATATAGTCTAGATTGGAAAAGAAGCATCAGCCTTTGTGGCTTGTGTTCTACGGTTGCCGCCTTTCATTTGACATAACCAATTATTTAATTTGAATCACTCAGTATTTCGAAACTTCATATTTGGGTCACAGTTCAACGATCTCAGATACAAAATAGATATTCACATGTGAAATTTAAACTACATCGGTGTAAAACGTAAAACCTTTAGAAAGGAAGAGAGATAAAACTGAGATTTTAGCACTCTTAAAATTGAAAATAGGCATGTCTGTTCACTACTGAAGTCTTTGCGGCGGTCAGAGAATTGTGCTAGACTGACCATCCAAATATTGTCTCAGATTACATCTTCAGCTCAATTTTTGAAACCAGTTTTAGTATTCTATGAAATTTTCTAACTACATTTTAGTTTGAGTGTTAAATTTGAAATTGTGATGTTCTGCAGTTTTTGACTTTACGCGGGCTACTATACAGACTACTATACAGACTAAGCAAATGTTTCTTCTTCTCTTTTCCTCTGCTTCATATATATATATATATATATAGAGAGAGAAATATTCTAATATAGAATTTTAGATTTTGTTGAAGTCCGAAAAAATATTAACCCGAGTAATTTAACAATATAATAATTATTAATGCTATTAAACCGTGCGGCTTAGCTATATATATATATACATATAGCACTCGTAAAAGCAAATTAAATAATAAATATTGTGACACTTTCATCAACTTACCATTAGAAAGTACCATGCTCAGCATTAATTCCGTTAATAGCAGTAACTAGAAAATGAAAACAATGGGGTTTTGTTCATTTCCAATCTAATGATAAAAATTACCAATAACGACAGATCGCACTCCAATCAATAATTCACAATAATTTATTTATCTACAGTATGACAAATTCCCATAAAGGAAGTCTTGCTGCCAACTGAATAGCTTGCCTTCTGTTGGATTGATATTCAGCACATTCCCTGTAACTAGATTCATAAGGAGTTCCCAGAATCCATGTTTTACAAGGATCAATAATTATCTTCTCCAACAGTTCAGCATTCTCAATCAAACATATCACAAAATCCGTATCAGCTCCACACCCTTCCAATCCTACCACTTCCAACTCCCTAATGCTTATTAATTCACTAAGACTTGAATATATGTGATCCTTGATAGTCTGTACCCATTCAGCAAATGGCTTTACATCATATAACTGAGACCAAGGGCAAAGACAGTCATGTCAACAAAATATTCCCAAAATATAAACGCAATGATTATATTCTGCACCATTAAAACTAAAAGCACATCTATGTTATGAAAAACATTATTCATCAAGAAATCAAGAAAAAAATTACCTTCAGTGTAAACTTATATAATGAAGTAGCTGCATTCAAGAAAGATGCACAAGGAAGGAGGTGATCATCATCTAATAAATCTATTTCCATCTCCAAATGCTTCAGATTATATAACTCAGGAAGATTATAATAGACGGCCACCTCAGGTACTGGATACACCTTCCACTTGATAAAATAAGAAACAAAAACACATCAACACCAACAAAATTTTAAGGCCAAAGAATCAATGACAATTGCAGTGAATATAAAGGTAAGGCACACTTACTGGCAAAGCTAGGTTCAATTTAAGAGTATGCAATCGCACAAGAAAACTTGAAAGCCAGCATAGGTTTTTCATGATGTAGTTGCTAAAAGAGCCACCAAAAGATACCTCAACAAGACGAACTTTTCCTAAACAAATAGGCTTTGCTGGTCCGTTAAATTCAAAAGATATGAGATTCGGGGCATCAATTTCAAGACACTCCAAATAACCTAACTTTAAGTACTTCAGCTTCAGTAACGAACCAGAAACTTTAAGATGCTTCAGACATACTGATTGAATAACACTTAAAACCTCAAGAAGGGGGCAGTAAGACAGCAAATGTGCAAGAACATCTCCTGTTATAGCTACATTTATCAAACTTAATTCTGTAAGAGAACAGAAGCTGGAATAACTAACAAAATGTGGTGGAAAATTGTATTGGCCAACTTCCCAACGACCAGCCAGAAATCTTCTAAAGTTCAACTCAAGCCTTCCAACTTTCTTTTCTACTGCAAATTTGATCCAATTATGTATATCATCGTCAGAGGTTACATCAAAACGAATCCTTAACTCTTCCATGGTGCGACTTTGAAGTGATCTTAAAACTTGATTGACCCAACTCACAAACTTGCGCCTTTCTACATCAAACACCTTATCATCTCTCAATTCAAATTTATGGGCCGCCGTTGTGAGTGAATTGTGAAAGTTCAAACAACCAGTAAACCACTTCCATAAATATCTCCATCTACTTGATAGTATGCTGGTCCTTGCTGCTTCTTGTATAGTCAAGCAAGATAAGACATTTACAAGAACATGATCAGAGAGTTCACTGAGGCGATCATGAACGCAAGTATAATCTTCACTCACAATCTCTCTTTTTATTTTCTTATTACAGTGCAGAAACGAATTCTTGTCTGGGGAATTAACAAACCCAGCAATTATATTAGCAAACTAAACATCAAATAATAATAATAATAATAATAATAATTTGGAAGGAGTATAATAGTATAGCCAAGTAACCTGTAATGCAAGAAAGAGACTCCATCTGTCGGCTACTTACTACAATCGTCTTTAATTTTTTTTCCTTTCTCTCTATCTCTGAAAGTTCCTACAAGAGAAAACGTTTTGAATCATAGCAAAAAAGAATGCAACAAGGAAAGAACCAAATTCCTAGCCGCAACCAATGTGCAATCATAACATATAAACTCCTCAAATTAAAAAGCAAACTTATTTAAATTGTTTAAATTGCTTCCCATCAGCCAAAAAAATAAAATTAAATAAACAAACAACCACAAAATAAAATCTCCAAAGGCTGAAAATAATAACAATAACTCTGAAGGAGTACCCAACACCACTTTGCCTACCAAACGGTGACACCGGAGCTAGGGTGGTGACGGACGACGGCTAATTTCAGTTATGATTTCAAATTTTTATTGTCTCTTTTACATTTTTTTTTCAACCGGCAGAATTCCCTTTTACGATTCTATTGATATATTTTCACAAGTAGAATTCTAGGAAAACTCACTTAGGTCAATTCTCGGTAAAATATCTCAATATAATGTGACACAAATAAAAAATCCAAAATTATTAAATGAATTGTTTTCGAATCAACATTTTTTTTATCGTATTAAAGTTTATATTCTTAATCCATTTATCAAATTAATGAAAGAATTATTAAACGGATAACGTGCCATGTGTTGGCCAAACCCTTTAACACGACCCATCAAAATATTTTCAAAAAATGTCTAACAATATATTTGTAATTAATTAAGCTAGATATTGGACGTCACATCTAAAACTAATTTCACTTTAATGTTTTTTTTTTTTTAAGGAAAGCAATTTCATTAAACAAAGCGAATTACAAACTGTTTAATAACCTCAAAGGTGGAACAAAATTTAATTCTTGAGCACCTGACATAGAACCTCCTGTTCTTGCAATAAAGTGAGCAGGTAGGTTCGCAGATCGACGCACAAATGAGAATTGCACTCTCCTATAGACATAGGTAAAGCTCGACATTCATCAATTATTAACCCAAAACCATTAGGCCTCGAAAACTGCTCAACTAAAGCTTGGAACACTCGTGAGCAATCCGTCTCTAGAATAACACAAGGAAACTGCAATCCTTTAAGCCAACTAAGGGCCTCTCGGATGCCAAGAGTTTCAGCCTCCCTTGCTCCAAAATTTCACTTTAATGTTTTCTCTATCTTAGTTTTGATTTTTTTTATTATGTTACAAAAATTAGGATTTTTATCTTCTTAGACTTAGTTGAACAAAAAAAAAAAAAAAAAACACATCTATATTCTGGCAAAAAAAATAGAAAAAAAGGTGTCCCACTAGCAAGATAGTGTAGTAGTGGTAATAAGAAGAAGTAATTTTCGATTAAGGTGACTGATTAAGAGAGGATACAAGAAAAATTATGTGTATGTGAAACTGTGAATTACAGCTCAACCAGTAACCGCTCCTGAGACTTGGAGATTGTCACCTTCTCATCTCAAGGGTTCGTTTATTGGAGCAAATTATCAAGCTGGGTTTTGATTGAGCTGTATCATTGTAATGTAATATTAAAAAAAAAAAAACTCATATTCTAGTTTTAAACAGAAGTCAGGAGTGAGGCTAATGGATACAAATAAATATCCCATTACAATGAAGAGCATATTTCTACGTTTTGAAGGACCCAATTGACCAATGAGACACTTAGTACAACAAAGATACATCCAATGATCAATGAGACACTTAATACAACAACAAAAGACACATCCAAAAAGATAATTGGGAGTCAATATATCATCCTTCTTTGGCGTTATTATCAGATGCCAGACTTGCATCGTCTAAACTAGGATGGGCAACAAGCCTCTCAACGGGGACTCTAGCCACATCACGTCGTACTCCAATATCAGAAACCAATCGGCTAACACAATACATTCCATAACCCACTGCTGCCAGGCCAGTGCAGCTGGTAGTCAAGTATCGGAGCGGTGAAGAAACAACAGCACTTACAGCAGCTAGCAAGGATGCTGCCTGCCCACTCCGACCAACGCTGAGGCTAGTTATCACAAGAAGACCTGTTTTACAGTAGATTGCAAAGTCCTCACAGTTGTTCCTGAACACATGGTAGACACCAAAACCATTCTGGAGGAGGAAATTGGCACGATGGGCGACATCTTCTGGTGGATCAGATTTGGCAAGTGTGCAAGTCCCTCCTCGAGGTTTGGCGAGAAAGAGAGCTGGTGAGACATCATACTCAAAGAGGTAAAGCTCCCCACCGTAAAGAAAACAGTCAATGCAGGATAGGATGACTCCATCATCCCTCCAGTAATCACCACACCTGGGACATGGATTATCTGAAGGACGAGCAGGAGATGAACTAAAAATGATACGGTCTAAAACAGTTCCAGTGCCAATTTCCTGACCTGCTCCCCGAGTGAAATGGATCACCATTCCATCACCAACATATACTCCTGGTTCATATTGGAAGTGTAAGTTGGCAAAACTATTATTGAATCTTATAATCCTATGCTAAAAGGTTTTTCAAAATTTCACTTGCTGATTGGTACATACAATGCAGCTTGCACATGATATTTAAAAGTTTGTCCATGAAAGTGAATTGAATAGTCTAATTACCAACCAATGAAGGTATATTCTGTTTGAGGAAAAATATCTGCACTGTCCATATCAGGTTCAGTAGGAAGACTGAATCAACAATTACTTGAACGAAACATCTCATGAAAATAAAGAATCCTTCTAAGTATTAGATTTAGGAGAAGTGCAACTAGACTCCACCAAACGTTGTCAAAATTAAGAAAGTTGTGATAAGTTCAATCAATAGTCTAAATTGGAAAAGAAGCATTAGTCTTTGTGGCTTGTGTTCTACAGTTGCTGCTTTTCATTTGACATAACCAATTATTTAATTTGAGTCACTCAGTACTTCAAAACTTCATATTTGGGTCACAGTTCAACGATCTCAAATACACAATAGATATTCACGTATACAATTCAAACTACATGGGTGTGAAACCCATAGAGAGCAAGAGATAAAACTGAGATTTTAGCACTCTTAAAATTGAAAATAGGCATGTCCGTATACCACTGAAGTTCATCTATGCCATTAATGACAACATGGTTTTGACTAATATCTATCACAAGGAAAATTCTCCAAACCGGAAACAAGCAAAATTCAAAGTCTTCTTTACTTCCAAATAATCAATACACTTTTCCAAACTGCAATTGTGAAGACAACTTGCTATACTGACAATTGTACCCTTAATCCATCTGAATAATACTCAATCAAGTCTAAAATAACACACAGATAACAAGTCCACCAACATTTTTTCACATAAACCTAAGGCAAAGCAGGTTTATGATTCAACATAAGTGCAAGAAATCCATAGAAATAAAGAGTAAAAATACACATAAAAACACCAAGCCAATACAGCTTAAAGTCAGAGCTTCACGCCTTCACCTACTAAATTCCAATAATTATAAGAAACATGTCAACCAAAATAAAAATTAACAAACATAAAATTTCCCAGGGTAAATTTCAAAATCCAAAATTGATGAAAACCCAACTGCCATCATACATCTTGAGAAAGTATTAAAGGTCAAGATTTAGTTCTTGATAAAAACTTGGAAGTGAAAAATGACTAAAAAATAATTCAAACATAACCTCCCTAATGACAATTAACTACTTAAAATAAACTATTAGCTTATTCAAATGCAATTCAAATGTAACCAAAAGTAACCCAATAGATAAGTGATTAAACTGACGGATTAGCACTAGGAGAGAATCACAACAGTTTCTATTAAGAAAAGAAAAAAGAAACAACCGTGATGGGCATAAACGTAGGCGTTTCGCCAAGAATAAATGTGATCGCCAGCTTTGAGCTCCTCTCTCTTGATCTTATTTGAGAACAAACCCATTCCACCCAACGTGCTTGTTTCTCTCTCTTCGTAAGACCACAAAGAAACAAGAGAGAGAGAGAGAGAGAGAGAGAGAGAGAGAGGCGCTAATCGTTTCCTTTGCTTGTAAGGCTCTCTGGTCTCTTCTTCCTTCGTTATTTTGCTTTCTTTAATCTGAAACTGAAAGGAATTTTAATTTTTAATCTTTAATTTAATTTTATTTTGAACATTAACGTATTTGGCGTGAGGGTAATTACTACTAACTACCAAGGGGTTTTTAAGAATTACAAGCAAAATACATTACTCGTTTATTAATTACAATTTACAAGTTTTAAATTTCAAATTTTAATTTGAAATTTAGTTCTCGTTATTTTTGTTATTATTATTAATATTTTGTTTTACTAAAAGGAGATTTCATTTAAAATATTATAACAAATTCAAAATTTTACTTGACTAAACAGTGAGCTGTTTGTCATGCTTGCTGATCCTAAAAATATATAAAATTATGTGCACTTTATCTCTCTTTCACTGTTTCAACTAGGAGTCTCTTTTATTTTATTAACGCTTTTTCAGTTTCAATTTTCACAATTTGATATCTTCAGTTCTTTGGGCTAATAGATTTTTTTGGACTGGTTTGGTTTGCTAGTGGGCTTCGTAGCAGATTTCTTCTAAAGTGGTGTTACTAAAACCCCTCTTTTGTTCTTCACAAGTTCCACTTTTACATCTGCTATTTTATCCTTCTACCAAAATTATATTAATTTTTAGTTATTCTTAACTGACCATGCAAATACAGCTTTTAAAAAAAAAAAAAAAAACTTATACACATACAGCAAGCTTTTAACATAGCATGGGAAAAGCAATTTTGATTTGAGGTTATTGATCAAGAGAGGAGATAAGAAAAATCGTATGTAATCAAAAAATTTAGATAAACCATTCTTTGGCTTAGAATAAAACTGTAACTTGCTTGTCTGACGTTCCATCAATATGCAATTGGATGGATGATTAGATTTCACTTAATGAAGTTCAAGTTTCCTCGTGTGTTTTTTATTTATTCATGAGTTCATCTCCATTAAAGCATATTTTCAAGTTGAACTTTAATTAAACTGCATCCTTGTAATATAATATCAACACACATTTCCGAGTCCTATAAATATCCAGGGTACATCTTTTAAATCATAATTCTACATCTATGAGGACCCAGTTGAGTAATGAGACACGTCTTGATACAATCATACAAAGAAAAAAGACAGCACCCAACAAAAAAAATAATCTGGAGTGAAAAACTCATTATTCTCTGGCAAATATCATCAGACGCAAGACTAGCATGGTTCAAAGATAGGATGACCAACAAGCCTCTCAACTAGGACTTTAACCACATCACGCCGTACTCCCAAAATCAGAAACATATCTGCTAACACAATACATACCATATCACCACACCCACCAGGCCGCTGCAGCTGGTAGTAAGTATCAGCGGCGAACAAGACTCTCAACTGGGACTCTAGCCGCATCACGACGCACTCCAATATCAGAAGCATATCGGTTAGCACAATACAAACCATAGCCGAAAACTGTCCCGCCAGTGTAGCCGGCAATCAAATATCGGAGTGGTAAAGAAACAGCAGTGCTTACAGCGGCAAACAAGGATGTCGCCTGCCCGCTCCGACCAACACTGAGGACAGTTGTTACAAGAAGACCCGTTTTACAGTAGATTGAGAAGTCCTCACAGTTGTTCTTGAACACGTTGTAGTCACCAAAACCGTTCTCAAGGAGGAAAGTAGCACGGTGGATCACCTCTTCTGGAGGGTCGGACTTGGCAGTGGTGCAAGTCCCCCCTCGAGGTTTGGCGAGAAAGGCTGCCGCTGGGACATAATACTCAAAGAGGTAGAGCTTGCCACCGTCAAGAAAACAATCAATGCAGGATAGGATGACACCATTATCCCTCGAGTTCTCGCCACACCTTGGGCATGGATCAACTGAGGGACGAGCAGGAGATGAGCTAATAACGATGCGGTCTAAAAAGGTTCCAGTGCCAATTTCCCGGCCTGCTCCCTGAGTGAAATGGATCACCAGGCCAGCGCCGATGTATATTCCTGGTTCATATTGGAACGTAAGTCAACAAAACAGTTATTGAATTTCATAATCCTATGTTAAAACGTTTTTCAACTTTCCACTTGCCAATTAGTATACAATGATTGTATACGATATTTAAAAGTTTGCCTACGAAATTGTACTGAGAAGTCTAATTACAAAACAAAGAAGGTATATCATCTTAGAGGCAAAATATACAGTCAACGTCAGGTTAACGAGGAAGCTAATCAACAGTTTCTTGGATGAAAAATCCCATGAAAATAAAGAATTCGTCAACTAAAATCAGTGAAGAATTAGATTTTAAGAGCAGTGCAACTAGAATCCACAAAAGTTTTCAAAGTTGTGATAAGTTCAATAGATGGTGTAAATTGGAAAAGAAGGATTAGCCTTTGTGGCTTACCCAGTTGTCACCTTTCATTTGAAATGCTCAGTTACTTTGGATCACTCAAAACTTCAAAATCAGATCACACTCCAGAGATATCAAATAAATAGAAAATTGATACTTACATCTGCAATTTATACCACATCGGAAGAAAATCTTAGAGATTGAAAGCAATAAAAATGACATTAAAAATCGGCACGAGCCGTGACAGCATACAACTAAATTTTGGTTACCCCATTAATGACAGGTTAATAAGCTTTGACGAACATCTATTAAAATCCAAAGAAAGGAAGAGTAAAAACACTAAGAAAGCAAAATCTTAGAGAGCAAAATAGATAAAATGACATTGTGGTGTATAAGGGATTGCTTTACATTCTCAAGCGATCACTTTTACATTGGATTCTGATTATGTTTTGGTAAATTTAGATTCAATACAATCATTTGGTATATCAATACTAAAATTAGAATATTTATATACAATGACTAAAATGTACAAATTTTATTATATTAAAATAAGATATAGAATCTTTAGTTTTAATTAAAATTTTAATATAAACAAAATATTTATGTAAAATAAAAATAAAAAAACATTCGAGGTTCCGTTGTCGGCGTCGTCGCCGTCGCCGGCATTCGAAAATATATGCCGGAAACTGATTAAATAGGCACCACCGATCGCGAATATGATACTCTATTAAATGGTAGAAATTTATCCAGTATCGGAAGCGCGGCGGTGGAGAACGCAGCACTCTAAGTTTACGGCCACCATTAACCGTTGCTTAAACAGCATTGAACTTGGCTTCAAAACCACCATAATCATAGTCATATGTTGCCAAACTGTTCAGTGAGAGTGGTGGTGCACCTCAATACGTCACCGCTTGGTGGTGGCCAGAATAATTTGTTAACCGCGTGTGCAGCCATAATATCTCCTTCTCCGACGAAGACGCAATATTTTCGTTGTTCAAACGATTTTCAATCTAATAGTATTATTGGTGTTGCCTATGAAGTCTGTTTGACGAGCGCCGGCAACGACGCAGGAAACCTCACTGGCAGTTCTTTTTTTTTTTTTTTTAATTTTGTTTTGTTAAATTTGAAAATTATAAGTAATAATAATAATTAGTTATATGTATTATTTTTGTTTCAGGATAATTTTGAAAATATATAATTAAAGTAAGGACAATTTACGTATGAAATATCACAAAATCAGATTAATAGAAAATTAGATTTTCAGAAGCTACTTTCGTATGCTTTTAAAAGTTTGTTAAAAAATTAGATTATTAGATGATCAAATTTTTACATAATCCATTTTTGAAAATATTTACAAAACACTTTTTCTGAGTGTTAAATTATCGTATAATCACTTATTTGACAATCTAAAGCAATCTAAAATTAACGTGTAGGAAATATGAATGCAACACTGATAAATTAAGAATTAAAATCCAAATTAATGAAAATCCGTCTGTCATCATTCATCTAGAGAAAGTATTAAACGTTAAGATTAAGTTCTGATCAAAATATAAACAAATAAAGCAAATGCGGCACAAATAAAATAAATATTAAAGAAAACAAGGGAAAGAAAACAACCGTGGTGGGCATAAACGTAGGCGTATCTCCAAGAATAGATGTGATCTCCTACTTTGAGCTCCTCTCTTTTGATCTTCTGTGACAGCAAACCCATTTTCCTCAATTTGCTTCTCTCTCTCCCTCACACTTCCTATGATTACTTACACTAACAGGTAAATAAAGAAGCGAGAGAGAGAGAGAGAGAGAGACCGAGAAGCCGATCGTTTATAGTACTAGTCAGCCACTTTATTCTCTTCTTTCTTTTGCTTCGTCGGGCTGAGTTTTCCATTTCCTTTTTTTAATAAACTTTTTTTAAAAAAAAAAAAAAAAAAAAGGGTGTACTAGCATTGGAAAATCTAAATAAATGCTCTCCGAATTTGCGTTTTCTCATTAAAATTGATCAATTAAATAAATAATTTTTTTTGACTCAAGTGCTGAGACCGTGAGAAATTAGAATAATATACTGTTTCATTTCGTTTTAACATGGGTCCCGCAGTGGAAAAAAGCACGAATTGATGCTTTCGAAATGGACCCACAGACAGAAAACAGAAACTTCTTTGAGAAGCTGTTGTTGAATGGAACGGCCGAATTTCAATATCCCCCGTGTTGTTACCTTAATTTCTTTTTGCCCCCCAATAAGTTCTTACCTTAATCTCTGAAAGTTAAACAATTTAATTTAATTTAATTATAGTTTATTTAAGATTGACGTTTTTGGCGCGAGAGTAACTAGCAAGGGTTTAACATAGTTTTACAAGTAAGGACGGTGTTTCTTTATTAATTACAAGTATTAAAATTTTGATTTTTTTTAATAAAAAGTACAATTTTTCTGATAAGCTCAAATTTTGACACTAATAAATTAATAATTCATGAATGCTATATCCTTCAAGTGTAGCTAGCTTCTATCTTCTGAGAAGGATCAGAAAACAAGGGACTCAACCTGCCTACAAGACGTAGTCCCACAAGTTTAGAAACTTAGGGGCAGTTTCATCAAGTAAAATGCATTCCTTAAACTCCACAAAAAAAACATACCATTTAAGTAAGGGCTAAGGGCGTTTTCTGATGGCAAAGAGTGAAAGACTTATGGATTTTTTTTTATTAGCATTTCATTGTTTATGTTAATATATTTTTAGTTCATTTGAATTATTAATTTTAAATTAAAAAATATCAAATTCGAAAATAAATTTTCTAACTAATTACTAGTTGAGTGTCCTACTACATTTTAGAGGACAATTGAAGAGTGATAAATTTAACTTAATATTTTTGAATTCTGCTTTTGTTCTTTGAATTAGACAAATCTATTAAAACTGCTCTTTTTCTCAAAAAGTATTTATGTTTGACTTGAGATACTTCCTTCACTTAATATTGTTGACTTTTCTTCTATTTTCTTCTTCAATTTTCCCTCAAACTACGAGTATTAAAATTTTGATTTTTTACATAAAAAGGATAACTATTCTTCAAGCATAGCTTATGAGAAGGATTAGAAACAAGGGATTCAGCCTACTCAACAAGATATAGCTAAGAAGCCAGAAATCCAGTGGAGTGTATGTGGTCTCTAAAAAAATAGCAATTGAACATATAGAATAGAACAACCACTATTAAGTAAATTACATTCTTTAAACTCCACAAAAATAATATCATTTAAATAGTCAAAGGCGTTACATGATGGCTAAGACTAAAATGGCTACATTTTTTAAAATTAAATTAGGGTTTCTTCTATTTACATTAATATATATATTTCTACTTCATTTAAATCAGTATTTATTAAAATTAAAAAAAAAAAGTCCCTATCGAACTCGAGAAGGATTTTTCTGACTAATTACGCAAACAAGTGATTTACTTGATTTTTAAGTACAATTTAAGGAGCGCTTTGTAAAATTTTACTTTAAAAAATATTGATCAAGTTGTGAGTATTTGTACGCAACGCAAAATGGTGGATATATAAGTAATATTCCAATATGACCAGAAGACTTTTCCGTATTTACCATCAATACCCCCAAGAGAAGTCAAAAAATTCGAGAGTTGAATTAGAATCAATCAGAGGCTGAGGCTCCATTTCCAATCGAAGCTGTGTGGTACGAATCAATGGCGTCATCGACTCAGCGTCTCCTCTTAGCTCTCACAATATTCATCGGCGTCCTCTCAATTTCAGCCTCCGGAAGGCCATGCAAAACCCTCTTCATTTCCTCGTACTCGATCCATTTCAATCCCCGTAACACTAACCCTAACTCCGAGAACCCCGCTGGATTCGTCACAATCTTCACCGAAATTCGCCAGTTCAGCCCCCACCGTCCCTTAATCTTCCTCGACCGTCCGATTCTCCCTTCAATGGACGATCGGGAGCAGCACCTCATCCACGAGCCAAAACGCCGCGTTTTGCCCTTCGAGTACGACTTCTCCTCTCTACGGGACCGGACCAAGGACATTCTTAGCGTCGTCGTTGCTTTGCTTTTCGGCGTTGGGTGTGGTTCGCTTACTGCCGTTACCATGTATTTGGTGTGGAGCCTCTTTGCTAATCGTCACGATTCTCGCAATTCGTATGAGGAATTCAGTGATGTTGATGATCATGATGATGATCTGAGCCCTAAGAAGATGGGATATGAGAAGATGGCATATGAGAAGATTCCATCTAAGGAAGCTGCGTGAGGTGGTGTTTTATTCTAAATAATTAATTAAGCCTAATATTTGTGTAATTGTGTACTGTGTTCTTATTTTCATTTGATGATTTCACTGCGTTTATAATGTGGATTATGATCATTATCATTCGAACAAAGTTCTGCTTTGTGGTCTGTACTTATAAAGCTGTTATATGTCTCTATGTTTACTACTTTCAGTTAAGTTCTTAAATGAGGAATAAGCTTGAGAAAATACGCAGATGATGTTAGATTTCATATTTTGTGAGTTGTTGCACTGCATGCTGTGAGAATTGGTTGTTTGCATATATGTTGGTGATGTGTCTTTGATATTGTATTTTCTTTTGTGGTGTCATGTTGAGCACCTGTAAGGAGCCTTAACTCGCATAGTAGATGATGCCATTCTTTCAATTATATTCTCTCCAGCATTCATCTGATTGAAGACAAATCCAACCCTGGAGATGGGTAATTTAATTTGGTATTGCAAGTTGAGCATATGTGATGGTTGATGTATCTTGTAAGGTTAATTGATGCTTTGTATCTGAACGCTCAAAGTCCTCTTCGTCAAATGCAAATATTTTTTTCCAAATTTAGGCATTCTGTGGATGCTCTGTTTCCTCAAGTGCTCCACACATGCATCAAACTGACCGCTGTTTTCCGTTAGATGGACGTGTATTGGGTCAATTACCAATATTTTTCAAGCTTATTTAATGTTCGCATTTAAGAAAGGATCTCTAATAAAAAGGATTGTGCGTGGTTTCTCACTTGCTGTTGTCATTCACTCATTCTTGTGTGTTAAATCATTGATCTTTGCCGTTGTCTTCTTCCTGTCTATGATAATGAATTACTGCAGTGTTTTGCCTGAATAACCCTGGTTATTCCCATGGTGGGAAACATATTCTGAAAAAATGAAATCTTCAAATTAAACATGCATGTGGAGTTTAGATCGTAATCTTTGTTCATAGTTTATGGCTGTACATGATACAACTCTACTGCGTTACATGCTGCATTTTCTCTTCTAGTATTAACCCTTACAGGTTTTAATTGTTTTGAAGGTTTTGCTGATATATATTTGAGATACTTTTATGTAATAGGTTAAACTTGTGGAGTAGCTGAAGCTACATAAGGACAATTTAGTCTGCATTTTCAATTAAATTTATCATTGCGGCCAATTGAGTGAGATCTTTTCAAGTCTTAGTTTGTGAGTACTACTCGTTTGTTTTTGTGGATAATGAAATATATGAAGGCAAGGAACAGTGGAATGGTTGAAGCTGCAGAATGCCAAATTAATTCGTCACCACTCCCCCATTTCTTCCCTTGACGTGACGTGGCTTTGGCGTCTTTATGTCCTTCGATTAACACTTGAACATCCGTCATAGGGACAGTTCTAACAGTGGAATGAGGTTTCACATTTTATTGTGTAAATGTAGCCTTTTTGTCAGGGGTTCAAAAATGTTATTAGTTCATTTTCACGTAAAGCTCTCAACTAGGGACGATAATTTCTTGTACTAGGCGTCACTTTATCGTGCTTCTTTCGGCAAAAAGAAGGGAACTAAGCAATAAAGTTCTGTTTAAGTACTGGGAATATCAACTAGCCCCATTGCCCAGGCATCTTTCAACAGAACAAAGCCCTTTACCACAGCAAAATGCAAAAACACATCAACATCGAAGCCCTCTGTGCTGAGAAGTGAGGATGTGATACACTTTACAGCTAGAATTCAGAAATTGTACCACTTATCGAGCACTCTTCGAGCGAGTGTCAGCTCCAAAATGAGAGAAAGAGAATAAGACAGAGATGAAAAAGAAGAGAAGAACTTTTCATTCATCCAAAAAAACCTCCTTACACAATATTCCCTTTTACATATATATCTCGTGACTCCTCTAGAGTATTCTAAGGCTAAAAGACAAATATGAGCTGGCAATTGTAAAGTGGCTAAATTATAATAACAGAATTCAGATAATTGTTAAGAGAAATTATCCATCCACCCTTTGCTGTCCTGGTTCACGTGGCATAGTCCCTCATCCAGCTTGGCTGTTTCTTGGCTCTCTCGGGTCTAAAGTGGAGCTGCTGTTTTGCTTCTGTGAATTCATCATTCGGTTCCTTAGTCACAGTTTTGGCTCTTTCATCCTCTCTTGGCAAATTGTCCTTCGCATCCAATTCAATTGGCAAGCCCGTATCATTTTCCCCTTCTTGGAAACTAACCTTGTCCTCAAGGTTGAAAGCAGGATATTGTTGACAAAAAGCTCCAAAATTTTCCCAAGTGGCGTTTTCAGGAGCACCATCTGTCCACTGCACCAAGACTTGTGGAACCAATTTTCCTTGCTGGAACACTATGCGAGTAGCACAAATTGCTGCTGGTAAAGTCAAAGGGTGATTGTCAATGCTATATTCTGGGAGTGGAGAGATTTCTTGAGGAGTGGAGCCATGAAATGGCTTAAGTAAGGAAACATGAAAAACAGGATGAATTTTTGATGCCGGGGGTAACTCAAGCTTATAAGCAACAGGACCGATGCGAGCGATGACTACAAAAGGCCCATAATAGCGCTTGGCCAATTTATGACAGGAACGTGAAGCTACTGTATACTGGCGGTACGGTTGGAGCTTGACCAGCACCTTATCTCCGACAGAAAATTGAACTTCCCGGCGATGAGTATTAGCTTTTTGGGCCATCCGATGCTGAGCTTGACGCAAGTTATCTTTCAAGGATTTCAGCAGCTTATCACGCTCGAGCAGGATTTCATCCAAAGCTTGGATTGAAGTAGAGCTCTTCACATATGGAGGAATTGTGGGCGGGAGTCGACCAAACAAAGCCTGATATGGGGTCATTTTCAAGCCACTATGGTAGCTGGAATTGTAACAGAATTCTGCCCAACTGAGAAGTGAAACCCAAGTTTTCGGTTTGTCTTGTGTGAATGCACGAAGATATTGCTCAAGACTACGATTGACAACCTCCGTTTGGCCGTCCGTTTGCGGATGATAGGCCGTACTGTGGTGTAACGATGTGCCACTAAGGGTCAACAGCCGATTCCAAAACTGACTCAAGAACACAGGATCGCGATCCGAAATAACAGAGCTGGGGAAGCCATGAATTTTAACCACAATTTCGACAAATAACTCTGCAGTTTTATGAGCTGTGAAGTTACCTGGTAATGGTCCGAAATGGGCTGATTTTGTTAGCCTATCGACCACAACCAATATAGCCGAATAACCGCGAGACAAGGGCAAGCCGGTTATGAAATCCATAGTGATTTCGTCCCAAACCAAACTTGGGATATGTAACGGTTGAAGGAGACCAGCAGGGGCTTTAGTTGAATATTTTGTTTGTTGACATATTAAGCACTCGGTGACAAATTTCTCAACATCCCGTCGCATGTGAACCCAAAAAAAATTTGCTGACAAGCGAATGTAAGTCCTATGGATGCCAACGTGCCCAGCTAGTGGAGTTGAATGAAATTCCTTTAATAAGATTGTCTTCAATGAAGATTCAGCACTTATAAAATATTTTCCTTTGTAGAGAAGTATTCCATTATGAATAGAATAGTCAGCCATGACATGCCCGGAAGAAACTTGGTGATGAAGCTTGAGAATATCATGACAAGTTGAATTTTCCCGTAATAGTTCCGTAAGGAGATTGAAGGAAGGGCTACTGTGAAGAGATAAACAAAAAGAGCTTGTATACGTGCTGTCAATTGGCTCTATTTCGTCAGAAGCTGCATGGACTCGGGATAAAGCATCAGCTGCTCGGTTTGCATGCCCCGGTTTATACTCAATCCGAAATTGAAAACCAAGTAACTTCCGTAAATAAACCTGCTGATCAGGAGTCTGAATCACTTGCTGTAGTAGTTCCTTGATGCTTCGATGGTCTGTGCGTATTACAAAGAACCTGCCCAAGAGATATTGCCGCCATTTAGAGACTGCTTCTACGATAGCGTGCAATTCTTTTAAATATGTGGATGAAGCTTTCAGTTTGGGCCCAATTTTTTTGCTGAAATAAGCCACGGGATGGCCTTGTTGCATAAGTACTGCTCCAATCCCCACGTTACTGGCATCTGTTTCAATCACAAATTCGGAATCAAAATCTGGTAGTTTGAGCACCGGAGCTTGAACCATTGCTTGCTTCAGAGATGCAAATGCTGTTGTGGCTTCAGAATTCCAGTGAAACGCATCTTTACATAGCAAGTCAGTTAAAGGGGCAGCCAATGAAGCGTATCCACGAATGAACCGTCGGTAGTATCCCGTAAGGCCTAAGAAACCTCTCAACTGCTTGGTACTGTGCGGTAGTGGCCACTCGAGCATGGCAGTCACCTTTTGGGGATCCGCTTGTACTCCCATAGCAGAAATAATATGGCCAAGATATTCAATACTTGACTTACAAAAGAGGCATTTGCTCAATTTAACAAAGAATTTATGCATTTGCAAACATAACAATACCTGTTCAAGGTGAACTAAATGGTCAGCCATGGTAGCGCTATAAACCAAGATGTCGTCGAAGAAGACGATCACAAATTTCCGAAGATAGGCAGCAAAGATCTGATTCATCGCGGCTTGGAACGTGGAGGGTGCATTCGTCAAACCGAACGGCATAACCAGAAATTCATAATGGCCTTCATGTGTCCGAAATGCGGTTTTGTAAATGTCTCGAGAGTGGACCCGAATCTGATGGTAACCAGCCCTCAAATCCAATTTACTGAAGACCGTAGCCTTGCCAAGTTCATCAAAGAGTTCGTCGACAGTAGGAATTGGAAATTTGTCCGGAATTGTAACCGCGTTTAGAGCACGATAATCCACACAAAAACGATACGTGCCATCTTTCTTTTTTACTAAAAGCACTGGGGAAGAGAAAGGGCTTTGGCTAGGTCTGATGATTCCCTGGTCAGACATCTCTTTAATTAGTTTCTCCATTTCATTCTTCTGGAAGTGTGGGTATCGGTAGGGTCGCACATTGACAGGGGAAGTGTTAGGGAGGAGGTGTATTTTGTGGTCTATAATCCTGTGTGGTGGAAGTGTTGTAGGTGATAAAAATAGATGATGATGTTGTTGGAGAAGGTCACGGAATTGGGGTGGTAAATCGGTTGGAAATTCTAAATGGGAGAGAAGTGTTTGGCTTGGAGGGGGCTCTGTTTGTAGTGAAGGTAATGGTTGAAGAGCACAAAAACTTGAAATCGCAGCGCGGTGGATCAGAGCTCGAAATTGGTTATAAGTTACTAAAGTCGGAGATGTGGACAAGTCACCTTGAAGAGTCACTGATTTTCCATTAAAAGAAAATTCCATGGAAAGAGCCGAATAATCATGTGATACCCGTCCTAGTTGTTGCAACCACTGTATTCCAAGAACAATATCAGCTCCTTCAATGGGCAACACAAAAAGGTCCATGGGAAACTCCGTGCCTTGCAGTGTTAATTGAACGTGCTGGCAAAATTGAGTGCACAACAAAAAATCACCATTTCCTATGTAGACGCGAAAGGGAGTTGTGGGCTGAATCGCGACGCCGGCACGTTCCGCCACTGATGGTTTGATAAAGTTATGAGTACTGCCGCTGTCAATTAATATTTGGAATGTTTGGGATCCAATCTTGCCCTGTAAACGAAGGGAGCGAGGATTTGCTTGTCCAGCGAGAGCATTCAGGCTTGAAATATCACCAGTGACAGCGGAGTCTTCCTCGTCTGGTGGTTCCCCTTCATTGGCTGGATCTAATTGATTATCTTCGACTCCGATAAGTAACAAGAACCGACGATTGCAACGGTGATTGGGGCTGTATTTCTGGTCACAAGAGTAACAGAGACCTTTCTCACGTCTCTCGTGTAGCTCAGCAGGGGACAACCGACGGATAGGCAAATTTGGTGTAGGAAGAAGTGCGGGTAAAGTGTTTGTTTTATTGTGACTGTGAGGTGGTGGAGGTTTTGATGATGGTGGGTTAGCACTTATGGTGGAGGAATGTGACTGGGACAACAGGGGTAAAGGAACGGTTCTGGTTTGTGTTGTTGGCATGGAGGGAAATGTGGATTGTGGCTGCCATTTAGACCAAGAGCGAGTGTGTGGTTTAGTGTCATTAAATTTGGCTTCGAGCGCTCGAGCCATAGCAAAGGTGGCCATGAGTGTTGCTGGCCGATTAAAGAGAAGTTCTCTCCTGATGTCTTGCTGCAGGCCAGTGATGAAAAAACTGATGAGAAGTTGCTCGGAGACGCCAGTAACTCTGTTCATGAGTTCTTCAAAAGCCGACTGAAATTCAGCAACAGTGGTGGTTTGGGTGAGTTTAGATAGTTCACCTTGTGGATCATCATAAAGAGTAGTGGCAAAACGATACTTCAGATTAGCCAAAAATTCTCTCCAAGTGGTGAGTAAATTGTTGGATTTCATCCACTGATACCAGCCAGCTGCTCGACCCTCCATGTGAAAGGAAACGATACGGAGGCGTTGGTGTTCTGGAGTACCATGAAACTCGAAAAACTCCTCCACTCGAAATACCCAGCCGTGTGGATCAGAACCATCAAAACGTGGAACTTCCATCTTCATGGATTTGGCCATCAGGGAGAGATCTCGCCCATCGGATGGGCTAGATGAAAGTGGTGGCACTGTGAATGGTTGTTTCGAAGAACTAGGCACGTTTGTTGGAGTCTCAGGTATTTTAGATCGAATTTCATCAAAACGGGTATCTACTGCAGTCATAAATTGCTGCATCATCTGGTGAAAAGATAAGGCTTGTTTGTCAATTTTCTCACTAAGTTCCTTTAATGTGCTGCTCTCATGAGAATCGGCCATGGCAGGAATCAATGAAAGCACCAATGATACACTTTACAGCTAGAATTCAGAAATTGTACCACTGATCGAGCACTCTTCGAGCGAGTGTCAGCTCCAAAATGAGAGAAAGAGAATAAGACAGAGATGAAAAAGAAGAGAAGAACTTTTCATTCATCCAAAAAAACCTCCTTACACAATATTCCCTTTTACATATATATCTCGTGACTCCTCTAGAGTATTCTAAGGCTAAAAGACAAATATGAGCTGGCAATTGTAAAGTGGCTAAATTATAATAACAGAATTCAGATAATTGTTAAGAGAAATTATCCATCCACCCTTTGCTGTCCTGGTTCACGTGGCATAGTCCCTCATCCAGCTTGGCTGTTTCTTGGCTCTCTCGGGTCTAAAGTGGAGCTGCTGTTTTGCTTCTGTGAATTCATCATTCGGTTCCTTAGTCACAGTTTTGGCTCTTTCATCCTCTCTTGGCAAATTGTCCTTCGCATCCAATTCAATTGGCAAGCCCGTATCAGGATGTGGTTATTTTTTGCATCAAATATGTGATGTTATTATGCTCAAAGCAATTAGGTTAATGTTAGTTCGGTCATTGAGTGGTACAGAATCTGAATCAAGTAAAAGGAGAACCAAAAAAAAAAAAAAAAAGATAAAAAGCTGTATTAATAAAGATGATGATGATTGTGTTACAAGATGTGAATAACAAAAATGAGTCGATGATGCTAGACATTTAAGCAACAAAATCTCATCCAATTTCTTGTTTAAACTCCCAAACCTTTGAAGTGTCTAGCTCAATCTTGGCTATGCAGATGTCTTTTTCTCGCTTGTGATTACATAACTTGATCTATTTACAAGAACCAAAAAAAAAAAAAACATGGCAGCAAGAACGAAGACTAAGTTTCAGTCTTGAGAGTAATTAAGGCCAAACCATATCGACACAAATCCTTGATTCTTGCAGATCTTTGGCTTCAAAGTCTTTGTCAGCTTCATTTCTCAAGAAATTTTTGGTGGCAACATGTGCCGGGAGTGAACAAGAATATAGTATTGTTTCCACAGAACCCAAATCTGGGTTTTGAATACGAAGAAGCTCAGAAACCAGAAGTACAAGAGAAGCCATGAAATTTGCTGAGATCTTTCTTTTCTCTGGTGAAGGAGGTGAGATTTTTCAAGTAATTTGCAGGTGACTTGTACGCTAATGCTATTTTTATAAGGACTACGAAAGTAGAGGCGGTAAAAGAGCATTAAAGAAGAAAACGAGAGCCCATGGATTTGATTTCATAAGCCTAGCTATTTGGTTTCAGTTGGTTGATTTTTGTAGCTATTAAATAGTATTTAATTATTCCAGTTCCAGCCGCGGGCAGCGGTTTCTCTCCTTTTCCTGTTTCGCAAACTGTATGCTCTGCTTTTTTATTATTGTAACGTGTAAAGCCAAAACCACGAGTCCTTGCACTTTTGCTAGTAAAGGCGGCAGCTGTTTTCTGTTTTGTCTGCGTGCGCCTAGTTTCATTTACGTGTCCCTGAGGAAATTGAGTATGCGCCGTGCTTCTTGTTGAAGACTAATTTTTATTAGGCATACTTTTAACCCCCTTATTCCACTTTAATTAAAGTATACAATACCTAATTTATTCGGCATTCAAAGTTCGGAGCCGAGCTCTTAGCTGAGCACTGAATCGAGGTGATGATTTATTATTATCTCTCATTTAAAAAAAAAATTATTTTAATAACTATTAATTCAATACTAAGTAAAAACCTCGTGACTTATATCAACACTAAATCATTATAACCTATTTTTTAACTTCTAAATTCGTTTCATTAGCTATCATTTTAAGATATTTTGTATTGAAAAAAATATTGTCTTAAAGATAGTATATTATTTTCCTACAATTCACTTCAAAAACATACAAATTTTAATACATTACAACCTAAAACACATTGCATTGGAGTGTCTGTTTTTCTTATATTTTAATTTATCTTTTATTTTAATGTAAGAAATTGTTAACGGAAAAATATTTTATTCCCCTTATTGAAGCTTTACCAACAAAGTATTAATAACAACAACTACAAAAAGGGAAAAAAACAAAAAAAAATTACCAACAAGTAATTTTTCATTTGATCAAATTGATTTAATTATAGTATATAATAATTTTATTTAATTTTCAATTGATTGAAGAGGGATTAGGAAGTAAGTATTTCAATTTAATTATATAATAGTAATTTAAGTTATTGCTGTTTTAGCAATAGAAAGCCTTTATCATATTACTCTTATTATTAGAATAAATTTTAATGGCTTCTCCATTCTCTCTTTCTATTATCTATTGCACAGTGTAATTTTTTGTGGCTTAATTATAAGTACGAACCTTTTTTTTAAAAAAAAAAAGAATTATAAAGGGAGATATTTACCAAAATCTACCAACAAACAGTTTTTGAAGAGAGAATTTGTTACCATTACGGCATTACCGTTGAAATATGTAGGAAAATTTTATTTTTTATAGTTTCTGGCTATTTCAGTTAAAAATACATGACAGATCAACATAATATTACGGGCCCGGTAGGCAAAGAAAAAGTGGGGGCTGAATAGAAACAGTGCAAATAGTATGCAGCGATACACTTACAAGTTAGGCCTATCCGTCAGGGCCCAACAGAAACTCTTGTTTCTGTATAAAGACCCAAAACGAGGCCTAGTCATGGGTTAAAGGTAGCAGCTGTTGTGTGGCATCATTTTATCTTAAAAAAATTATCAAAATGAGAAAAATACCACACTTACAATCTATTTTATAGATAAATATATCTAAAATGTCTTATAAAAATTGATATGTCTCACTATCATCATGTCAAGACGTGTCATGTATGAAATAATTTGTATTGATTGAATACATTTTAGGGCCAAGTGAATGATAATGTGCAAATTGGTAAATAATGATCAAATAAAATATCAATTATATCAACAACAGCAACATCTTCTCTTACGTAAGCATAAAACAAGATCACATAAATCTTGAAATTAAAACCGAACAAAGATTAAAAAAGAAGAAGAAGAAGAAGAAGAAGAAAAGAGATGGGTTTAGATGCAACTAGAAATGGCGGCAATGAAAATGAAGTGATCACAGCTTGAATTAGCTTCGTGGCTATGTCGCAAAAGGCAGGGACAACGTATGAGATTGAGACCTGGGAAGCGGTGGCTTACTATTGTTATTCGCACTGCATGTCCTACTGCTCACATGTCTCATTCCACTACCCGCCACGCACTTCACTGGATTTGGCCCCACCACGCTCACCGCCTTCTCACATCGACAGCTCAACAACATCCCGCCATTCCCTTTCTTCTTGCTAATCCCGCCCCCGTGTCTCGTCGCTGCCACGTCATCAACTTCTGGTGCCGTCGCCGAGTAATTCGTAACACTTCCTCTGTCAAACCCTTCGGCCGTGGTCACGCTCCAGTCAATGCTGGCCTCGCTCGGCTCGTAACATTCGGTTGCCGCTATTGATGGCGTCACGGCCTCGTCCAGGCTCCCACGCGTGCAGTACATTAAGTTATTATTACCGTTCGCGGCGGCTAGTCTTCTAGCGTTGAAGCTCGCAGCCTCGTCGAGAGAATCCCGACGGTGGTACATCGGGTACGTCGTCGTCTGCGTCGAGAAACTCTCGATCTCGAACAAGTCAGAGCTCGCATCGCTTGCCACGTCGTCGTCAGTCGTCATCCGGGTTCTGCCTGGACTCGCCGGAAAGGTGAAGCTATGTCGCGTCGCGTTTCTCGATACTGCAGTCTCTTGATCCAACGGCGGCTGGAAAATTTCTAAAGATTCTCTCGGTGGGTCTTCAAGAAGGGGAGCGTTGTTCAAAACCAATTTCATGGAAGCCGTTTGATTCAATATAGGAAAAGTGAACCCGGGTGTAGCATCAGTGTAGGGTCTCCCTGGGGGAACAATATTCACTCGTTGCTGGCCAAGGCCTGTGAAACGACACTCCGCAGAGATTCTACGGATATTAGTGATGATTTCTTCGCTTTGGAAACTTCTGTCGACGGGGATTTCAAGTGATTTTTGAATTTGCCTTTTGTTGTTGTACAAACGATCTGCTGGGGCTTTGGGTTCTGCTGAAACTGAAACTGAAGCTACTGACGATGAGGATGATGCTTTTTCCTCAACTTGGACAGATTTTTTACCGGAGCAAGGGCATTTTCGTCCGAAAAGCCGCCATTTACTGGAAGTTCTACCTCCTCTTTTCTTCTCTTCAGTTGCAGGGTTTCGCATGGATATGGCCACCGCACCAGGCGGATTTTGTAAAAGCCCCGTCTGGCTATTCCAGCTAGCTTCCGATGAAGCTGTAGGAGTTGCATTGAAAGATCGAGGTCGGTAATTTCTTCCATATCCATCAACCGATGAAGAACAAGAGAATCTGGGAAGAGCTGAAACATCGCTGCTAATTCGATGCTCGGATATGAGTTCGGGATTATTATTATTGTTATTGTTGTTACTAGTAACGTTGAGGGGCGACACTCGGTTGTTGTTGTTGTTGCTGCTGCTGATGATCGCTTTGGAGTCGATGTTGATGTTGCTGTTGGTTTCGTTGAAGTACTTCCGGGCTTCGAAAATGCAAATTTCTGAATCGTCAGCTTGGCCAGCATTAACGTGAATATCTTGATGATTTGGTCTAATGAGATACGAGGCGAAAGATGCATTTCCAAGAGGGGGTTTTGGTGGGAAAGAAAAGTAAGGTTGATGATCCATTGATTGTTGTTGTTGTGGAGATAAATGGTGGTGGCCATTATTAATGCTTTTGTTCATCGCTATTGTTGATCTTTCCATATTTTTCAATCAGTTTCTTTCTTTTTTTCTTTGATATGTGTACGTATGAGGAAAAGAAATTTGTGTGCTGTAGGCAACGGGTGGATTCACCCTTAAATTAGTGTCCGTAAAGAGAATTTAGAGAGTTGGCCACGCACAAAACTGTCCAAACATGTCAATCACTCAAACGGTAAAATTCTTCTCAATAACTTATGAATATGTCAGGATTTAAACCAATTCTCGCTGTAGCCTCTTTTAAGGGAAACTAGTAATTAGGGAAAATCAGAAGTACATAGGATCAAAATCAAAACTATTGTAGCTAGTATTATATATAATATGTATATATAGTTTTTTGAGGACTGGTCGAGTGGATCTCAAATAGTTTTATTCAATTGGTCCTTTATATATTTTTATCTTGAGAAAGGTAGAAATTAAAAAATTTATAAGTTTTTTTGTTCATCCTCCCATCTTAAAAATAAAAATACATATTTGATAAAAATAATGACAAATGGTAAATTTTCTTTTCTTAATGGAATTAAAATATGAAAGCATATTTTAAAATTTCTTACAAGTAATTTATCGATAAATTTGGTTTAGATATTACAAGCTTAACTTACTGATGGTGCAGACAACACACTAGAATTAAGTTAATTTAATTTCACATAACGAGTTAGATGTAAAGTTTCCACAATCATGTATGTGCTATTACAAAATACAAGGTAAGCTACTCGAGCTAGCCCTGGCATATTTTACGCATGTAGACACATTCAGACCTCTACGCTGAACCTGAACATGATTTTTTTAATTCGAATACATTGGAGTGCTTTTCTTTTGTTGCCTCAGCACCGATGAAAAGCGTCCCAAGTGCCAAAGTTGATGCATATATTAGATGTCAAATTTGAAGCTTATATTTTGATAAATTTTACTGTGCATATTATATAAGAGGTACTATTATTAATTATAATGTGATTTTTTTTAAAAATAAATACACATATAACATGTATATGTTAATTGAGTGTAGTATCTTTATTATATTTTAAAATTTCTCTTACTTTATACAATGCTTAAAATCTTAATAATGATGTCTGAGAAAGATAAGTAGAGATAAAAAATTCAGTAAATTAATAAGATGTAGAGAGAGATGACTAAAATGTTAATTTCTTTGGTACTACAATTAATGATGCCTCTATATTGATTGGACTAATTCCAAACTCTTTAAAGACAAAAGAAACCTAAAACTGAATAATTATAATATTCCTAACTTCTCTTAAGGAAATAGGAGAACAACCAACATTAACTTTTTGGATCAAATTGTTTGATGTCCTTGGATTCTTAATAATTTGAAGGAAAAAACAAAAACAAAACAATTGTCTTGTAATTTTTCTGTTCATTTTTCCGCAACCAAATATTGTATTTTAATTGATATATATAATATATATTCTTCTTCAATCCATCGTTTGGTAAGCTCTACCTCTCTGTCTCTCTCCCCATGTGGCTTCTCTATAATTTGTGGTGGCAATTAGTCTGTTGGTCATTGAATCAATCAGCAAAAGAGAGCAGAAGATGAAATGTGAGGGTCCATTTCATTTGACATTTAGCGAAAGCTTCGATTCTACACACTCTCAAATCTTGTACTTACCCAATCAATCTATAGTAATAAGATCTTTGATTGATCTGGGAACCTGTGCATTGTGGGGTATCGTCACAAGCTTGAGGCTAACATGAAAACTGCTTTTTTTCTTTTGGACTTTTTTCTACATGACTGGTGTTTTGCATGGGCTGGATTTTGTCATTAAATTACATCTAATCACTCGGACATCCCCACTCACCGTTTAAACATACAGGTGGGTGCTTAAAGTGAAACATACCACACATCTTAGCTCATTCTGAATGAATTTTCTGTGCAAGATAAGAATCTGCCTGGGATTTTGCTTCAATTCTTGCTAATCCAAACACTGACGATGTATGTTCATCGACAAACATTCTCTGATAATATTCTGGTTTCGATGTATGAATTATTGAATGTACGCATGCGGATATAATTTGTAGCTCTGGCATGCCAACACAATATCTTCTTGATTGGGTACAAATTAGAGTAAATGATATTTAACCCCTTTGCAATTTTTCTACATAAGAGTGCAAACTAAATTTTCCCTTTCGCAATCTTGCTGGGTAGATATAGCATTAAGTCCACGTTGTAGATACTGCATCACTTATTCTTTTTAAGGTTACTATTGTTGCTAGCTAGTTGCTAAGATTCTTTATCAAAAGAAGCAACAACCTCCCTCAAATAATGGTTATGAGAATTTTTCGTTAAAGTCATGACGTTTAAGAAAAATTCCACATCCGTATACTTTAAAATATAGAAAATTAACCCAAAAGACACGATTTTTCTGCATAACCAATATCTTAAAATTGACCATTTGACGTCCGCACAAAAGAAAGCCTCAATCACTAACTTTTTCAAGTATTTAAAAGATAAATGTCATATTATTAATACTAAAATTGACAATAATTTTTCAAATCTCGATCCTCTACACTCTATAGAATATGGACTTGCTCATGGTTTATATTTGAAATTGAGTTAATATATGAATCACGAAGGTCGTGCATGTATTTAATAAGATGTAGACATTCGCATCAGAGTCGCGAAGAATATATATATGTCATCACATAATAGTACAATAAGCATGGACATTATCTTCACTAAAAAGGTGAACAGTGTCATCGGGCACGGTTTCATAAGCTTGGTCCGGGAAGTAGCCATGGACGCTTTCATTAAAGCCATGCTGGTAATAGTTGTAGGAAGATCTAAAAGTGGACTCATCTAAATACGTAGATGCATATGGGTAATATTCACTATCATATGGAAATGGCCAAAACTCTGCCTTTCTTCCTGTTCTCCTCACAACTTTAAGCACTTTTCTTTCATCAACATAACCAGTCACCGTTACCTTCTGCTTGTCCATGTCGATATCTAAGCTATCAACTCCTGTAATAATGAAATCAAAACTGAATTGAACATCAAATTGATTAAAAACTATGTGGATGCACGTATAACATTAATTAAATAGTAATAATTAATAGAAAGTTATACATGCCATCAATTTTAGAGATTGCTCTTCGTATTCTCTTTTCACATCCTTCGCAATCCATATGTACCATGAGCTCCACAATCTATATGTATCGAGCATTTTTAGAACAAACTGAATCAATCATATTCAATAAATCAAACATTTTAAGAAACGTAATAATTAAATCAATACATATTTATACTTTTCGAATGTCTGTGATAATATTGCTAATTCGCTAGGGACTTACAGCCATGGCATTAGGCAACTGTGTCTTCCCAAGGCGCCAGCCAAACATATCGATGATGAAGAATTTTCGCCAGTCTCTTCAATAATGCTTTCCAGGAAGTTTTATAAATCTTTAATTTCTTAGCTAGCTAGCTAGATAGCTGGGGCAATGTGTTTCTTTTAAGTTTATATATCTTGTATCATAAATCATAAGCTGAATGAATATATATATAATCAGTATTACAAAGTTAGCAGTTTTATTTTTCATCTTTATTTTTGGGCAGAAATGTAGATTGGAATAACTTGACAAATTGTATGCCAATATTCCGCCTTTCGTTTGCAGCCTTTATAATGTGGCTAGCTTTTATCTTGGAAAATTTTCTCCTTTTTTATTTTAATATATATTGGCTTCATTTAATGTATAAATGTTACTGTAAATTAGAGAAGGAATTACGGAATATTTAAAAAAAAAATGGATATGCTGAAATTGATGGATTGAAGTCGGAATATATTCTTCATGTTGATTCTTTCATGCATATATCTCGTCCAGGCCAGAACACTCATTTATTTCAACTCATGCACCTGATTTTGTAACTGAGAAAATGGGAAAGCATTTTCTGAAATTGACGAACGTGAGATGATATTCTCTGCCAATCTGTTAAAAGCTAAATACACAGTCCAAGATGGGGTATCATGGTCCCTGCTGCTAGTTTCTTATTATCATAAAACAGATGTAATATATAATAAAAGAATTCTTCGTAAAATGTGGAGTTGAAGAAACTGTGGTGTTATACATATTAAAGTCATTTATACCTTAAAATGGGGGGACATCTATATTAGAGGAGGATTAAATAACATAAAATATGTTTTTATGAGTGTCCAAGGCTCATTAATAAATGCATGACAAGAAAATTATCAATACTTTCAAAAGCTTTTAACATAAACAATAAGCCACTTCGGCCTTGGTCGAAGTGGTGGGCTGCTGCCCTCACAAGCATTGTGAGGGCAACGCTTTTGTGGGGGTTAAATATTCTTCATATTTAAAATTTTTTTTTCCTTACAAAATATAAGTGGAGTATGGACATCTCTCTCCTGTGAGAGGTTATTTGTTTGAGCATGTACTTCATAGAATTCAATGTAATAATGTAAGTCCCAATCATGTATATCTGATTGTAAATATCAGTGTAATATCTCTTCTACAATAACAGTTGTTGTAAATATCTGTGTAATACAGTAATCTGATGATTAATCAGTATTCAAAAAAAAAAAAAACATAAACAATAATAGTAATAATCAAAGAGAAATATCAACCCTCAAATCGTTCTTAGAATATATATGCCTTCTTGGCTGCAATGCATGCAAGTGATAATTTGAATGGCTCATGCATAACGTTTTTATTCTTGCAATTGCATTTTTCTTTGGTTTTGGGAATGAATGCAAGTGGGGGCAAGCTGTTATATATAGGGTTGATGCGAATAAATGGACAAGCGAAAAGCAACAGTTGCATTGCATGGTGAGTTTGCAATACAGATTGCTTGCTGTGGCGCCTCGTGGGGGAATCTCTACTCTCTTTGGTTGCTTTCTAATCATCTCTCCAGCATTACCTGAAGCCTGTACATAATTTATTCTTGATAAAATAACCAAACTGAAAAGAGAGAAAGAAAAATCAAATAAGATCAAGCTAGCTTTAAGATTTTATTGAACAATTACTAGTTGAGATTAAAGTTTGATTAAAATGAAATTCTGCCATTGTGAATTATTTGTATCGAGTTCTATTAGATGAAGGTGGGAGAGAAAGAGGAATAAAGTTGAAAGAATCTAAATTAATATGCAAAATTTTTCATGAATCATGATCGATCAGCACAATCGTGCACTACACACACGCACACACACACACATATATATAATATGGGTGATATCTTACATGTTGTGTACGGCTACTTGAATGGGATTCAAATTGTTATCACCATTATCGTAAACCTATATTGAAAGTCATTTTAATAATATTAATAAACCTACATGTGTACGGTTTTCCCTCTAACATATTGAACTCTATTTTATGAATATTTACCCTATAAAAATACACACGCGCGCGCACACGCTTCTTTTGAATATCTCTAAATGAATAATAATTATAAGTATAAGAGTTTATCATTTTAAATCATTAAGTATTTACCTTTTTTTAGGGAAATGAAAGAAATGACGAAAGTTTTGTTTGGCTTGAGAGAATCTCAGAGAAAATGTTTCTGATTAATTCCAGAACTTTTCATTCATTAACTAATCAATTGTTACAGTTCTGTATTTATACATGCTCAATAACAACCTGTAACTAACTACTAAACTAACTATAATTTTGTTATATATACATTGTACGTTAATAACAATTTAACAAATTGATGCTGAGCTGTAATTTGATTTGGCATTCTTCTTAACAACCATTGCTGACGTGACATTGTTGCTCTGTATAAGCTTGAGCTTGTTTTTCCTTCTTCTTCACCTTAAGTTCTGAATAATGAGTTACTTTAACAGAAAATAACAATTCTTAAATACATAATTGTCATTAATATTCTCAATTAGGTATTAAAATGTTTTTGGGATGTTATTTGAATTTGAAATATATGTAGCACGATTCAAAATATTAATAATGGTTGAGGAAGAAAACAGAAATTTATAGTTTAAGATTCAATGAATAAATAAATAAATAAATAAAAACTTATTATTGTTCAGTAAAGTATAAGTTAATGCTTACATTCTAGTCGGATTATAAAACGCTTTCCTTTTCATTAATATAGATAAGAGTTCAAGTCTAGTGTGTATTAATAACAAATATTTTTTCCCTATTGTGTAAAGCTATATCCAACTAATCAGAGTCTAGACATCCAAATCGCTTTATAATAAAGCTATCCAACTTAATTATGACATATTTTTTATTATAATTATCAACAGATCGTATTTAAGATTAAAAACAGCATAAGATTACTATGAATTTTTCCTTAATAGAGCTACCCTAATGCCAACATATATTTTTATTATAAATATTCATAGATTGTTTTTATATTAAAAAAAATCAATTATGTTGAACTATAAGGACCTGTTTAACAAAATTTTGAAAACTATTTACCTTTCCAATAAAACGCACAAAATAAAGGAATTAGATGATAAAATCCAATTTCTTTTTAATGAGTCTCGACGTCGTAACAGGAGGGCAATTTAGTCCGTTGACATTTTTTGGCACTTGGAAAACAAGATAAGGCCTTGCTTTATCAAAATCATTGCTCTGGTTTTGGGTTTAAGGACTCAGCAGTAGCAGACGAGGTGCAAACAAATTCCCCAAAAACCCAAATTCACACTCTCCGGTTCGTCCTCTCTCTCTTTCTCTGCATTTTGTTTGCTGTTATTTTCTTTCTCACTCTCTGTAGTTGTAGCTTTGTACTTGTTTGTGAGCTTAAAAGCAATTAAATTTAATTCAGCTTCAAAAGAATCTTATTCACCGAATTGAAATTTAGTGTGTTGTTTTATGGGTTTGACGTTCTTTGTTCATATCTGTATTTACTTGCTGGTATATATGTTTCTTTTGTTTGTTGCATTTTGCTTTGACCCTTTTGAAATGATGCTTATGTATGACAAAGGATGTATCCGTTTTGTTTGTAATGATAAGCTTGTTGTTTACGCTTTGCAAAATACTGATTTGGGTGACCAACTTTTTGATGCCTAAACCATTGAGATGAAATTTGGTGTATTATCCGTAAGGGAAACTAATATGTTCGGACTTTGTTATGAAGTTGACCAAGTCCCTTTCATTTCAACATTGTTCATTTATTTATTTATTTTAAATTTGACTATGCATTTTGATGGATTGTACTATCTATCAATAATACATTTGCTATTTGTTTTGATGACAGCATTAAATTTCTCTTCTATGTGAACTCTACGGTCACATTTTTCAATTTGTAGGACAGACATATGTCTATGGCGTCTCAAGTAATACGTGAATGGATGGGAATTCAGCAGTTCCCACCTGCCACTCAAACAAAATTGCTTGAATTGTTGGGAAAACTTAAACAAGAGGTTATAATTTTTTTCCCTTTTCTCAGTGAATTTGAATGTAATCCCTGCAGACATAGACTCTTGTTTCTCTTGAAGCTTGCACTATATTTGGACATTTATCGTTTTAACAATGTTTATATTTATAACCATCTAGAATGTGAACACATTGACCATACTTGTGATGGGGAAGGGTGGCGTTGGGAAATCATCAACTGTAAACTCTATCATAGGAGAGAAAGCGGTTACTGTTAGTACGTTTCAGGTATTTATTGTTTGTCCTGTCTTACTGGCCACATAATGGTGTATTTGTTGTCTGATGTTTTTAAAGCAAGTTATATTCTGTTTCATTGATAGTCGGAAGGACCAAGACCTGTGATGGTTTCCCGCTCCAGGGCTGGATTTACATTGAACATTGTTGACACTCCTGGGCTCATAGAAGGTGGATATGTCAATTATCATGCTATTCAGCTAATCAAACGGTATGCTATAGCTTGATATGGTACAAAGTTTACAACTTTTGAAGCATATTACTGGCTCTTGTGTTTTTGTTATTATTATTTTTAAAAATCAATTTTGTCATAATTATAATTTAAGTTTGTATTAATGGGTTTTTTGCTGTGTCAACAGTTTCCTTCTGAACAAAACTATCGATGTTCTACTGTATGTCGACCGTCTGGATGTTTATAGGGTAGATAATTTGGATAAGCAGATTACTAGAGCCATAACGGATAATTTTGGTGAACAAATATGGAAGAGGGCTTTGATTGTTCTCACACATGCTCAACTCTCATTGCCAGACGGATTAGATTATGAAGTTTTTTGCTCCAAAAGGTCAGAGGCTCTTCTAAAATTTGTTAGCCCCAGTACCTGGATGAAGAAAAAAGACATTCAGGTGTGTAACCTTTTATCCTTCGAGAATTCATTTTTGGAAGTTTCATTTGCCTGAATGTGAGGGTCACCTTGGTAAACTGATTTAACACGCTGTTTCTAGTAGTAAGTTTTTACTGTTCTGATGAATGCTTAGATGGGGTTGCAACTCTGAAATTGTTCGGTCTATTACATGGTATAGAATGTGATCGCATACTTGTAGGATGTCCTTGCTATTGCGGACAGCTTGTTCACTGTTTTAGAATCTTTGTCATTATTAATGCAAACATTTCCATTTTGAGGGAAAACTGAAAAGCTGGTAATTTTAGTAGGCAACATAGTTGCTCTTGTAAATCTGTTATCTGATGTCACCTCTTCACACTTATTGGGCTTCTTCAATTACTACTATGGCTCAAGTGGTGTTAAACTTTTCTTGCTAATCAATATCTTATGATAAAGATGAATTAGTAAATTGATTTTACTGGCATCGGCATCAAATTTTTAATTTTGTTTGATGTATATATTAAACTTTATTGTGCATTTTCTTTTCTCTTCTCCCCCTCATTTCTGAATTCCATTACTTTGCCTTTGTTTCTCCTAGGGTTCATTTGTACCTGTTGTCTTGGTTGAGAACAGTGGGAGATGTGCCAAGAATGAAAATGATGAAAAGGTTAGTCAATTGCCTGACAACAGAATTCAATGTTGTTTTCCTCGGAATGTATTTTACTGAACTGTCATATTATTGAACTTGGGGTATGTGGTGGTAGGTTCTTCCAAATGGGACGGCTTGGATTCCAAATTTAGTCAAAACTATCACAGAAGTCGTGTTGAATGGAAGCAAGGCTCTTCTTGTTGACAAGAAGTTGGTTGAGGGCCCAAACCCCAACGAGAAAGGAAAGATCTTAATTCCTTTCATTTTTGCATTTCAGGTAAGCTTCAAACCTTTCTTAGCTTATTTTTTTTCCTGCAATTCTCGGATTGACAAATAATCTCATGTAACCTTGTCTTTGATTGTTTACAGTACTTCTTTATCATTAAACCTCTAATACGAGCAATCAAGTCTGATGCTGCAAAGGAGGCTAAACCAGTTTGGGCCAGGGCTAGTCGCAGGCTTTGAATTTGCAATTGGATGCATCCTTTTTCTATGTTTCTCACTTGTTTTTGGTTTCAAGTGATTAATTGCAACATTCTGCAGTAGTAATTATCTGCGGCATGTGGACTACATAGTGTTGAGGGTATCAGATTTTTGTGTTTATGTAAATATATTATGCATCAAGTTCTGGATGATTGATTGTGTTATGCTTAGTTAGTACTCCAGCTGGTGAATGTTGCACTTTTTCATACACCTGTTCTTGTTTGACCCTTTTGAAAATGTGCTTGAATTTTAAGTTCCTCCTTGATCGTATCGACTTAATAGCATTTGATTGCATTATAATATTTCGATGAATTGGTAACATGTAAAATATATATCTAAACTCATGTACAATGTCTGAATCCACTAAACCTTCAGGAAATCTTCCATTAGCGGAACAATATTATTACTTACAATGTGTTATTTGTAAATATCCATAACAAAATATCTGGCAAAAATATCAAGTCTAAGTTTGAACTCAACCCAATGGCTGGCAGTGACATTTGGAGGAGTGTTTTATGTACTCAATTCAGTCAAGTTTGAAGCTCCACCACAAATGAAATAATGGCAGTTGCTCTCCAAGTCTCAAATATCTCGTCACTAGTTTCTCCTCCATCCATCACTTCACCTCCATTCATTCTTCTGCCATCCTCAAAGCTCAACAGTAACAGCAACAAGGCTTATGGTTCAATCCATACCACCAACTTCAAATCATTTCGCGTTCTGTATCGTTACTCTGCTAAAGAAGAAGATGATAATGATGGAGAAAATTGCAGTTTCGACGAGGCAGTAGCGCTTTTCAATGAAAGGGCATACTATAAATGCCATGACTGTCTTGAATCTCTGTGGTACACTGCTGAAGAACCAACAAGAACTCTCATTCACGGAGTTCTCCAATGTGCCGTTGGGTTTTATCACCTTTTCAATCAGGTTACTTAACAACTAACGACCCTAAATGTATAAATATATATATATATATTTTTTTTTAATTTTTTAAATGGTTTTGTAATTTTGCTACAGAATCATAAAGGGGCAATGATGGAGTTGGGAGAGGGACTGGGTAAGCTTAGAAAGATGAATCTTAGGAGTGGACCATTTCATGAATTCGAGAATGAGATTTCTGCTGCTTTGGAGTTTATATATCGAACTCAAATTGAATTAGCAGCCTGTGAGTTTCTGTTTACCATATTTCACATCTTAATTATTGCATTGGGTTATTTTAGTTTCCCCTGCAAGTGAAAACTGCAGCTTCCACGCTCATCTTAAGCATATGGTATATAACGTCGGGATTAATCAGTTGACTTGATTGGTACTTTCTGGCAAGAAACCGCAGTTAGCAAATAAATTGAGTGCCGAATTTACATTGTTATGAACAAAATGAGGGCTTTAATTTGTATATGATTAGAACCATTTTTTATCTATCAGGTGCTGATGACATTTGTCTAGCAATGGATCAATCAGAAAGATCATACCAATTGCTTGGGGATTATGCAGCTGGGCAGCAGCTTTATCATCTAGAGAGTGACCATAATCAAATTATGTATATAGTGTTTGATCCTCAGAGATCGTATGGCTCTGATGATAAGTCAATAAAGGTGAAGCTTCCCACGCTAAATGCTACTGAAGAACATCTAATGGCCTGTAAATAAACTATATAATCTATACATTTTCATTCACCAATTTATAATTAAATCATTACATTTCTTTGAGAGATGTTAAAGAGATGTTAACACTGAGAAACTCAATTTGTAAAAGAAGTTGGAATGAGTGGTTGTAAATTTTAAGGAAAGGAATTTTGAATCTAGAAATGGAGTTTGTTCAAAGTGAATCATACAAGCTTTTTTTGATGTGGACAACAAAATGAATGCTAAAAGAAAGAAAACAGAAGACATATTCTGTTAACTCCCTGAACAAATCCTGAATATCATGAATTCAGTTAACAGGAATTAACTCCAGCACTTTGCTCTTGCATGTAGCTAAGTCTGCAAAATCAGAGCTTTTCAGGCTCATTCAGTTCAGCACCAGCAAAAATATGTGAATCATTCTTGGAGATGCAAACAAGTCTCCTACACAGCATTATCACTACAATTTTTTTTTTTGAAGTCTTGTAAGGAGAAAATAGTATACAAATTAGTTCAAACTGGCAATATATAAACCTTTAAAAATTAGTCAATATAACCATGTACTGTGTTTTGGCTACATATGTTCTGGTTATATAACAGGTACTGATGCATCTGTTGCATGTATATAAACAGACATAAAAGCATCACAAAACTTTTGTACATTCAACAGGCTTTAATTAGTCTACTACACTTCAATATTATCATTTAGATACTTCTCACTTTTATCTTTATTCTGGTGGCCGGACAAATTATTCTCTCAATTCTGACTGAAAATATCACAAAACTCAAAGAAATAGACATTTGGGCTCCAAAGATGCCCAACTCAACTTATGAAATAAGCAATAATGAAGAATTGGCAACCTATTTAGAAAAAAATTAGGAAGCATGCATATACAGCTACATATAAATACAAACTGAGAGCTTATATTTGATAAGCTACTGTATGGTCTTCGAGGAAAAATGATTCTATTCTCTCAATTATTTTCATCATCCAAGTTTATATTCCTTTCTAATTTCTAATTTACTGTATGATCCTCGGGGAAATGATTCTTTTCGCTCAATTTTTCTGGTCTCCCAAGTTTCTGTTCTTTCTCTATTTCTAATTTCCCTCTAATATCCAACATTTTCTGTTTCTCCCACTTTCTCTCCTCTTTCTTTTCACCTAGATTTAATTATAAATGAGGAAATGTCGTTGCATAATATTGGAATAGAGGTTAGGAAAGAGAAAAGCAAAAAGAAATGTTTATATAATAGGCTTAGGTTTGAGTTAATCACCATAGGCCCTTAGCTGTACTTATAATCTTGAGATTAATAACAGAACCACAACGATAACGCAACCAATAAAACCTGATTCTCTTAACAAATTTGATGCGAAGACCAAAGAAATAAACACTCAGTACAAATGCACCACGAGAGGGAGATATCTTGAATTACTTGGATGTTGGTCATCTTCTAAGCTGAATTAGAGTTTTCATGCTTATCCTCTTGAAATGACCGATACCGGTAGTAGATAAACTGGATTAAAATCTAGAAAAGACATTAAGGTTCCAGACAAATTCGGAGAATTCTGATGGTGTCAAAGCTGACAACCAATAGGGTATATAATTGTTAAGAGAATGGCAAAATCATGATCACTTCAAAAAGGATACAAAAGAATCAAGCAGCACACAGCCTCCTGCATCCACAAGCCATGGCAGATTTGGTCTGATTCTTGACCAATCCACGCTGTTAACAAGTATGCTGCAAAAGCAAAAAAATAATTATATGTCCTTAGAGAGCTGAGAAAGAATCCAAAGAAGACAGGCCAGTGAGGATAAGAATGATGGATACAACATATTCACCTTGCTACATATGTTGCATTACCCACTAAAGCAAAGACAAACATCAAAGGATTAAGCCCCTGCAATAGCATTCATAAGAAAATGTACAGTTATCATATTTGCTCTCACACACAGGCGAATTCCCTTTTTTTTTTTTTAAAACACCGATAATTCTTTTCACCCCAAACAGAAGTGTTCCTCTGTATGTATTCAAAAAATATAATTTCAAGTTGAAATTTGCTTACCTCCACATGGCCCCTTCTTATCTGAAAACAAATTTAAAAAAAAAAAATCAAGAATCAGAAGTTTCAAAAAAAAAAAAAAAACTATTAAAACAGATTAATAGAAAAATACAGCGGAAGAATAAATTTCAGATTGCAAAAAGAAGATGCTCTACATCCATTGTGCAAAGAAAAACCAGTAAGGAAACATTCTGCTAACATAAACATGGTACATAGAGTTCACCCATGTATGTTTCCAATGTTTTAAAATTTCTACTAGAACAGAGCCAGAAACACTTGTGCACACTTGAACTATGTAATCACTAAGAAGGTGAAAACTGAAGAAAAAGCTTTGTTCTGTCTGAAGAATAGTAAAAACTTGCTAAAGTAAACCTCACATTCAAGCAAATTTGTGGAAGCCGCCCACCCATGTAAATTGCTGCCATTGCCCAACCAAGGTAGCTTCCAATCCCACTGCTTCCTCCAGTAACACTTTCTTGCAACAGACCACCACTTACCTGAAGAAATCACATTCCACAAAAATAATTGGTTCTCAAAATCCCAAACTGTTTTCTGTCAATATCTCCAAAATGAAAATAAATAAATAAATAAAAAGAAGAAGAAATCTAAATGGAAGCTTGAAAAAGGAGGACCAAATAGGCAATGGAAATGGGGCATCAACAACACATTAAATTCCAGTGGCTTCCCTTTTCAGATGTCTTACCAACTCCATCTCTTTTGTCTTCCAGATTTGCTAAATTTTCATTAAGTTTCTAGGATGATAAATATGCTGAAATTCTACAAACAATCAATAACCTAGAGCTCAAAAATACTTGCTATCTGTGCTCTCTAGAACCTAACAGAGTAACTGCATAGAAAGAAAACAAGATTGTAGCTTGAACTACCTGCAAAAGCTTTCTTCTTACTTGAATCACAAAACCTTTGTTTGGTTTCTCAAACACCGTATCATGTTCAGTGTTCGAATAGTGGAAATTAAATGTTGTAAGGAATATCATTATCGGGACCTGAAATAGAAAAGGCAATCAAAAGTTTACATTACTGAATCAGAACAGGATGTTATTGCCAAGACAATGTCTTGTAAGAGAGCTCACCAAGCATAGCATTGTTTTGGTGTTTGTAGATGGTGGAGATTGTGTAGAAATATGTCCACCAAGCAAGGGCTCTTCTATAGAAATCCTAGAATGATGAGAGGGACTCATTCGTTGTGCTATGAACGATCCAGCGGTAGGTGTATGACTACTTGATAGTGATCTTGCAGACCTGATAAATTCACCTAGTAATATGTGATTATCATATAAAAACCATTCGCGGATAAGGGCATAAATTATTGATGAACATGCAAATTGTTCAAAATACACTGAATAAAAGGTGACTCTTCAGTTGACATTCACATTTCAACCAACCACACTAGACATCCAGACCAATGTATATGCACGCATACAACACAATATGTCTGATGCTTATAATGTTTAATCCACTAGAACACAATGGTGAATACTTAATAACAAGAAGGCATAAAATTTAATTACGTATAGTATAATTCTCTTCCAGGAGACCCATTTCGAGGAAATGGTGGAAGAGGAATAGGAATTGAAAAATTTTCTGTGTCAGAAGTGTCAGAATCAATTTTCCATTTTCCAGAACTGTTTACTTGTTCACCAACACCATTGCTACTTGGCCTAGTCTTCTCTGCAGCCTCAGGTTGGTTAGGCATGAGACCCTACATTGCAGAACAAAGCATATTTCATTCAAGTATCATACATAGCGTAATAATTGTCTTTTTGAGAGGGAAAAAAAAAAAAAAAAAGGCTTCAGACAAAAACAATATAAGAAGTCATGTAAATGAAAAAACAAATTTCTATTTGGTCCGATTGATTGATTTGAGATCTTGATCACTGCATGTAATATGTCAAATTTCTAACAGAACTTGATCCAAATATCCATTGATTTATATTTAGTATCAACATAAAAAAAAAAAACCACAAGTATCCGATCTCAGGATCATTAAGTAGCACTATGATTTGTCTCCTACAATCAGTTTCAAAAATATTGTTGCACTCAATTTTCTCTCAAAAAGTTTGACCAGTCTAAATGTGGAGTATCTAGTTTAATTTCGAATTGTAATTAGTAATTCAACCCTAAAAGCAGAAGTAAACTTGTATGTTGTAATTTTTTCATAAATAACTATAGGAAACCATTGAGCCAAAAGAAATTCTTACCGTCTGGGGTCGTTTATTATGTTTTAGACGAGGATAAATGTGACTGTAATACATGGTTTGTGCGGTAAGAATTACAGTAGTCAGTGTATACAACTGCATAAAACATGAAAGCAAGAAAAATTAAGAAAATGAGATAAGTCAAAACTAAAATAGAAATCAATAAGGCTTCGTGTTAACTTCATGCTTGAGCACACAATCTTACCATTGCCATATAGTACTGAGTTGGAAGCTGCAAAAGGAAGAAAAGGAGTTTCAATTAACTAGATGTCACAAAATCTACCATGTGCAAGAAGCATTGACTACATCTAGTAGTTAGCTTTGGTTGGTAGAGAATTTCCTTCTTAGCCTGTTTGACAACGTTGAGAGAGCAAAAATGGTCTGTTAAAACAAAATATCTTAGGATTGGGAATACACATCTTGCTTGTTGGCATGCTTTCCCTGGGAAAGACACTAAAACCTCCTCAGTTATTTCAAGTGCACTAAAGAAAGCCAATTATCCAACCAATTTATACACATCCAACTAACTTAATGCCAGTGACTCAAGAGACTCTTGAAACCTTGTATACTTTGAATTCAGTGTGTCTTCTGCATATGGGAAAGACCTTCACACAATATCTTACATGTAGACTAATCACACAAATATTTAGAATACCAATGAAAAGACAGAGACATCATGAATGAACAATAAGTTCTTTGCGATAGTAGACACGAATATAAAGTTACAAATGTAACAAAATAGGATTATAAAAATATTAATAAATAAATAAATAATACTGCAGTTTGAGAACTTACAGTAGCTGGTTCCAGCAGGCAGCCGAAAACATTGAAAAGATCTCTGTAAAAGTAGTTACATTACAAAGTCATAAGCACTAACAAAATTCTAAACACTTAAATAAGAAAATCAAAGCAAACATACCCAAGAATCCATGTGGTTAGAAAAGCAATTGAGAGGCCTTCAGTGGATTTCTCCTCGTAATTAGTAATGATTTGGGGGACTTCAGCCACGCCCCAACTGATCACACTGGCCAATCCTAAGCCCAAAGAAACCCCATCTCTAACACTGCAAAGGCAATATTCCATGTATATTCTAGCCCATTCTGCACAATGCAAATTGCTGGGGCACACTGCCACTTCACTTTTGAACAATCCCATTATTCAATCGAAGAATTTGTCACCTTCAATCTATAAGAAACTTCAACTAAAGAGAATGAAAGACGGAAATCAGTGATCTATTTGAGCATAAACAAATATATTCTCGTATGTCAATATGTTGCTGCATTAGATAACGAAAATGAATGCATGACCAAAGAAAGAATCAAAACAGCACTGATTGTTTTGTTAACTTTTTATGGCCAGAAAAGGAAAACGAATATGTTGGTGACTAAAAAAGGTTGAAGTAGAAAAATACAAAGAGAATCTAATCATTTCTTTTTGGAGGATCATTGCCATCTAAAATGATAAATTAAAAATTAAAAAAGGCATATAGCTTTTAATAATTATAAAGATAAATCCATTGCACATGCCTGGATTAAACTATATATATATATATATATATAACGAAAAGTTTTATACATATGAAGGGATATTCAGAATGCAAGTAAAGATAGATTTTAATAAATAGATTAAAAGAAAAAGAAGAAGAAAACGAAAACTCACAGTAAAAGAAAGCATGGAAATCCAATGCAGCTCTCCAGAGTCCTGAGGGAGGGGTTTGTTTGTTTGTTACTTGCCACTTTGGCAGCGAGCTAAGTTCGTTAGAAGTTACACGTGCCCCTCTCGTCTTTTCCCTTTTATTTTTCGTTAATATTTCTGGCCTGGTGAGGTTTCAAAAGTACGGGCCTCGTTAGCCCACTCCACGTGGTTTAGTCCTGTTTATTATAATTTTTTTAATGGTTATAAATATTTATTTAATTTTATAAATTTTTGTTATTATTTATTTTTTGAATTAAATTTTTAAAAATTAAATAAATTATTTTATCTCTACTTATAAAAATTTAAATTTTAACCTTTTGAGAGTATAAATTTAAAATCATTCTTAAATATTAAAATATTTAAACTATCATCTACTTATTTAATAATTTTTATTTTATTTTTTAAAAATATAATTTAAAAAATTATCTATTAAAATAATTTTATAATTTTTAATAAAATTTTTTATTAACAATCAAACAACTAAAATTTTTTAAATAAAAATTCTTATTATAAAAAATTTATTTAAATAAATTCAACTTGAAAAACTATATTACCAGAGCCTTAGGCTCTGAGCGGGCATCAAAGCGCTCCGAGATTCATTTTTCTTTTCCCCCCACCCCCTCTCTGAGCCAGATCCAAGATTCATTAAGTATCTAAAATATTAGTTGATATTTCAAACCTTTGCCAGAAGATAAGAGCTGCATATTGCTTACATCTGCGTTCTGTAGAAACTCGCATAGGTACTAAAAAAACATTAGCATTAAATGGCCTGAAAGCAAAATTCTGATTAGAGGGGATATATAGTAGAGATCAATGCAGTACACATTCGTCACTGAATTTCATGTAATAGTCATACAGTAGTTTCCTACTAAATTAACCATTTAGATTCAAAATACTCGCTAACACCAGTTAACAATAGACAGCTGAGATTCAAATCTGACTCCTGAAATCGAAATACATTGGCTTTAGGAATGGGAACTGGAACGTATTCTGGCAAAGCATGTGAAAAGCTGAGTTGAATCCATCATAGTGCCGGTCTCATTTGAATCATCAATGCAGAAGTGCTATTGCTTGGAACCTGATTCCATAGTCTGGGTTGGTGGGACTGTGACTACGGCTAAGCTGAGATCAGGAGGATTAGCGTCACTAGATCTTTCACGTATTTCCCTGTATTCTTGACAAATGGCACACAAATGGCAAAAAAAGTGGGTAACAAAGTCCCCACATGGTGCTTCCTGCATTAGACATCAAGAACTGGTAAACCACAGCTAAGTCTAACAGTGACAATTTCATAACAAAGCCATAGAGAAATTGCAAGGGTAGAGGGATGAATTGGCTGACATGAAACCCAACTGAGTTTTGGCCAACTTTTTGGGGAAAAAGACGAAATCGCATGCCTAACAAATTCTTTGGCAGCTAACATCATCACTATGATATTAAACTAATTTCAATTCAATCCACAATAACTTTAACTCTTGGATTTCTCCTCTCCCTTTCTATATATTTTTACTAGTATTCTGCCAATGAAATAATTTTTATGATTTTCTCAAGCATTATCTAGGAACACAGAAAAGAAGACATGTTTTGATAGTGAGTTTGTGAGGATATGCAATATACTACTCACAGAATCACTTTATGATACGGTTTGTTTCATAATCAAATAATTATCATAAGAAGTCCTAGTAAGTAAATTTCAATATCAAAATTTCTGAAACTACACATCTAAATCCTAGATCACCAACTTGTTTGTTAATCCTTCATAAGAACACAGGTTTATAGGACAATCAAAGACCGATGAACTACAAGCAAAAGAAATGGAGGGATAAAAAAGTTCTTCACATGATAAAACTATCTTTGCCAAACACTTGTTAAGAGTAGTACCGGCAGATTATACTTTGTCCGTAGTGTTCGACGGTAGCCACATGCGTAACAGGAAACAAAGCATCCAGGTAATCCCAACAAAATTCCATCAGTCAACAAGCAACATACAGTATTGACAAAAGCCCATGTAATAAAATGGGTCAAGCAAGATCCTGTGAAAGTTCCAGAGCCCAAGAACTCTGCATTCTTCCCAAACAGATACCATGGGCAGAAAAGACCTATACAACCTGTACAACAGAAACAAATTGGAGTCAAGTCATGGTTCTCACTTTTACCCACAACTAGAACAGAAGTTTCCGGGATTCACAATTAGAATACAGACACACACTTGAAAAAAATAGAAATAACTTTTTTCAACTAAATTACTTGCACCCAAGCTCTTGCGGCCCAAATATTCCTCCATATGGTTATTAGCAAACTTTCCCCTCCACCCCATCCTTTACCCCATCTTCCTTCTCCTCGTATATGTCTGAGAGTAGACTTAAAGGATTATTACAACCTTCTCATGTCATCTACACTCTCTTTAAAAAGCTATGTTGGCAGGATCTACTGTGGCCAAAACATTTCTCAAAGGTTATCACTAAATTTTCCCCTCCGCCCTATTCATTGTCCCATCTTCCTTTTCTCCTTGTGGATGTCTTAGAGTTAAAGATTTATTACAAACTTTCTCAAGTTATCTACAATGCCTGTCCTTTCTTTATATCATGTGCATGTCTGGGAACTGTTGGACTGTACTAAAAGATCAAGAGCAAGTGTGAGAGGTCTCCTCTACTAGAATATAAATTATGGTTTCTTGGACCAAAATCAACAAACAAGTCATTAAGAATTCAAAATGGTAACTTCTACATTCATTCAAAATACTATAAACAAGAATCTAAATGGTAGACCAGATTTCAGATGCAACCAGGCAACTGATAGATAGCAACCATTACATACATAAATCACAATAAAGCTTAACATGCTACTTGTATTATAGCTTTTCTTCATATCCAATTATCTGAATTCTCTGTACATCTTTTCCTCTCATATGTAAGCTAAAAGAGAAATGCTGACAGGGGCTCTTCTCTTGTCCTTTAAGGCTCTTTAAACTTCATTTACCATTAACTATCAACCAAGCTAAGCGGCAAACACTTTAGAATTATAAATCACAATTTTGAGACTCTTTAAGTGCAAAAACAAAGAAAACAACACAAAAACAGCCCTGTCTATTCATTTTAAACTTTAAGGGGCACCTTGACAATTTCCCTTCTGATAAAATCAAGGTCACAAGGCATAAAGTAGCATACAGCTCTGCATATCATCGAAACAAGCACAGATTCCAGATGACCATTGCACCGGGCCATCACTTGGGTGACGAGGATCAGAGAGGTCTTCTTTTTGAGGAACAATCTCCAGTCCCGAATCTGACTGTCCCAAAGGAATATAAGGAGGCGGCACATAACCACTTTGGCTAGTCATCTTTTTAGAATAGAAAACTGATTTGTATGATGTTATCTCCAGAATCTCTATTGAATCGTTCGGTATTGTTCTGTAAGGACCATGAAATGCCAATTAGTAAATAAATTTAGAACCGCAAAATCCATCAAGATGCAATCTTTTCACTCATAAGAGAAACCCTTTCTTCTAATTTATAAAACCAAGAAGCTATGTGTAAATCAACTGACTCAGATCCATTAGAGCATGCGATTAGAAGAACAAGAATTTACTGTACCCGACCAAAATTTCTCTTGCAATTATACCAAGCACTTAAGAAATGAAACTTGAAACCCATTTTCAAAACAAAACCATATTCAGAGAAACGACACCGTACCTTGGTAGGTGCTCAGCAAAGGCTGAGACTGAAGATTTGCGAGTTTAATTCCCTGAAGAAATGGGCAGCTTTATATTTTGAGTTTATTTTTGCTTAGGTTAACAAGGGCCCGGCCAGTGATTAATATCTGGAAAATTAACCAGGACACGCGTCATTTTGATGCGATAACAAAATTTTGACTCTCACATCGATCTGGTAGTGATAGGCAAAGTGACAAATTGTGACCAAAAAGCGGACTTACAAGCATCCGATCTATCAATAAATAGCCCTTGATAACGCCCTTTTTGATTATTATTATTATTATTATTATTATTATTATTATTATTATTTTGAGCAATTCTGGGATGCACTAACAACTTATTTGTGATGATTAGTAAGTTACGACACATTATTTAACAACTTGTTTGTGCTAATTAGTAAATTATGATACATTATTATTATTTTTTAAATTGATTTAACTAGCTATATGCTTGTTCATTTGAATGGTAAAGATGTATTGACCGCAGTTTTACTTGTGCATGATTTTTCTTTTCTTGTTTCAGTATATCTGAAGGGTATGGCCGGTGATCATTGTTGAAGTGTGAGCATAAAAACTGGATTCGAGAGAAAATGTTATCTTGTCGGTTTGCTGAATAAGTGCTGTATGCTTTGTCAGTCTTTGGCTGAGCGACATGTCGTTGGAATAAATGTTAATACAGATGACAAATTAGCTGAGCTCCATAAGTGAAGCATGTGTGTGTCACGTGGATGGATATACTTATAAAGCTTAGCATGAAACGACAGTCAATGGGAGCGTTTCGATTTCACTTATTCACAACACAGGAAGCACCACGTGTCTAAGGCCCTTACAAGCTGTTAATTAGAGCGGGAAAGACTTGGATTCAGCTGTTACAGACCCAGGTCACAGCTGGTGATTGGGGAATCATTCCAGAACCCGCTAGAGCTACACATATAGTTTTAGCAGGGTTATATGGGTGTGATATAAAGCTTGTATCTTCATCATAAAGCTTGAAGAAAGACAGAGATAGAATGGTATGTGGACCTCAGCCAATCACTTGTCAATTTTTATTTTTTTTTGGGGTCTAAATTCTTTGTTATACATTCTTGACGCAGGCAGAGATACAAAAAATTAAGCGAGGTGGAGACGAGAAGGAAAGACAGAAAGAGAGTATGGTATGTGGATCAGATTTTTTTTTTTTATAACATAAATCATATTCAATTGAAAAGACAGAAAGATAGAAAATTAAAATCAATCAGATTTTTGTTTTTTTTTTTTTTGAGTGCTAAATTCTTTGTTATATATTCTTGCCGCAGCCAGAGATACAGAAAATTAAGAAAGATATAGAAGAAAAAGAAAGACAGAGAGAAAGGATAGAGGAGATTAGAAAGAAAATAGAGGAAAAAGTCCTAGGAAAGGCACAAGAAGAGGAAGAACTGGTGAGTACAGTTCCTTTGTAAAACAAAAGTTCTTTGGTAGAAGTTGTTAGAGAATAACTTGCATTGAATATGTTTTCTTATTCTTTACGGTTTTTGTGTATATCCTTTAAAATAGGGTTTGACCGTAACAGAGCTGGAAGAGCTTCGTGATGAAATCACAAGCATCTGGATCTGGACAGGGAAACACCAAATCATGTAGAGTATTGGGAGGTATTGCTCCTTCTCACTTTCTCACACTTTCATAGCTAGTAGCTATTCCTCACTGAGAGTTAGAAATTTTGAGCCATACATGCAAAATTGTGCATTTATGAACTTTCACAGACTTTTCTATCTTGCTTCCTTTCAAGAATTTGCATTAGCTATATTTTAATAGAATGTGAGTCCAGGTATGAAACGTAACAGAATTGGATTTATGTTTGTTGACCCCATAATCATCTGGAGTTATGTGTTTGTCGATTTTAGAATTTAAAGTGTCCTCCAAAATTTTTATGTTTTGCCTTTGCTCTCACTTCATTTTATGCTTGATATCTCTCGAAAACTGCAGTTCTTGGTTTAAATGATTAAGACTGTTTCTTGTGGTTATGGCCAGCTGGAAAATAAATGCTGTTACATTGTCTCAAGGATTTGACCTGTGTACTGAAACAGGCACTTAAAGTGGTTTGTGAGCATGAATTAGTTGAAACACAGAAGAAGGATGCATTAGAACATTCAAGTATTGAAGTTGAAGCAGATGTCAGGAACATTTTGGAAGGAAAGACTTATGAGGAGCTCAAGGTTATTCTTAAACAGGTTCATTTATTCAAGGCGAAGGTACTTCTTTCCACTTTCTTAAATGTTTATAATAGATAATGTGGAACTTCTGGAATTCACAACTAACAAGCTGCATATATAGGCTTTTTTGAAGGAAATGCAAGATAAAAAGATCCAGAATGAGACTCAAGAGATAGAGGCTGAATCTTTTGCAGCACGAGTACTAGTTGGTGATGTCATTGTCTCTGAAGAGGACAGGGAGATGGATAGGCTGCAACATGCCTTGGAGCAGCTTTTGGATCTTGGTGCATGGAAGGCGAATATGCTGGAACAAGAGATTAGCTCATTTGAAAGGGAATTGCGTGCAGAAACATTTACACTAAATTGTCTAGATGCTGCAAAATTTGCTATGGATCGAGACCTGGTGAATGTTATCAACACTTGGGAAACAGTGTTGATACATTCAAAAGAGGAGTTCACTAAATTTAGAGCTATGTGGGAATTTGTTGATACTATGAACTCCGGGTTTTGGGATTGGATTGATGGTGCTAAAGTCTTGAAGAAGATGCTAACTGTGGTTCTAGAGCACAGTATGTTATGCAGTGATAAAGCAGCCATTGAAATGGAAATTAGGGATATGGGACCTGAAAGTGGACTGCGCTGTGTGAGACAACATTCTACACCATTAAATTGGGAGGCAAATTTCATTTCTCTTGGAAGCTACCTTGAATCAAAAAATCGATGGGGATAGGCATTGCTTAAAAGTAGTGAAGCTTGAGAAAGATGTGGGGATAGGCATTGTGTAAGGAAGTGAAGCTTGCCTTTCTTGCCTTTCTCTTTTCCATTTTTTTTTTCTATGCTGATTTGATACTGTAATCACCATATTTGGCCCTTCTTGCCCTTTGTTTTTTAATACTAATTTGATATTGAATTAATGAAATAAGAATGCACCATTCTTTTCAAGTTGATTTTTTCATGTTGGTATTTTGGGATCTCCAATGTTTCTGTTTACCTAGGATGTTGCATTTTCATCTACTTTGTGTTATAGGTATATCTGTGGTGCACTTACATATATTGTGGTTTTTTCTTTGTGTTGTGTTGTTTCTGTTATTGAAGCACTTTGCTTAAATCTTACTTTTGTGTTCCCTTAAGAGCTGGAAGCCATATTTCAAATGGTAATGCAACAGTACATTTTGTTAATTTTTGAGTCAAGGAAAGGTAGATATGTTTTTTTCACTTTAACGTGGTAATCTAATAGTGATTGATTTATGTTGTGGAAGTGCTTTCGTAACTTTTACTAAATTTGATAACCTTTTGTGCTTTCATAACTTTCATTACTATATTTCAAATGGTAATGAAACGGTACATTTGAGTCAACGAAAGGTGGATATGTTTTTTCACTTTATATTGGTAAATAGTGTTTCATCTATGTTGTGGAAGTGCTTTCATAAGAATCATAACTTTTACTACATTCTCTTTTACTTGGAAATTATTTTTGTTGTGGTAATGCTTTTCTTAATGTTGCTGCTGTGTCTGGCATCGGAAGGTAGGGAGCTGCTGAAACTGTTAAATTGCAGTTGTACTTTTGTGGGCTGAATGTAATGGATTAATGGTTGATGGGTTTTTTTCAACTTTCATTTCGGCTAGGCAAATTATTCTTATTCTTGTTTTCTGTTTTGCTTTATGGTCTCCATTACAGAGCTTGAACTTCTGAAATTTTGTTGCATTCGAATATGATTTTTGGCACTGTTGTCTTTTAGTTAATCAATTTGGTTATGGCTGGCATTTGCTTTTGCTTCCTCCAGTGCCCTTTCCCTTTTATTGATTTTGCCCATGAAAGAACTGCTAAATTAATCCCATTATCTGGTACATAGTTCTGCATTTTCCATCTATTGAATCCCATGGCAATTAATTTTCACGCCCCAAACGCCCTTAGAGCTTTGAAGCGATTGGTTAAGTTACAAGCTCTTGTGAGAGGCTATCTTATGCGAAAAAGGGCAGCTGTAAGAGATCAAACTGCTGTCAAAATTCAGCGTGCTCGCTGTTCATTCAATAAAGAGAAGAGGCTTGAACCAGAATTTCGACACCAAAAATCCCTTGTAAGAAAAATCTGTACAGGCTTCTCTATAATAATTAGATTATATATGTTTAAACTTTTTGACACAATAGAAGTGCTCTTATTACTTTTCAGGAAGATTTGGTGAAACAAGTGGTGAAATTCACAGTAAAAAAAAAAAACCTGTGAGTCTTGAGAGTAACAAATTAGTGGATATGATGAAAGTCCAAAAATAGTCGAAATCGACACGTTCAAGCCAAGATCTAACATCTTTACGATTCCATGCTGCTGATTCTATGGCATTGTTCTTCTCATGTAACAAGAGATTCCTTAAAAAGATCACTTATTAGTTCATTTTGAGGAAATGCCAATACTACTAAAGCTTTCAAATGGTAAGTTGGTAACCCTCACTTGGCTTTTTCACCACTACTGTAAACGAAATTGTCAGTTTAGACTTTAGAGGGTAAATTGAACTATCAAACATTGGAGGGAAAGCCATAAGTGGGAAGTACAATTGAACAAACTTGGTTTCGAATCTTGAATCTCCTTTGGAAAAATATTAAAAATAAGGCAAAAGTGCTTGTTTCTGATTGTTAGGGTTTGATTTGATGGATTTTTTGGGTTCGTATGAAGCCCATATTACTTATCACACACAAAAAAAAAAAAGCCCATATTAATAGTGGTGAGATTGCCTGCTCTATTATTGCATCGCATGCTCTTTTTGATTAAAAAAAAAAAGCATAATCACTTAAATTCAGATTTCATATTATTTTCTATTCCTGTCTTCCATTTGCTGAATTCTATTTCAATATAAAATTTAAAATTTATGCCCATTATTAAATTAATTAGCTTCTATCATCTTTCACTTGAACATGTCAAAAAATGAAAGCCTAAGAAGGTAATTCACCTGAACACTTTTGAGTACAAGGAAGAGACGGCAATAATAATTGGGCAAAATTTATGAAGTAATTTTTTAAAGAAGCGGCTTCATTAGAGAGCATGTAGGCTTTAGTGTGCGCTGACCTGTCAGATTAAGGAATCAAAATAATTGATTGTATATGTTTGCTTAAAAACATAAGAAATAAGAATGAATTTTGGGTGGACACTATAAATTTAAAAATAAGGAATGAAAATTTCATTTCTATAGGGAGGTGGGAAAGAAAACAAGAAATGTAAATGAGGAATAAATTGACACTTTTATCCTTAAAGAAAATTAAATATTCTTTTTTACCCTACTTAAATATTAATATATTAATATTACTACTTTTAATAATAATAATAATAATAATAATAATAATAATCATTGTTATTATTACTACTATTACCATTGTTATGGTGGTGATGATGATGATGATGATGATGATGATAATAATAATAATTTTGTATGGTACAAGCCTAATGCTAATAGGCATGGAGCAACTGTTCTACGCTATGAAAATAAGGCTAAGGAAAGAATCTCATTGCCTTCTAAGAAATACAAGGTTGATTTAGTTTGTACAATTGTGCTTCTTAAGAAGGCGAGGATATTGATGAGGGAGATGAGAATTGAGGAAGTTAATGCTTGTATTGGTTGTTTTGTTGAGCTCCACTTTGTATATATCTTTAATAAAAGCTCCTGATTAATAAGCTGTTGAGGGCTGTAGAGATGGATATCTTAAGATTGAACATATATAAGGAACTATGAGGAGACTGGGGGGTGAAGATCATTTATGGAAGAAAATATACCTCAATGAAGTTGGCAATGAGTTCTTGGATGGACATGCGAGCTTTGTGAAGGTGAATCAGATGGTCATAATTGGTGAGTGCAATGAAGAAGAAGAGATAGAGTTGATAATGTTCACATGGGAAAGTAGAAAAAATTAGTTATAATTTTAGTGAAGTGATAGAACGACAAGTTGGAGATAAGGAAATTGAAGATGCAGAGTAGAGAAGAGATGGTGATTTGAAACAGAAAAGATAGGACAAGTTTTTAATCATATGGTTGAGAGAATACTGAGTTAATGGAGATAGATTGGATAAAAATCTTTACAAGATAATCATATGCCAACACTGTCTTCTACTTTTAATAGAAGAAAATGAGGTTGTAAGCTTTAAGATTGAAAATGTTACTGACAAGGCTGGTGAAGTTTTTGTGTACTGTAAGAATCTGGACACTAAAATTGCAAGCTTTGAGATTCTCAATTTTGAAGCTAAGGGTGATTTAAAGGAGGGGATTCCTGAAAAAACTTGAAATTGAAAGGCTTTCGTATCGTGTGCATGACTACCGCTTTAGCAATTTTTGCACATTGTTGGTGTTAATATGCATGTGATCAAATGGATCACATGGACAACTTGTTAGGCATGGATAACTTATCACAGAGTTGATACATAAATTCCAGCAATTGGTATTGGTTTTTTACCTCAATAAGAAGAGAAATGCTAAAAAGAATTAATTTCTTATCATAAAGCTGCATTTTTTTTTAATATTGATTACACATCATATTACTGTATTGCATAGATATTTACAACTGCTATTATAACAGACATTACACTGATATTTACAATTAGATATACAAAATTAGGACTTCATTACATTAAATTTAATGAAAGTACATACCCAAACAAATAACCCTCACAGACGAGGGACGTCTCTTCTCCACACGCATTTCTCCGCTCGCATTTTGCAAAGGAAAAATACTTATAAATATTTTAGCCCCCACAATGCTTTTGTGGCGTCAGGACAACAACCCAACCACTTCGGCCAAAGGGCTAGTGGCATTTCATACGGCCACTCGTATTAGTACAATTGCTGAATATTGATGCTAAGATTTGTGGGTCAATACAATAATACAAAGATGATAAGGTTGGTTGTGTACAACTTTTTATTTATTCACTGGTTGATATAAAATCCTTGATTCTCAACTTCTAATCTAAGCCATTGATCTTTTCAAACCTCCTCAGCCCTCAAGAAACGTTAAGAACTCTCTTCCTGTAAGCTTGTTGTTGCAGAAGAATTCAAATAGTAGCTTTCCCGCCAAGACATCCTTCATTGAGTCATTTCATCAAACAGTTTGATATTTCTACCAAACACTTGCCATTTAAACATGGAGGAAGGATTTGGCCATTTGGCTACTACGTTGGCTACAACAAAGGCTTAGTGGCTTGCGTGTCAATTACATGATATGTTAGTGTAATAGTGTTACAGTTTATATATTTACACATGTCAATAGATGAGTATTTGAATGTAAATTTACAAAGAGTAAATTACGTTAATAACTGAGAAACCTCACATTTGATTAAAAAAAAAAATGAAGTTAATGTGGTTGTATTAAGGGCCAATTTAGGAATGTTGTACCTTTTAAAATAGTTGTTACTAGTTGTAGAGATGTGAAGAGAATCGGTTAAGTGTTTAGTAAATTTTATTTTCAAAAGTACCGTAAGTTTTGAAAACAGTTATGAATGTTTGGTAAATTTCATTGTTAAACTGCGGAGAGAAAATAAATGACTAAAATATATATAATGTATGATAAAATTTACTTATACATATAAAAACATTTACATACAATATTTTTAGTTGTGTATTATAATAATTTTAACTAAAAATAAAATCTATAAGATATTGATTTTAATTTTTTGTCTTAAAATAATTGATAATTAAAAATTTATAATATAGTGAAACAAATTTAATAATAATTTGGCCTACAAATTCATATTGATGAATTATAACAAAAATTTATTAAAATATTGATTTTGTTTCCAATTTGAATAATGATAATTTTGGGTTTAGGTAATAATTTTAAGGATATTTATGGAATTGTATTAAAGGATAAAATTAATTCTCAAAATCAGAATTTAAAAGTTAGTCGTTCTCTACTTTTCAAAATCAGCTGTAAAAGAGGCTGATTTTAACAAAAATGATTTTGATTTTTTTTTTAATATCAAATCAGAATCTAAAAACTACTCATTCTCTGCTTTTCAAAATCAGTATATTAGTTGTAGGAAATGCTGATTTTGACAAAAGGTGATTTTGATTATTTTTTTCCAAACACTAAATTAGTTTTTAGATTTTCAAAATTACTTTTAAGCCTACCAAAAACAATTCCAAACAGACCCTAAATGAACACGATTTATTTATTAGACAACTTTTAATAATTGCATGTGAAAGTAAGATATACTATTTGCTAATTACTTTTCAAATTGTATGTGAGAGTGAGATATGTATTTTTTTGTACATTTTTTCATGCATTCCGAATTTTTCATTCATGTTCATCTCATGAATATTTCTTTGGCATACGAAGAACCCCACAAGTATCACAAGTAGTTTGCATGCACTGCCCCCAACTACCGCACAAGTCACAAAGTGAGCTGAAGGGTATTTATAGATTTATACGTCCAACATTAATTGGTCAATCAAGAGTCAAAAAGTAAATTCATTTCACTACGGCCATCTTCCCTTTGATCAATCATCAACTTGAGGAATCCCTTCTTATCAAGGTTAAAACTTAAAATTCTCCCTCTCTCTCCCTTTTTAACTAAATAAGTTTAATGAATAGATTATCAGCTGCTTTAATTAATTTCTTCTTATTTAATGAACTTTAATTTGTGATTAGTGTTGTTGTCCTGACTCATGTTTTCATGAATTGAACTTTCTATAGTTTGAAATAGTTTGATCAGATTCAGATATCTTCTCTGTAAATGAAAAATGATATGAATGAGAAAAAACAGTTAGCTTGCTTTAAAATCCATTTCAAACCCACTGGACAATGGTAACTCCCAATTCATGCAGTATATCTATTTATATAACTATTTTAATTGTTTACAAAACTAACAAATTAACACTTTGCCCCATTTATTCTATTAACAGCTAAAAGAAAAGAGAAGGAAATTATGGACGCAGAACCAAGCCACGAAGAGGAGGGTTTCATAACAGATATGAGCAAAGTGCTTGAAAAATTTGAACAGATTAAGAAGAAGAAAGAAGATATGGATCGCCAGAAGGAGAAGATTGAAAAGCTTAAGGAAAAGAACAATGCTGCCATTGAATCGACGAAGAAGGAACTTGATGACATTAATGCAGAAATGGATCAGGTCTATGCCGAATTATCAAAACTGATAGAGGCTAAGGAAGCAAAAGCAAAATGATTCATCTGGATATTTTCACATATTAACTTTTTAAAACGTTTAGGTATCTACCTTAATTAGTACTCCAATCCAAATTCCAATCCATTCCATTCCATGTGGATGGACATTATTTGTGGCAATATCCTATTCCTACTGTCTGATTTTACATCCATTGTTCTCGGAGTGGGTGAAACGAATAACACAATTCCATTTCATTCGAGGAGAGAAATAAAATGCAAGAGGTGTTGTGATTGGCGGCCTATTAATTTGTGAAACGTGGCAGCCCCTTAATTCGAAACCTAATTTTTTAAAATCTCATTAAGGAAATAACTTTTAAAAAAAGAGATAAATTTCGGATTAATCCTTAAAACCCTAAACAAATTATAACATTCTTTATTTTTAAAAACCTTAAATTATTCATATTTTCATTCAAAATATAAGGAAAAAAAATATTAGAATGAGTTGATGAAAATATTTCTGCCTGAACAATAAATATATCAAGATTCTTAAAACCAAAAAAGTAATTTAAAAAAAGAGGGAGTACTTCGAAATTAAAAAAAAAAGGAATAAATGATTAAAAATTTTAAAATGTGACGTGGCGGCCGAGTGGTTGACGCGTTAATAATTTCATGGACAATTTTTAAGGACCTCCCTTGATATTTGAGTTATTGACATTTAGATATAAAGTATTGATATCATTACAAACACCTCCCTACCGTTAATATAAAAATACGTATAATATTAATATAAAAGAATAAATATGTAAAAGCATATTGAAAATTCAAAATAATTCAAAATATCCGAGAAATATTGGCTGCAATACCGATTAACCAGTGCTTTGGATTAACCAGTGGACAAAAAAAAAAACAAGTATTTTCACGAAATGAAACATCCACTTAGTTATTTCTTTCACCTGAGCAAAACCCAACAGAAATTCATCTTTCTAAAGCTGTGAAGAAGCATCTCCTTTTGCCCAAAGTTAAACGAAGATAAAAAAAGATTTTGGCTTTAGTTATGAAGGAAATGAGTTCTGGTGGTGGCTCGATTCTTCCACGAAATAAGTACTGGCAGGGAATGGCTTCAACTGTTTCTGGAATTAGAGGCCCAGACATGAGCAATCCGAGATGATTGGACATGTCAGCAGACCACCAAGTCCTTGACATCCCGACGACTCCATCAGGTGATGTGCGTGACAACAACAGCTGCACCATTCGATTTGGATCATTTGTGTCACCTCACATTTTAACACCCCCCCCTTTTTTCATTTCACTTTATTCCTTTGCTTTAAAGTTTTATTATTGATTTCAAATACTTAGATTTCGATGACAAGATGAAGAGAATTGGATCAAAGAAATGGGAGAGATTGTATAGTATGATGATAAAGGGAAAGAGTTGTTTGTTATCCTATCTTCTTTTTTTTCCCTCTTTCGGTTTCGCTTTACCCCGTGCGTAATTCAGATTATTACATATCAATGTGTTTCGTTGGGGGAAAAGTTCTTCCACTTCAATTTGCTAAAAATATCAACTTTTGTTACTTTAATATCTTTATTCTTGTCCAATTCCATTCTTTCCAGACTATGATGCCTTGCATGATTTGGATTAATTTCCTACTGTTGAAACTATTGTGATAAGAAGCAGTCACAGTCACTAGAGCCACGCAAGTCCAGCAGAGGGCATAAGCCAAATCCCAAGTACGTGACGTGAAGACTTTCGCTTTAGCCTGGCATGGTTCATGCATGCATGGGTTCACGTGAGAATAATGAATCAAAGTTGTTCACGTGAGAATTGATAGTAAGAATCAAGGGATTTGATAGCTTTAATGATTGTGTAGGAATTAAGGATAAGATCAAATCCTTAGTAGTTGTTGTTTAACTTTGTGTTTCGTAAAAGTAGCAAAGGTGTTATTTCAATTACGTATTTTGATTACAGCCGTGTTTGTAGGCTGAGTTTGTTATGTTAGTATTATAAGTAAAGGCTCCAGCATAATAAAAAGCATTCAGTCAACTAAATCAATTTATCTTGGTCTTTGTTTTCTCGCCATAGCAGAAAACTCTTGTGATTGTTAGCTAACTTTGATTGGGACCTATCATATTGGCCCTTTTTTTAGTCACTTTGTTATTAGTTTTCAAATTTTGTCAATCCTTTTCCAACTTCTTCAATTGGATGACTAAAGACTGTGAAAACTAAACTACGGTGCACATTTGAATGCACTGAGAAAGTTGAGTGGCTTTATCTAATTCTAACTTTTATGCAATCGTATTCATCAAGTAAAATCTTCTCTGTGTTAACACCCCAATTGGTTTAACATTAGTCAATTTCTTACGTATAGTTTCCACGGTGGATGATGTCTTTTCCGCTCCCACTTTCAAACATATCCATATTATTTACAGCATGGAGAACAAAGAGGAGAACTTAGTTTGATGGGCACTTTGAGAGGCATGTAGCATATTTCTTGATAAGCATTGAGGTCATCAACTGATCCATTTGGCCACCATCGGAAACAAAATTTTTAGGAGTAGATTCAGAATTCCTTCCTATTCCTGAAAATTAAATTGGAATAATTATTTGAACCTACTTGGCCAAATCATTTAATTGTGCTAGCTGATGTATTGGTTTTCAATTTCTGCTCTCTCTGATTTTTAATTCTTAGTTTTCCATTGGTTGTAAAATTATTTGCTAGCCAAAACATTTTATTTGGTCTTAAGCCATTGCATAGAAGACGGGTTCTCCTTGAGTTTAATGTGTTGTTTACATTAGAGAGGATATAGATGGCTAATTTGGTCTTTTTCTATATTTTGTGATTCTAGAGGGAATTTTATTACCCATCAGTTCCCAAAACTTTATTTAATAATTTATTATCTTGACAGTAAGGACATTTTAGTAATTTTAATAGTCTACTGACAGTCAAACTAACTAGCATCTAACAGCAACGGAAGTGTCTGTAATTATATCAATACTTTCTATTTACGTGTTAATTTCCTAAACCTCAGGGGAGGTCTCTAACAATTACCAATGTTTTCATTAACGTCACGTGTCATTAATTCTACCAAAATTGACGTTCTTCTTGTTGCTTGTGCTGCTCGGTAGGGGGTAGAGTCGACATATCTGCGTTGGCCGTTGTGTTGTATCCTATACGTATTGTTATTAGAAAAGAAACAGAATAAAAGAGAAATAACAAATAAGAAAATAAATAAAAACTCTGCAAATATTTCCCCTGCAATCCCAACACGCCGCTCGCCGTCAGCAATAACTGGCCGGCTCTAGCATATCGCACGCCTTGCCAGCTGCCATCATCCGTAAGCCGTCTTCGCTACCGCCGACAACCACTTTATTTCGGTATTGTTATAGTGTGTGTGTGTGTGTATAACAATACCACTTTTTTTTTCTTCTGTTCCGTTGTTGCTATACGTAGAACAATAAGATCAATTAGCTGCAGTTTCGTTTGTTTCTACAATTAGTAATAAACAAAATTTATGATTTAAAACCAAGTTTACTTCTTGGCAATAAGGAATTTTTTTTTTTTTTGGGAGAAGAATTTTGTGTTTTTACTATCGAATGAATTGCTTTTTTTTTTTCTGTTATAGTATTTATATATATATATATATATCCACAAATTGTTTTTGTAATTTTGGCTTTTCGTTGCTTTGCTCCTTTAAATTGAACAGGCTGAACAAATAGCAATGGAGAAAGAGGTCATGGAGTTGTGTGAAGCAGCAAAAAGAAGGGCAGAGACAGCAGCATCCGCAGAAGGAGAGTTGGAGGAAGCACAGTGCATTGCGGCATTGGATCAGCTCCACAAGTCTTCCATCACCTGTCAACTTCTTGTTTCCACGCAGGTGTTGTGTTACTCACTCTCCATATGTATACTTAGTTTGCTTGTTATGTCATGCATGTTAGGTTCTATGTTTTCACCTTGCATCTAATATGTTTGTGAATTACTTGATCTCTCCTATCATTTGTACAAAGATTAACCCATTTAAGATGGCATTCCAAGAAATATACTTAGATCGACCATGTGATACAGAGTTTGACTATTTGATTGGATATGGAAGCGGGTGTAAATGCGGGGAGTTGTATGAAATCAAATGGGTAATGAGAGTGATCTTGTTGAGGTTATTTTTTTGATGATGTGGGAGTGCACTTGGTAGTAGTGTGTTTGGAGTTTACAGGTCTTTTAAGAGGTTTATAATGGTCATTGGACAGGTCCATCTAGTATTTTTCGTAGAACAAAGATGCCAACACGATACAATGCAGTTGGACAAAGATTTTACTGCACAGTCTGACATGCTAAATGGCCTCTGTGGGAAGAAACAATATTTCAAAGATTGGCATGTTACTTTATGCAACTTTATTAACATTTTGCATAGACTGATAGACTAATTGCATGGCTAGTTTGCACCTGCTGGAATTTTAGTTATTTTATTTTACTTAGCTCCTTGTGCAAATTATTTCAGCTTGTAAGGCATCTTCTACCGCTGACAAAACATCCAAGGCAGAAAATCCAGGATACGGCTTCTGAACTGATTTTGTCATGGAGAAGCTTGTTCCTTGAGCAAATGAAAGGAGATGAGGAAAATGGAAGCTTTGCAATCTGTGGTGAGATCAAGTCTGCAAATGTAGAGATTGCCAAGGGCAAGCGGCAGATCACTTCTGATGAGTTTGAACAGGCTTTGGATGTTGAAGTTGTCAAGGTTCGAAGAGTTGATCAGAAGGGTGCACCGAGATCCAAGAAACTGGTAGGATCGGAATTCATTGTGACTGAGGAAACCAACTCATTGGATAATGTCGATGCCGAAGCGATTAGAGAAGAGAAGCCAGCTTCTGCTGTTGTTCCACAGAAGTTGGTTTCTATGATTAAATGCAATGATTACTTTCGGGAAAGGATAAGGGAAAAACTTTACAAGGCATTGTCCAAGGTTTCTGGTGAGGTTGATGAAGAAGTTCAAGATAAATTGAATGGATGTGATCCAATTCGAGTTGCTATTACAGCAGAGTCTCTAATGTTTGAAAAGTGGGGCCACTCTTTTGGAACCTATGAGGTTAAGTATAGATCTATATTGTTTAATCTCATGGATCCAGAAAACCCAGATTTCCGTAGAAAAGTTCTTCTTGGGCATGTCAAGCCAGAGGCACTGATCAAAATGTCTTCGGAAGAAATGGTTAGTGATGGAAGCCGGCGCTTAAATCAACAGATCAAAAAAGAGAGAGCTTCTGACAGGTACCTGCCCTGGAAGGGAGGGTACCTGGGTCCAATTTACCATTCAACGAGATACATGTGTGGTCGATGTGGGCATAAAAAGACCACCAACCACGGGAATGACCAGAATAGTTCAGCAAAACGGATAAAATGTCTTAATTGCTATCAGTATTGGGAATCAACTACGGCCTTGTACGGCCTGCTGCCCGTTTAGTCTTGTGATTAAGGATATAGTTTGAAGTTAAGCAGTTACTAGTGCTGGTGATGTGGTGATTCAACATCAATTGCAGTTAGAAGCTATTTGTGCAACTAAATTGCTAGGCCCAGAATCACTATTATACAATCCAATCAATTAATGAGTCTATTTATTTATTTTTTTTACCATGTAAAAGTGAAAGTATACCTATAAGTTATCGTATTTTTAGTTCTTATGGACCGTGCATCTGCGTTGATAAAATCAATCATTGGCTTGCAGGGGAAGACATGAAATTGTTTTCTTTTCCAGTAAGATTCTGTGGCTTAGGGGATTTTAATTAGTGATAATGACCCAAATTGCCTTATGTTGCTGTGGAATAAATTTGGGAGAGTCTACCCCCCAAGTTAAAATGAACGTTAGAGGGTGGGATTTGAATTTTGCATCCTCCTCTAAGATGATGAGATATAAATAATATATCTAAAAAGAAAAGTGATGATAAGACACCATATGACATGTCATGTGATATTTCATGTGCTATTTATTGAGTAATTGATAAATTTGTAAAATTTAAGTGCATAAACTTATTTATTGAATGATAAATATTTTATAAACTCTAAATAAATAAAGAATAATGTTATACATCTCAATTTTTTTATTAAAAAAATTATCTCATATAATGTGAGTGTATACATCTCAATTTTTTTATCACAAAAATTGTCCCATATAATGTGATATTCATTGATGAAATAATACAATTAATTCACTTAAAAATTATAAAGAATTATCAATCGCTTAATAAATAATAAATTATTCAAAATAAAATTTAAAATAAAAAAAATTGAGTTGTCTATCATAATTCATAATAAATTGCATTATCATCACACACGTATGGTTGAATTAATAAATTACTTATCTTATAATTTTTTAGAATGCCTTACAACACTACTGTTTTATTATTTTATTTTTTCAACCAGTTATGAAACTTGCAACCGTATTCCTTCACACTTAAAAACAACAAAATATCCTATTACAGTAAGGACTCAGAGTAAGTGGCAAACAAATATTACATAAGAAGGAACGAATCATTATCGTAGATATTCATCGATTTTGATTTTATTTTATTTTGCTGAACAAGATGAAAAATTGCCAAGGAGTCATGAGCTCCGAATGCCGAGAAATTGCCAGAAATTCAAAATCGAAATTGCTGAGGTAAGTATTCAGTAAACCTTTGTCTTTTTCTTTTTTTTCCCCCTTTTTCCATAATGAAGGAGTCATAGATGCCCTAGGCTGACAAAGTGTTTGATTTGGGGATTTTGCGAGCGCATAAAAGAAAAGCAATAGAGGAAATTTTATGAAATGTCTTTATATATGTGTGTGTGATGTTTATGATTTTAGTTTTTTTTTTTTTTTTTTTGAGGACTTACTGTTTTTAAAATTCTCTCTTAGGAGCGAGGTGGAGACTCTCTCCCACTGCACAGGTTAGACTGCCGGCTATATTACTCATTCTGGGTTAAATTATTTATTATTTGCTTTTCAATTGCTAATTTAATTTGTTGGGTTTTGGTTAATTCTCTCAGACACGACTTGGCTTCTGCCTTGCAATAAGAGAAAAAGGAGAGAGGATTACACTTGCCTATATGATCGCATTAGCGAACTCCCCGATGATATTCTTGTAACTGTCTTGTCTCGCTTGACTATTAAAGAAGCAGCTAGAACCAGCATATTATCAAGTCGATGGAGATATCTATGGAAGTGGTTTAATGGTTGTTTGAACTTTGACAATCCACTCACTATGGGGGACTATAACTGGACATTGGGTTTGGGAAGTCAGCCACTCGATGTCGAAAGACACAAGTTTGTGAGTTGGGTCAATCAAGTTTTGAGATCACTTCAATGTCACTCTCTGGAAGGGTTAAGGATTTGTTTTGATGTTGCCTCCAATGGGGATATTCATAACTGGATCAATTTTGCTGTAGAAAAGAAAGTTCAGAAGCTTGATTTGGACTTTTCTAGGGTACAAGATTTTTCATGGCCTGTTGCCGAATACACTTTTTCACCGCATCTTGACAGTTATTCTAGCTTCAGTTCTCTTACAGCCCTCAGTTTGAATACTGTAGCTGTGACAGGAGAAGCTCTTGAACATTTGTTATCTTGCTGTCATTTTCTTGAGGTGTTAACCGTAATCCACTCACCATGTCTCACTAGTCTTAAAGTTTCTGGTCCATCACTCAGGTTGAAGTACTTAAAGTTACATCTTGTGCTCTTGCAGTATGTTGAAATTGATGCACCAAATATCATATCTTTTGAATATTCTGGATCAGGAATTGTTTTTTTTAGAGATGTTCCAAATCTTACTGAGGTATCTTTTGATCGATTCTTTTGCACCTACATCATGAATAAACTCCGCCAGCTTTCAACCATTCTTCTGCAACTACACACACTTAAGTTGAACCTAGCTTTTGTGAGTGTAAGTGTGCTTTTTCCCCCTTTCCTTAATACAAATAACTAGTATTGTTATTGATCATTTATTTTGTTTTTCATTTTTATTTATTTCGATGTGCTTGTGTTACATTTTCATCAAAAATTTTCAGGTACCTGAGGCAGTCCCGTACGATCTTCCTGAATTATGTAATCTCAAGCATTTGGAAATGGAAATCAATTTATTTGATGATGATCGTCTCCTTCCTTGTGCTGCTTTCTTGAGGGCATGTCCTTCATTGTATAAATTTACACTGAAGGTGAAATGTTTTTTCCTTTTTACTTTGATTAGTTAAGAATCTTGTTTACCATTTCCGTTTATATATTTCAAGTTTGATTTGTGTATCTATGCCTAACTATGATACTGCTGTCTTTTCTCGTCTCAGCTATTTCGTGTACATCCCTCATCTGGAACAGCACGGACTGTCAAGGATCATCCGTATTTATCAGTCTGTGAATTAAGCGTTAGGGTGGTCGAATTGGTAGGATTTGAGGGGCAGAGAGCTGAAACTGAGTTTGTGATGTATTTGATCGAGAAAGCCAAACTGTTAGAGAAGATAATTATTGATCCTTGTATACCTAAGTATTTGGGGACTCCAAAGGAATTACTGTATAGGGACAGTGAGGAGTATCATTCTGCTAGAAAGCATGCTATTGAGTTGGGAGCTAGATTTCCTTTGTGGGATTTTGTGATACCATAGACATGTAAAATAATCTTGAATTATTTTCTGGCGTGGGACGTGGGTTGGGACCTGTGAGTTCATTCACTATTCTTCTGGTTTTACACTTTTACTGGGAATGGAGCCATTTTTTTTTTTTCCTCCTTTTCTATGATTCATCAAAATATAATGAAATACTTCTTTGTTTTCATATTGTGTACATTGTAATAAATTAGAAAGATGAAACTAAAAATGGCTTTGCAGGAAATGTAGTGGAATTTGAGGCATTTTGCCTTGATGGTGATGGATGGATGGAGAGTTGGTGCGTTGTTAGAGTGCATGTTCGCGTCACTGTCAAATGCAAAAAAACTTGGTTACTCTTAACTTGATGGCCTTCTCTTTTGAAGGCGCTTTTGTATTACCCTCTTGATTCTTTTCAAATTTCAATTGAGATTGTTTTTTGTAAATTCTCCATTGTCTTTTTCCTTTTTTTTTTTTTTTTTTTTCAATTTCCTTATATTTAGTCACAGTTTCTTGTTTTATTTCTTGATGGGTTTTCAAAAAGCGTGCATGCCGTGTTGTATATCCCCTGCTTCCAGGGGATCAACACTTGCATCTATTGGCACTCTCTCCATTTCAACAGGTAACCTTCAATCAGTGACTAACATTAGCGCATACTTGAGGGATGTGTTATCCTCCAAAGCTTTATACCACGGACCTTAATTAATTCCCACAATTAATAACTCAAGTAATTGAGTAAAAAAATGAACATAAGAGAGAGTATTCAATAACAAGTAAGAAGAAAAAAATAGCAAGACCATAAATACTAGCAATACTTCTACAATAACAATTCATCTATCTGTATTTTCTCTAGTTTCATTTTACAAAGCTCTTTCGTGAGTCTTTTGCATGTCACCAGACTGCTAGAGTATTAATCAGTTAATTAACTTATTGCTCAAGATAATCGTTAAGGTGCTTAATTCGGTCATTTATTCCAAAAGATGCCACACATCATGTCAGTCATGAATTATTTAGTTTCCTCTTAACGTTTATTAAAAAAAAAAAAAGAGTCCGAATTACATTCATTATACTAATTCTCCATCCCTCTTTTGGATCCCTCTTTTAGAACTGACGTCTATGGTTCATACTCTAATTAGGTGACGCACCAAAGTCAGGGGCCTAGAATCAGTGGCAGCAAAACTGATTAAGTATCAGGTTACTGTATTATACATATATTTACAATTGCTATGACAACAGATCATTACACTGATATTTACAATCAGATATATACTTGGGACTCACATTATTATATTTTTATTCTATGAAATACATGTTCGACCAAATACCCCTCACGGAGGAGGGATGTCTCTGCTCCACTAGCATTTCGCAAGGGAGAAAGATGTTACAAGTAATCTCCACACAATTATATTTAATTGAGAGAGATTGAGTCCGTGAAAATTCGAACCATTGCCCTCATAGTCATGCTTGACTTTAAGGGTAATGGTTCACTACTGAACTACAAGTCCAAGTGGCTTGTAAATGTCTTGTCTTGCTTGACTATAAAAGAAGCAGTTACGACCAGCATAGATTGAGATGTTTATGGAAGTGGTTTTCTGGTTGTTTGAACTTTGGCAATCCCCTCCTAATGACGGACTATGAATGGAAATTGGGTTTAGGAAGTGAGCCACTTGCTCTAGAAAGGCATAAGTTTGATAGTGGGGTCAATCAAGCTTTGAGTTCACTTCAAGGTCATGCTATGGAAGAGTTAATTGTTTGTTCTGATGTGGCATCCTATAGATGTTGATGTTCATACTTGGATCAAAGTTTGCAGTAGAAAAGAGAGTTCAAAGGCTTGAGTTGGACTTTAGTAGATTCGGAATTATTCATGTAATGTTGACCAATATTCTCTCACCCATCTTGATAGTTATTCTAGCTTCAGCTCTCTTATGGCCCTACGTTTGATGAATGTAGCTGCAGCATGAGAGGTTCTTGAACATTTGTTATCTAATTACTGTCCTTCCTCGTACTGCTTTCTTGAAAGCATGTCGACCGTTATATAGATTTTACACTGAAGATGAATGTTCTCTCATTTTGTTGTTGAAAATATTATTACGACATGTAAATTCTTAGAATATGTTGTTTTATACTCTGTACATTTTTGACATGACGGGCTTTTGTCCAATAATCTCAGGTATTATAGGTACAGCCCCCATTTGGATTGGCAGAGACCTGTAAGTATCGGTCATGTGAACTGAGCATTAGGGAGGTCGAATTGGTTGGATTCATGGGATGTTTAGCTCACACAGAGTTTGTGAAATATTTTATTTCTTTTGTGGCAATTTGTGATACCATAGATGAACAATTTTATCATGAATTATTGACTCTAGCTCTTATAATTTGTACTGGGAATGAAGTCCCATTGTTTATTTAGCTGTTCATCAATATGATTATTGTAAATTTTTATTGAGCCGAGAGTTCTGATTGAAAACAAGCACATAAACAGGGTTACTTAACTTGAATTTTACTTGAGATTCCGACACAAATTTATGATTGTGGATTAAATATTATTTGTTGACTTTTAAGTCCAATGGTTCAGGAGGCAACTACATAATTGAAATTTATTTATTTTGTTTTATCTTTTTTTTTTTGTTGTTGATCCATTCAGTCCAATTTGCAGGGTTACTAGTTCGGCAATTGGTTTTAAGTCGGAAAAATCGACGCCCCGTCATTTGATCCACATCACTACTTATTAAACTCAGTTAAAAAAATATCTATTATTATCAAAATGCACTTAAAGCAAATTAATTAGGAAAAATAAAATATAATTGAATAAGAGAGTTTTACTCTTTCGACCCGTCTCCACATGCCATTCGACTTAAGTTATTCTCATTTACTCGGTATTAATCTTACTTCATAACACACTGTCACATGATCACGAGATACGTTGGCTTTATGGAGGGAAAAATCAATGCTAGTACAATTTTAATCACAGATATGTATGTTTTAGTTAATATTTGATTATTAGATTTTAACATATTCGCATGAATTGATACGATAAGGAGTAAAATATCTCAAATTATTTATTTTAAATAACTATCCCATAATCAATGCGCTTTTGGTCTAATGGGAGAAGCATTCCACTTATAATATTGAGTGTAAGGTTCGAACCTTCATAAGAATATTATGGAGGTTAGTTTCAGATATTCCTCAATTATCAACTAATTAAGTAAAGACAGTCTCTCACTTACGAAATGTGAGTGAAGTAGATACCCTTCGAATATTAGAGATGATTTAAAATATTTGGGCAAATGCTTCAGTAGGTTAATGTATGGCAGTGGTCTCAGTTATTTAGTACGATTGTAAATATTGTAATTGTAATGTTTAATATAATATCAGTAACAATATATGTATAACAGAATTCAAAAAAAAAAACTATCCCATAAATAATATGATATTTATTATATTCTTTATAATATTTGAATAAACTAATTGTATTATTTTATCAATAAATTAATAAACAACATATTATTTAAGATAAAAATTTAACTATTCAGCATTATTTTATAATAAATTATTGAACATATTAATTTAAGGGAGGCCTTAAGTTACGTGAGCGTAACCTCACAACAACAATACCATTACTATAAGAGGCGCAAGTTACACTCAACCTAACTTACCACAAGCCTTAATTTAATGGTGGGTACAAATAACCTCTCTCTTTATTCTACCACTTGTTCACGCGTGATTGGTGGTTCATAAATAATTATTTAAAACACACCAACACCTTGAAAATAAAAATAATGGAATCCCAATTTCAGTATACTAACCCTAGGCAGTAGTCTTTTCCCATTTCGAACTCGGGTCTCACACAACTCACAACCACCGATTCTGCTGCTGGCCGTGAACGTCCTTGGTCACCGCCGTGTCGCCTCGAAGCCGCCGTAGTATCTCCGATGGCCGGAAAACGACGGCCATTGTAGGGAAAACCAAGGAGCTTCACCAACCAGTTCAGTAAGCACTGAATCTTTTTTTTTTTTTTACCCATTTTTCTTTCCTTGGAAATTTACTAGAAAAAAACTTTTTCTTGATTTTGACAAAGTTTTTTTTTTTTGGGATGATTCTGTATAGGACAAGAGGACTAGAAAGTGAAGGAATGTGGAAAGATCTTTGACATGCCATGGATTCCTCATCTGACCTACAAGCTCACATGATTCCGGCCACACCGCATGTATGAAGTTTGCCTTTTTATTGTCAACTTCCAATGACTAAAATGCTATTTGATTATGAATGCTCCATGAAAGCAGCCAGCTGTTCCTTGTTTGTACATTTGTATTTCATACTGATATGAATTATTCATGCATCAATGTAGAGTGAAATTGTAATTAACGTATAAGTAGGAATCATCTTATCCTTTACAATTTGGGCTTTTTTTTGGGGTTTGTTTTCTTATTTTCATCTTTGATGTTTGTGTGGTGAAATGGTATCTGCAAATACGAATTAACCCTATTATTGCAGCTTTCAGCTCAAACAAATGCAATATTGGTTGACGATTCATCAGCATCAATGCAAGTGGATCAAACTGAAAACTCTGTAGTTGCAAGGGATGGAATGCAAAATGGAGGAACAGAATTGGTCATTTACAATTCTAAGGTTGTACCAGAAAATAAATTTGGAATTAGATTTAGATTTTATCTTGCTATCTATTGTCAGGAGGAAGGGGAAAAAAAGAAGAGAAACTAAAGAAAGAACAGACACTTTTGATATTATATTATGAGATAAAAGTAGTTGTTTATGTTATTTTATCACGTTATTCATACAATAATGAACTGACTTTGCAATAAAGCAATCTCTGTAGAGACTTCAAGACGATCTACAAATGATAGGCCTGAAAATTAAGCAGCACGAGGACCATATTAAACTTTTGAAGAGCCAAAGCCTCAAGTTAGGGGATTCGATTCTTGACTTGCAAGGTATATTACTTCTTTTCATCTACTACATATGTCAATGTAAATTAAGTCATTATTGAGCTTTGCAAAATAAATGAAATGAAAACAAAACATTGGCTCCCTGCTTCAAACTGTAGGTGAAATGAGCCATTCCCAAATTTTATAAGAATAAACTTCAGGAGCTTTGGATAAATGTCTGATTGACATTCTTTTAACTGTCATCTTATCTAAAAGCTAGGTGGCAAACTTTGTCACTAAGTTTAAGTAATTATGTTCTAAAGATGTTGTATATAAGATTTTTGACTTAAGGTGGCAATTGTTTATAGTTACTTGGCATCAACTTAAAACTTTTGGACTTTTTCTGGTTTTGATGATGCACTTTGATTTCTGTATTTGTCTGCTTCTGATAAGTTTTCATCCAGTTAATCTTGGGAAGTATCATTCTGCAAAAGTCGATAATGAGGACCATTCCAACCATCAAAATGAGGAGGAAACAACAGGACAGATTCTTCAGCATGAGAAATCTGCTGCAGGTGTTTTGTGTCAGCTGAAAACACGCCATTGCACTCAGGCATCTCATCTTACATTCACCAAAGATGTCCTTGGTATTGTTGCTTCACTTGGCCAACTTGAGGATGAGAATCTTAGCAGGTCAGTCGGATATTGTACTGTTTGCTCATCCTTCTGCATTTGTGGTTGTGCTTTTAGATAGGCTTATTTTTAGCTTCATTTTCATTTTTATAATTTGCTTATATTGCTTCTTCTTGTCATTAATGATTTATTATCATTTAGATTTTATACATAAAGCTTACATGTCGTTACTGTGTCATGTGCTTCTGAATGGTCAGTGATTTTAATTGATGCATTGCCACAAAGATAGGTTGATGGTGTCAAAGAGTCACGTTTCTGTTTAGGTTGTGGGCTGAGTGTTGAGGGAAGTTGTGACAACGTGAATATTATTACTTTTTCACCATCCTTTATTTGTTTTTCTTGTTATCTCGAGTGCAGTCTTTTATCGGAGTACTTAGGAGTGGACACTATGCTGGCAATTGTCTGCAAGACTTTTGAATGTGTTAAGGCTCTGGAAACATACGATAAAGAAGGCCACATTATCAAAAGTTCTGGTCTTCATGGGCTTGGTGCTTCTATTGGGAGGGCTATAGATGGCCGGTTTCTCTTTCTAAGAACTTTCAATGTTTAAACATTCTGAGAACACTTCGTTTTTCCAGACCTTTTGCTGGTGAATTTGTGGTTGATGACCCACAGAGGAGGCTTGATCTTTGGAAGCCGCGATTACCCACTGGGGAGTGTCCACCTGGCTTTCTTGGCTACGCTGTGAATATGACTGGGGAGTGTCCACCTGGCTTTCTTGGCTACGCTGTGAATATGATCAATATTGACAGCAAAAACTTGTTTTGTGCAACTATCGTCTACAAGTGTATAGAACAAGAGCTGACATGTTACTTGCTCTTCCCTTAATAAGTGATGGAGCTATTTCTTTAGATGGTGGGATTATTAGAAGCTCTGGCGTCTTCTCCCTAGGCAGTCGGTAAGAAAATCTGCCATCACAACTTCACAAGTTAGATGACTGATTTATTTTTTGTCATCTGTATTGTAGAATTATTTTTTTCTCTTTCACACTTTTCTACTTGCTATTTAGGTTTTTCTTAGATGTTGACATAATTTTGCTGCAATTGGAAGTTATGGCCCTTCAAATTGTGTAGGATGGTCAGTTTCACTAAACAATTTGTCCTGGAATTGACTATTTCACTATTGGGCTCGCTTCCATTTTAATCCAAGGCCCCGTATATTAACCATTGTTTCTACTTATATACACATCATATATCTCTGGATTTCAATGAATGGCTTCATCGGTAGTTATACAGTAAAACCACATTGGCCTTGTGGAATGGAAATTTTATATTGTGAAAGGACTAGCTTTCATTTGATTAGAAGAACAACAGAACAATAATTATTTTGGCTTACAAAAATTAGGCATTTTGCTATTCAATTTTATATTTACTAACTAAAATTTGTGGATTATGTGTCATGAATACCCATCCTGCATTTTTGTCCCTTTCCATTAAAAAGATGATAAGGTTGGTTGTGTACAACTTTTTATTTTATTCACTGGTTGACATAAAATCCTTGATTCTCAACTTCTAATCTAAGCCATTGATCTTTTCAAACCTCCTCAGCCCTCAAGAAACGTTAAGAACTCTCTTCCTGTAAGCTTGTTGTTGCAGAAGAATTCAAATAGTAGCTTTCCCGCCAAGACATCCTTCATTGAGTCATTTCATCAAACAGTTTGATATTTCTACCAAACACTTGCCATTTAAACATGGAGGGAGGATTTGGCCATTTGGCTACTACGTTGGCTACAACAAAGGCTTAGTGGCTTGCGTGTGAATTACATGATATGTTAGTGTTACAGTTTATATATTTACACATGTCAATAGATGAGTATTTGAATGTAAATTTACAAAGAGTAAATTACGTTAATAACTGAGAAACCTCACATTTGATTAAAAAAAAAATGAAGTTAATGTGGTTGTATTAAGGGCCAATTTAGGAATGTTGTATCTTTTAAAATAGTTGTCGCTAGCTGTATTATAGAAACAATGAGATGTGAAGAGAATCGGTTAAGTGTTTAGTAAATTTTATTTTCAAAAGTACCGTAAGTTTTGAAAACAGTTATGAATGTTTGGTAAATTTCATTATTAAACTGCGGAGAGAAAATAAATGACTAAAATATATATAATGTATGATAAAATTTACTTATACATATAAAAACATTTACATACAATATTTTTAGTTGTGTATTATAATAATTTTAACTAAAAATAAAATCTATAAGATATTGATTTTAATTTTTTTGTCTTAAAATAATTGATAATTAAAAATTTATAATATAGTGAAACAAATTTAATAATAATTTGGCCTACAAATTCATATTGATGAATTATAACAAAAATTTATTAAAATATTGATTTTGTTTCCAATTTGAATAATGATAATTTTGGGTTTAGGTAATAATTTTAAGGATATTTATGGAATTGTATTAAATGATAAAATTAATTCTCAAAATCAGAATTTAAAAGTTAGTCGTTCTCTACTTTTCAAAATCAGTTGTGAAAGAGGCTGATTTTAACAAAAGTGATTTTGATTTTTTTTTAATATCAAAATCAGAATCTAAAAACTGCTCATTCTCTTCTTTTCAATATCAGCCTATTAGCTGTAGGAAATGCTGATTTTGACAAAAGTGATTTTGATTATTTTTTTCCAAACACTAAATTACTTTTTAGATTTTCAAAATTACTTTTAAGCTTACCAAAAACAATTCCAAACGGACCCTAAATGAACACGATTTATTTATTAGACAACTTTTAATAATTGCATGTGAAAGTAAGATATACTATTTGCTAATTACTTTTCAAATTGTATGTGAGAGTGAGATATGTATTTTTTTGTACATTTTTTCATGCATTCCGAATTTTTCATTCATGTTCATCTCATGAATATTTCTTTGGCATACGAAGAACCCCACAAGTATCACAAGTAGTTTGCATGCACTGCCCCCAACTACCGCACAAGTCACAAAGTGAGCTGAAGGGTATTTATAGATTTATACGTCCAACATTAATTGGTCAATCAAGAGTCAAAAAGTAAATTCATTTCACTACGGCCATCTTCCCTTTGATCAATCATCAACTTGAGGAATCCCTTCTTATCAAGGTTAAAACTTAAAATTCTCCCTCTCTCTCCCTTTTTAACTAAATAAGTTTAATGAATAGATTATCAGCTGCTTTAATTAATTTCTTCTTATTTAATGAACTTTAATTTGTGATTAGTGTTGTTGTCCTGACTCATGTTTTCATGAATTGAACTTTTTATAGTTTGAAATAGTTTGATCAGATTCAGATATCTTCTCTGTAAATGAAAAATGATATGAATGAGAAAAAACAGTTAGCTTGCTTTAAAATCCATTTCAAACCCACTGGACAATGGTAACTCCCAATTCATGCAGTATATCTATTTATATAACTATTTTAATTGTTTACAAAACTAACAAATTAACACTTTGCCCCATTTATTCTATTAACAGCTAAAAGAAAAGAGAGGGAAATTATGGACGCAGAACCAAGCCACGAAGAGGAGGGTTTCATAACAGATATGAGCAAAGTGCTTGAAAAATTTGAACAGATTAAGAAGAAGAAAGAAGATATGGATCGCCAGAAGGAGAAGATTGAAAAGCTTAAGGAAAAGAACAATGCTGCCATTGAATCGATGAAGAAGGAACTTGATGACATTAATGCAGAAATGGATCAGGTCTATGCCGAATTATCAAAACTGATAGAGGCTAAGGAAGCAAAAGCAAAATGATTCATCTGGATATTTTCACATATTAACTTTTTAAAACGTTTAGGTATCTACCTTAATTAGTACTCCAATCCAAATTCCAATCCATTCCATTCCATGTGGATGGACATTATTTGTGGCAATATCCTATTCCTACTGTCTGATTTTACATCCATTGTTCTCGGAGTGGGTGAAACGAATAACACAATTCCATTTCATTCGAGGAGAGAAATAAAATGCAAGAGGTGTTGTGATTGGCGGCCTATTAATTTGTGAAACGTGGCAGCCCCTTAATTCGAAACCTAATTTTTTAAAATCTCATTAAGGAAATAACTTTTAAAAAAAAGATAAATTTCGGATTAATCCTTAAAACCCTAAACAAATTATAACATTCTTTATTTTTAAAAACCTTAAATTATTCATATTTTCATTCAAAATATAAGGAAAAAAATATTACAATGAGTTGATGAAAATATTTTTGCCTGAACAATAAATATATCAAGATTCTTAAAACCAAAAAAGTAATTTAAAAAAAGAGGGAGTACTTCGAAATTAAAAAAAAAAAGGAATAAATGATTAAAAATTTTAAAATGTGACGTGGCGGCCGAGTGGTTGACGCGTTAATAATTTCATGGACAATTTTTAAGGACCTCCCTTGATATTTGAGTTATTGACATTTAAATATAAAGTATTGATATAATTATAAACACCTCCCTACCGTTAATATAAAAATACGTATAATATTAATATAAAAGAATAAATATGTAAAAGCATATTGAAAATTCAAAATAATTCAAAATATCTGAGAAATATTGGCTGCAATACCGATTAACCAGTGCTTTGGATTAACCAGTGGACAAAAAAAAAACAAGTATTTTCACGAAATGAAACATCCACTTAGTTATCTCTTTCACCTGAGCAAAACCCAACAGAAATTCATCTTTCTAAAGCTGTGAAGAAGCATCTCCTTTTGCCCAAAGTTAAACGAAGATAAAAAAAGATTTTGGCTTTAGTTATGAAGGAAATGAGTTCTGGTGGTGGCTCGATTCTTCCACGAAATAAGTACTGGCAGGGAATGGCTTCAACTGTTTTTGGAATTGGAGGCCCAGACATGAGCAATCCGAGATGATTGGACATGTCAGCAGACCACTAAGTCCTTGACATCCCGACGACTCCATCAGGTGATGTGCGTGACAACAACAGCTGCACCATTCGATTTGGATCATTTGTGTCACCTCACATTTTAACACCCCCCCCTTTTTTCATTTCACTTTATTCCTTTGCTTTAAAGTTTTATTATTGATTTCAAATACTTAGATTTCGATGACAAGATGAAGAGAATTGGATCAAAGAAATGGGAGAGATTGTATAGTATGATGATAAAGGGAAAGAGTTGTTTGTTATCCTATCTTTTTTTTTTCCCTCTTTCGGTTTCGCTGTGTTTCGTTGGGGGAAAAGTTCTTCCACTTCAATTTGCTAAAAATATCAACTTTTGTTACTTTAATATCTTTATTCTTGTCCAATTCCATACTTTAATATCTTTATTCTTGTCCAATTCCATTCTTTCCAGACTATGATGCCTTGCATGATTTGGATTAATTTCCTCACTAGAGCCACGCAAGTCCAGCAGAGGGCATAAGCCAAATCCCAAGTACGTGACGTGAAGACTTTCGCTTTAGCCTGACGTGAAGACTTTCGCTTTAGCCTGGCATGGTTCATGCATGCATGGGTTCACGTGAAAATAATGAATCAAAGTTGTTCACGTGACAGCTTTAATGATTGTGCAGGAATAAAGGATAAGATCAAATCCTTAGTAGTTGTTGTTTAACTTTGTGTTTGGTAAAAGTAGCAAAGGTGTTATTTCAATTACGTATTTTGATTACAGCCGTGTTTGTAGGCTGAGTTTGTTATGTTAGTATTATAAGTAAAGGCTCCAGCATAATAAAAAGCATTCAGACAACTAAATCAATTTATCTTAGTCTTTGTTTTCTTGCCATAGCAGAAAACTCTTGTGATTGTTAGCTAACTTTGATTGGGACCTATCATATTGTCCCTTTTTTTAGTCACTTTGTTATTAGTTTTCAAATTTTGTCAATCCTTTTCCAACTTCTTTAATTGGACGACTAAAGACTGTGAAAACTAAACTACGGTGCACATTTGAATGCACTGAGAAAGTTGAGTGGCTTTATCTAATTCGAACTTTTATGCAATCGTATTCATCAAGTAAAATCTTCTCTGTGTTAACACCCCAATTGGTTTAACATCAGTCAATTTCTTACTTATAGTTTCCATGGTGGATGATGTCTTTTCCGCTCCCACTTTCAAACATATCCATATTATTTACAGCATGGAGAACAAAGAGGAGAGCTTAGTTTGATGGGCACTTTGAGAGGCATGTAGCATATTTCTTGATAAGCATTGAGGTCATCAACTGATCCATTTGGCCACCATCGGAAACAAAATTTTTAGGAGTAGATTCAGAAATCCTTCCTATTCCTGAAAATTAAATTGGAATAATTATTTGAACCTACTTGGCCAAATCATTTAATTGTGCTAGCTGATGTATTGGTTTTCATTTTCTGCTCTCTCTGATTTTTAATTCTTAGTTTTCCATTGGTTGTAAAATTATTTGCTAGCCAAAACATTTGATTTGGTCTTAAGCCATTGCATAGAAGACGGGTTCTCCTTGAGTTTAATGTGTTGTTTACATTAGAGAGGATATAGATGGTTAATTTGGTCTTTTTCTATATTTTGTGATTCTAGAGGGAATTTTATTACCCATCAGTTCCCAAAACTTTATTTAATAATTTATTATCTTGACAGTAGGGACATTTTAGTAATTTTAATAGTCTACTGACAGTCAAACTAACTAGCATCTAACAGCAACGGAAGTGTCTGTAATTATATCAATACTTTCTATTTACGTGTTAATTTCCTAAACCTCAGGGGAGGTCTCTAACAATTACCAATGTTTTCATTAACGTCACGTGTCATTAATTCTACCAAAATTGACGTTCTTCTTGTTGCTTGTGCTGCTCGGTAGGGGGTAGAGTCGACATATCTGCGTTGGCCGTTGTGTTGTATCCTATACGTATTGTTATTAGAAAAGAAACAGAATAAAAGAGAAATAACAAATAAGAAAATAAATAAAAACTCTGCAAATATTTCCCCTGCAATCCCAACACGCCGCTCGCCGTCAGCAATAACTGGCCGGCTCTAGCATATCGCACGCCTTGCCAGCTGCCATCATCCGTAAGCCGTCTTCGCTACCGCCGACAACCACTTTATTTCGGTATTGTTATAGTGTGTGTGTGTGTGTATAACAATACCACTTTTTTTTTTCTTCTGTTCCGTTGTTGCTATACGTAGAACAATAAGATCAATTAGCTGCAGTTTCGTTTGTTTCTACAATTAGTAATAAACAAAATTTATGATTTAAAACCAAGTTTACTTCTTGGCAATAAGGAATTTTTTTTTTTTTGGGAGAAGAATTTTGTGTTTTTACTATCGAATGAATTGCTTTTTTTTTTCTGTTATAGTATTTATATATATATATATATATATATATCCACAAATTGTTTTTGTAATTTTGGCTTTTCGTTGCTTTGCTCCTTTAAATTGAACAGGCTGAACAAATAGCAATGGAGAAAGAGGTCATGGAGTTGTGTGAAGCAGCAAAAAGAAGGGCAGAGACAGCAGCATCCGCAGAAGGAGAGTTGGAGGAAGCACAGTGCATTGCGGCATTGGATCAGCTCCACAAGTCTTCCATCACCTGTCAACTTCTTGTTTCCACGCAGGTGTTGTGTTACTCACTCTCCATATGTATACTTAGTTTGCTTGTTATGTCATGCATGTTAGGTTCTATGTTTTCACCTTGCATCTAATATGTTTGTGAATTACTTGATCTCTCCTATCATTTGTACAAAGATTAACCCATTTAAGATGGCATTCCAAGAAATATACTTAGATCGACCATGTGATACAGAGTTTGACTATTTGATTGGATATGGAAGCGGGTGTAAATGCGGGGAGTTGTATGAAATCAAATGGGTAATGAGAGTGATCTTGTTGAGGTTATTTTTTTGATGATGTGGGAGTGCACTTGGTAGTAGTGTGTTTGGAGTTTACAGGTCTTTTAAGAGGTTTATAATGGTCATTGGACAGGTCCATCTAGTATTTTTCGTAGAACAAAGATGCCAACACGATACAATGCAGTTGGACAAAGATTTTACTGCACAGTCTGACATGCTAAATGGCCTCTGTGGGAAGAAACAATATTTCAAAGATTGGCATGTTACTTTATGCAACTTTATTAACATTTTGCATAGACTGATAGACTAATTGCATGGCTAGTTTGCACCTGCTGGAATTTTAGTTATTTTATTTTACTTAGCTCCTTGTGCAAATTATTTCAGCTTGTAAGGCATCTTCTACCGCTGACAAAACATCCAAGGCAGAAAATCCAGGATACGGCTTCTGAACTGATTTTGTCATGGAGAAGCTTGTTCCTTGAGCAAATGAAAGGAGATGAGGAAAATGGAAGCTTTGCAATCTGTGGTGAGATCAAGTCTGCAAATGTAGAGATTGCCAAGGGCAAGCGGCAGATCACTTCTGATGAGTTTGAACAGGCTTTGGATGTTGAAGTTGTCAAGGTTCGAAGAGTTGATCAGAAGGGTGCACCGAGATCCAAGAAACTGGTAGGATCGGAATTCATTGTGACTGAGGAAACCAACTCATTGGATAATGTCGATGCCGAAGCGATTAGAGAAGAGAAGCCAGCTTCTGCTGTTGTTCCACAGAAGTTGGTTTCTATGATTAAATGCAATGATTACTTTCGGGAAAGGATAAGGGAAAAACTTTACAAGGCATTGTCCAAGGTTTCTGGTGAGGTTGATGAAGAAGTTCAAGATAAATTGAATGGATGTGATCCAATTCGAGTTGCTATTACAGCAGAGTCTCTAATGTTTGAAAAGTGGGGCCACTCTTTTGGAACCTATGAGGTTAAGTATAGATCTATATTGTTTAATCTCATGGATCCAGAAAACCCAGATTTCCGTAGAAAAGTTCTTCTTGGGCATGTCAAGCCAGAGGCACTGATCAAAATGTCTTCGGAAGAAATGGTTAGTGATGGAAGCCGGCGCTTAAATCAACAGATCAAAAAAGAGAGAGCTTCTGACAGGTACCTGCCCTGGAAGGGAGGGTACCTGGGTCCAATTTACCATTCAACGAGATACATGTGTGGTCGATGTGGGCATAAAAAGACCACCAACCACGGGAATGACCAGAATAGTTCAGCAAAACGGATAAAATGTCTTAATTGCTATCAGTATTGGGAATCAACTACGGCCTTGTACGGCCTGCTGCCCGTTTAGTCTTGTGATTAAGGATATAGTTTGAAGTTAAGCAGTTACTAGTGCTGGTGATGTGGTGATTCAACATCAATTGCAGTTAGAAGCTATTTGTGCAACTAAATTGCTAGGCCCAGAATCACTATTATACAATCCAATCAATTAATGAGTCTATTTATTTTTTTTTTTTACCATGTAAAAGTGAATGTATACCTATAAGTTATCGTATTTTTAGTTCTTATGGACCGTGCATCTGCGTTGATAAAATCAATCATTGGCTTGCAGGGGAAGACATGAAATTGTTTTCTTTTCCAGTAAGATTCTGTGGCTTAGGGGATTTTAATTAGTGATAATGACCCAAATTGCCTTATGTTGCTGTGGAATAAATTTGGGAGAGTCTACCCCCCAAGTTAAAATGAACATTAGAGGGTGGGATTTGAATTTTGCATCCTCCTCTAAGATGATGAGATATAAATAATATATCTAAAAAGAAAAGTGATGATAAGACACCATATGACATGTCATGTGATATTTCATGTGCTATTTATTGAGTAATTGATAAATTTGTAAAATTTAAGTGCATAAACTTATTTATTGAATGATAAATATTTTATAAACTCTAAATAAATAAAGAATAATGTTATACATTTGAATTTTTTTATTAAAAAAATTATCTCATATAATGTGAGTGTATACATCTCAATTTTTTTATCACAAAAATTGTCCCATATAATGTGATATTCATTGATGAAATTATATAATTAATTCACTTAAATATTATAAAAAATTATCAATTACTTAATAAATAATACATTATTCAAAATAAAATTTAAAATAAAAAAAATTGAGTTGTCTATCATAATTCATAATAAATTGCATTATCATCACACACGTATGGTTGAATTAATAAATTACTTATCTTATAATTTTTTAGAATGTCTTACAACACTACTCTTTTATTATTTTATTTTTTCAACCAGTTATGAAACTTGCAACCGTATTCCTTCACACTTAAAAACAACAAAATATCCTATTACAGTAAGGACTCAGAGTAAGTGGCAAACAAATATTACATAAGAAGGAACGAATCATTATCGTAGATATTCATCGATTTTGATTTTATTTTATTTTGCTGAACAAGATGAAAAATTGCCAAGGAGTCATGAGCTCCGAATGCCGAGAAATTGCCAGAAATTCAAAATCGAAATTGCTGAGGTAAGTATTCAGTAAACCTTTGTCTTTTTCTTTTTTTTCCCCCTTTTTCCATAATGAAGGAGTCATAGATGCCCTAGGCTGACAAAGTGTTTGATTTGGGGATTTTGCCAGCGCATAAAAGAAAAGCAATAGAGGAAATTTTATGAAATGTCTTTATATATGTGTGTGTGATGTTTATGATTTTAGTTTTTTTTTTTTTTTTTGAGGACTTACTGTTTTTAAAATTCTCTCTTAGGAGCGAGGTGGAGACTCTCTCCCACTGCACAGGTTAGACTGCCGGCTATATTACTCATTCTGGGTTAAATTATTTATTATTTGCTTTTCAATTGCTAATTTAATTTGTTGGGTTTTGGTTAATTCTCTCAGACACGACTTGGCTTCTGCCTTGCAATAAGAGAAAAAGGAGAGAGGATTACACTTGCCTATATGATCGCATTAGCGAACTCCCCGATGATATTCTTGTAACTGTCTTGTCTCGCTTGACTATTAAAGAAGCAGCTAGAACCAGCATATTATCAAGTCGATGGAGATATCTATGGAAGTGGTTTAATGGTTGTTTGAACTTTGACAATCCACTCACTATGGGGGACTATAACTGGACATTGGGTTTGGGAAGTCAGCCACTCGATGTCGAAAGACACAAGTTTGTGAGTTGGGTCAATCAAGTTTTGAGATCACTTCAATGTCACTCTCTGGAAGGGTTAAGGATTTGTTTTGATGTTGCCTCCAATGGGGATATTCATAACTGGATCAATTTTGCTGTAGAAAAGAAAGTTCAGAAGCTTGATTTGGACTTTTCTAGGGTACAAGATTTTTCATGGCCTGTTGCCGAATACACTTTTTCACCGCATCTTGACAGTTATTCTAGCTTCAGTTCTCTTACAGCCCTCAGTTTGAATACTGTAGCTGTGACAGGAGAAGCTCTTGAACATTTGTTATCTTGCTGTCATTTTCTTGAGGTGTTAACCGTAATCCACTCACCATGTCTCACTAGTCTTAAAGTTTCTGGTCCATCACTCAGGTTGAAGTACTTAAAGTTACATCTTGTGCTCTTGCAGTATGTTGAAATTGATGCACCAAATATCATATCTTTTGAATATTCTGGATCAGGAATTGTTTTTTTTAGAGATGTTCCAAATCTTACTGAGGTATCTTTTGATCGATTCTTTTGCACCTACATCATGAATAAACTCCGCCAGCTTTCAACCATTCTTCTGCAACTACACACACTTAAGTTGAACCTAGCTTTTGTGAGTGTAAGTGTGCTTTTTCCCCCTTTCCTTAATACAAATAACTAGTATTGTTATTGATCATTTATTTTGTTTTTCATTTTTATTTATTTCGATGTGCTTGTGTTACATTTTCATCAAAATTTTTCAGGTACCTGAGGCAGTCCCCTATGATCTTCCTGAATTATGTAATCTCAAGCATTTGGAAATGGAAATCAATTTATTTGATGATGATCGTCTCCTTCCTTGTGCTGCTTTCTTGAGGGCATGTCCTTCATTGTATAAATTTACACTGAAGGTGAAATGTTTTTTCCTTTTTACTTTAATTAGTTAAGAATCTTGTTTACCATTTCCGTTTATATATTTCAAGTTTGATTTGTGTATCTATGCCTAACTATGATACTGCTGTCTTTTCTTGTCTCAGCTATTTCGTGTACATCCCTCATCTGGAACAGCGCGGACTGTCAAGGATCATCCGTATTTATCAGTCTGTGAATTAAGCGTTAGGGTGGTCGAATTGGTAGGATTCGAGGGGCAGAGAGCTGAAACTGAGTTTGTGATGTATTTGATCGAGAAAGCCAAACTGTTAGAGAAGATAATTATTGATCCTTGTATACCTAAGTATTTGGGGACTCCAAAGGAATTACTGTATAGGGACAGTGAGGAGTATCATTCTGCTAGAAAGCATGCTATTGAGTTGGGAGCTAGATTTCCTTTGTGGGATTTTGTGATACCATAGACATGTAAAATAATCTTGAATTATTTTCTGGCGTGGGACGTGGGTTGGGACTTGTGAGTTCATTCACTATTCTTCTGGTTTTACACTTTTACTGGGAATGGAGCCATTTTTTTTTTCCTCCTTTCTATGATTCATCAAAATATAATGAAATACTTCTTTGTTTTCATATTGTGTACATTGTAATAAATTAGAAAGATGAAACTAAAAATGGCTTGCAGGAAATGTAGTGGAATTTGAGGCATTTGGCTTTGATGGTGATGGATGGATGGAGAGTTGGTGTCGTTGTCAGAGTGCATGTTCGCGTCACTGTCAAATGCAAAAAAACTTGGTTACTCTTAACTTGATGGCCTTCTCTTTTGAAGGCGCTTTTGTATTACCCTCTTGATTCTTTTCAAATTTCAATTGAGATTGTTTATTGTAAATTCCCCAAGGTCATTTATTCCAAAAGATGCCACGCATCATATCAGCCATGAATTATTTAGTTTCCTCTTAACGTTTATTACAAAAAAAAAAAAAAAGAGAGTCCGAATTACATTCATTATACTAATTCTCCATCCTTCTTTTGGATCCCTCTTTTAGAATTGACGTCTATGGTTCATACTCTAATTAGGTGACGCACCAAAGTCAGGGGCCCAGAATCAGTGGCAGCAAAACTGAGGTCCAGCAAGATTATAATTGTGTTGATGATCAATATAGCAAACTCTAAGAAGATATTCTTGCAAATGTCTTGTCTTTTTTATTTTTTTAACTGGTTAAGCATCAGGTTATTATACTATACATATATTTACAACTGTTATGACAACAGATCATTACACTGATATTTACAATCAGATATATACTTGGAACTTACATTATTATATTTTTATTCTATGAAATACATGTTCGGCCAAATATCCCTCACGGAGGAGGGATGTCTCTGCTCCACTTGCATTTCGCAAGAGAGAAAGACGTTACAAGTAATCTTCACACAATTATATTTAATTGAGGGAGGTTGAGTCCGTGAAAATTCGAACCATTGCCCTCATAGTCATGCTTGACTTTAAGGGTAATGGTTCACTACTGAACTACAAGTCCAAGTGGCTTGTAAATGTCTTGTCTTGCTTGACTATAAAAGAAGCAGTTACGACCAGCATAGATTGAGATGTTTATGGAAGTGGTTTTCTGGTTGTTTGAACTTTGGCAATCCCCTCCTAATGACGGACTATGAATGGAAATTGGGTTTAGGAAGTGAGCCACTTGCTCTAGAAAGGCATAAGTTTGATAGTGGGGTCAATCAAGCTTTGAGTTCACTTCAAGGTCATGCTATGGAAGAGTTAATTGTTTGTTCTGATGTGGCATCCTATAGATGTTGATGTTCATACTTGGATCAAAGTTTGCAGTAGAAAAGAGAGTTCAAAGGCTTGAGTTGGACTTTAGTAGATTCGGAATTATTCATGTAATGTTGACCAATATTCTCTCACCCATCTTGATAGTTATTCTAGCTTCAGCTCTCTTATGGCCCTACGTTTGATGAATGTAGCTGCAGCATGAGAGGTTCTTGAACATTTGTTATCTAATTACTGTCCTTCCTCGTACTGCTTTCTTGAAAGCATGTCGACCGTTATATAGATTTTACACTGAAGATGAATGTTCTCTCATTTTGTTGTTGAAAATATTATTACGACATGTAAATTCTTAGAATATGTTGTTTTATACTCTGTACATTTTTGACATGACGGGCTTTTGTCCAATAATCTCAGGTATTATAGGTACAGCCCCCATTTGGATTGGCAGAGACCTGTAAGTATCGGTCATGTGAACTGAGCATTAGGGAGGTCGAATTGGTTGGATTCATGGGATGTTTAGCTCACACAGAGTTTGTGAAATATTTTATTTCTTTTGTGGCAATTTGTGATACCATAGATGAACAATTTTATCATGAATTATTGACTCTAGCTCTTATAATTTGTACTGGGAATGAAGTCCCATTGTTTATTTAGCTGTTCATCAATATGATTATTGTAAATTTTTATTGAGCCGAGAGTTCTGATTGAAAACAAGCACATAAACAGGGTTACTTAACTTGAATTTTACTTGAGATTCCGACACAAATTTATGATTGTGGATTAAATATTATTTGTTGACTTTTAAGTCCAATGGTTCAGGAGGCAAGTACATAATTGAAATTTATTTATTTTATTTTATCTTTTTTTTTGTTGTGGATCGATTCAGTCCAATTTGCAGGGTTACTAGTTCGGCAATTGGTTTTAAGTCGGAAAAATCGACGCCCCGTCATTTGATCCACATCACTACTTATTAAACTCAATTTAAAAAATATCTATTATTATCAAAATGCACTTAAAGCAAATTAATTAGGAAAAATAAAATATAATTGAATAAGAGAGTTTTACTCTTTCGACCCGTCTCCACATGCCATTCGACTTAAGTTATTCTCATTTACTCGGTATTAATCTTACTTCATAACACACTGTCACATGATCACGAGATACGTTGGCTTTATGGAGGGAAAAATCAATGCTAGTACAATTTTAATCACAGATATGTATGTTTTAGTTAATATTTGATTATTAGATTTTAACATATTCGCATGAATTGATACGATAAGGAGTAAAATATCTCAAATTATTTATTTTAAATAACTATCCCATAATCAATGCGCTTTTGGTCTAATGGGAGAAGCATTCCACTTATAATATTGAGTGTAAGGTTCGAACCTTCATAAGAATATTATGGAGGTTAGTTTCAGATATTCCTCAATTATCAACTAATTAAGTAAAGACAGTCTCTCACTTACGAAATGTGAGTGAAGTAGATACCCTTCGAATATTAGAGATGATTTAAAATATTTGGGCAAATGCTTCAGTAGGTTAATGTATGGCAGTGGTCTCAGTTATTTAGTACGATTGTAAATATTATAATTATAATGTCTGATGTAATATCAGTAACAATATATGTATAACAGAATTCAAAAAAAAAAAAACTATCCCATAAATAATATGATATTTATTATATTCTTTATAATATTTGAATAAACTAATTGTATTATTTTATCAATAAATTAATAAACAACATATTATTTAAGATAAAAATTTAACTATTCAGCATTATTTTATAATAAATTATTTAACTTATTAATTTAAGGGAGGTCCTAAGTTACGTTGAGCGGAACCTTTTACAGTAATAATACCGCTAATAAAATCGAATACTATTGCTGTGAGAGGCGCAAGTTACGCTCAGCGTAACTTAGTACAGGCCTTAATTTAATGGTGGGTACAAATAACCACTCTCTTTATTCTACCACTTGTTCACGCGTGATTGGTGGTTCATAAATAATTATTTAAAACACACCAACACCTTGAAAATAAAAATAATGGAATCCCAATTTCAGTATACTAACCCTAGGCAGTAGTCTTTTCCCATTTCGAACTCAGGTCTCACACAACTCACAACCACCGATTCTGCTGCTGGCCGTGAACGTCCTTGGTCACCGCCGTGTCGCCTCGAAGCCGCCGTAGTATCTCCGATGGCCGGAAAACGACGGCCATTGTAGGGAAAACCAAGGAGCTTCACCAACCAGTTCAGTAAGCACTGAATCTTTTTTTTTTTACCCATTTTTCTTTCCTTGGAAATTTACTAGAAAAAAACTTTTTCTTGATTTTGACAAAGTTTTTTTTTTTGGGATGATTCTGTATAGGACAAGAGGACTAGAAAGTGAAGGAATGTGGAAAGATCTTTGACATGCCATGGATTCCTCATCTGACCTACAAGCTCACATGATTCCGGCCACACCGCATGTATGAAGTTTGCCTTTTTATTGTCAAATTCCAATGACTAAAATGCTATTTGATTATGAATGCTCCATGAAAGCAGCCAGCTGTTCCTTGTTTGTACATTTGTATTTCATACTGATATGAATTATTCATGCATCAATGTAGAGTGAAATTGTAATTAACTTATAAGTAGGAATCATCTTATCCTTTACAATTTGGGCTTTTTTTTGGCGTTTGTTTTCTTATTTTCATCTGTGATGTTTGTGTGGTGAAATGGTATCTGCAAATACGAATTAACCCTATTATTGCAGCTTTCAGCTCAAACAAATGCAGTATTGGTTGACGATTCATCAGCATCAATGCAAGTGGATCAAACTGAAAACTCTGTAGTTGCAAGGGATGGAATGCAAAATGGAGGAACAGAATTGGTCATTTACAATTCTAAGGTTGTACCAGAAAGTAAATTTGGAATTAGATTTAGATTTTATCTTGCTATCTATTGTCAGGAGGAAGGGGAAAAAAAGAAGAGAAACTAAAGAAAGAACAGACACTTTTGATATTATATTATGAGATAAAAGTAGTTGTTTATGTTATTTTATCACGTTATTCATACAATAATGAACTGACTTTGCAATAAAGCAATCTCTGTAGAGACTTCAAGACGATCTACAAATGATAGGCCTGAAAATTAAGCAGCACGAGGACCATATTAAACTTTTGAAGAGCCAAAGCCTCAAGTTAGGGGATTCTATTCTTGACTTGCAAGGTATATTACTTCTTTTCATCTACTACATATGTCAATGTAAATTAAGTCATTATTGAGCTTTGCAAAATAAATGAAATGAAAACAAAACATTGGCTCCCTGCTTCAAACTGTAGGTGAAATGAGCCGTCCCCAAATTTTATAAGAATAAACTTCAGGAGCTTTGGATAAATGTCTGATTGACATTCTTTTAACTGTCATCTTATAGGATATTTAAGTTTCTTGATGTAGGAAGCATATGGAAAAAATGTATTAGAAATTATGGTTTTTGTATATAATACTTTTTATACCTTTCATTAATAATATTTCAGATTATTCTGCTTTGGGTGTATCTTTGTTATTAATTTGACGTTTTCTCTCTTTGAGAGCTATTTTTCCTTGTGTATTTGAGACGTATGCTAGAACGACATTTATCATCGCTTCTGCAGTGTGTCCTTTCTACTATAAGTTACCCCATAACTGCTGGGTCAAGAATTTAGGAATTCTTGCTCGGAACTGGTAAAGAGCATTGACCATGCACCCTGAGATTGCAAGTACTATATCCTGTCGTTTGTGTTGATCTTTCTCCATAATCTTTTTTATCTAAAAGCTAGGTGGTAAACTTTGTCACTAAGTTTAAGTAATTATGTTCTAAAGATGTTGTATAAAAGATTTTTGACTTAAGGTGGCAATTGTTTATAGTTACTTGGCATCAACTTAAAACTTTTGGACTTTTTCTGGTTTTGGTATAAATGATGCACTTTGATTTCTGTATTTGTCTGCTTCTGATAAGTTTTCATCCAGTTAATCTTGGGAAGTATCATTCTGCAAAAGTCGATAATGAGGACCATTCCAACCATCAAAATGAGGAGGAAACAACAGGACAGATTCTTCAGCATGAGAAATCTGCTGCAGGTGTTTTGTGTCAGCTGAAAACACGCCATTGCACTCAGGCATCTCATCTTACATTCACCAAAGATGTCCTTGGTATTGTTGCTTCACTTGGCCAACTTGAGGATGAGAATCTTAGCAGGTCAGTCGGATCTTGTACTGTTTGCTCATCTTTCTGCATTTGTGGTTGTGCTTTTAGATAGGCTTATTTTTAGCTTCATTTTCCTTTTTATAATTTGCTTATATTGCTGCTTCTTGTCATTAATGATTTATTATCATTTAGATTTTATACATAAAGCTTACATGGCGTTACTGTGTCATGTGCTTCTGAATGGTCAGTGATTTTAATTGATGCATTGCCACAAAGATAGGTTGATGGTGTCAAAGAGTCACGTTTCTGTTTAGGTTGTGGGCTGAGTGTTGAGGGAAGTTGTGACAACGTGAATATTATTACTTTTTCACCATCCTTTATTTGTTTTTCTTGTTATCTCGAGTGCAGTCTTTTATCGGAGTACTTAGGAGTGGACACTATGCTGGCGATTGTCTGCAAGACTTTTGAATGTGTTAAGGCTCTGGAAACATACGATAAAGAAGGCCACATTATCAAAAGTTCTGGTCTTCATGGGCTTGGTGCTTCTATTGGGAGGGCTATAGATGGCCGGTTTCTTGTCATATGCCTTGAAAATTTGAGGCACGAGTCTTTTTATGATTTATTAATGATGTGGACTTTCTAAGAACTTTCAATGTTTAAACATTCTGAGAACACTTCGTTTTTCCAGACCTTTTGCTGGTGAATTTGTGGTTGATGACCCACAGAGGAGGCTTGATCTTTGGAAGCCGCGATTACCCACTGGGGAGTGTCCACCTGGCTTTCTTGGCTACGCTGTGAATATGATCAATATTGACAGTAAAAACTTGTTTTGTGCAACTGCAAGTGGCCATGGTCTCAGAGAGACTCTTTTTTATAATCTCTTCTATCGTCTACAAGTGTATAGAACAAGAGCTGACATGTTACTTGCTCTTCCCTTAATAAGTGATGGAGCTATTTCTTTAGATGGTGGGATTATTAGAAGCTCTGGCGTCTTCTCCCTTGGCAGTCGGTAAGAAAATCTGCCATCACAACTTCACAAGTTAGATGACTGATTTATTTTTTGTCATCTGTATTGTAGAATTATTTTTTTCTCTTTCACACTTTTCTACTTGCTATTTAGGTTTTTCTTAGATGTTGACATAATTTTGTGCTGCAATTGGAAGTTATGGCCCTTCAAATTGTGTTGGATGGTCAGTTTCACTAAACAATTTGTCCTGGAATTGACTATTTCACTATTGGACTCGCTTCCATTTTAATCCAAGGCCCCGTATATTAACCATTGTTTCTACTTATATACACATCATATATCTCTGGATTTCAATGAATGGCTTCATCGGTAGTTATACAGCAAAACCACATTGGCCTTGTGGAACGGAAATATTATATTGTGAAAGGATTAGCTTTCATTTGATTAGAAGAACAACAGAGCAATAATTATTTTGGCTTACAAAAATTAGGCATTTTGCTATTCAATTTTATATTTGCTAACTAAAATTTGTGGATTATGTGTCATGAACACCCATCCTGCATTTTTGTCCTTTTCCATTAGTAGAATGTCACATACTACCAAACCACTGAACCTTAATGGGGTTAAAAATGAAAAAAAAAAAAAAAAGAACCAGGTGCTTGCGTCAATTGATTTGATACTGTAAAAAATTACTTCCTGGTTCAAAATCAGAATTTGACGCTTTATTGATGTGACTTTAATTTTTATGGATTAATGATGATTGAGGGATTTTATTTGCTGCTAAATGTTTGTTTTTCATATTTGGACATTTGATATCAGGCAGGATGTGGATGTGAGATTTCCAAAATCATCTGGGACATCAGACATGCTTGCTAAGTATGCCGCAACTGAGAAGCAGATCCAGGAAATGAAGTTTAGACTAGAGACTTTGCAGGAAGATCTTAAGAGAGAACAGGCTCTATTGAAAAATGCAAAGGATACTTTTGAAAGGAAGAAGCAAGAGTTTGTCAAGTTTTTAGCAGATAGCTCGTCATTTGCGATTCAGGTGATGTGTGAGTTTTATCTGATCCTCTAGTATGGCCCCCCCTCAGGCTTGCCATTTTCTTGTTATGGCCTCTGCAATTTAAAACTTTAATGTTAATAGCCCTAACCCCACATGCCAATTCCTAGTTTTCCTCCTGGTCAGGAAGTCGTCAAATTTCAATCTTATTGGTTTTATAAATGTGTTTGCCCTTGATTCAAGGCAATAAAATTTCATTTTGAATCACACCTTTACTTGGCCGAAGTTGCTGTGTTTCCTGCCATGGAAAGCGATATGAGCCATCTTTCATATTTCCATTGGTTTGTAGCATTTAATTTTACTTGTTTTCACTTTCATCATTTGTGGATAAATTCTAAATGTTCTTGTTGATAAAATGGCAGTGTCAGATGCAAGCAGCACGGGAAAAGTTCACCCCAAGATGATTTTGGGAATCTGCCTCCAAAGTATGAACTTTTATAGTTTGACGTTGGTCATGAAGCATGTTGATGTAAATGCTCACTAATGTGGTTTCTTGAGGCAAGCATGACTCTTTTGAGCTATGGTTTTTCTCGAATTCAAGGTGCAGAAATGTGATTAGTTCTTAGTTCTTAGGTTTGGTAGGTACTCTGGTGACCTTTTAGGTAATTAAAAATTCATGAATGCCAATGATGGCAGATGTACCTTGAGCCTGAAGGAAACAACAGGGCCATGAAATTTCATTTTTAATCCTTTAATGGATTCCAGTTCACAATCGGGTACAAGTCAGTGATCTGTATGTTGTACGGTGAAAGGCTTTAGTGTTGCGTCATTGCCTTGGTGCATATATAAATAAACAAATAAAGGAAAGAATTATATAAACCGCAAAAATCCTATGTATTTATTTTTAATGCTTCTAGTGACATAAAAAAAAATGCAAACGTTAGTGTTATTCTTTTTACAAAGCAAATGACATTGACATCCTTTAGCTAAGGAACGCGGTTGGCTTTGGAAACTTTAAGGACATAATTTTTGTTTGAGTCAGAAATTTTGGGGAGGAAGCACAGCTGTGTGTGAATGGTGGTGGTGATGATATTTATGCCCTGATAATTTCAAATCAACGACAATTTCTTTCTGGGCTATCTCTCGATTTTTCTATCACTGCAGTGAACAGAAAAGACTGAGATATGAGTAGTTTAGACTTTAGAGCAGAGAAGAGGAAGCAAGTACTGGATCGTATTGGCAGCTTTGTTAGATAATCGAAGAGGGCAAGGGAACCAAAGGATTTCTTGTTATCCCACATCGTTGAAGAGAGACAAGAAGCCAAATACAATGGCTTATAAAACGCAAATCGTAGGCCTTCACAAAGCATACCTTTCTCGGCCTTTTGGCTAAGATCAAGTGTAGTATCTGTTCTTATCAGTTTAATATCTGATATGTGGGCTATCGGTCCACACGATATTAAATGAACTTTTTAAGGGGGAGTGACCAAAACAGTAGCTAGCTACTGGGGTGCTCGAGCGTCGCCCAGGCGTTGCACTACTGCATGGGCCTGGCGCACCCCACCAAGCCACAGCTTAAATTTTTGTAGGCACTGTGAGTGTGTGATGGATGGGACCGTACCGGATTTGCTAGAAATGATGTTATCCTCAAACATGTTATTTGGAGGAGCCAATATATATTCTAAATTTTGATTCCTTATTAAATGTAAAATTTGTGAAAATTTGGCCCCAGCGCAATTTTTATCCGACCCCCGGAATGAGGCTATAATCCTGACACATGCTCTTCTACTTTAGTATGGCAACGTAAACAACATTACTGGACTGCTATGAACAATTTTGAAAACAATTGTTATCATAAATGGAATAAAATATAAATACTGAGTACCATACCGAAATATGACTTGATGATTGGCTTGGGTTTGGGCCATCAAGCCTACAAAAAGGGGAGACGAGAGTTAATGAACTTGTGGGAAAGAATAGAAGCGGCCATGGCGGTGCCACGAATAGTCAGAAGGTTGAAGGTTTCGGTTGCGGTTGAAAATTTGAGTTGGGGTTCAAAATAAATAATAAAGCAATGAGATGAGAATCATCTCATGTTAGTTAATTCTTTCAGATGGATCATTACAGGGTTTTGGGATTAAGCAAAAACGCAACCAGGGATGAAATCAAGGAAGCATTTAGGAATTTGGCGGTAAAATATCACCCTGACAAGCACTCACAGTCATCAAATACCGTCAGAGAAAACGCAACCCTCAGATTCAAGCAAGTCTCCGAGGCCTACGAGATTCTCAGCGACGATCGAAAGCGCGCCAATTACGACATTCGTACTAATAACAAAAATTACTACAGCAATAACAGCAGAGCTGGAGGATACGGTAACCAATACAATAATTACGGGTACGGATACGGGTACGAGTATAAGCGACCCGGGTCGTCGTCTTCTAACGTTGGTGATGGGTTTGTTTCTAAATTGGAGATTGCTCTTCGGTTTTTGACCACGCGGGCCTTTCTTCTTAATGCTGCCTTTGCTGGGTATTTGATTATTCCTTTTTTTTTTAAATCAGAAGATGAAAATTTTGTAAATTTGCGGAGTAGGTCAAATCAATTAGCTCATTTCATTTTATTTTATTTTTTGTTGTATATATATATGGCTGTTTAGATTATTTATTGGCTTCTGCAATCCTATGATTTGATTGTTCTGGAGGATTTTACACAGAGAGAAATTCAGTTGAAAGAAATTGAATTGGATCTGGTAGTGATTTGCAATTTCTTGTATAGGAACAACCACCTTTAATTGAATGATATGCAGATCCGGTAGATTTTGTAGTATTTGGAAGAATGTTGAAAATATTACAGTGACAAGAAGCTTGAGGTTAATGAAATCTTATTGACGGCGTTTAGAGCTTATAATGCTAGGATCTGTCCATGGCAGTTTATTCAATGTGCTGGTTGCTTTGTGTTGGAAAAATCAGTTTTGTTTTGCATTTTTATCACCGAAAATTTTATAGGAAGGAAGGTGCTACATGTGTGAGTGGAGTCATGAAACAATCAATCATCTGTTGCTGTTTTGCCCAGTGGCTTTGAGTTTGTGCTCTATTTCATATGTTTATTAGAGTTGGTTGGATCATTCTTGGGAGCAATTTGGCTGGTTGTGATGTTTGGAAGTATCTTAGGAAAGGTCATCCCTTTCTTTTATTTGGAAGTTGTGGCTTGTCAAGAAATTGCAGACCATTTGATATCATGAAGCTATATATTAATTTAACAATTTGGACGTTGGTTTGATATTTTGTTTCAGATGCCTTTTTGGTGTTGTTAAATCTGATACTTAAATTAATTCTTTTCTCCTTTCTTATTTGCTTACAATGCTTGAATAGTTCAGAATGTTTACTAGATCTTCCCTTATTCTGTACTAACACATAGGGTTTATAAGAACTTTTCTTGGTTGGGGAAAAAAAGAAAGGAAAAATTTACGTATGTATTTGTTTATTTATTTATTATTTTGTTCTTTGCTTCTTTGCAGTGCTTTATTGGGTGGAATGTTTGTGATTGATAAGAGCAAGGAGGCAATATGGAGCATGCATAATTCTGGGGTAAGATACTGACTTTGCTCAAGGGAAGGATCTATGTACTAATAGTTGTGAGCATATTCATTTTAGATTCTTTTTAATAAGACCCTTTTGAACCCGCTCGATGCTTTTAGCACATCAGTATGGTACCTTTTGTGTAGATTGATGATTCAAAACTATTTTTTATACTATTTTGTTTTTACATTTTGAGAAAAAGTTTCCTTCAATCACTCAACTTTTCTGGCACAATATTTAGCAGAAGATTACATCTGGTTTTTATCTTGGTTGATGTGGATTTTAAAGGACAGAAAGGCTTTTCAAAATTTCATTGATGATGTTGATTTTTCATTCAGAAATCATTTGAGGCAGCCATGGAGTCTATCGAGAAAGCAAGGGCACGCAAGGATTAGAGATGTGAGATTTCAATAAAATTCTATGTTCATCATTTACAAATGTGATTGGCGACTCTTCTTTCATCTGATATAAGGTTACACTTTCGCCTAATATAAGGTTACACCTTCTGATGTAAATAGCTTGTTAGTAGTGATGATGATTTGTGATTGTTGTATGCAAAACACCTCATTTCCTGGAAGCTTGATTGTGTTGGCTAATTGAGAGGATGAGAAATGAAGTGTTGGCTTTGACATTTGAGTATGCATGCATCCCAATCAGTTTTTGTCAAATAGCCCTTTTCAATCTTAAACATCTTAAATTTCAATCATGTAAGAGGAGAAAAAAATTGCAATTATGGAATCAGCCTGTGCTACCAGAGAGATCTCCTGAAACAGCACTTCCATACGATGCTGATCCTGTCTGCGAACTGGCAGCTCCTCGCGCTTTCTTCATCTGGCGTATCCTAAAAAAATCCCGGGGTTGTGGCTGGCTCTGGACAGTTGTGGTTTCATCATCATCTTGCCCTATATCCTTTCTCTTTAAAGATTGCTTATCCTTTGATTGTTTAAGAGAGGAACCACTAGGAGTGGGATGCGATTTGTTTGACCCAGAAATGCCGCTTGCACTACGAGCAGCGCCTGTTGGTATTGGAGTTGGGTAAGTCGTCGGTGATTTCCCCATCTGTCCCGTCGGTATGTCACTCTGCAAACAAATTGATAATACGATATCCACATTTGGTGTTGGACCTGCAATCATTTGAAAGGAATTACAAGGAACAACAATACCGAAGGAATCGCTACACGGAATTTTGAATACTTCAAAAGCTGTGATAGATGCACCTCAAACAAAACAGCCCCTTGATACTATGAAATAATTTCCCTAGAAAGATTACAAGCTTAGATCAAAAACCCTTAAAGTGGAATGAATAAAATGAGAAAGATGTATCTTAGAAACTTTTAGCTGCAGAAGCCCCAAGGAAACAAATTTTATAGCACAAGCAGTTGACTATCTTGTCTCCAAATGCAAAGCTATTTATGGACCATGAATTTCCTAATTGAAATTTTCTATAATTCATTTTTGCTTAATTAACTCTCGCCTCTAGACGCAAAGCTTGGAAATTAATTTAAGAAGTACTCATAATTTCGCATAATTTCAAAAATTTCTTTATGCGCCAGTTGCAGTTGCTCAATTACCTTCCACAGCAGGCAAGTTTGCTAAAAATGCAAATATTGCAGGTGATGCTGCTTTCAACATCTCGTCAAACGGGTTCATTATTCCACCACCCCCTGTTGCAACCATGGGATTAGACAAGGCGTTAAGTGCAGAAGAGGCTCCAGTTGCTGTTGTGCTAGGAGAAATTCCAATGCCTAAGGTCAAATATATGATCATACATTTAGTATATTTGACAAATGAACAAACATTAGCATGCAATTCAATGGCTTGAAAATTAAATATATATTTGGAAAGTTTTCTGAACATAAAGTTTGAAAGAGATAAGAGACCGAAATGCAAGGTAGGTTATAACTACTACTGTGTTTACTTCATAGTACATGCTGTTATAAGTCAAGAACTGGTAGCCCTAGTTTAGTGCAAAGAAGAAATTCTATAACACACCAAACACAACTAAAGACATTGTGTAACTCTCCAAAACCAGATGTTAGAATTGACACATAAAAGAATAAAAACCGAATACTACATAAAGAAATAATTAAAACAACTACTATTTTAAATCATCATATACCAGGTTTTTGCCTTGGATCATAAATAACCATCTGAGATGTATCTGGGTATATGACTGTTGCAGATGTAGTTGAATTGCTTGTCAGGCCAGAAGGACCCTTATCTACCCAAAAGGAAAGAAAAATTTATGAGATGATGATACCAACTCTAACCACAGATATGGCTTAAGAACAGGTAAATTTTACCTACAATCCCAGGTCCATTAGAGAGAGCTGATTTATCAACTTTCTTGTTGATGTTTTTGACAAGCCACTGAAAAGAGTAAGCCAAGTACAAGAGTCATTAACAAACACCATCAAAGTATGGTCCAAAGTGTACCAGCACAAAATCTAGAATTTTTCTCTATGTAAAGTTATGTAAATACAGTCAAGACAGATACCACAATCAATCACGTGATCATAATAAACAGAGAAAATCAGAACATCATCGTATATTATGGCAGGAACCTATGATACATATAGTGCTGTTAAAAATTGTGTATATACAAGGTAAACATGCAGAAGCATAGGATATAAGAGCATTTATTGACGCCTTTTCAAGTATATGCTAAAACTTTTTTGATGGCATAATTACAGGGGCAGGTTTAATAATACCGTAATGTGAAAGATTAATAATAGAAGACAAGAATGCTTTGAGAGTAATAGTATTATCTGAAGCAGTATTCATATAAACAATTTAACATTCAGATAGAAGGTACCTCTTGTCGGACCAAATGATCCAGGTCCTTAGAGGAGCAGGGCCAAAGATCCATGAAACTATAACGGGACACAACATCTTGCAATGAATCCTCTAGTGCAGATGCTCCTTCTTCACCAGTTCTAGAAAGAGCTTCTTTCCTTCTTTGTTCAACCTGTATCGAGTTGAAAAACATTAAGGTTCAAAAGAAACAAATAAAAAATAAATGAAAACTATTGTATGAAGAGTTCACAGTTGATATTCTACAATAATCAGTCACCACCCCTTATATTGAAATTATTAATCCTGATGACTGGGCTAAGACCACAGTTCATATCCATAGATGTCCAAAAGCCCTTAGGTAAATAAATAAGCCAGATGGTGACATCCATCCCATCCAGGTGACCAATTTCATCAGCATTCAAAGATATGGTTATGACTGATGGCTAAATTATTAAATTAGAATTATATCCAGCCAAATTGATTGACCAAGTTTGATGATTGCTTGCCCCCTGGATCCTTTTTAGGACATCTGTTGCCAGCAATCTAAGATTTGAAGGCAAATTGACTGCTGACCCACACCCAACCCAGAACCCCAAGGGGCTAAAGTGGATAACTGTTGAGCTTATATTTGTGGAGTTAATAAATTTGTTCCAGTAGTTAATTTTACCGTCTACTTTTACACTTTGCATGTATTTGATTCTATTGATTATGCGTTTCAAATAATTATAACTTTGGTGATGAATGAAAAAAGAAAAATAGAGGAACTTGTTGAATCCAATGATCTATAACTAAATCACGCAGAAAGATCAAACAATAGGATAAAAAATTAAGAAGCCCATAATTTCTTAAAAATAATTAGTCCAAGAAAAGCATTATAATTTAAAAATCAAATGGGAAACAAACACAAGGAAATAGGATAACACAAAAACATTAATTAAAAACAAAATCACTACCTTCAGCGTGCTATCCAAATCTCCATACATTTGCTCAAATTGGGTGAACCTTTTCCATACCTGAAATAAGCAATAACCGAAATAATAACTGAAAATTTGAATAAATCAAACTGTCTTTGAAGAATTCATTTTCTTAACTTGTTTAGTTAAGTTTTTTTTTTCTAAATTTCTCAGTCATATAAGTATGATATGTTGCGGGAGGCTGAGAATTTAACTTAGGCTAAACTAATTCTAGAAACACTCTTCTTTCTCTCATCCTGACCATGACTCATAAACTTCAGAAAACACAAAAGACTAAAGTGGGAGCACTCTCTCCGGATAAATTTGAAAAGACCAATCTCTTGGTAGGCCCAAATTTAAATATAAATTTTGATCTTTTTGGCATTAAATTCACTTCCATGGATTTTTTCATTTTCTCCATTAACCTCTCCCGAACACACTCACTGCACAATGCTGCTAAATATAAGAGATTTATATAGACACTGTACCTCAATGGATTCCTCAGGTGGTAGAGAGCTTAACGCCCTCTCAAACAAAGCCCGAATGTTTCTATCATCATTCAGACGAGACAAAAAATCTGCATATCTGGAACACCAAAAACAATTAATCAAATCTCTATGAAGTTGTAACTATTTACTGTCCAGGTTTTGCAGGTACTAGGTGCAAAATAAAATAACAATGAGATAATTCTATTCTGCAACCCATGATTGAACCACAGAAATAGTCATCTAACTAAGAGAATAATTTAGTGAAGCATTTCTAGGACCTTCTAATGGGTCAAAAAGGTGTTTGCAACGGTAATGGCTACTTCAATCAAATGTGACTTGACATTTATTATGATCAATATTTTGATTTTTGAAAATGAAACCTACATGGGAGATACTATACCAGCAGACAGTATGCTCCGCCGATGGGTAAAAGTTTAACCAAAAAGGAAGATCTTATATAAAATATTTCATATGCCATAAGCACAAATGGAGGCTCCTAATTCTGAGTGTCAATAGAATTTGCCATGAATAAATCACTGAGAGATTGACCAACTCCAAAATAATAATAACAAGAATAATAAGAATACTGTAATACCTATAACTTTTAAGATTTTAGATCAAGTGAAGAGGTGAACTTACTCAAGTATGTATGCAGGCTCATGCATAAAACGTTTCAATCCTGCTTCAAAAACATTGTGAGCAAGCTGCACAAATATATACCAGCTGTAAAGACAACTTCCACTCAACTTTCTAAAATTGATTACAGTTTAATCAAATTTCTTATAGGAGACAGCACGTTAATTTAGTTGTTGATCTACCCAATGGAAAGTCAGGGTGCCCGGATGTTTGGGGGAGAAATGGGTCATCGGGTAGTTGCGAAATAGAGAGAGATAGAAAGAAAGAGACCACAAATATCATATTAATATGATTCTTACTTAATCTAATTAATCAGATTAACCATCCATACAAGACAAAAATAGCAGCAATGAGAAAATTAGCCTTTTCTATCTGATCTCAAAGGTAGCTTTGTAAATATACGATCCTAATGCCAATAAGCACTGTGCTATACTGCTGGTGCTCCATAGTATATAAAGTTTTGCAAAAATATATGAAAAAGGAAAAAACCTTTGGGTCTTTGTCTTGACAGAAGGCCATCAGGGCGTAAGCAACATATACATGGTATGTGAAGTTTGGGGATTTACGAGCATCAAGGAAGTACTTGCGAGCTGCTTCAACTCCCTCAGTCCTTCGTAGAAAACGAATAAACTGAAACATGAAACATCATGCAATGAACAAATGAATCAGTTTTAATCCAGGAAACATCACTAGGATCTACCATCCCATGTGCCATCAATCAAAAGAATATTGCAAAAAAGAGTCATGGTCAATAAGCCAATTAAAAATGACTTCCATTAGAAACAACAAGAAGATGAGATTCCAACCCCTAACAATCCTCTTTAATTCTAAGTATCCTCAAAAGACATTCGAAGGTCAGATACTTCATCAACACCATTAAAAAATTTAGCAAATGATAACAAACATTTTATAAAGGTGGACACCATGACATGTAATCAAATATTTCTATATCTTGCTAAGAAGGATATGTGATCACGCTTTATCTTGAAAGAAAAGAGTACCAAGAACCTTACGCATGATGATAGGAAATTGAAGAAGCCAGATTGTATTAGGGGTCCAAAATATCTCAGAACTGACTATTATGTCTAGAAAGGCAAATCTTTCGAATTCAGCAACAAATAGAGAGGATAATCCAATCTGAAATTCTGAGGAAAAAAATTGAGAAAAAATTTGGGAAATTTACTAATTCTGTTTCTTTGCTTTTACCAATTAGGGTCTAGGCCATAAGCCCTATTGCTCATAAATAATGGGCAATATTGGGTAAACTTCAATTCATCCCTAGATAGAATGACAATCTTTAGTTTACTCCCAAAAGCGTGGAAACCTCAATTTACCACCCATTTTCAAAAGATGAAGGCAAATGGGAACATGTAGACGTATTTTTTTTTCCTTTAAAATCTTCTCAACACCAAATGGGGTAAGTTGATATTTTCACACTTTTAGTGGGTAAATTGAAAATTTTTATTCCAAGTAGGGGTGAGTTGATGGTTGCCTGGCAATATTTGCTAAACTAGAAACATACTGACCCAGAACTAAATATGCTAATGTCTAGGCCCTGAGACTGAGTATTTGTTATTTATCAAACTCCAATATAAGCTAAACTAATTATGCAGTCCTACCATTTTTTTCAGCCTCCCAAGATATGTATATGCGACCAACAATTTCTTACTTGTATATGTGCCAGAGCTGTTGTATTAACGCTGTCGGTCAAAAGACTTTCATATAATTTCTTTGCAGCCTGCATGAAAGAAAATGTAAAGTTAAAAGAGCAAGAAGCAAGAGAACGCATTTCAACTTTTTTTTTAAAAAAAAGTAAAGTCTGAGAATATTCATACCGCAATTGCTCCACGGGATTCCTCTAGCTCTGCAAAAGCATACCTTAGCATTTCTGAATCTGATCATGAGTGTGAAGGAAAAAGATTAAATAAATTTAACGGAAAATGGAAAGACACATAACAGTTAATTTAACACCCATTATCACCCAGCCCAACTATAAAGAAGAAACAGAGGTATGGAATAATTCTCAAGAATTCTTCCTTCAGTTGGGGGGAGGTAAAAAAAAAAAAAAAAAAAGAACTAAGTACCTGGAAGAGCCTTCAAAGCTCGTTGAAATACTTTGATTGCAGCATCTATTGAGCCACTTTTTGCATGCCAAGTAGCATAGTCATACCATATATCCGGGTAATGGTATAGATACATCAGACACTGAATGCCCATGCAACCCAGTAGCAACACATTAACAAAATGCAGTAAGAAACAGAAATTTGTGAAGTAATGATGCTGATAAAGAAATGCATCCGAAAGTGAGAGAGGAAATTCTAGTAAAGCCTACCATGTGTTTACAGCAATGTGTTTGACAAACTCACAAATCTCAATTAAACCCCCACTGTATAAGGTCATGTTATAAGCGTAGAAAACTCTCAGGTACAAACACATCTAATTAAATGACAACTAGATTAATAGTAGGCTAATTCAAAAATTATAGCAATTTAGCTGCTCAAAAATCATTTAGGTTTATTTCCATATTTCACACTAAAAGATTATGTTCTTCATTGGCCAACGAGATTTCTTTTTAAACTTTAAGGCACAAGAATTGCAAAATAGTCATTTCTTCTACCTGCTCATAGGTGAATATGATTCTTTTGTTGGACGATGCAGTGTCTATCCGTTGAGGGTTTCCCCTGCAATACAGTATATTTGATTCAGTTAGAAATCAAATTCTAACAATTACTGTAAGTGCTACCAGAACCAACAAACAGCCGTTGACATAAAAGTTGCATATGCATACAAGACAAAAGACAGAAAAAAATATAAAATAATAAATAATAATAACTATGCGAAATTATTAAATAAAATTGGTCAGAATTCTTACTTTTCAAAGGTTAAGAGCCTCTTCCATGCAATCCACTGCTGTTCTTCCTGTCAGTGATAAACAGCAGATCATAACATTCAATGACAAATATAACTTAGATTGTCAAGTATGACAACACAAAAACTTGTAACGGAACTTCAAAAGTTAGGCAGTACTATATAGCAGATAAATCATGTGTCAACTACATTCTGGTGTTTGTTTTAAAATAACACTCGTGAAGACAAGTCACCAAAATTTTATTACTAACTCACACTATGTAGAAAGAGAGAGATGCTCACTCTTCATGTTATATACATCTCTAGGTCAATAACCACTAAGAGCATCAGAAGTAAAACAGAAAATTACTTTGTAAGATCCAGTTGGTGGCACTGCAAGCATATTCCAATCAATTTCCTCACAATATTTCTTTCGCTCCCGATATACAGCCCTTGCACTGGTGTATTTTGATTGATATTCAGACAAAAGCCCTTTAGCCTGCCCAGAAGATATCATCATTTTATAAGTCCTATATTTATTATTAGTCACAAAAAACAGACACACCCAACCACAAACACACACTGAGAATCCATTCCAAAAAAAATCACTAGCTGGGGCCTGACAAATCATCGAAAAGTCAAAATGCTAATAGTCTGACATGCACACTCTTATTCATGCACATAGGTACACAATCAAATTCACACAAACATACCAAGACAGCAATGCTATCCTGGACATAAGACTTACCAGTTGACGGCTAACAGAATTTTCAAAATTTTCATAATCCTTCCAGAGTTGCTCTACATGATGGGTGGGAGTAACAACAGCCCTTTGGTATGCTTTCCGAATAGCAATCATCCGTTGTGATTCCTCCTGAGCGTTTAGAGCCTGCAAGATCATCTACACTTAGAATAATTATGGTATAAACACACTTCCTTTGGCAAACAATTGGGATTCTCCTCCTTAGACCAAATTGCCTTGCATTCTGGGCTTTTGCCCTCAGGATAACAGTAGTGACTGTTAACAGAAAAAAAAGAAAAAGAGAGACAGAATTCAACATACTGGCAATGACTTTAAAAAGGTGATGTATTCCAACCAAATAGGCCCAGATGATATATCCGATCCTGGTAGCAAATGCAGCAGAGATAAGCTCATAAAAGATATAAAAAGGACATGCAAAAAAATTTTAGTAAATTGTTGTTAGGGATTTTGTAAGACTAATTACGAGGCTAACTTTTCTACCCTATTGTTTCAACCAAAACATGACCAACTATGAATCTGCAAAAATCTTGCTTCATTTTTGACAACATATTCCGGAAAGCCAACTTCTGGGAACAAGAAGTTAAGCAAGCTGACTGGTATTTCACCTTTGATAAAGATATTTACTTATTCATGTTTATTTGTTCAAAATTTTTTGAAGCAGGTCAGTTTATTAACGTTGTATTAAGTGATCCTTTTCACCAAAAGAACTGGTATTTTAAGAGGAGAAACATCTTTCTTGGATTTGTATCTCAAATATTAACTTCCAGCCCTTACCTTATTTGTATTTGTTTCAAGTGTTTTGTTAGATATTAAGCATATATTAAGATCTAAATTAGGATTTTCAAAGTGGTGACAAAATTTTGGCTGGAAGGAGAATTATGAAGACCCATTTTCTCTCATTTGCCCACTTTCTCTCTTTTTAAATCCTAGACACGGTTTAATCTATCTTTTCACTCTCTTGTAACTTCTCTCTCTGTTTGATCGTGGCTTTACTCCAAATTATCTTTTTAATTTCTTGATTCCTTGAACCCTAATTTGCAAGTGACACAATTTCTACGGAAGATATCAGTAGGATTAAATTTATTGCTATTGCTAAAGAGAATTAGTGAGAACATGTTGAAATGTAGTACCAAAATAACAATTGTGACAGTCAGAAAGAAAAAACACACCAACATGGCTAAGCATAAAATCAAAAGCTTTCCTTGTCTCTTCCTGGCCCTCTGTGCCCTTCTTCTCGTAGACTTTCCTGATAAATCGAATGTAGCATCTCCTGTAAAGCCACAAAAACAACATGATGGAATAAACATAGAAGAAGAGGTTAAATGAAATTATTTCATAAGCAGGAAATCAAGAATGAAAATTGATGAAATAGTGCCACAATAATGTAAAACAGAAAACAGTACCAAAGAGGGACTTGAAGGCAGATCAACAAACATCGGCTAAATAACTGCTTAGTAGCATCATCATTATTTACAGCCATGTAAGCCTCCACATACTGCTTCCAAAATTTAGCCTGAAGAAAAAGCAGAATGGCTTCAACAATTCATGTAATGGCACAATAAACTACTAAAGAGTTCCAGATATTATTCGAACCACAATTACAATGAAACTCACAGCTGTGGGAAACACAGAAAGAAGTTGCTCATATATAGGCGCCGCCTGTGCAACAGGCAAATGCTGAAGAAAAAAAAAATTAGCAATAACGGGGGAAATTGAATTGAACTGAACTGAACTGAACAAGTAAAAGAAAATTAAAAAAAAAAACATTGCAAGTAACTCGAAATCGCACCAGTGCACTGTTGGCAAGAATTTCTGCAGTTTCGACATTGTATTTATCAGCTACGCCAGTTATATTTTCCTGAAAATGTTGAATCGAAGTTTTCATCTTAAGAATGAATTGAAGACACAGACTGAGAAACAGAAAAAAATTAGAAGAAAATTCGTCACCTCTGATTCAGGCTCGACCGATGATGATGCCATTCGTTTTGCTTGACCACTGTACAATATTTAGCTTTTCAATCAAACAATCGAAACAAAACATTCAAATCCGATTCTCCTTACTCGTAACCAAACAAATTGGATAAGGGTTTCCAGAAAAGCGTCGGTAGTAAGGCGCGAAATCTGAAAGACTGAAACTGAAGCAGGGTCTCGTGGCCCGACCCGTAACAAAAGGAACAACCCGGTCACCGAAAATTTTTAATAAGGCCCTGAGGTTTTTAAAAGTAAATAGAACCCCCTTACGGTGCCAAGGCTGTTTTTGAAAAGTTGGGGGTTAATTGATAATTTATAGAATGGAGAAGCATCTTTTCACAATAGTCCAAACAATATGGGTCTCTCTGCTTCACCATTCTTTTTTCTTATCTTCGGTTAAATATTTTGTCGACATAAAAATACAGAAAGTGGAAACTCGTAAGAGAGGACACTGCAGTGGATTTTATGAGTATGCATTGATGCTGCAACGGTAAGCATGCACTTTCTACAGTTAGATTTTTCTTAAACTTTTAATTTGATTTGAATTCTGAAAATGGATGCAAAGAAATTTCAGTTGGAATTATATGTTCTTTTAAATTTTATCCTTGTTATGAGAACAATTTCTTGGTACAAATTATGAGGTCGCCCAGCTGGTATTTCTGATATGCTTAAGTCGTAAAGATTAGTTGTTATTTTACTGTAATTTTTCACTCGAGCTATAAGGTTTTGAGGGGCAAAAAAGGGGAAGGAATAGCTCCCCTCTGAAGTATTATTATTGGTTTTGATTATATGGTCAAAACTTGAATATAGTGGATTAATGGGTATCCAGAAAGGTGTTAACGTGAGTTAGTATTGGCCCTCAGTACAATCTGTTATGAAGTATTTAAGTGGACAATTAAATTGAAAATTTCCAATTCCCAGGTTATGTTGGGTTGTTGACTTGTTGTATGTATCTGCTCCCTGTTTGAAAACCAATGTCGGTCTGTTGTTATGAAGTGGTAACTATAATACTGAAGCATAATGTTGTGGATGATGCACGCAATATGTTTGTTTCCTTCCAGCTTATGATGGTATCCTTTGTTTTCTCTTATTTGTGTGTATGACAGAGAAGTGACTTGGATGCTGAAAGTTTTTTGATGGATGAGCTCTGTGAAGATCAAGGACTACCTCAGGTTGAGCGACCAATTTATGATGTGAAGTCTGCTGGTCTGTGCACAGAAGATGAAGAGTACATAACAAAGATAAAGGAGTTCCAGGCTTACCTTGACTTGGTAGAGTTTAAACCAGGCTTTTCCTTATCTTTGTCTGTCTTTATTTAACTTTGTCACTTTTGGGCTTGATTTGTTGTTTATAGCTGCTGCTGCATTTTTTTTCAGTTCTTGTTACTATTGTTTTAATCCTTAAAAGAGTATTGAGGCGATATTGTAGTTAGCAATGTTAATACCTAAATAACCTTAGAAGAACTTGAAGTTTTGGTTTAGACTGGACTAAAATGGCAGAAGGTCTCCATAAGCTGGCCCTCTGAATTAGGATTAAGGATTTTCTCTGGTTGACTTTAGTTCTTGTGAGCACTGTGACCTTGGATCTTTAATGTGCAAGTGCTAACAAATAACATGACGTTCACCCATTAATTCAGCTTCACTGAAATTTGATTTGAGTAGAAATTCAGTGTTTTCAAACTTAGGAACTCGATGAAATTAGATGATACTGTTTTGACTTTCCTGCTATTCTGTGGTACACTCTAAATCAAATTCACTAAGTTTCATCTCTGTCTTATCGGCTGATGAAACCATTGAGACTTTCCTCTTTTGTTCATATCTGATTTTTAGGTCTCTAAACCCTGTAAATCTCTCATAACCATCCCGGAGTGATAGATTTCTCTAAAGGTTGACGAAAAAATTAATCTGCTATTATACTGTTTTGAGATCCGTACTGATTCATAAGAGGAATTATCCTAGTTTTGGGTTGATATCTTCTATTGTTTGCTGTGTGCAGCATCAGTAGTAGGAAGCATTACTATTTAAATTTTATGCTTCATTGGTTTGAACTCTAGAGCTTGTATTTCGTGTCCTCTCTCAGGTGCAGAAGATCGCAAAACCGGGTTGTTCACAAGAAGTGCTAAAGGTGGCCTTGAATTCCATGGCATCCCTTGTAAAGATCCTCAATTGCATGTCCTCCACACTGAAACTTCGTGCCTCACTTTGAACACATTCTTACTAGTTGGTGACGTTATCTTTTAATAGTGTAAACAATTGTAGGTTGCTTTATATTTTCTCCTTACATCTGTTAGTTGCACCTCTTAATCTAATTTTTTATGTGAATAAAGTTAAGTCTGTGGTTAGCTTTGTTCTATTCCTGAATATTTAGCATGCCGTCCATTTAAATATTCATTCTCTATAATGTAACATGGTCCTTTCGTTTTGTCTCCTGATTAGGTGTAATTTTCTTCTTCTTTCTAATAACTTTCCCCTTTAATGTTGACGTTTATTAAAAATAAATAAGTATTGGCTATTGAAAAGCACTTCAAAGAACAAAGCTTCGGAAAATCAAGGAAAGATATCAAAATGTTTTCGTTTGGCCGAAAGAAAAAAATATACGTCACGTGACTTGTTTAATTTTTTTTTTTTAATTATCATTGATAAATGTACTTGTCAGTATGAAATTTTGTTGAGGGACAAAACTACGTTACAGAATCTGTAAGCTACAGACTGCAGCATCAGCCGTTGGATGTGGTTGGATGTGGAGTGAGAAACTAAACAAAAGAAAATCGGATGGTGGGATGACGGGAGATGTTTGTTACCAAATTTAAAAAAAAAAAAAACGACGACTACACATTTAGTATTTAGCGAATGACCTTTTTTTTATTTTTTGTTTTGGAAAAACAACCATTGCAAAATTTAAACTCTAAAATGATGAGTTGTCTGATTTTAAATGATTCGTTGTTTTTTTTTTTTACAAATGATAAACATATTGATTACCTATCGTCCTGTATATTTATATAGCCGAAGAGTGATGATACAGTCACAAATTTTTATATAAATTTATCTTGTATAAATTAATATGATATTAATTCATTAGTTGAATGAAAATATAAAATAATAAAAATAAATCATGTGGGTCAAAAAATATTTAATTCAATTAATAAATTAAAACGACATCAATTTGTACAAAATAAATTTATACAATAGTTTGTAACTGTCTCATCACTCTTCGGCTATATAAATATATAGGACAATATGTAATCAAAATGTTTATCATTTTATGTCTAAAAAAATGTTTATCATTTGTATAAAAAAATGAGTCATTTAAAATCAGACAACTCATCATTTTAGAGTTTAAATTTTGCAATGGTTATAAGCATAGTCGAAATGTGTAAACAATATGGGTTAGTGCATAAAGTAGATGACTCGTCATTCATGTTTTGATAGAAAGATGACGTCTAATTGTAGTTATAAGCATGTTGGCGACATGACGTGTATGTGCTTACTTGACAAGCGATGCATCATTTATTATGTTGAATTTTACATGATTTTAATAAAAATAAGAGACAGCTCGTTTTTTAACAATTCATAAAATGATAATCATTAAAATTTTAATTGTTAAAAAAAAAGAATGATTCCAATATTTGAGTTTTAATTTAAGTCACAACATTTGTAGGTTACTCATTTATTAAATGATTAAGTTTATAATTTGTAAAATTACTTATTTATCATCAAATAGATTAGTTACTCAATTTTAATAGCACCTACAATGACAATTACAATTAAAAATTATAATTTTCATCATAGTAATAATAACAAGATAATAAAGTTTGTTTATATAATATACCATTGTAGCATTATATTATAAACCTCATTTATTTTCATATTGTTGTGTATGAAATTCTTTAAGAATACTCTGTATTTTAGAGAAAGTTATACATTCTCAACTTATTTCTATGCTAGAAAACAAAAAAATTATGAATATTTTATTTTTACAAAATAATTTTGAGAAGAGTAATTTTGAAAAATAATCCGACTCTGGATACCCAAATGGCAAATCTAAATCCTTTTTGACGGCTGCAGCAGAAACTTCGGTATATAAATTACAAAAGATGATCACGGACGTACCGTAACAAAAAGAGTCACGAGCACATAAGATAAGAGCCCCAGAAATATCAACGACCGTCACTTGACAAAAAAGTACACAAAATATGATAAAACCCTTAATTCGCCTTGGAGAGCAATTTTCGGCTTCGCCTCTTCTCTCTGTTCTAAAACCCTAAACCCCTCTCTTTCTCTTCCTCTTGTCTCCTGTTTAAACCCTCACGGAGAAAGAGTGAGAGAAAAAGAAAAGGAAAGTATTAAAAATGATGAGCAGCATAATACTGAAACGATCCTCGTCATTTCTAACTTCTAAGCGGGCCCTCACCGCTGCCTTGACCTCCGTCGAAACCATTTTACACTGCCACTTAACGGCTGCGAAATCAGGCCCCGTCATTCCCCGTCACGATGATATAATCAATTCGAGATTTTCAGCGGGTACGAGGGAATTCCACGCGATATCTCGGCCGTTGGATTTTAAATCGTCCATTGCGTGGCAGCATGCGCAGTCGGCGGTAGATGACTATGTCGCCTACGATGATAGTAGTAAAGATGAAGGGCTTGATATTTCAAAGCTTGATATTTCTCAAGATATTGTAGCGGCGTTGGCTCGTAGGGGTATATCGAAGCTTTTCCCTATACAGAAGGCTGTTTTGGAGCCGGCTATGCAAGGTCGTGACATGATTGGTCGAGCCAGAACTGGAACCGGCAAAACTCTAGCTTTTGGGATTCCAATTCTGGATAAAATCATCAAATTCAATGAGAAACATGGGTTTGCTTTTCATTTCTGTAATTTCATTGTTATTTTATTTTATCGGGGATAATCATTTTGTTGTTAAGATATTGATCTAGCGGTGTTATGCTGTTATATTCAGGAGAGGGAGGAATCCTCTGTGCTTGGTGTTGGCTCCGACAAGAGAACTTGCGAAGCAAGTTGAGAAGGAATTCCATGAATCTGCACCCAGCTTGGATACCATTTGTGTTTACGGGGGCACTCCAATTTCTCATCAAATGAGGGCTCTTGACTATGGTGTTGATGCGGTTGTTGGGACACCCGGTCGTGTTATTGATTTGATTAAGCGCAATGCTCTCAACTTATCGGAGGTTCAGTTTGTTGTTCTTGATGAAGCTGATCAGATGCTTAGTGTTGGCTTTGCTGAAGATGTTGAAGTCATCTTGGAAAGGTTGCCACAAAATCGACAGGGTATGATGTTTTCTGCGACGATGCCTCCATGGATTAGGAGCCTCACAAATAAGTACCTCAAGAATCCATTAACGGTTGACCTTGTAAGTATAAGGAATTATTTTCCAAAAATCCTTTCCTGTCTTTGAAATTTCCTTTGAGAAACTCTTGAGCAATTCAGAGAACGTTTCTATTCTATTTCAACATTGAAATATATATTGCAAAAAAAAAGGCTGAAGAGGACACTTTTATTTTAGTGAATTAAAGCAATTTGATCATGTGGTTACAATCCTTTATTTCTCTTATATTTATTGCAGGTTGGAGATTCTGATCAAAAGCTAGCTGATGGAATTTCCCTCTATTCCATTGCAACAAGCATGTATGAAAAACCATCAATTATTGGTCAGCTTATAACAGTATGATCCAGAACTTTGTTTCTCTCTTTACAGTTTCTGTTTGATTGCTAAATGTAATTACCTTGTAGTGTGTTTATGAATCTTCTGCGTTCTTTTATCTTGTAGACAAATGCTAGAGAAATTATGACTATTCCCGCTGTATCTTTGTCATCCTTTTCCTATTTCTGAGCATCAATTTTTGTGTCTTAGGAACATGCAAAAGGTGGAAAATGCATTGTTTTCACTCAAACAAAACGTGATGCAGACCGCTTGGCTCATGCTATGGCTAAAAGTTATAATTGTGAGCCTTTGCATGGGGATATCTCACAAAGCCAGAGGGAGAGGACCCTTTCAGCTTTCCGAGATGGACGTTTCAATATACTGATTGCCACTGATGTTGCTGCACGTGGTCTTGATGTACCTAATGTTGATCTGGTCAGTTCTAATTGAAATTCTTACCTAACTGGTTTCAGATAATTCTTTGCCTTCTTAGTCGCTAGTATATGGTTCTCAGTATCACTTTTTTTTCCCGAATTTATGTGTCCTCTTATTTTCACAGACCTCAGTTATATTTTTTTTGCTATTTTTATTTCTTTATGGGTGTCCATGATGCAAATTGGTCGTATGTGATGCTTCATGTATCTCTAGATATGTGTATCATGTACTCATTTTCCCCCCTTTTATCAATATCAAGAAGCAATGCTAATTTACCCAGGACCATCATTTATGCATGGACGTGTAATTTGCCCATTTACCTTGACTAACTTTTCTTCACTTTATTGAGATATTTTATGTGGCTCATTTTCATTGCTTACCAGTGAATATAGTTCCGATACGATGTTAGGGTAAAAGCAGTCCAAGAAGTCTTATTTTCAATTCCCATATATTATGTGGTGGAGCCTTTTGATTTTTAATTATGGACCAACCACTTTTATTTTTTCTTTCTATGCAATCTTAATGCAGCTTCTGACATTTTGCCTCCCAAATTTAGATAATTCATTATGAGCTTCCAAACACATCGGAGACTTTTGTTCACCGAACAGGTCGAACTGGTCGTGCTGGAAAGAAAGGAAGTGCAATTCTTATCTACACAGATCAGCAGGCCAGGCAAGTCAAGAGTATTGAGCGAGATGTTGGATGCAGATTTACTCAGGTTACTTCCTTTTCATTTTCATGAAAATAACTGTTTGTCTATCTGAAGTCCAATTTTATGTATGTATGTGTCTATCTATATGCATAAATGTGTAAGTTAGTTATAGTTTGAACAAATTTGATCATTGAGTATTGATTTGATATATTTGAGTTTCTAAGCCTGAATTGGCTTCTGGGCAATAAAGAGAATAGAAAGGCTTTACGGGAGTTGAATTGGCTTCTGGGCAATAAAGAGAATAAAAAGGCTTTACGGGAGTTGAAATTTCTATTTGAATTTTTCGGATGTGTCTGAATGAATAATGTATGTTTCACATTCATAAACATTGATGATTCTCTTATAATAGTTGTAAATGCATGGTAATATCTGATTAATGCTTCACTGCACTAAATGTTGCCAAATCCCTGTTAAAAGATTTTCAGGGAAATATAAGGTGGAGTCAAAAGCATGTATAGCCAGAATACTAGGAACAGAATAATTTTAGGCTTAACTTGAAATTATTAAAAAAAAATGTTACTTGTCTCTAATACATGTATGGCGTGCCGTTATCTTTTTATTTGTATGATTATCCTCCTGCTTTGCTTGAATGAAGTCGTTTCCACATTCTAGTAGATTTCTCTTTGTAATTTGTATTGTAAGTCTATGACGGGCCCCCGTCTCTTTCATACACTCATACACATACTTCTTTAACATTTATCCATTTCTTTTTCACAAATCAATGAGGGAGAGAGAAACCACAGTCCAAGCCTTTGAAAGGAAAACCACACAATGGGATTGTCTGACGACTTGTTACTTTTACAGCTCCCAAGGATCGCCGTTGAAGGAGGTGGAGACATGTACAATGACATGGGTGGCCGGTCTGGGTATGGAAGTATGAGAGATCGTCAATATGCTGATACAGGATTTGATCGTTCCAGTCGTATGGGGGATTCTGGATTTGGCCGTTCTGGAGGGTACAGAAGTCCTGGGTCTGGCCGTTATGGTGGCTATAACAGTTCATATTCTGGTCAAGGTGGTGGATCTAGCTCTGGCGGTTTTGGTTCTAATGCAAACAGATCTGGGAAGTTTGGTGGTCCTGGGTTTAGTCGTTCTGGTGGATGGGGGGAGTCCACTAAATCAGATCGTTCAAGTGCTTTTGGTGACACTGGCTCACGACAATCAGGCAGATTTGGGGACCTTGGTGGCAATCACTCTAGCCGAAGTAGTGGCGGTTTCACTGATTTCTTTGGCAGCTCTGGAAATAAGCAGTACTGATGATAATCAGAACACTTGGAAAAGAGGATTCTAATTAATTGAAGGTAAGCCTCCTTAAGTATTAAGGCATTTAAATATTAAAAACAGTTTGTAACCTTTTTTTTTTCCTTTTTTGCTGTATAATTTCTTTATATTTTCAATTTTTTATGTTTTAATCAATTGATTTAATTTTCTGAAATCAAATGATTAATTTTATGGAAAATCTTGTGTATCATTTTCAAAACAATGCAGCATAAACTGTCATACACATTGTGGTGATAACCCCCCCAGTTTTTGTACTTGCATGCACTTCAGATGCTTCATTGTTTGTCAATAATTGTTTAATTCCTAAAAACTACCAGTATTTCATTGGTAATCCAAGATTTTAGGCGCAAACAAGGATAATAATGATTACTCGAACAAGCCAAAGCTGATGAGGATTTTTTGTTTGTCTCTGGTTTATGCTGAATACTAAGATCTACTCACAGAAAACGTCTTGTCTGTGCAAGTGTGTGGATTGCTGCATCGATTTTTATAAAAAGTTAAACAGCACCTATGGCATTGATTTTATGATTGTAGTTCACTTTGCAGGTTGAGAAGTGTGTTAATGGGGCTCCCTTCCACCCATTTGCACGGCTAGAGAAAGGATGCAAGACATCTTTGTTGATTAATAACTTGTCATAGCTAACTTCTTGGTCTGCCTGTCTTCTGGTTTTTTATGAGGAAAAGAATCTTGGATTGGCAGAGAATGGCAGATATAGGGATACAAAGAACCATTTTGAAGGGGAATAGATATGGTGCATTGGATTTCTTTGAACCTGAACACTCATTATTACTACCAAGTTACATTTTACAATATCGTTTAGTTCGCAATTTTTATTTTCGTATATACCGTCTCAAGAACAGGCCCAGGCCAGGGGTAATAATGTAGTACGAAGTCGTTTTTCTCTACAATATTATTCCAGTTATGATGCTTATTCTTTTGGTACAAAAATGCTTTTAACTCCGTTGTGTATGTAAAACAGAGGGACAAACTTGACGATGGTACCAACGTAAAATTAATAAATGATGATATTTGGAAAATTTAGGTGATGTACTAACGCTAAACATACATTCCTGTGGAATTCTGACCGCATGTATCACTCAATTGAGTAGGGATGGCAGAATAACCTGGACTTGGATTAACTAGGATAATCCGGACTGGGTTGAATTTGTACCGAAGTGTAAAAAAATTCGGATCCGGAATAAATTTTAATAATCCAAATAAATTTGGGTCCGGGTTGGGGGTAACCCGTGAATCCGGATCTGGATTTATTTTTTTATATTATTTTTATTAGTTAATATAAATAGAAACATAAAAAAAAAACCTTAAAAAATTACAATTCATTTTTTTCTTTCATTCTTTCTAGTGTCTATCACAAATTGCGATTACATAAGAAAAAGTGAAAAACCCTAGTTGTGCCGCGGCTACCGCCTCCCGCTGTCCAGCAGGCAAGTCAAACAACCATCACCTGGGTTCGTCACTGTTGCAAGGTCAGGTTCACCGTCATCACAAGGTTCGGTTCGCGGCGTTTGCCACTGTCAAAAGCTTGGGTTCCCCACCGTCGCAACTGCAACTTGTTTAGTTCACCACCGTCGCAACCGCAACTTGTTTGGTTCACCACTGTCACATGCTTGCAGCACTGCAGTTCCTCTATTCATCATCATCAGCTCCTCTATTCGTTTGATTCACCACACACTTGCGTATTTGCGGTTTTATAATTAAATTATTTACAGTCATCATACTTTGCTCACTTTACTTACCATATATAATACTTGATTATTTCAATAATATCTCGCTTTAGTTGCATATTTAATACTTAATTAATTTCAAGACTCATATCATCATGTTTTTTTTTTCTTTTCAATGATGCTGTCAAATGAAATGATCTGATAAAGCCTTGAGAAATGCCATGGGATTGGAGATGGTGGTTGTGGATTGACCACTTAACTGACTTTTTTTTTTCCTTTTTCCTCAAATTTGAAGCTTAGTAGCTAACCCACCGAAGAGAGAAAAATGGATGATTCTGTACCCATGCCATAATATTCATCATTTGAATTGCTTTCTGGAGTTTTCTGGAGTTAGTTTTGAGTTATTGATCTGGGTTCAAAACCCGGAATCCGGGAACCCAAATTTTTTCGGGTTGAACCCGACCCGGACCCACATGAAAAAAAGTCAAGTTTTAATCCGGGTCCGAGAACAAAAAAATAGTGTCCGGATTCGGAACCGGAAAGGCTAAACCCGGATACGGACCCGGACCCGGACCCGAATTTTACCATCCCTACAATTGAGGGCCAATGATGTGAGGTACCCATAGATTTTTTCTGATGTCTTTTCTCAATCATGCCGACAATATTGACAGAAACTGGCAGGAAAATACGAGTAAATCTCCTGCCTGCAACACAGGAGATCTCTGTGTATCATCCAACCAAAGGTGTAAAATTACTTGGATCCCTCTAAATTCCGTTTATTGTAACATACACTCAATGAAATGACCAGTTGACCAATAAATATTTGCCAAGTGCATATAATAGTGATAAAATTAAACTGGTTTAAGTGGTTGAAATCGGTCACCAAAAAGCCAAAAACAATCAACGCGAGAGGCTCCCTTCTACAGCCGGTCTTGACTAGCGCGATGACGTCATTTTCACCATCAAATTACCCATCTCTTCCAAGATAATCATCCTCAAGATTCAGACCTCCACCACCGAATTCTAATAAAAATGAACGACTCCTTGGACCATCAAGCGAAAAAGAAACAACGGTGAGTATACGAAACTAAGTCATTATAGCACACAAGACAACAGACGTTACTCACTCTTGCGTCGGTAATTTCACCAGCCCGCATGAACGACTCGTTGGGAATTGACTTTCTTCATGATTCTGAAACTTAATAATTATATGCTTTTTATCTTTTTGATACATAAATAGTCAAGCAATAGGTATTGGTAAATTAGAACAATGAGGTGGTGAATGCAAAAAGTACAGGCACCATTTTTTGAAGAAACATCGTTCTTATAATCTATGGCCTTCTCCTTTTTTTTCCCCTTCTCTCCATATGGCTGAAATGATTTCATTTTAATATTAATGAAATTTTAGCAAGTTGTGGTTGTAGTTATTGTCTACCGAGAGAAGGGAAAAGAAAATTGACTAGTGTAGGGAGGGCAATGAGTCGTAGAAACAGACACGAGAAGGAGAACTAAAAATGTGATGTGGGCGTGGGAGATTGAGAGGAAATTTTTAGAGGGAGCTCGAGAATGGCAGTCCAATATCGAATGCTAAATCGAGAGGGGAAAATAATGCAAGTCTCGTGCCCTGCCATTGTCAATCCTTCCACTTTATACCCTTGTAATTGCATCCCCCTCCCACTCTTCTCGTCTTCTTTGGTTTTCCTGGCCCTGTCTTCTTCGGCTTTCCTGGCCCTTCTGTAATTCCACAGCAGCAATGCAATCAATCATCAATGGGTATATGCCAATCTCGATTCAAAGCTTTGCAAACCATCTTCAAATTGTTTCATCCGATAGCCCATCTCTTCAATTAACCAATTCAGCCGGTTTGGCATTTGTTACTATTTTGCATAAATTTAATAATATCCGTTAGATTCAAATTCAAGATATCTAACGGTTTGTCATTTCATTGAGTGTATGTTACAATAAACGTAACTTAGGGATCGCCAAAATTACAATATTATAACGTAACTAAGTCAACCCAATTACTTATCCTTCCAAGAAAAAAAAAGTTCAACCCAACGATACTTCTCGATAACTCTAAAATTATATCAATCAAACTATACTTGAGTTGGCGGAGGTAACTTTGTGTTGATGAAAGTTAACAAGGTCCCGAAAGAAAAGTTTTTGCAATCATATGTAAGTAAGCCCAGTATTTTCTCTATTAATTACTTGTTTGTGTACGTGTGTTTCTTGTTTAGAAGAAGTTTGCTCACATAAAGGCAAAGGAAAATTGAATTTATCTAAGATGTTCAGAACATTAAAAAACTGTGGAAATTGCAACTTCTATAAAACGGTAGACAATTTGAATTCACAGATACCTTCTCTTTCTCTTGTTTGTTGCTTTCAATGTAAAAATCTTGACATTTCTTGAGCAAAATTTCCTAGTTGCATGGCCCTTCATTGATGATCCTTCCCGCATAAATAACCAGCAGTAACTGAGGAAATTAAGTATCCTTCTCTCCCCAATTCTCTGTCGTCATTTGGTGGTCGCCTTTTGAGGATCTTACAAACATTCTGACTCAATATGCATAATCGGGGAGCAACATGTTGACCTGTACCAGAAACAAAAAACTTATGAATCGCATAAACAAACATTTAATAAAATCCAATATCCATAATTTATTTCATCCTTCTGTGTAATTAACCAGATGATATGCTATTTATTTTCTTATGAAGTTCCTATGTATCATTATATATGATTTCTACCAAGCCTACCATAGAATTGCTGTTTGACCTGAAAGGAAACTTTTTTGTCCCAAGCTCCTAATTTGAATCATCTTTGTCTGGAATCTGAACCAGTGATCATTTTAGGCAAGCAAATCTATTGAAAAATAAGTTTCCTTCCAGACTCAGGTAGTTTTAACTTTTAACCCTTCCAGACTTCATATTTTAAGTCATAAGGTAATGGCCTATGTGAGTCAGCAACCAGTAATCAAGAAAATGAAACGTGTTCCAGCCAAGGTTTTTAGGGCCTTAGCTGAAGTGTCTACCATAAAAGAATCTGAAACCTTACCGTAGCTTGATCTATATGTTCTGACTATATTTATTGCTGCCTGGAATTATTGGCAGGTCCAGCACTGCGATCTTCTGTCAATTGTTGTTGTTGCTGTTGATGAATCTGATGGTTTTGCTGTTCCTCCTGCTGCCGCCACCGATGCTGCACAGTTCCATTGATCTGCTGATGTAGAGACTGCATTTGCCTGCTCATTCTCCATCTAAGGTACTCCACAATAAGAGAATTTGTACTAATTGCAATGCCAAATCCAGTGAACGAGGAAAGGAGGACAGCTAGAATCGGATTCACATTAAGCTGCAAGTTGATTGAGAAGATGAACACAACCACCAAAGGTATAATGCACAAACTCATGGAATAAAGTTTGTTCAGCTTGCTTACCACAGAGTAAAAGATATGAGCAAACAAGATCACAACTGCAAACTGGAAGGATGCATAAGCCCATATGTAACTCCTGCTCACTGCCACCATCATATGTGATAAGCTCTTAAGGAACTCTTTAAGTTATGAAACAAAAGATGATAAATCAAACAGCAAGTGAAAATTAGAAATTAACCCAATCAAATAGGGGAAGGAAAGGAGTTATAAAAATTTCCAGTCCGTCTCGAAGGGAATACACTAATTTGGTGCCCAGGCTAGCATCCTAAATGCTACATAAGTTTATTGTGCTAGGCTTCACGGTAATTATAACAGTTGAGTCCTACACAACATATCCACTTTCTGCCAAGACCACAAACAGTTTTGCTCTTGATTCTTACTCAGGTGGCATCATTCTATTTGAGAAGAGGAAGAGGAAGATTATTTAGATTTTTAGGTTATATAATTATTGTTAATTTAATTCGTGTTTATGTAAGATTTAATTTCTTTAAGAAGTTTTCTTAGTTGAGTAGGTTTCATCTTTCATATTAGAAAGTAGACTTCCTAAGATTTTGAGTTCCTGTTGTGCTTGGGGTTTGACCACTGTAAATAGGCCATTGTCTTTCATTTTCAAACAAAATGATCATTGGAATAATGAATTTATTTTCCCCTCAATTTATTTTTATTTTATTCCCTTTCTTCTGGTTTCTCCTGGGTATGCCTCTTGTTTCTCCCAATATGCTGAAATGATTTCTTTTGACACCATTAGGGCTTAAGAAGTAAGATTTTTTAGATTGAGAAAGGGTACAACCCTGCCCACAACGAACTACCAAAATACATCATTAAGGGAAATCAACAAAATGAACCACCGGTATTTTATCCCAAAGACAACCTAACATCTCTCCAAATAATTAAAGTGTAGCTGAAAAATGACAAGGAAGAACCGCAATGCACTAAGGCTATGTTTGGAAGCTAGGATTAAGTGTAGGATTGGGTTAATTTTGAGATTAATTATTTATCTTCTCTTTGGCAAGCTTCACTTTGGATTAGATTAGGAGACTAGATTTAAATTTAGCCCTTAAATCATGGGATTAGCAATACCAAAAAAAAAATTGTCTATTTAATTAACCATTATTTGTATGTGTGATGTGATATTTAATTTAAAAATCACTATATTAAAATTAATCATGAAAATTAACAATACCGAAAATTGGTTGCTTTTATATATATTATTTGCCAACTTTTTGATTAAATAAAAACATATTTAAAATATGTGATAAAAAAATAAATTAAATTAAGTATTTAAATAGTTTTTAATTTAATTTAACCAAGTCTAATCTAACTTATATTTGTTTATTATAATTATGATTACCTAATAACTAATTTTCTATATATTTAATCTTTTACTAATTGTCTTTTAAATTAATGTTAATAATTATTTTATTATTAAATATTCATGAATAGTTTATATTAATATTTAAATGTCAACTTAAATGCTATTTAATTTCATTCCATTCAAATATAATCTAACATAATCCAATTCAATACTGTATCAAACATAAGACAGTATTATATAATCCAGTCTAATCCAATCAAATTTAATCCAGCCCAAACTTAATAATTGATTTAGTCTAATCCTGCATGCCAAATGTAGCACAAGTTTTTCTTCCTAGTTAAAATGTTTTAGCATGTTTGACTATGACTTTATTTCACTCATAATTATCAAATGAGAGTTACGAAGCAAAGGACTTGATAAGCAATGATAAGAAGTGAACAGAAGAAAACGTTACCCATGGTAGAAGCGATCATTGAAGAAAGGAGACCCAAAACACAAGAGAAAGGCAACGAAATGGCAAGAGCACGAGCACCCAAGTCGGATACCTGTTCAAATTTTATATTCGAATGGTAGTTATAAAGCAAGTACAATGCTAATGAAATACATGCAAAATTATATGATAAAAAATGCATCATGGACATTGAAACCTTTCAACAATAGTGAGCATCGTATAATGTGTTGAGCTTCCAGAAGAACCAACAAATTCTCTTCAGTCAAAAAATCAACTATTGAACAGAAGAGGTAATTGATATAGAAGATTTCATAGTATGGACCAAAGACATCCATAGGGGATCAAAATTACATAATCAAAGATGTCTTTGATCACTTGGAAGCATAATCCAAATACAGTTACTGAATGATAAACACTAAACAGTATGACCTCTTTGCCCTACTACCTATAGAAGATAAGTGTACTGGCTAAATGCATGAGCTCCTGGTCAATTGTTGGGACAACTATAAAACTGATAGATAGATTAACTATCTGAAGGACATGATGGATGTTAACTTCAGTGACAACGGTATGAACTTAAAGGCATAAACTTCAGCAACCAATGAAAAATTTGGTGGATCCACAACATGATGCCATGAAAATCTAGCAAAGTGATTTCATAGTCTAGCAGAAATAGTTAAATGATAAATACCAGAAGTTGCTCCAAAAAGCAGAAATATGCAAGCATGCTGACCATGATCAGAACTGGCATATCCTGCCAAACCCTGCACGAATATAACAAGTAAAAAGACAGACCTGAAATGCAAGAAAAATTCCTGCCAAGACCATCCAAGAGATTATTACAAGAGCTTCAGTTGGTAACAAGAAGTAACAATCATGTAGATGACATGCCTAGAATTCACATATGACAGGGAAGCCAAGTGACAGTTATTTGAGAGATTAATCAAATAATTCAGTAATCCAAACACCCCCAACCCTCTCATCATCCCCCACCCCCAAAACCCTCCAACCCCTGAAAAGGGAACTTCTCAGATATCAACAAAACACTGGTAAACATTTTAGCCAAGAGAATAATCTAAAGCCTCGTTGAAGTGGAAAAAATAATGACAATGTGTTCTCCTCATCCAAGATTGAGCGGAAAGCACCACCCCTAGTTTAATAATGCACACATGCTACTGGGTACAAAGTCAAGATTCTTAAACCATCTGATCTGAACAGCAGAGCAGAAACCTGCTCGAAGTGGAAGCCACTGCCAAGGGACAAATATCTGTTCTCATAAATTTACAGGGAATTCCCAATTTGGCATCCCAAAGTCAAACTCTGCCCTCCTCCGGGACTTATGTGTTTCTAGCAGTGTCATAATTCTTGCGGTTTCCCAAGTCAGACTAATTGTGAATTTAATTTATATACAGTCTCAAATTGCAATGTAAAGAGTGACCTACAGTATTTGGGGCACAATTGTATACTTATATATTGCATGGGAATGTAAAATAAAATGAAAACAGCCTTTTATAGCAAACATCATTCAGCATAGTTAGAGTGACCAATTAATGGACCAGTAAGTGAACTTCAAAAACCATAAGACATGCCTGTAACGAGCAACTTCCCTCTGTTGCACTATAGTTTGTGGCCGCCTAATAACAGTTTGAGGATTATGTATTTTTAATAAGGTGACTGGTAGGTTCTGAACATCTTGCTTGCAGACATCACATGTTTTGTTGCCTTTGATGGTAAACCACTTCACCGCACACTCTTTGTGAGCAAGTGCAAGCTCTCCTTTACAGCTACACTCCAGCTTAAACATGTCACCTCCTTCCCCAAGCTCAACCAAACAAATTCTGCAAACTGCTTCTTCTTCTGGAATATCTTCACCTGCTTCTTCGGTAGCTGGAAAAAGTATGTTAACTTAGTAAATCAAAAGTATGATTAACAAGATAAGACAGCAATTAAAAATATCAATGGTAAAAAAGACATATGCATCATGTTTTGCTAATGAAATTAGGATTTACCAATATCAGTTGCTGGATCATCATTAACTGAAATCCTCTCAACTGCTGCTGAACGAGTAGACACAGAAATCACACGGATTAAACCTCCTCCAGATTCCGTCCGCCTTAAACTTCTGACTTTAATATTTACAGGAACCGAAAATGAACGTGTCATTTTCTGCTGAGTACGTAACTTCTATAAGAAAACAAGAGAGTACTTAAGTACTTCATAACTTACCAGGAAAAAAAAATTAAAATCTTATATTCACCATGTAGTATAGTGTTGTAGCATCAGGATAAGTTAAGACCAAAAGAAAAAAAGGACTTACGGAATTGTTAGGTTGAATATTTAGTTGCCTTTCCTGTACAGAATCAAGAGCCGTAGTTGCAATGGGAGTAGCCGGTAAAGAATGTGCTACTTTTGTTGATGAAGGGAACAAAATTTTATTAAGAGAAAATGACCTTGAAGTAGATGGCTTGTCCAGAGGACCATCAGATGATGGTGTATCCGGGAGGATGAGAACTGTCTTCTCACCATCATGGGCTATGTTTTTTGCCTTAAAGCTCCGCTGAGGAAGCAAACTTCTCACAGATGATTTGAACTTGGCTGAATTAGGTTTGGGAGGAAGGCCAGCTCTAGAAGATGAGGAGTTAGGACTCGGAACTGAAGGAACTTCTATTGTCGTAAAATCTGACAAACAGGCGTCCAAAGACCGAACGGGAATTTGCAAAGAGGAAAGATTCGGTCGTCTGGACTGCTGAACTAAACTCGAGCTGGATTCTTCAACCTAAAAAGTAACCATCAAAAACCTTTCATTAATTATTTACACCTACTCTTTGAAGCTGAAAACCAAGCAATAGATGACAGGATTTGCTATTTCAGTTTTGCCAAGCACATACTGGCAATTCTTTTAGCTCCATGAAACCCATCAACAATATATCTGGTAAGTCTAAATAGTGTTATAGCTAGTTTACTTACATTTCTGATAAGCCATACTCGGATCATTTCAAATTGAAGACACTAAGTAAGTAACAATGATCTGTGAAGTAATACAATTTTTTTTTTTTTAACAAAAAATATCTTACTTGAGATTGATGGGAGGAATCAGAACCCGAGGTTGATGCTTCATTAATTTCACGATGTTCATCAGTCCCTGAAGTACTCTCCATGAATCAGATTCAAAACCCTAGTTTTTTGAAATTGTAAAAGCAATTCTCTTTATATATCTATCTCCTCTGCAGTTGAGTAAAACTAACTAGAGTTGTTAGTAGTGTGAAGAAACAGTAATGATGGATTCCATTTTGATACAACAAAGTGTGAGTTTTATGCTGTGAGTGTGTCCTCCCCACGGGAACTCAAAGCTATTAACGAATTTTAATTTTTAATTGTAAACAACCGCCAACTTGCTTCTTTACTTTACGTGTCCATCTTTTCCTTCCGCTTTCTTTGCTTATATCACGGGCTGGACTCCACTTTGAACTGCGGTCAGTCAAGTCATACAGGGAGAGTGTGTGTGATGCTTTTGTCGCTTTTAAGCTGTCTCTCTCTCTTTTAATAGTCTTTACCGTTAAGATTAAACCTTTTTTTTTCACCCTTATTTTCCATGAAACAGATGGTCAGGATTGGACTTTAACAAAAAGGTTTATTTAACTAATTCATGCTTGTTCTCACGGCTTGTCCGAATGTTTTTAAACAATTTTATTACAAGTTCGAATAAGAGGAGACAGTCACTATCTTCTAAAGTATTTTACATATATAATATCATTATCATGTGTGGAAGTCTGTAATTTTTTTTGTGCGAATATATTTTTAAACTCAGTCGTTTAAAAGAGTTAATTTTTTAATAAATTATAAAATTATAAGATTTAAGAGAACTAAAAACTAATTTTCTTAAACACCACAGTTTAAAAATGTATCCGTATAAAAATAAAATAAGGACGTACTCGCTCTCTCTCTCTCATATATATATAACTAACTAAAGTCACTAAATTGTCCACGAAAACGTAAGTAGAAAATTGATAATAACATTAATGCTAATGAATCCAGTTATGGTGTAATTGTGGTATTATACCACAGTTACACCTAACTATTAAATCCAATTATGGTGACAACTGTGGACTGAATTCAATGATTGAGTGTAGCTGCGGTATAGTAACACAATTACATCATAGTTTTGTCCAATGCTAATACTTATACCGAGATGCCCATCCGGGATTCAATACCAATGAAAATGTAAATAAATATGTTGTTATCAACTCATCACTTTATCAAACAGAAGGATAAACAAAACCAAAAAAAAAAAAAAATCTTCTTCGTATAACACAGGAAGGCATAAACAAAAGATACTGATAATGGTTGCATAAAAGGGACTCGCACGAATCCAATTTACGCTTTTTGTTCTTCAACATTGTATCACCTCCTCTGATAAATCTTCTCCCATCGTGAGTCATCAAGCTCGGCAGAACCCCTTAAGAGTACAAAAATAGTACTCCTCAGTCACCAAGGCAAACAGCTACACTTTCAAAATCAAGCTGAGCATTCTGAATGTTTTCGTTACCGACATCAACTTTAGACTTGGATGCAGCAATCTCAGATTCATTTTTGCTCCTTTGCAGACGTAAGCTTTGCTTTGCTTTCTTCTAACATCTTTATCTCTTTAACAACATGGTCTAACTCTACTGTAATCTTGCTTTGCTCACTAGTCTGCTCAAGTATATGACATTCGTATTCCAGCAACTGTTCTTGAAGCTGTTCATGCTTTTCTTTAATTGATTGCATCTCAGAAAGACAACTATGTACAGTCTTAACATCAAACCCATGCGATTCCAAGTTGAGAAGTGCTTCAAACATGCCATTAAAGATGCTCGTTGGATCACTGACTTGTAACTTGGATGTATGTTCTACGACGTTGGCAAAAGTTAACATGTAGCCAGTTACTAATCCTTCAAGATACATATCTTTACTTCCGTCTAAAAGATTAAAGTGAGGCTTCTGAGGCATTTTTTGAAATACTCCCATTGGTTCAATTGCTCTCAGTATCGATGAATGCTTAACAAAAGGCAAGCTCCAATTCTCTTCCGGAGTACTTTCATTACTCGTTGATGCATTTACAGCACATTCTGTTGAAATTTCAAGTCGTCCATTAATCTCATTCCACTGGTTGACAGCATCACCGTTATTGACAAATCCTGGAAGTGAAAAACCAACATTAGATCTTATATCTACTTCCTCTCTTGTTAATCAATCAGAAATGACCAGCTTCTCACCGTTATTTATTTTAGTGAGAAAGGAGGTGGCATTGCTTTTATCTTATACCAAGCAATTTGCACTACAATTGTTGTTAATTGTAACAAAAAATGACAATTTTAAATTTTGGCACATGCTGAAATTGACTAAGCTCGCTGGTATGAGATAGAATTGTCTATTCTGGTGTTTTATAGCCCAAACAATCAACTAATCACAAAGGAAGAACTTTTTCCTGCAAAAGGCCAAAAATGTCTAAAATTTGAAGTAGCTGTTTTGATATAGAATCAGTTCCATCCCTAAAGAGAAAAGATACTAAGCTTTTTTGGTTGAGAGGCCCTCAAACATCATACCTGTAGACTCTCCTGTGATTTTAAGCAATTCAACGTCAATAGTTGCATAATCCATTATAACCATTTCATGAACATTACCTCCATCTTCATTCCACTCCTTATGTATAATTATGATCATGTATTATTGGATAAAAAGTCAGCAATCTTAAGCCAAAAATTATCTAATAAAGTCTAGAGCTTCATACCTTTAACTGAGGAATTCTGTGGCATTCCTCTCTTTCTCTCCTTCTGACTGACAGATCCCACTTCTTTCTGTTGTATTACCTGATTTCAAAGAAAGAACGAAGGACAAACAGAACTTCATGGGGAATAAACAAATACAGAAATATCCCACACTCCATGTCTCTAATCAAATCTATATTTAGCAGCAACTTAGCAGCCAACAAAAACTAGATAGAGATATGATTCGGTGGTTTCAAAACTCTTATTACTTCAAAATTCGCAAAAATTATTAACATCATAAAATGAAAGTGATGTCCACTATCGGTTTTACCATAAACTAACTGAAGGCTACCAGTTGTTTTGAGTGTCTAGCAAGAGATGAGGTGGCAGAACCTGCAAGTGGTAATTCAAAGGGCAGCGTTGATCCTAGCTGACATGCCTTGAGAAACAAATCTGTGTCTGCACTTGGTCCTTTTTACTTCTTAACAGGGCGAGAAAATGTAGCATCAACTGCTAGGCTGCCCTGCTCAATGTCCTTCCACTTGAGGTCAATGCAAACAAATCTGAGTTTTCAGTGCCCTGAGTTGACAACTTCATCTCCATCTGACTTTCTGTTGAGCTATTTGCCATCACTAAAGCATTTTCTTTCACACCACAAATATTATCAAATGCCATAGGTTCTTTAGCATTGTTAACATAGCCGAGGGAATAAATTAACTGTTTTTGCAAGACTTCCTGAAACAGATGCAATAAGGGAGATTGTCAATGGGTGCCTATGCATGCACCAAATGTATATGTAATTAGCAGGTGCTGCTCCTCCAGAATCAGGGCACACTCAAGACAAAATGTCATGCTTCTGGTCCTAGACAACCCATCATGCAATAAAACACGAAACTTTGACCAAACATGCAGAAGTTAAAAATTAATCGACACAAACATTAATTTTACAATAAAAATTTTCAATTAAAACGACGTGCAACGCAAATGAAAGGACATAACCTTATTTTGGGATCGAACCCAACGGCCACCAACCCAATCCCAATGAGGCCTCAAAGCAGAGCGCTTCAACACAAGCAAATCAGGAGGATCATCAAAGAACACAGAGTAAGTCTTTGCATTTAATACTTTGACAACAACACCAACCCACCATCCATCCAGCCAAAATGCGTCAACGACGTCGTTCGCTTCAAATTCCTTACCATCATCATCATCAGGCTCCAGAGGAGGCAAGGGCCTTAAATAAAACGGAATTAACCGTCTCCACCAACGGCTCCGTGCCATCTTCAGAAAGCAACGTCTGGTACTCTTATCAAAAAGGCGTTTTTGCCTGTTCTTTTGAGTACTTTGGCCTGGTGCCATACACCACGGTACCCAACTGCATCACTGCTCACTTCCACCAGTGAACCCTTTGTAAAATGATAAGCATTTGCATTACTAGTTCTACTACTGCATGCCATTTTTGTTTTTGATGTTTGATGATCAGCTTCAGCTGGCTGCTTCCGAGGATATGAAATTATCAATCACGACATTTCCAGCTTCCCCTTTTTAGTTTCATATTATCTGGTCACAATGAGTAAAGTAAAGCTGCACCTGTACATTTCTCAATGGAAACCGTCAATCTCTCTCTACGGTTTCGTGTCCTATATTATAGTGCAATGCATTGGAAGTTATTTATTAAAGTGTTAGATAGAAATCTCAAATGATTTATTAAAGTCGTATAAAAAATTGTTTATTGAAGTGAGACATCTTCAATGATTTTGTAAACTTGGACTACTTTGATGGTGGCAACTTCACACGTTTGTAGGAAAAAATGACATCTTCTCATGGCATGCCTTACTTTTCTTGTTGCTCATGTTCTCTCTTCTCCTCCCACACCCCCCCCCCCCCCCCAAAAAAAAATCTTTTCGAGTCACACTGATCCGGACCATGGGTCCGCCCCATCAGACCCTAAATCGGGGGGTGACTTGATGAGTGAAGAACCACAACTCACCAAAAAGATGCCAAACACTAAATTCCGAGCCCTCAACCGACAGCTTCCTAGCCTGCTACTGTTGTTTGTGTTCTCGCACCACTAGAACTTGAAGAAATTGAAAAGAAGACATTGGCTTGAATAATTGAGAGCATTTGGCTTCGCCATGATCGGCGCATAATGCCTACATAAAAACTCAATGCATCATGAGATTATTTGCTCAACTCCGCCTGGTGGAGTCAAGGAGAAGTTAAAATTGTTAATAGACTTTTGCAGTAAAATGACTGAATGAAAAGCATGCTCTGTAAGTTCTTCTGAAACCGGTTGCTGAATTATTTTTACAGTTAGCTCCAATCTTTGAAGCATGCTCCGTAGATAGCTAGCTTCACTGTAGTCTATATTAAGCAACTACTGTACACAAAAAGCAAACTAAACAGATTGAATCATTTGCTGATTTCTCATATTCTACGTCCAAGATACAAGAGTTGCTCATGAAAAATTGCTTAAGACCTTACCACCAACCACTGCAAACGGTTCATCATGGTTAGATTCTACTAAATTTTGGGTCCCCATAAAATCTCACATGTACAATTTCCTTTTGCAACTAATGACCCTTTTTTTTTTTGGGCAAATAAGAACTGTGACACTACCAAAAAGACTTAATATAACAAAAAGGTAACCAATTAAATACAACACATCAATCGCTGGTGGAGTAAACAAAATTTAAAAATATTGCAAGCCGTAAAGGGCCTAACTCTAGTCAAGGCTGCATACTGAAACTGGAATTACAATCTTGCTTAAATTGACAATATTTCAGAGGTGGCATGTGTGAGTATATTATATAATGATAAAGTCCCAACTCTATCTGAGTACACTTCTAGCGCTGGGTTTTGTCAGTGCCTCAAGTAGCCTGTACATCCAACGATCTAGCATTCCTGTGAAAACAAAGATATCATTCTTTAATTGATTAAAGTGTATGATAGGTCAAAATTAAGAGAAACAAAATGGCCAAAGCCTATCATGTGATGACGGGAAAGTTTAGCAGGTTGAAAAGATTCCAAAAATCTAGAAAGTAAAATTTGAAGGAACATTAAATTTTGTCAATTATCAAGAGATCAAAGTATGTAGAAGATCAAAACAGCCATGAATATTTAAATTTTGCAATGTTTAATTGTCATTAGCGGTTCAAGTTTGACATCCTGAATCCATGAAATGAGCAATGTCTTGAATGAATAACTATTAGACACAAACCTGTTAAAGCAAATGTACCACCCAATACTGCACAAAGTCGGGTGATTAAATGGAGAAAACTGCGACGTTCTTCTTTGATTGTCACAGTGATTGGGGATAGATCATACAAAAAGTATACAGCTGCACAAAAGAAAAAGAGGAAAAAGAAGAAGATTATGACTAACAAGAACAAGAAAGAAAGGGACAAAACAAACCCAACATAGATCACGATGGCAACCAACCTGGCCATGTCCTATCAAACTCGTTAATTGTGGAAAAATATTCTGTTACAGAGAATTGATTTGTAGGCAAAACGTCTTTGGAGATGTATCTGTATTCAGTAGGAACAATCTACAACCCAATAAAAAGAGAATTTCAGGACAAGCCACAATGAAAAGCTCACTAAAGATAAAATATATGCATTTTGTTTTAGGTCAATGGATGTATATGCCTTGATCAAGGAAAATCAGCCCCCCAAGAATTGTGTAGGATATGTCACAACTGAGAATTAAATCTAAGATCACTACTCTGTCACTAAATCAACAGCAAAACCAGGGCCAGACCTTTATGTAATATTTGAATGTTCCACTTGTATCATGCAGCATCCGCACCGTCCCATCCAGTGGATTGTGAATTCCTGGATATTTTGGCCCAAATGATAGATCATGAATGACATGACTTACATTTACGTTTTTTGCTCCCCCGAAAATCTGCAAGAAGTGAAGAAGAAGTGAAGATACTTAAGATGCAGCGGACTAGAAAAGACTATATAAGGTGTAACCAAACATTGTAAAATACCAGAGTAATTCCACTGATTTAGCACATCCTACTTTTTAATTTTAAATTCTAATAGTGAAGATAGATGTAAATCAAACCCTTTTGTGACCTTGATCCGAACAGGGTTAAAACCCAAACCTCTTCTACCACCCAAAGCCATCTTACTAATTGAACCAACTAGTACTCGCAACACACGCTGTCATTTTAAGATCCAAGAAACTGGCAGTAGAAACAGCTTTAAAATAATTCACTGGATTTCTTCAAACTTGCTTCAGAGGTTCAAATTCTTTTTGCCAAATTTCCAGCCTCAATAGGAAAGGGCAAAGGGCCTAAGCTACTGAAATTTTCCCACTGAGAGAAAAGTAATTTTCTCATGTTTTTACCTAAGTACAAAGATATCTAGAAAATGCAAAAGACTATGTCACAGTCCCTAAACTATGCTTTCTAAAAGTCTATCTTATAACTATATGTCTCACCATAGATTTCGCCAAAAGATTTTAAACCAAGAACTTAAGAGTATCAAAAAGCATTTATGAGACATGTCACCCATATCAATGAAACCTTTGGATTCAAGGATTTGCTATGGCTGTGAAGCAACAAACAAATTCCTTGCTCACCATGTCATGCAATTTTTGTGCTTGTACTTCTAAGGTTAAGAATATAGAAGAATTGGTAATGTACCTAATTAGCAGAAAATATTCAAAATTACAAAGGTCACGTAGTAACATTTTGCCCAACGACAGATCAGCAGAGATCAGCATAGGATTTGAGCTTCTTCTATTTTACGTTTCAGAAAGGACAAAAGGAATTTTGGCGTTTATTATATGATGACAACTGACAAGTACTGAAGGGCTTACGAAGGAGAGGAAAAATAAGAACAAAGCAATGAAAAAAGACTCAAAACAAACTCAGCTTCTTATAAAATCAACTCCAGAAAATTCTGTTAATGATACAGAAATATGCATGGACATTAATTCTGCCTGGAAAAATTTTGGAAAACACAACTACAAGTGAATAAACTCTCCACATGAAGATCCATCAATTCATGCAAAACTCAAAATAAGACCCAGATCCCAAGCTATAGTATTTCCAAAATCAAATAAACTATAAGATAAATGACTCAAAACACTTTCTAATCTTTAAAACCCTTGCTTGAGATTGGACGATTCCACCAGTAAGAGGAAATGACTTCTAAGACAAGTTAGAGGTGTTAGCCTCACTGGAATAAAAATCTTTTAGACTCATGTTTTATATAATTTTACACCAATTTTGAACAGTCTGTTAAACTTGGACATTAACATCAACATCGCCATAGTCAAAACTTGAGGAAAATACTCCAAAAGGGGAAAACAACATAGAACATCCGTATTGTTAACCTTCAATACTTACAAACTAGTCTTATTTGAGTTCGGTTGGGTCTCAACATTATTGATCCTCAAATTCAACATCTGAGTTCTTAAACTTGATTAATATAACTGGAATAGTTAAAAATTTCCAGCGTTCCGAAATTTTGAATCACCAATGAAATGCTGAAACTCCAACCAAACAATTTATTGCTAATTCCAAATCCCAATAGGAAGTAATCCTAATAAATTAATACAGGGTGGAAAATCAGCATAAACTATGTCAATCCTTGGCATTTTGCTCTACACTAAATGACATAAGAATAAAACACAGAACGAAAGCTACTTACCATTTGTGCAACATAGATGTTCAATCCATGGACTGATATATGGAAGTTTCCAGCAACACGTTGGACATCCAAAACTCCATAAACCTGCATAAAGTATAAAACTTGTGTATTTGGATTTTGTTCCCTCAAGAACAATTAAAAGCCTACGACTAGTTTTAAATCTTAAAATGATTGAAAAAGTAGAATTGGTAATACCCGACATCCTTCTCCACTTTCCAATGCATGTTTCACCTTCTTAATCATATTTTCAGCATCTTCATCAAAGCCAAATGCATGAAGTTTCTCATCGATATCATCTTTATGATCTTTATTATGATCTGATCAAAGTACTAACGAGATATTAACCATTTTAACATACAAACTACCCCTAAAACGTACAAAGCCTGAAACAACAATATAAAAAATAGCAACTTGATCGTTGTCTTTGTTAGCGGAGGAATCATAAAGCAGTAGGAAAGACAGAACTCCAACAAAGTAAACATTTGTGCCCAGTAGATGTAGATGTAACTGTAACTATTGTCAAAGCTCAGCACAGCACCCACTACTTTGGCAGAAAAACATTTAGCCTATTCTAAATTTGGGCAGTTTAGAGTTTATGCATCAACAGAAACTTGTACAATGTGATAGAAAATGGAAAAAGGTAAAAAAAAAATTGAACACATTGGATTGTCCATATTAAAGCAAAAGATAATTTCAAAAGCATAATAATTCCCTTCAGACAAACAATTAAATGTATGATTCCTCAGGAAATATACCATGCTTGTGTTCTTCGTGTTCCTTTTCCACAAGGTCAGTCAAATATTCAGTGCCAATGATATGGCCATAACTGTTCAGGCGAAGCTGCAGAAAGCTCAATCTGGTTAGCAGGACAACCAAAAAAGTAAAATGAATAATAATCTACCAAGCTCCCTTGCAGTGAGTGAGAGAGAAAGAGTGCAATCACCTATTCCATCAGACAGGAACATAATTAAAGTTCTTTCTGAAAATAAACACTCAGAAATGTAGCTAAAGTATAAGAAGATACTAATTGATTTTATTATTAATTATTAAAATAGTGCATATCTCAATTAAGTTTTAAATAAGCATAGCATTACTCAAGATGAATTATCACAAACACGTGTTTTTAGAACTTTAGATTAACATGGATTGCAATATTTTTTACAGCTCAAATAATTAAAGTAAGAGGAATCTGAACTTTGGACCTTTTAGTTAAAAATCTTATCGTTCAACACACCATCTGGGTAGCCCTATCAAATAGCATAATCAAATTATGACATCATGAATGATTGAAGGGAAAAAATATAGGTAGTCTCCGATGAGGTTATCCAAAGATTCTATTAACAAAAAAAAAAAATCCGTATGAAATGTCAATAGTTCCTTGCTTTTGAGCAAAACAAGAAGCAAACTGACAACACATCCATGCAGAAGAAAATCATCTCACCCAAGTATCATCTCCAAACTAGTATCTATCTTACAACTAAACATATTAAATTAATCAACTTTTTCAGCTTCCTCAATTCCCGACCCTTCTGTTTCAGGGCTATTACTTGGGCGTACGCTTTCACTCAAAGGACTGCCGGCATTGTTCGTTAAATCAGTTGTTAAGGAGCTCATATTAGGGGAATCAGAAACAGAACCAGAAACATGCTCTTCCAATTCTTTTGGCCGATTCAGGGCATGGCAGTGTGGACAGTAATAAGTAATATATGCAAAATCCTCCTTCCTAGCGAGTCCTGGACAAAAAATGAAACAATAAAAATAACTTAAGAAAAAACGTTTTCTACGAATATGCCACATTAACAAAGAAAATAATTGATTGTCGGTTGCAAGTCGCTGCATTATAGAAGAGTATAAGTTGACTCACCATTATGCATATGGCAGTTGCCACATATAAGAGCATAAGATTGTGTAGGATCTTCGCCCACAAGTAGTGCTGCAATTCTAGAAATCCATCCTCCGTCATGTGTGTTAGATCCCTGAGGATTGTGATGATTGACAACCAGTTGATTATGCTCAGAAGTTTGAGCATCCTCACTCCTGACTGAATGGGGAGCGGTTCCCTCATCAGAATGATGCACTGGAGTGCTTCCTGCACTACTGGATCTGGTATGCAATTGTTTTCGATTTCGAAGGCCGCTTGATGGCACAAATTCGACATCATTGCTTTTCCCAACTGGGAAATTGAGCTTGGATTCATCTCCCACATAAACTTTCAAGCCAGAATCAGCACCAAGCTTGGATGCTAGTACAGTTGCAGCAGCAGCTTTTGCCGCTGGGTCAGGATCATACCTCTGCATAATAGAGTTTATGCTTGTAAAATTCACATTCACTGAAATAAAATGTCTTGCATTTGCAAAGAAACTCCACTTTTTGTTTAACCTCACTATATGCTTTCAAAAGAAAAATAAAAACTGCTTCAGAACAAATGAAAGCTTACAGTTCACTCATTCTTTTGGCCAGGCAACAAACATCTCCACCAGTAACAATGTCCTTAATCTCTCATAGACTTTTACCATAAAATTCTCAAACTTATTTGACATAGTCTAAGATACCAACATGAAACAACATAAGGGGTGTATAAGAAAACCTAATCAAGGCTTGCATTTCAAGCTTTTGCGTAGACTTCAAAACATTAACAGACAACCAGAGCTTTTCTTTGAAACTTGAGACAACCAGAACTTGAAAGAGGATTCTATTGAACACCTAGAAGAAAGATCATGAACAATTACCTGAATGAGCTGTTGAGTGGTGTAATAATTTGTCCTCTCTTTAAGTTCGTCAATTTTGGCTTGCCTCTCAGCTCGAAGCCTTTCCAGAGTTTTCTGGTCCTTGCGATCACCTATAAACATCAGATAAAATACAGCTTAATTAGGGCACCTGTCCTCATATAGCCACCATATTAAGCCATTATGGTAGCATACAAGTTTTAATAGGCACCAATAAATCAAAGAGAGGGAGAAATAAGAAATAACATTTTAACATGATTCCAATAAAGACATTTCTACAGTTAAAAACCACATACAAATTCTCGTGAAGCTCACAAATGCCGAATAAGCAAGAGAAGACAAAGCAGGCAAAAGAAACATAGGCAAGACTCGTAGTGCCCTCATCTTCCAATCTAAATCTACTGATCTTGTTGTCATGATAGCATAACCAACTGCAATAACCTGAAAATTGTTATAATTTAAGGTAAATTATTCAAAATTAAGTTGAAAAGATTAGAAAGCATCAAGTTAAAGGATTGTAGTCGACCTATGCATTTTGAAAAGGATGAAATGATAAAGCCACATGCTCTGAAATTGTAATGAAAATCATCCACTTCTTATTTTTTCAGATATGAAAGAAAAAGTTCCAAGCAGAACGAAGGAGGAAAGTGTAGTTAAAAATATCTAAGCAGGAGCCAGAAAAAAAAAATATAATCATGATAGTTAGGAGTCTTGAAACCATAACAGAGTGCCACTTCTCTGTCAAAAGGCATATTGTATAATACAACAGACATCCAAAACATTGCTCCCTCCACTCATCACCCTAAACTCATTTTCCAATGGAAAATTTCTTATAAAAGAAATGAAAACTAGGTAAAATTTTTATTCAGCATGGAAGTAAAGTTCTCTGGCCAAACTTGCAATAATAAACTGTAGTGAGCATTCATGCCTATGCAGCAATCTCAAATGTTGAAAGAACACAGGCAGACAATACACAGCTATCAGTTGTTTCTCTGTAATTTATTTCTAAGAAACTTTTTCCCCCCTCTAAACAACAAATAACTTAAACTTTTTTTTTCTCTCTCTAAACAACAAATAACTTGAGTTCTAAAATACTGAGCATGCAGAGGACAAAAAATGCAACGATCATGTCTAACTTCTCTAAATGGCTCGCTAAAGAAACTATTATTGCTCAACAGAGGCTTGTATTACTCATAAAGAAATGTATTATCAGTTTGCATTGCAGCAAATTTATACATTCCTAGCTATGAAAATGAAGCCAAATGATTTGACCAAAAAAGCTCTGCATCCAAAATGTCAACGCTTAAGTGATAAAACAAAGAGCACCTCAAAAATAACAGAGAATATAATAAGATGCCTGGTCAGCCTCCTCCAAGTCTGTGATCTCCTTTTCATCCTAGCAAGAACGGCAGCTTCTTCCTTAGAAATGTACTGCAATCTCTTCTCAAAATCATCCCTCTTTAATCTAAAGATACCATTCCAAATTCGGGAAATGATACCCTTGCGCTTCTTTCCTACTACTGCTGAAGAAGCAGCAGAATCTTTATTTTCGCTTTCAGTACCACTTTTGTCCTCTGCCATTTCTTCTTTTGCTCCACTTCCTTGTGGAAAAAATAAAGAAAAGCTAAGCAACCATAACAATTGATTACAATGAATATGAAAAGCAATTAGGAAATTTCATCACAAAAATATGAAATTAACAGCAACCAGTAACCTAACTACAACAACAATATATTCAGTTGCTTCCCACAGCATCTCAGAAAAAATAGTTCCCACAAGTTAGAGAGAGAATCATTTGCTTCCCACAATTCATACAACATAATATACTGCATTACCGATATTCAAAGACTCTTTACATCAACAAAAACACAGATTCTGAAAGCAAAAATTGTTGCTTTTGGATAGAAATAATCAAATCATTGAAACAATCAAGTCCTAAATCCCAAATGTAGATATTTGGCAGCCAAATTCAATTCAAAGTATTATAATAAAAAGGCAAAAAAAAAAAGGAAAAAATGGAATGACATAATATATATATATATATATATATATAATTCATACCAAAGCATAGGACAGTACTACATATGACAAAGAATTATAAATATATATAAATAAACTAAATCAACGGAGAGAATTCATTATTTATTCAGTTTTAACAGAGTAAAAGCATAAAAGCACGACACCAACATAAATAACAACAGCCATGTATTGGGAATGGTTCAGCAATCAACAGAACAGCATGAAACTTTTGTTATCTAGGCAAAGTACCTCAACTGCCTTTATTTTTCTCTCAATTAGACCTGCAAATGAGCGTAACTTCCAGGCAATCCTGTTGATGCCAGAGCTCAAAGATCACCAAGTGCCCTGCATTATTTAATCAAACCAAATAATAATTTCAAAAATTTTATTCAAAAGTAGAAATGAATGTTGAAGACCAAGAAATAACGGACAATTGTTTGATTCATATATGGATGAAGCAGCAGACACGTAAGAAGCAAACAAGAATGCCGCAGCAACTGCACCCTCCGTACACTAATTATGTGGCTATTTGAAAAATTTCAAAACAAAAACAGATTGAAGTCAAACCAAGCAAACAACCAACAACCTGAAATTGGGAGAAGCAGCGATCGGAGATCGATCGGTACGAGAAATGTATTAAAGAGGAAAGACGCAGGTGGAGTCACCGTTTGGAGTTTGAACTTTGAATTGATGAATGGCACGTGCGAGGTGAGATCTCACACGAGGGAGAGTCGAATACTCTGGAGACAATGCATTGGTTTCTTGAAGGTTGGGTTTCGTGTCGATTCATATTTCACGAACTAAAGTATTTGTTATATTTGTTTATCCTTTTGAAATTTCACTCACTCTCGTTTCTAGCATACTTTCGCAGAGAAACAACAACACACGAATTCAGGAAAATCGAATTTACTCCGCAAATTAAGAGAAAAGGAATAAAAATGCAAGCACCGATAAGAGGAAATTAACTTTACCGGAGTTGTTGATTTGGAATCGAGTGAGTTTTAAACCAAGATTTTGACCCTGGAAGTTAACATCAGCACGCGCACTTGTTTCTACAAAAGACTCCGGAAGTGAAAAAACAAAAATTATCAGAAAACAAACGACGATTCACGGTTGGCGGAGAATGATCAACAGAGAGTTTCAAAGCGGGAGGGAGAGAGATAAGGGTGATTTCAGAGCTTTTGGCGAGATGGTGAGAATGGATTGCAGTTGTGATTTGCCAATATGATTAAATGATTAATCGCCCTTATGCAAATGCATACGATTACGGGCCTATGATGATTCCTTTATCAGGCTTTTGGTTTAGAGGAGAAATTTCACGGATACACCTTATGTATATATCCTTATGGTTTCAAATTTTATGAATAATAGCCCCGCAGGTCTGTTTTTGTTTTTTTTTTTTTTTAGGGGGGGTAAATCTTAAATCAACTTTTTAATCTATTATTTCCCTGACACTGGAGCACTTAATTGAATAAAATTACTTGTAAATCACTAGGACAGGTTCTTGGAGGACTTTCTAAGTAATTTTTTTAAATACTCGAAAGTAAAACAGTAATAATAGGAGTTGAATAGTAGCAAACATCATAAAATTTCATTTTTCATAATATGGCATTCATTAAATAGGTGATGTGATAATACAATTACTTTACTTGTGAAAATTTATCAATTATGAATGTCATATCATTTAATGTTATAAATAAAACTAACAAAGTAACAATAAATGTAATTAAGTGAGTTTATAATTAAGTTTACTATCACTCTCTTTAAATAATCTTACTCTTTTACAAATTACATTATTTCTCGTCAATCCTCCCTCAGTTTTAATAACAGCCTCGAGTTCATAATTGGTATGGATGTCAATAGAGAGAAAAAGGGAGTGAGCCGATGTATTTATAAACATATTTTTAACAGTATGTTTATATCTTGTATAATTTTTCATGTCTTTTAATAAAGGCCAATAAATAATTATCTTTCTCTGTTCTTTTCAATTTCTTCCACCTCACATTTTCCTTGTAGTAATATCACTTGTAACTTTTGCTGTAATAGTTTTATAATATAATTTAACTCTTCAAAGTTTATCAATTCTATTTATCTAAGGGAGTGATCATCTCAATTTGCAAATGGGGTCTTATTGATGAAATTTGAAACCGTAGGGAGTTGAGTCTGTTTAGAATATAAACGAGGGGGTTTCAGTAAAATTGATCTAAAAGCTAACCTTAGCGAAGATTCATCATATTGGCAAGCATTCAGCAATTAACAACCTTCGGTCTCCTCTCCTTGGTTAAAAACAATTAACAACCTTAGTGGTAAAAGTGATTAACGAACTTTATTCTTTTCTTTTTTTTGAGAAGAACTTTATTCTTATTTGTATTATTCACGACTCGTTTTATCTCAAAACTATATTACCAGGACACCGAAAACTTTTACCATTCTAATTTGATAAGTAAAGGCAAAAAAACATTTTTATTTTTCATTTTATTTCACATGACTATGGCAATTGGATAACTTAAGTAAAATACCCCTCTTTCCGCATTAAAATCACGCTTAGTCTAAAGTATCATGACAATTTAAAGATTATTTACACCGTTGGGGGTTTATGATTTATTTATTCTTTTATTACATTACTTATGTATTATAGATAGAGTTTTGAGCAAAATTTGCGTAGTGATTTTCGATAATAATTTTCTCAACTTGCCAACCAAACTTGAGTAGTTCAACAATGTAGGATAATTTTATATTTTCTTTATAAATCAGTCATACTAGTTGAACTATTTTTTATTGTCGTCATATTTGTTAAATTTAGGTGTTTTGGATCATAATATTTATATTGCTTGCAATTTTCTATTTCATTGCTTTCATCGTATGATTGTTTGGTTTATGGAAAAATCTGGCAGATTTGTTTCACTGCCAAAATTAAAATCTTGGTTTACACTTTATTGTGATCTTAATATATTAAAAAAAAAATCGACATCTCCAAATCCATTCAGATAAAATAAAATTACCCTAATTTATTTTTTCAAAGACGTAGAGGAATGATAAATTCTAAATTAATTTTTTTTTACCCATATCTTTCAAATTTCATCGGTAAAATAAATAATTCGAAAACCATTAAAGGCCAACCCCGGCCATTGGTTGCCTTCTATAGTTGAAACGTCATGATTGTTTAAGTTGCTGAATCCACACGAAGCCCAACCTCCGAGATACCAATTTCTCCACAGTCCACTGTCAATCGACTCTTTCTTTCCTCTGTAACTGTAACTAGCTGTTATACATTTTCCCTCGTGTGAGATCTCACTTCGCACGTGCGATTCAAACGGTGACTTAACCATTCCACACGAAATCTTCAATAATCGTTTTGCTCTTCGCGCTGGAACCTTTCGACCTCTGATCGTCGCTCCTCCCAAACATACTATCTTTAATTCAGGTTAGCTATGAGATTTCTAGCGTTAAACTTAATCATTTTTGACTTTTTATTTTTCATAATCCAATTGAACAGGCAATTAGTAGAGGATCCGATCACGTTTGCTTCTTATATGTCTGTTGCCTTTTTTATCTATCTATTTTTTTTAAAAAAAAAACAAAAATAGAGCCTGCATCACTTGTGTTTCCTGAAAGTAGCTCAGAAAGATTGTGCACCTTTAAACACCGAAAACGAATTGAATTCCGGCATTATTTCAAATTAAGTTGCGTTTACTTAACAGCTTCCATTTATGGATTCAGATATTTTAGTCTGCTCCTGGCTATGAAATTTTTCATGTTTTACAGCATATTGGCTCCAGTATTAGCTTATTGAGGATTGTGCAAATTTTTTTATGTATCTCTTGTTCGTTGTGATATGCTCATTATCCTATGTTCTGTAATCCGTTACGGGAATTGTTACTTCCGTTTTTATTTGAAAAGTAGTCTGATTTGATTGATAAAATGTAGGGTCACAGAATAATTTTGAGCTCGGGCATCAATAGGATCATCTGTAAGTTTGGCTTACTATGTGGGTCTGATTAAGAGAAAGAGAAGGCTGTTAAGATACTTTTTATCTTAATCTATCTTTAACTACTTCATACAAAAATTGTCATGTCTGATCTGTTGAACGCTGAACTATTCCCGATACCTGGAAATTATTATTTATGATGCAGTGCTTGTTGCCTTTACTCTGTGATAAATGAATAAATAATAAATATTAGCTGATGATAATTAGGACTTGCATGGGACCAGGTGAGCAGCATTTATATTGCTCTATGATGTCTGGTTTTAGACAGTGATCTCATAAATTGTATTGAAAAGCACCATTTTTAACTGCTGTGTCTTTGTTGTTCTAAAGAGCCATTGAACAGATAATTAGCCTTAAATACATAAAAATATACCCATGAATTGGATTCAAATTTAGCTAGTTCATATGAACAATGGAGAAGGGAAATCTACGAGATTATTGTTATCTTCTTACATAGGCATCTCATAATAAAGCTTTGTCATTTAAGTAACTGATTTTTATTTCTTACTGGTCGTTTCTCACCTATAAATAGTTAACAGTGGTTATGTCACTGGTTGCCATTAGTTTAATGATCATGTCTGAAGGATTTTCCTGTTTGGTTCTGATATTGATTGTAATTTGAATTTTATTTAGCTGCATTACCAACTTATAGATGCTTAGCTTTTTTTTCACTTTTGCAGAAGGAAGTAAAGCAAAATAAGAAATGGTAGAAGACAAGTGCATTACTGAAAGTGAAAAAAAAGATTCCAAGGCAGTTGAAAAGAAGCGTAAGGGTATCATTTCTCGTCTTTGGAATGGTATCTTTAGACTAAAGGGTGATGATTTTGAGAAGAGATTGCAATACATTTCTAAGGAAGAAGCTGCTATTCTTGCTCGAGTGAAAAGGAGATCCCAGACTTGGAGGAGGATGTCTAGGCATCTTATCATATTCACTGTTGTTTTTGAGGTGCTTACTCCTTTATCACTAAGTCTTGGCATTTTGGATAAAGTACATACCATACATTGTTTCTTCCCACTGTAACTTTTTACGTTTTCTCTTTTTATCACTTAGTCTTGGCATTTTAGGTGGTGCAGACGTGCAGTGCCTATGTCCTTTATCTTTATTTCAGGAGGGTTGGGGGGTGGTTTGATCAAATCATTGGTTTCATTTTCATAGCGCAAAATGTTAAAATATTGGTGTAATTCCAGATGATGATGCATTCCTTTATGAGTATAGTGAGTCTCCGATGACCTATAACAATGTTGTTAGCAAGCCACTGAGACAGTGAGAGAACTTAGTCATGACCACTAAAAGATTCTCTTTTGCATGCATCAAATTGTTTCTGATCATAAATAAGTAAATTTCCTTAGAAATAAATGACTGTGGTGGAGCTTATAATTGTATGATGTCTGCTTGTGTTTTCTAACATTTTAGATGTCTTTACATACATGAATGACCATTACAGTTGGATTTTGCAAGTTTTGGCCAGAGAATTTTATTTCCATGCTGAGTGAAAAAGTTTACCTAGTTTTCGTTGCTTTTTTAACAAATTTTTGGTTGGCAGATGAGTTTAGGGTGCAAGAGTTAGAGCAAACCAGTGATTTGAACATTCTTTCTATTTTACAATACGTCTTTTGACAGAGAAATGTCAATCTGTTGCATTCAAAACTTCTTTAAGTTTGACTATCTTGATTTTCTTTCCTTCTGACCACTGCTTAGATATTTTTCGTTACCGTTCTCAAATTTATGTTTTTTTTTTTGGCTCCTGCCACCTGCTTAGATTTCTCTCTTTAATATTTGACATATTTGGTACCAGAATATTTGGTTTGAAGGTTTGAGTATAGTGGCCTCATCATTTTATCCTTTTAAACATGTGTAGGCCCAACCACAATTCTTTTACTGGATGCTTGTTGCTATTGTTATCTATATTTTAATAAATTCCCTTAAATGGTATCAATTTTCAGGTTATTGCGGTTGGTTATGCTATCATGACAACAAGATCAATGGAATTAAATTGGAAGACGAGGGCCCTTCAAGTTCTACCCATATTTCTTTTGCCTGGTTTATCTGCACTTGCTTATTCAGCATTTGTGAGCTTCAACAGGATGTGTGTGTGCTTTGAACTTTAGAACTTTTTTTAATTTATTGCAATATTTTTATTTATCTCACTGGTTGCCTGACATCTTCCTTGATTAAATTTGGATAGCGACTATCATGTCTACATTCTATGAAAAGAAATTGAACACGCACTCACCCTAAACTACCCCCACACCGCCCACCCCACCCAAAACCCAAACAAATATGGTGGCTTTAAGAGGATAGATCTATTTATCAACTTGTATTTTATCTGATGCTTTTAGGTGATCGCAAGGACCAGAAAACTCTAGAAAGGCTTCGGGTTGAGAGGAAAGCCAAAATTGATGAACTCAAAGAGAGGACAAATTATTATACTACTCAACAGCTCATTCAGGTAATTATTCGCGAAACTTCTTGTAGGTGTTCTATAGAATCCTCTTTCAGGTCCCATCGGTCTGTTTAAGCTTTTAAGTGTAATATAAAGCTTGAGATGTAAGCCTCGATTCTTAAGATTTTGTTTTACCCCTTTGTGTTGTTTTGAATTGGTTGCTAAGAGTCTTAGACAATATTGTGCAATTTTGTAGAATTCTTTTTTTTTGGTCACATCAAATGAGTTTAAGAGTTGTTACCATGATATGGTTTCTGTAATGAATAAAGGGTGTTAGTTGCTGATGGAAGTGGTTATTGCCTCATCAAAAAGAAATGAATGGAGTTTTTTTTTTTTTTTTAATTTCCGAATGCACGACTCATTCTTAAAAAAAGTTTGGAATTGTACTTAGCACAAGCTTTATTTTACAGAGGTATGATCCTGACCCAGCGGCAAAAGCTGCCGCTGCAACAGTCCTGGCATCCAAGCTAGGCGCAGATTCTGGTTTGAATGTGTTTGTGGGGGATGAATCTAATTTCAATGTTCCACTGGGGAATAGCAATGATGTCGAGGTTATGCCATCTAGCGGTCTTCGAAATCGAAAGCAATTGCAGCCCAGATCTGGTGGTGCTGGTAGCACTCCATTGCATCATTCTGATGAAGAAACCTCTAGTTCCTTTGGGAGCGAGGGTCCTGAGCATAATCAACTTGTTGTGAATCATCACTATCCCCAGGTGTCTACCATGCATGACGGAGGATGGATTGCTCGAATTGCAGCAATACTTGTTGGAGACGATCCTTCACAATCTTATGCTCTTATATGTGGCAACTGCCATATGCATAATGGTGAGTCTGTTAGAAAGGATATTCCTACCCTCTTACTGCTTAACGATGAAATCACATGCACGACCCCAAAATCAATTGTGTTGTTTATGAAATGATCGGGATTGAAGAAAACTATTTTTTCTTTTGTTGTATGTGCGAAGGTCTTGCTAGGAAGGAGGATTTCCCATATATTACATATTACTGTCCACACTGCAATGCCCTGAATAGGCCTAAAGAATCAGAAGGGCACATTTCTGGTTCTATTTCTAGTTTGCCTCCGAAAGAGTTAGAAGAGCTTGTTTCTGGTTCTATTTCTAATCCGCCTCCGAAGGTATCAGAAGAGCATGTTGCTGGTTGTAGTTCTAGTTCACCTAATATGAGCACCTTGACAGCAGATTCAGTCAACAATGCTACTACTAGTCCTTTGAGTGGTAGCATATGTGGAAGTAATAGCCCTGTCAGAGAGGGTCTGGGAACTGAGGAAGCTGAAAAAGTTGCTTCACTTGATATGGTTAGTTGAAAGGTAGACTGGTGTTGAACTACTTATTGCACTGAGTTTTTCTTTATGACAAGTATGGGCTTTCAGTATTTCTCGTTTGGGTGTTGATTGTTGGATTTGATGGGTTTGCTTCTTTTTGTTTCAGAAGCAATATTTTTCATATGGAAAATCTTGTTTGCTTAGTGATTACATAACCTTTAATCATAGACTGTACATGGATCGAACATGATACCATAACGATTTGTGCTTACAATTATATGCCTCGTTGTGAACTAAAGCGTGGATGTTGACCAAAATGTGAAGATTTCAGAGGACGTTTGATCAAAGAGAGTTCATATACGACCATATGAACTTGCTGGGCTCACCATGTGGAAACGTAACTTTTTTCTGTAGCTTGAATTTGTGATTGTATTGTAACGATGCTATGTACATTTTATGACAGAGGACCGTCGACGTGTTGTACAGCTTTAGGCACCTAATACCTACTGCATGGGTGCCACGATGGTTTATTGGCTCTTTAAACAATTTTGTTTTTCAATCAATTTTGGTTAATTTATTAATATTAGTAGCAAGTTATTTATTAGCACATTCTCTACAATTAGATGCGTGACCCCGGATTTGGCATTATCTTTGTACTTGAGTCGGTGAGAAATTTCGTTCTTAAGGGGAGAGGTAAGCATCTAAGGTTATGTTCGATCGAACTGGATTTTTTTATGTTATATTGAATTGGATTTTTAACTTTGAAGTTAGATTAGATTGGATTATCCTAAATTATATAGTACTTTTTTATTTGTATAATGTCGATAAAATTATGTTAAATTTAGTTTAATAAAGTAAAAACAACTATTTGAATGATATATTATTTTTAAATTATATTATTCATTGTTAAATTTAATATTTAATATTCAATATTATTGTAAAAAATTAATTGAATAATATTTTCAATATTACATACTAATTAAAATAAATTGTTTGAATAAGACGTCATAACATTTAGGGCTAGTTTAGGAGTGCGGTTGAAATTTAATAAGCTTTTTTTTTATAATTTTTGATAAAATAGTGTTTAGTAAATTTTGTAAAAATAATTTTTTTCATTTCGTCAGCAGTTTTTAAAAACAGGTAAATGGTTGTTTTTCATAAACAGTTTATTAAATAAGCTACCAAACTTTTTAAAATTTTTTATTATAACCTTATATTTTAATAAAAAAATAATTGTATCTCACTTATTCATAAACTCTTATGTATAAATCATGAGATATCATATTACCGTCATAACCGCGTAGGTTTTCTCTAATTTTGACCTAGTAAGTTCATATTCTAATTTCACAACTATAACTTTTAAAGTATGATATATATTGCATATTTAAGAAAAAAAGATATATCTAAACAATTTATTAAATACTCTAAAAATAAAAAATAATTAAAACTTATATCTATTTTAGTTATTATATAATAAAAAAATATTTTCGTAATAAAATTTATCAAACGTATATGCTCAACTTTTCAAGCGCAACAACACAATTTATCAAATATCAAACAACTTTTTTAAATAACAGATTATTTCATAAACACAATACAAACCGTTTATTTCATCCATGTTCGCAATATCAAACTGACCCTTAATCTTAAATGGTTTCATGTTGCGTGAACAAGTATCGCACAACCGTCGTTGAAACAATAACTCTGATGTTTACGATAACAAAATTAAAAATTAAAATTAAAACTTTTTAGATAAAAACAAATATTTTTTGAACTTAGATTATATCAGACCCATTGCTGCGATACTCTACTTTCGGGCTTGAGGTAAAAAGATAATTATCTTCTATAATTTCAGGGAAAAGGAATGAAACCGCGGGGTCCACACGTGTTAGCCAGCGGAAGTGCAATTCACGCGCAAGCTCAAAGCCGTGGGAACGGTGATCTCCCCACTCTCATCATGTGCAAAAGCACTGGTTCTTCTAAGATTTCCTTTCAGTTAGTGCTCAAGTAGTAGTAGAAATGAGAGTGTCTTGACTCCGAGTGAGATCGAGATTACGCTACTACGGTGGGCCTGGCGACGGACATCACTGCCGTCCGTCATCTTATAAGGGATTAATTTTGTTCCAACAGCCTAAACTAACACAGTAATAACGAAACTCCGGTGGTGATAGATAATTAACTTTTACCCGGCAATGAAAGGTGGTGGTGGCGGCGGCGGTGGAGGCGCAGTTTTGGTTACTACGGGGAAGAGGCGATGGAGAAGCCTAGTGATTGGAGTACTCTTTCTCGTTATCCTTTCCATGCTTGTCCCTCTCGCTTTCTTGCTTGGCCTTCACAATGGCTTTCACTCTCCCAATCCCAATCCCAACGGTCAGTACTCGGTAACTTTACTTTTGCTTTAGATCTGTTGTCCTTCGCGGAAGTGCCAACAATTACACTGCTGTCTTTCTTCAGATCCAATCATGCTTCATTCTTCAATCTACATTTGCACTAGTTAGATCTCTGTGTTAGCATGAGTATTGAGTAGTAGTAGTACTTAAGCCTGACATTCAACTTCATCACTTAGGTTTCCTTAATTGTTACTTCACTCTGGTGCGACAACTGCAGAAAACTCTTTAAACTACATTATTGTCCTTTACTTCACACCAGAAATAGCTGATATTAGTTCCGGATTTCTATTTATAGCGAATCTCATCAGTGTATTCTGATTCTTCTGCAGGATATGTACCTGTGCATAAAACTTCAATTGTAGTAAGCTATCCGTTCAACTTCGTTTCTTGCAATTTCCTTTTGTTAATGTTTTCCTAATTTTTTGCATTTTCTTTTTGGTGTTGCTAAAAATCAGAGCGATCTTAAAATTTATGATAAGTACGAGAACAGCGAGACCTTCAATTATGCTGAGGTAATGCATTGACTGTCAATGCTGTACTTATTTTCCTGTGAACGTATACATTGCTTATACAACCAGTGGAAACAAAAAGTTCGTAGTTTATTTTGATTTTTATATGGAATAGATAGTGATCATTTGATGGATGTTTCTTTTATTGTTTTTGCAGAATTATCGATCTACTCATATAAATGACCTTGTCAAAAAATTAGCTCCAAATATTTCAAAGGTGCATATTTTAGTGATTTCTTTACTATTAAACCATTGAGACTTGTCATTTGCATTAAATTCTTATAATTTAATGATATCTTGTAGATGAATAATCGTATAGCAACCCATTGACCTGATTTATGTTTAATTTTGCGAGATTGGCATGATTAAATTAGATTGAGTTAATGCAAAATTCTTTTGAATTAAGTTTACATCACTAGATTCTCTATAGGTTGGAACAGCTTTAAAGTGACAAGAAAGCAAGAAACCACTGAGGACTAGGTATTGAAAGAGGTCTTGGTTTCAAATTAGGTACAGTGGCATTGGCAATGCTGCCTCAGAGACTAAGTTGTAATATAACCTCTCAGATCAGGCTGCAACAAACACCATTGAAACTAGATTTGGTAGCATGCCTAAAAGCATAAGTTAATTGGCGACGGTCGAACAATAATATCTAAGTCTGAACATGTTGAGAATCATTAATCTCAAAAGCTTAAGCTTATAGGAAATAGCTCATCAATTGTTTTCAACTCTTAACAAATCATATCATTCGCATTCGTTTTCATTTTGTGATTTCACTTCATTGTTTCATTTGTAGGTTGAACTTCTTACGCTATTACCAAAAGTAAAAATTCATTTGAAAGCTCTCAAGTTCGTTTATTGCGGAAAATGTTATAATATTTGCGTTTTCAAGCAAGCAAGATACCATAAGATTTGATAAAATCAGAAAGTAAGCTGCTTTAATAATTGACTCTACCCACACATAAGATGCTATAAGGAACGAAATTGGCTTCTTAAGGGGAAGACTATGATGCTGGGAAATTAATTTGGAATTCAAATCGGCAGTTTAATATTTTAGAAGATTTTGAAATACATGGATGAGGCTGTCCAAAATGTTATTTTGATAGATTTTCTCTTGGCTGCTCTAGGATAATTTCCCCTCTGTTTAATTTTTATTAGAGTTAGATTTGGTTTTCCTAAGACCATTAATCTTATTCTTATAGGACCTAGATTACTTATTGAAAGTTGATTTCTTTTATTATTAATAGTTCTCTTTCCCTTCTTTTAGAACTTTGCCATTACACATAGTGTCATCAATATTTTGTTATTAGGCAAATAAAGAAATATTAATTCTCCACCACGCCCCCTCTCCATTTTTTTTTTAATTTTTGAATTCTCATCCCATTTTCTCAATATAGAGTGTATGCATATTCACGTTTATTCCAAAGACTGTATACAAGTCTTAAGTATTTTTTTGATTTAGCATAGGAATTCAAAAGGATGTTTTGTTGTTTTTCATCACGAACTTTGCCTGTCAGGATGTTCGCAGCAATTTCCCCGATGGAGCTAAAACTGAAACATCTGATATGAGTGCCACTGACACTAGTCATCACAGCAAAGGTCCAAGATAATTCATTTTTCCCAAAGTGTTTGCTCTTCTTCTTGCCCTCTTGATGATGCTAATTGAATTTTTTTTCCCCTCCTTCTCTAAAACAATCAACAGTTACACCAGTTTCGCCTCCTGCTGTGCCACAATCACTTCCAAATACAAGTGTATGCATGCATATTTTTTCCAATTTTATGTAAATTTTTAAAGCTTGCAAAGCCTCTGAGATTCAGTAAATCTGCTGTGCAGAATTCTAAAATTGCTGGTACTGTCGCTGATTCTGGACGAGGTGGTGTTGATGAAAATGAAAACTGTGAATTGAAATTTGGGAGCTACTGCCTTTGGCGTAGAGAACATAGGGAAGAAATGAAGGACACTATGGTAAAGAAATTGAAAGACCAGCTTTTTGTGGCTCGAGCTTACTACCCAAGTATTGCAAAACTTCCATCACAGGATAAGTTAACTCGTGCACTGAGACAAAATATTCAAGAGGTGGAGCGTGTTCTTAGTGAAAGTGCCACAGATGTGGATCTTCCTCCAGGGTAGGTTGTGCAAGATAGCATGGTTTTTCTATCTTCCACTTGATGAGTACATAGGTCACATTTACTGATGCATCTTCTTAATTATAAAGCTTTGTGTAGATTTTTTGGGCATCCTTTTGCACATCATGAATTTGCTTGCCTCATGAATATAAATTTGTTTGTGCACCTGAAGAGTCCTTGGATTTTGCATCCCAAACATTACACGGACTATCAACTAAATGTTTCTGACCCATCTCATTTTTGCTTTGGTTGGATTTTATCATTATTAGCTGTACTGCATCTGCGTGTGTTGGTTTATTCCATATTTAAGATGTGGAATGTCCAATTCCAAGATAGGCTTGGTTCATGGCTCTTTAAGCCCCATTTCTAGTTTAATCATTTTACAGTATAGCATTTACTCAGCTTCGTATACATGCTTAATGTTTTCCAAGGGTACATCTGTCCTGTTGACATTTTGTTGTTTGCTTCTGTTGAAATGATAGTCAAACTCTATAGACACTAAGATGAATATTGCCATTGTAATAGGATTGAAAAGAAGATTCAGAGGATGGAAGCTGCAATAACCAAAGCTAAATCAGTCCCTGTGGATTGTAGTAATGTCGACAAGAAATTCAGGCAAATTCTTGACATGACCAATGATGAAGCTAACTTCCACATGAAGCAGAGTGCATTCCTCTACCAACTTGCAGTCCAGACCATGCCAAAAAGTCTTCACTGCTTGTCTATGAGGTTAACTGTGGAATATTTCAAATCTCCTTCAGTGGTCATGGAGCTTTCTCAGGCTGATAGATTTTCAGATCCCTCCTTGCATCACTATGTTATATTCTCCACTAATGTACTTGCATCATCGGTTTTAATCAACTCAACTGTCTTATGTGCAAGAGTACGTTAAATGTTCCTCCATGCAATTTTTTATTGTCAATATGCATGCAATTTAGTAAGGATGCTGACTTTCTTTCCTGCATTTTTTTACAGGAAAATAAGAATCAGGTTTTTCATGTGCTGACTGATGGACAGAATTACTTTGCAATGAAACTGTGGTTCTTCAGAAACACTTTTAAGGAAGCCACAGTGCAAGTGTTGAATATTGAACAACTTAACTTAGAGTCTCATGATAAAGCAATTCTTATTCATATGTTCTTGCCTGTGGAGTATCGAGTTTCCTTACTCAGTGTTGATGGTCCATCAATCCATAGTAAAATGCAGTATATATCAGTTTTCTCTCATTTGCACTATCTTCTTCCTGAGATATTTCAGAGTTTAACAAAGGTTGTAGTTCTGGATGATGATGTTGTTGTTCAGAAAGACTTGTCAGCACTATGGGACATCAACATGGGAGGTAAAGTAAATGGTGCGGTGCAATCCTGCTCAGTAAGTTTAGGTCAGCTGAAGAGTTATTTGGGTGAAAACAGTTATGATAAAAATTCTTGTGCTTGGATGTCTGGATTGAATATAGTTGATCTGGCCAGATGGAGAGAGCTAGATCTTACTAAAACCTACCAGAGGTTGGTAAGAGAGGTGAGTGATGTTTATTTTGCTAAGATATCTTTCTCTGAGCTGTTATGCTAATATATGTTCATGGTTCAATGATGCTTTTAAATTTTGTTACTTCTATTTATGACAATAAATGCGCATTGCTCTGTGTAAATGGGTCGTGATGGTAATTGGACCACTGGCCCCATCATTTCACCTTCCCTTTTAATTTTAGATGCCATGCCTACCGCTTTGACTGCTGGCTGAAACTTCTGAGAAATGATCTCGTTCTTCTGATGTAATAATGGTTATAATTAGGACCAATAAACTATTTTTAAGACTATTATGTTATTAATCATAAAGTTCTGATCCATTTCACCATATGATTGCAGGTCAGCATGGGAGAGGAATCAAAGGAAGCTGTTGCTTTGCGTGGAAGTTTGCTCACCTTTCAGGACCTTGTTTATGCTCTTGATGGGGTGTGGGCATTGTCAGGACTCGGTCATGATTATGGGCTTAATATCGAAGCCATTAAGAAAGCTGCAGTTTTGCACTATAATGGAAACATGAAACCTTGGCTGGAGCTGGGAATTCCAAGATATAAAAAATTCTGGAAGAAGTTTTTGAACCAAGAAGATCAGCTATTGAGTGAGTGCAATGTACATCCTTGAAATGCTGGTACTTAAGGTTTTACTCCTAAAAGTCTATGGAAAATTTTGGTTCAAGAAGCATGAATGTATGGATGTCTCTTTTCTGGTTGCTGATAATTTTTCTTCCAGCTTCACCAAGCTTATTGGGTTACAGAGAAGCAACATCCACGACGAATCTGGTGAACTGATTTTTTATTCTTTGATAGATGAAAGGAATGGAAATGTTTACCTAGTTTCCAGAAAGAGGGGGATTGAGTTCCCTGGAGGTGAGTACCGCTCATAGGCATAGGCATGAAGATTTCAGGTTTTATAATGGTATTTCTTTGACAATGCAAGGAGTGACAGGAAGAGCTTCATTCTTTGCTTGTTTTGGTAATTGAATTAGAGATTTAGAGTGAAGTGGAAGACCTTGAAAAATATTTTTGTACTAAAAGTTCCCATAGCCATTCATAATGTAAATGATTACAGATTCAAGAAGCTGAATATTCCTTTGTGTCCTACGGAGGAGCGTGTATTCTTATGTCGGGACAGCAATTTGTTTGATTTAAATTTAATTTTTGTCAGGTCAATCAACGACAGACAGATGGAGTGATGGACTGATTTTATTATTGTGTGTCAAGTTAATATACGAACAAGTGGGTAGGTTTGCATTATTATGCCTAACTTGCGGTTTAGCCAATTCATTCAGTTAATTTTTTCAGTTTTTTTTTTTAAACTTCCTTCGCATTAATTGTTTTCTTGTTTTGAGATGCGTTCACCCGCGTACGTACAATTGGGCTATAGTAAAAATATCAACGACCAACACTATCAAGATACTAGCAAGAAAGAAAAATTGTATTGTTATACTACAGTTTCATCATAGAACATAAATTAATAATACTGTTTATATTACCGTTTATGTTATGGTAATATTTTGTTAGTAGCTATATATCATTTTTCAATATCAAAATACGCACCCATGAAGCTGAACGCATGAATGCAGCAACAAGAGCACACAAGAGTCGCATATCAATTTAGTATAAATATCATTATGTTATTAACAAAAGCAGGCTTCCGTAATTTAATGACCTGGGAAAATGGATCAACGATCTCGTATTCATTTTGACCAATCATGATCAATAGTTTCGAACCACTATAAAACAGAATTTATGGAAATATCTCGTTCATTTTTGAGAACCAACATACTTTTAAACCTGAAAGGGGCCGTCCAATTTTGAGGAAAAGGCAGCCAATCCGTAAAGCGCCATCAGGTCGAATAAAATGCAAAACATAGAGAGATCTCACAAAACGCCAGTAAATAAACAAAGGAGGTGAATCGTAGACACTATGGATACACTCGGAAGTCATTTTGCGATAAAAAGTCCTAACAAGTAAACCACCCGACAACCATACGGTTTGCAACTACTAGTGGGAGTAGCGAGTAGAAATAGCATTGATATTATTGCAAGGGTGATGAATTAAGGGCCTCCAAGCAGAAGCAGTGAGCAAGCAAAGATCCTTCCAACCGAGCTTCAAAGTGCCATTGTCCTCCACCAGTGTGTAACCATCACAAGGGAACATCCCAAGCAGCAAGGTGGCCTGCGTGGCTGCATTCCCGGCTAGAGATATACCCTTGAACCCCGACCGCTGCAGCTTTTCCCTCCAGTTATGAAACTTCACGTCTCCACTCCTAGAAGGTCCTCCCACTGCTAGCACGTTTCGTATCTCCCTCGACAGCAACTGCTGCTCCACCACATGCCTCTCTTCGCTCTCCTCCCCGTAGCTTGCTCCCAACGAGTCGAATAGTGCTGAGTAGTAGTGTATCGCCTCCACAAACCTCCCCAGAAATGATCCTGCCGGACTCAGGTCCTGTTCCACTACCGTCACTACTTTCGGTGCCAGTCTGATCAACAAATATGTCAATTTGTCAATTGTAATGCATGTGTATTAGCAATTAATTACGCACAGGATCACCACACAAGAAACCCTTCACCATGGAGGCAAACATTCCTACTTGCACCTCCAGCATTGGTGTTTGTCAAGTATCGCGCCACAATATCATTAAAATCTCAATAGCTCTAATCAGAAGAGGATACTAGTTCTCTAATTTTGAATATAGTAAAGCATTATGATAGAATCGCAGTACCACGTCAATCTATATAGTATGTGAAATGATAGACACATAGGTGCAGCGCTTAGAAAAATAAAATTACCTTTGCAAAAGACAAAGAGTATTCGTATCAGAACCAGTGACGTCGTAGAGAGAATGCTGCAACCAATGAACGGCAACGGCTTCCCTCTTGCTGATATTGAGCCTCTCCGGATCTAAATTCCCAACTTTTTCAGCAACCGGACAGAACTCGAAGGGAAGTCCAAGCTTCTCGGCAAAATCAGACAGCCGCTTGCCCGTGGCCTCTAGAGCCTCCATGGAGGTACCCAGTCCCGTAAGCCGCACGTACGGAGGGCCACCGGGTCTAGAAGCTAGGATGTGAAAGAGTCCAGGCCATTGAAGGCCTTGCATGATGTCTAGATCAATGATGTGCACCCTGTCCTCTCTTTCAAATGCTTCCTGAATGGCCTGATTGGCCGTGAAATGAGAGAACTTTACAAAGGGACTAATGCCATTAAAAACCTGGAAGGCTGATACCATCTTCTGGGTGTGAGTCTGGGGCAGAGAAGGCAGCGCCGCGTATATTCCGAGGCAGGAGCTCACCAGCCTCGCTGACATTGCTTCCGAGAAGTAAGCAGCCACACGCTGAGCTGAAGTTCCGTATGGAGTCGAGAGTTGAGAAATTTCGAGCAGCATCTTGTTCGCTTCCTCCAAGTTATCGGCCGAGACTGCCTCCGCGCATTGCAAGAGCAACGTCAGTAAGTGCAAGCCCTCTTCGTCTCGCTTCTGCTGCCTTATCTCTTCTTTCTTCTCTCTTATGCTAGCGTTAACAACCGCCAGAGATGGTGGGGTAGGAGCTGTTGTTGCCGCTGTCATTGTCTCCACAGGCGATGAGTTTTCGTTTTGATCTTCTTGTTGCTGCTGATGTAGTTCCTGAGGCTGAGGCTGAGGCTGGGGCTGGGGCTGGGGTTGGGGTTGGGGTTGCACTTGAGTTAATGCAAGAGATGCTGTGACAGCAGATGGATGATGCTCGTGAATATGGGGCGGCAGTGGTGTTAATCCCGGCCAGTTCAAGAACGATGAATCTTGTAGCGAGTAATTAGAGACGTTGTCAAGATTGAGAGTAAGCCCAGAAGAGCCTTGCTGCTGCTGCTGCTGCTGCTGCGGAGTATTGTTATTATTGATATAGTAGTTTGCCCTTTGCAGCATATGCAAAGGCAACGCCGCGTCTTTGTTCCTTGATCTCTCCAATAGTGGCTCAGAATTAAGAGAGCGGAGGCGGTACTCGAGGAGGGCAGCAAGATTAGGGTTACAAGGGAAGATGATCTCCCTGACGTTGTGGATGAGTTGAGGAATCGACACGTTGGCTGAATTATGGATAAGGTCCTTTATGATGCCGTCGATCCAAGCCGTGGCCGAGCTATCCTCCATAGAAGAAGCAAGATTATTAGCACTAGTACAACTGGGGGCGGCCGGAATCAAGCCGATGGACGCCGCGTTTCGATTTCTCTGGTGATGATCAGCCGGTGGGAACAAAGGCAGACCCGAGAAGCCACAAACAGCAGGAGGAGGAGGCTGCGGCTGTTGGTGATTATTATGAGGGGAAAGATTGTCAATGCAACTAAAGTTTGTAGTGGTTCTCGTTGCTGCTGATGTAGCAGTAGACAAAAATCCAGAAGCACCTGACGTCACGTTGTTGATGAGGGAAGAAGGTGGCAGCGTTAGCGTACTCATATTGACATTATCATTGAAAGACGACATAGTGGAGTAGTTGGGGATTGCTGATGGGGTGGCGGTGGGGGCTTGATTGATTGGGTTATTTCTTCTGGGCAACCTGCTACGATAATAATCACTACTCCCACTATACAGCTGCTGCTGCTGCACCTCCATCTCCGAAGCCGTCCTCTTTCTCACCATCTTACCCTCGTTATTGCTGCCGCTGGTGCTATTGGAGGCGCTTGTCATTATTGTTGGACTCTGATGATCATCACCACCACCGCCACTAATAATACTGTTGCTGTTGTTGTTATTACAGCCATTGTTGTTGTTGTTGTTATTATTATTATTAACTCGCAAACCACAAGCAGCAGCCATGATCATAAAGAGAGTGGAGTCCGGGAAGAGGAATTAAGAGGAAATAGGAGAGATCGTGCAGGTACTTATCCGGTTTCATAGGTGGAAAGAGAGACCAGGGATAGAGATAGGGGCTTCCAAACAGAAAACGGTGCAAGGATTGGGACAGCGGGGGCTTTGGGATTCTTAGTCCTTCTTCGACCCGTTCACCGTATTCTATGCAAACCAAACCCCCCTTTTTGCTTTTGCGCTTATTTATTATATAAACCAACATATATAATTAAAAATTGGCCGAAACTTTGCGTTTTGGATGCTTGTGAGTTTCATAACCAAGAAAGAAATGTTGCGGTGAATGGCGAATGGTTGTGTGGGGGGGGGGGGGGGGGGGGGGGGGAAAAAGGGATAATTTAAAAAAACCCCCTTTTTTTTTGTGAAAATCATCATAAAAAATTGACTTCTTTCGCTTTTTTGACGTAACAAGTCCGTAAGTTAAACCGCCAACAAACTTTTTTTTTTGTTAAAAAAGAACGACTGCCAGGGGGGGGGGGGGGGGGGGGGGGGAGTGGGTGGATTTTAGCTAAGCGTCTTTGTGTGTGTGGATGTAGCCGGTTTGGGGGGTTTTTGGAAATGAAATGACAGCATGCAAATTGCAAAATGGGGATTGATGATTAAACAGAGGGCATTGAAATAAAGAAAGAGAAAGAGGAGAGGGGAGCAGGTGGAGGAGTGACATGATAGATAGGCTGGCTGATGAGTGTGTCTTTGGAGGAGAGAGAGTGCATGCCAAGCCCTGTAGTTAATAGTTATTGTGAAGAAGTTTCGTCGTTGCCTATTTGACTTCTTCGCTATGATGACTGGGGAAACGACCATTGCCTATGATCCTCGTCTCTTGTGTTTGCCAAGGCAGGCAGCCACCACTCAAACCCCACCCTTTTCATTTTTCCTATTTCTTTTTCATTTTTTTTTCCTTTTAACAATTATTTTATTAACCAGTGTATCAACGCATTGTACATTTGTACTTTCATTTTTTTTCTTAATAGTGTACTTTCTTTTAATTAAAGCTTCTTCTTCTTCTTCTTTTTCTTTTCCACTTTATTTATTGCAAATGTTAAAATATTATTCAGCGAAGAAATAATAATATTATATATTTTTCTTTATGTTTTAATTTTTTTAATTGTCAATGGCATCGAGTTGAAATATGTAAAATTTCTTGTGTTAAAAAATTATAGTTTCATAATTCGAAGTTTAAAATCGCTCACATGAGAAGTTATTAAAAATTTTGGTAAAAACTGCTCACACGATGAGAGGTTATTCTTGTCGTGATCAAGATTTTTGAAAAAGTAATTAAATTTTCACAAGTCTTAAATGTAGAATTGGATGAGATCTTAAAATCAGTCAATAGTTGAATAGCACATTATTCTTTGTGCAAAAGATTTTGTTCAATCCTTCTCTACGAGAGAGTGTTCATTTTGTTTTTAAAATTTAGAGATAATTTAGCCTATTTTGAATTTAGTGATTCTAAGTTTTTGTTTTATGATTTCATGATTAAAGTTACAGCATTAATGCCGTAATTAAACATAAATTATGTAAATGAAACATAAATCTTATAAATTGAACATAAAATTTGTAAATCAATATTAACTATAAAATAAAACATAAATTTTAGAAATTAAACATAAACTTGTAAATGGAAAGTAAAACGAGTAAATTAATATAAAACTAGTAAATTGATGTATTATTAGTAAATAAAACAAAAACTTGCAACTATAAAATAAAACTCGTAAATCAACATTAAGTGTAAAATAAAACATAATTTTTAGAAATTAGACAAAAGATTTGTAAATGGAAAATAAAACAAGTAAATTAATATAAAGCTAGTAAATCGATGTATTATTAGTAAACAAAACCAAAACTTGCAAATATAACTTAAAACTAGTAAATTAACATTAACTGTAAAATAAAATATAAATTTTGAAAACGGAACAAAAGACTTGTAAATAGGAGGTAAAACAAGTAAATTACTATAAAACTGCTAAATTCATGTATTACTGGTAAATAAAATAAAAATTTATAAATATAACATAAAACTAGTAAATCAACATTAAGCCCTAAACAAAACATAAATTTTGAAAATAGAACATAAGACTTGTAAATGAAAGGTAAAACAAGTAAATCAATATAAACTAGCAAATTATTGTATTATTGGTAAATAAAACAAAAAATTGCAAATATAACATAAAACTAAGTAAATCAATACTAATTGTAAAATAAAATATAAATTTTGGAAATGAAACACAAGACTTGTAAAAAGGAAGGTAAAATAACTAAATTACTATGAAACTAATAAATTGATGTATTACTGGTAAATAAAATGAAAACTTATAAATATAACATAAAACAAGTAAATCAACATTAAATGCAAAATAGAACATAAAAGTTTGTAGATTATGCCTAATACTTATGAATAAAAGGTAAAATAAATTAATTAATATAATAGTTACTGCAAGAAAAAGGAAGCTCACAATTGTAAAATAAAAACTCATTATAGTGTTTATTACCTTATACATTTATTGATTTTTTTTATTTAAATTGAATAATGTTAGTTTTGTATTTTTGTAATACATGTGATGTTTTATTAAGGATGAAATTTATGCTCAAAATCAGATTTTGAAGAAAATATTATTTTTAATATCTTTCATAGTTGTTGTAAGAGATTTTTTTGCGTCTTTCTACACTTCCTCAACAACCCTAAATGGTTTTCAAATACAAGTAAAAAGTTCGAAACTACATAAAGTATGCATAATACTCAAAATTAAATCTAATTTTATTGATATATTATATATGTGTCTAGTAATATAAAAATATTTTTTTTTATTTTGTTTTTACTTGATCCACATCAAGATAAATAATTGCGCTTAATTAACATGTGTAATAAATAGATATCATTATAGAAATGGAGAAAAAAAGTATACAAATGTCCTAAAATAAATATAGAATTTATGGTAACTAATTCAATAAAACGTATTCTACTTTTTTTCAATTTAATTTTTTGTTTAATTAATGAGTAATTTTTTTATTTAATTAAAGAAAATATTTTTTTGTAAATGAATAAAATATTCTTCACTAAAATTCTATAGAAACAAAGTTAATTTATTAAATAATTAATAATCTTGTATGAATTTACTGATTTTATTTTATATTTACTAATTCTATATGTAATTTATAATATTTATGTCTATCACGATATTTGATGCCATAATGAAGAATTTTCCCTAAGTATAGATAGGGTAATTTTACTTAAATTCTTAACTTAAAATTTGATATAAATTTTGAACCATTAATTTCAAGTAATCCAATAATAAATGAATAATCATCATTAAAAACTATTTCAACTTTTAATACTTGTCATTAAATTACTTAATATTTATATTTAAATTTTAAGTAAAATTTTTATGTTAAAATAGCTTAACACTTTATGTATATTTTTAATTATTAAAAAAAAAACAAAAAAACAAAACAAATGCGGGACAGAATAGCTTCGAATGAAATGAAATTATCAGTAAGATGTCTCGTACGTATAATGGCTACAACCTAGAATGACGGGTATATGATGTAATTTATCCATCATTGCCTAAAAACAGAACCGGAAAAAATAATGATGGTGATGATATTTTTAGAAATGGGAAACTGCAAACACAGTACCCCTCTCTCCAAAAAAAAACTTGTTACAGACTGTGGAGTATTATTATTATTATATTGAAATCATATAGTCTACTTCTATACCCAGTTTGGCAATGTAAAGTAACTAGGGTTATCAATTCATTCATGTAATTGTATCGCATTTTACTAAGTGTTTTGTCGCGTTAAATTTAAGTAAATATGAATACGATTCGTTTATTAATAGTGTCGAAACATCAAAATACGGATACATCTACTTGTTGAGTCCTCCGCCATGATATAAAAATGATTACATCTAGAATATTAATTAAACCTATTAATTTATATTTATATATACAATTTGAAGTTGTCGTGCATCGTGAAATTTAATATAAAAAAAACGGGGGGACTCGACATTGGCAATAATTTTTCTATTGAAGCAGTTAATCAGGGGTAAACAAATCATAATGGCATATGAACTTATATATATTTTATTTTTTGTTAGAAAAAATTATATAACAACTAATGATTATAAATGAGAAATTTGTGGAGACTGAACCTTTTTTTTTTTTTAATTAATTACCTAGGAAATAACAACTGACAAGGCGTAGTAAATTAAGTGCAGTAATATATGTTTGACTCGCAGTGTCGCTATCAGAATTATTAATTACTTATAACTGCCCGAGATGTGTTCCCTTGCTTCGTTAATGGCTGGAGAATATATATATATATATATGTATATATAATTCAACAGCAACGAACAAAACACCCTTCTCATAAATATATATATATTTTTTTTTTAAAAAAAAAAAAAAGTTCCCAGTCTTCCTGTTAACAGCGACAGGGCTGAGTTCAAGCGATTTTCTTATATATATATATATATATATATATTTGTTGAAGGATACAAAACAGAAAAATACAGAATAATTTCCCTTGATTAATTATGGCTCAAAACTACCATAACCTCAATCGGCAACGCGGTAGGTAAATCAATTAATGCAGACTTAATGCATTACCGAAAAGGATAAGTAAAAGGAAAAATGAAAATTAAGACTACTTTTATAAAAAAGAAAAAAAAAAAAGAGAGAGAAAGAAATCGTCCTCTCTCATCATTTTTCTTATTTTAGACAGTACTGCCGATGACAAGCGATCAACATGCCAAATGGGTGAGTTAAATAAAAAAATAAATAAATAAAAAATCAATTCGTGGAATGGAAGGGTAATTAAAAAGAGAAAAAGATAGACAGGTCGAAGCTAAGCAAGTAAAAGACAGAAAGAGGAGGGCTGGCACAGGGCTGCGGTCGAGACTCGAGAGGGAACTGTCAACCCCTCAGTTCCCCAAAAATTGCAACGTAGCGTTTGACATTTTGCATGATGCTGCAACATCCCCCATCCCCACTTTTTACTACTTGCACTTCTCTCCCCTTTTTTTTTTTTCTTTTTAATTTAATATATGGCAATTCGAGCATAGCTTTTTCTACTCCCCTCTAATAATCTATGGCACCCTTTTTTAATTAATAATTCTCGTGGCTCGTTTGACTCGAGAGCCTAGCCACTGGCCAGCCTTTAACCTTTTAAGACTTTTAAGCGAAACTCACAACATGAACGAGATAAAGACAAGCGGCTGATGAACCAAAAATAATATTCACACTTAACGAGGATAAAATATATACTTTACTGTCCCCCCACAGTGTTGTTTTCAGCTCGCATATCCCCATTATTAAATATTCAATATGGCGTGTAAAAGCGAAACGTCTTTTAGGGAATCGTCCTTTTTTTGGGGGGTGAATGGTGTGATGAGTTCAGTTCAGGCAGCCCCTCGAGGGGGAAAAAAAAAAGAAAAGAAAAGAAAATTTAGCAAAAACTACATGCAACACGTGAGGGGGGCACAAATATTGAAGTGGGTTTTCAGAGCTTTCGAAAGATCTGAACCGCATCAGTCCTTTTCAAGCTCTTTGATTTCTGAACGGGCCCCATATCCACTGCTAATGCGGGTCTGGTGCGGTCCCTACATTCTTTTAACTTACGTCCATTTGGTTAAAACCCTTTTATCATATGGCTCTTGTTCTGCTTCTTCTTCTCCTGTTCAAAGATTTGATCTTTCTCTTCTTTAGCTTTTTGCTCTCTTTTTCTTTTTGGCTCTTCTCTTCTATTTCTTCGCTGCTTGGACCTTGGAGATGATGTCCTGTCGTTTTTCTATCTATCGGGGTTTTGTTAATAATAAATATCACCCCCCACCCTATTCATGTCTTTTAAAATAAATTATTAACCAAAGATTTACTTTTGAATGGAAATATGAGATTTGTACTTTCAAATTCCAACTCCGCTCACGTGATTGAAAGAGAAATTGGCACCCATTAGAATATAACTAAAGTCTAAACATATATATATTGTCATATTTACAATCTTAGCCACCGAGAGTTTAGAATTTTCAATTTTGAATGAATCCTCGATTGGATGCTAAGGCGAGGCTATGTTGAGTACTGAATTAATGGTTAAAATTAATTTAATATGATCTGAAGTAATTCTTGATCGGCGATTAACCTTATTGAGTTATGTTCTACATTAGTTAGTTAAACAAAGTTAATTAGGATTATAAGTAGGATAAGCCAGCTCACTCACAATTGGTATCAAAACTAGATACTAATAACCGAAATGCGATGGTAGAACAAATCCGGGGGGGGAGGGGGGGTGTCGTTAGTGGTTTCATTCAATAGAGAGATTGTTAAGTTGTGGTTTCATTCAAGAGTTAATTGAACTCCTTTATCTAATAAACTAGTCTTTTAGATTAGATGCTAGAACCAGCCCCCAACAAACCCAATTGCAAATAATATTGAGAGTGTATCGAGGAATGTCAATATTAAGGAAGGTGGGGTGAAATTTAACCTTACGGTAAGTAAAGAATAGATGTTATGAATGAATGAAATGTATTGGCAACACGCTGTTTGCCTTCCATCCATGTAGTTTTGTAAATTCAAGATTTTTTTTTTTTTTGCAGATAATTAGACGTTTAAATCAACGAAGCTGTGGATTTGTCATTTGGTAGTTGACAGTTAGCAGCTATTTACTCCATGAGTACTCAAAATAATTGATGGATGTAGCTGGCTAGCTAGCTAGCTAGCTAAATAAGATACAAATTGGACGTGAAGGAGAGGGAGAGACAAGCATGGCCACGTGAAAGAGTGACTGAAAATACTATATAATATAAAATGCAGGTCACATGTAATGTAAAAAGCATGGGATTGAAAATTCGCATTAGGTTAAAATACATTTATGTAGAAGCAGCTGATAGATTTTGTTTAAATATATATTTGATTATTGATTGGAAAAAGACGGGGGATGTCGTACCAAAAAAACATTCGAGTTTTACAATAAAACAACCGTGTCGATTTAAATTTGGAAATAGAGAAAAGCGAATGCGGCTCATTGCATAAAGTCAAATTCTCTGCTAAATTCCCCCATATAACATGACGAGCACCAGCTTGCTTTGCCTTCACAGTTCATCACAATTCTCAACATTTTATATATATATATGCAATCATGTCATGTGTATTTATCAGGTTCTTGATAGGTTTTAAGTTTTCGGGGTGTGTGTGTGTGTTGTTGCTAGTTACCAGAACAATCCAACATTATATCCATCGATCGTTAATTGTGAAGCAGCTGTAATATGTATGTTTTAAATCTATTCTTCTGGACAGTAGAGGGAAAATCCAAACTGAATTTGTTGTGATTCGACATTATAGCGTTAAAAAAAGAAAAAAAATTTATATTACAATTTGGCATGCAAGAGAATTATAAGTAGACAAAGTTTGCATATCATTTGCAATGTGCCAAAGAATTGTTATAAATAACAATGGTAAAGTTACACAATTGGGATATAGTTTTCTATTAGGAACAAAATGACAATTTGTATGTGTGTGTATGTATAATAGTTTTTAGTGATAATATTTTCATTTTATTAAAGTGAGGATATCATTATTAGTCACGTTACTAATGACATGATCAGTAGTGTTATTATTTCTTAACAGCACGGTTGTTCTTGACGAGCCCATTATGACATTAATGGATTACCCCAACTTTCAAGACTATCATCATTATCAACAGATTTGAATGTAACTTCAATGGATCTAAAAAAACTTGAATGAGTCTAAATTCTAAATAAAGATAAATATTTGAATCTGAATTATATATATTTTTTGTTTAAATCTCTGATAATGAGCATTGAGTAGTTTGTTTTTTTCAACTTAAAAGTCTGAAAACCATACTTTTATATTTGTGCCTTTACAAATCTAAAATGCTATAAGTATGTAATAAATATTTCAAAAAACATAAATAAGATAGTATTTTATCATAACATAAAATCATGTTCAAGTAAATGCAATAATCAATTTCGATGTAGTTTATAATATATTATTTAAAAAATTGTAAAGATAAATAATGCTAACTTGAATAATAAAAAAAGATAAAAATAATAGTTATCCACTATTATATTATCAATTATCACAAGTTATGGATGATGAATAATAATGCTAATTAGTAAGCTTTATTTAGGTAATGACAAAAATAATTACATTAGTTGGGTTATTTTGGATAAAATATTTTTTTGTCACTTAAACTTTTTTTTTTTTTAATGAAACTGGATATTCATTAAGAAGAAGAGCCAGACAGATCAGCAAATAAGAATGGAGGTAGAACAGACCTCCACTCCCCATGACTTGACGAAGAATTCCCCGCCCGAGCTACAGAATGGGTAGCGGAATTCGTAAATCGTCTAACAAATGAGAAAGAAACATCTCGAATAGAATTAGACAAAGTACAATTGTCTTCTATAATAAGACAAAAACTACTAGTACCCGAGAGGTTATCAACTAAGATCCGAGAGGTTATCAACTAGGACCCGAGAGGGTATGATAAGACTAAAACTACTAAATATTTTGTTGATGTCACTTATACTTTTTTTAGATTAAGTAAAAAGTTAAAAAAAATTAGTTTGCTAAGGGATTGTTTGTTTTTTTGGGCTTAATGACTTAATTGTAATCGGTTAAGTCATTAAGTTCATTTGTTTTTTTTCAACTTCATGAAAATTTTCAGTCACTAAGTTATTACATTATTGAGCTATTTTTTTTTTTAGTTTTTTACTTAATTTAAAAAGTCTGAATGACACCATTAAAAGATATTTCAGAAATATCCTGATCTAATTAATTAATTTTCATCAATACCTAAATAAGTTTAATAATTAGTATTATTATCCACTTCTATAACTTGTGATAATATAGTGGTAAATTGTTATTATTTTTATTTTTTATTTTCTTTAAATTAGCATTATTTCTCTTTATAAATTTTAATTGATATTTTTCATATAAAACATTTTAATCAACAATAAATTGATTATAATATGCGAATTTATAATATTAAAGGATTGTATTCAATTGAATATAATTATGTTATGAAAATATATTATCTTATTTATATTCTTTGATATATTATTAATTGTTTAACATTTATAATTTGTAAAGGCATAGATGTAAAAATAATACTGATTTTCAATTTTTTTGTTAAAAAATAAACAACTTAATATTTATTATTAGTGATTAAAAAATATATTATTTAAATTCATAAATTTAGCTCTATTCAAAATTTATATTAATTTAGGTCTATTTAAATTTTAAATAAAAAATACAAACGCCACCTATCACAACAACTTATTAATGACTTAACTGATTAAAAATAAATCAATTAATTCATTAAGTTTTTTTAAAAAAAACCATACGTCCTCAAGAAACCTTTTTAGAACAAAATCCGGATTCTTTTTGTTCTATCATCACACGTTTTACCAGTTGCACCAACCTACCAATTCTCGTGATGTGTCCAGGGTTCAATTTAAATAAGTGGATAATTGCGCTAACGTATGTGGGACAACCCAAATTCCAGTGGCCTAACGAGCATTAAGCGTTTCGGCCCATTAACGTGGTGGGTCGCTCGGCCTCATCACCCCCAGCCTCAGTTTTGGTTTCTCGAAATGGGGAAATCAAAATCAGACGGTCCACAGTTATCGGCGGCTTCTCTCCTCTGATTAGAGAAAGCGGCTCCATCTCAGCTCTCTAGACCCTCGATCTCAAAGTTATTAGGTAATTTAACATCTATTTTAGATATCGGTCTCTAATTTAACATCTATTTTACTTTTACTTTTATTTGAATGATCGGTGATTCAGCTTGGTAGCTGAGTAGACTCGCAACTTTTCATTGACTGTAGAAATTTTTCCGAAATGATAACTCATTTTAATGCATTAGGATCTTGCTTGCTTGGTTGCTGTAAAAAATCCAACAAGAGGGGTTCATAATATTAATAGCGGATGATGATGATGGCTAGAAGAACAATGCGAAGGATGGTGGGGGCAACAGCGTGGCCATGGGCATGGGCGACGAGGAGTCTAAACCTTAGTGCGATAAATGACAACAGAATTATAATGTCACCACCGCTTATCACTCTAGACCTCCCCGAAATTTGGACTCCTCCTAATTCCCGTGACTGTAATCCTCTCCCACAACGAAATTGCTGTAAGCATCTCTCCTTCCTCATCCATTTGATTTTGATGCATGCAGCAACACCTGGCCTGGCTCTTAGTATAATGGAACTGTTTGTTTGGTGACCATGATTGAAAGACTTAACTTCTATTCGTTGAATATAGATAGATATTTGATATCCACATGCTGGTTGTCTGGCCGGCTTAATCGTTTTTGAGTTTTCAATTGCAATCAAAAACTTGGATTTTCCAATTTAAAATTTAAACTTCAATAATTTTGATTCTTATTAGTCGAAAGAGGCTCGGGTTTGATTATCCTATTTTACTTTGTATTTATGTTGAATCGATGAGTCACTAGGTATATCAAGAGAGAGATTATCTTCTTCTTGCTGAAAATACTGTTAAATTACTTTCTCTACTGTTATCATCATCATCCTGAGTTGTCTTTTCATTTTAATCATTTTGTTTTCCTTTTATGCCTCCTTTAAGATCCTATGTGGTTGATATTTGAGGTTCACCACAGCCAATCTACAGACCGCTACCGTAATAGATGGAAAGTCCATTGCCGAGGAGATCAGGTCAGGTATAGATAAGGAAGTAAGGAGAATGAAGAAATCTATCGGAAAAGTTCCTGGCTTGGCTGTTATTTTGGTGGGCGAAAGAAGGGACTCACAAACTTATGTTCGCAACAAGATAAAAGCTTGTGAAGAAGTTGGAATCAAGTCCATTGTAACTGAATTTGCTGATGGTTGTACAGAAGATGAAGTTCTTAATGCCTTGTCAAATTATAATCAGGATTCATCAATTAATGGTATTCTTGTCCAGCTTCCTCTACCACAAGTAATTTCTACAGCCATAACGTGATCCAATTTTTGCTTTTACTGATCTGAAAGAGAAGAGCATGTGTCTTGATTTTGAAGCCTTTTCAATTCAAATTAGACCTCGAACTGAGAATACTGGCCAATCTCAATCTTAGCTCACCTCTATAGAGCAATATTAGAATTTTCCCCTGGACAGACGCCATCTTGCAAAAGTTTAGACAAGTCATAGCATGTGATTATTGCCAAGTTTCCTTGCCAAATGGAAAATAAATCTTAATCGCCCAAAATTATCGCTCTATACCACTGCTTCCTGGTGATTAAGGGGTATCCGTTAGTAAAATTTTGTCTACAATTTCCTGATTTAGAATTGTTTTTTTTTTTTTCTCCTTTTCCTCTCAAAAGACCTACTACACGGTGATCATTTTGTTTATGTGTTAACTGTTTATATTCATCAGAAAGAAAAGAGAGGAAGAGATATCTCTTAGATATTCTGAAATAAACTTAATGTTTTGACGCAAGCCTATTGATTTGTGTGTGCAGCATTTGGATGAGGGAAAGATCTTGGATGCTGTGAGCTTGGAAAAAGATGTGGATGGCTTCCATCCACTAAATATAGGGAATCTCGCCATGAGAGGAAGGGAACCACTGTTTATTCCATGTACGCCAAAAGGTTGCATTGAGTTATTGATCAGATCGGGGGTCGAGATAATGGGCAAGAATGCTGTGGTGATTGGTAGAAGCAATATTGTTGGATTGCCCACATCTTTATTGTTGCAGGTAAATACCATTTTCTCAGCAGTATTTCTCGGCAATGTAAACATAATCTTATCAATATTTTCTGTCAGAGACACCATGCAACCGTCAGTATTGTACACGCCTTAACAAAAAACCCCGAGCAGATCACCAGTGAGGCTGATATCGTGATCGCAGCTGCAGGAGTAGCTAATCTGGTTCGTGGGAGTTGGCTAAAGCCTGGTGCTGTTGTTCTTGATGTTGGAACTTGTCCTGTTGATGTAAGCGTGGTAAATTTTTGCCTCATTATTGCTTATTGTCATAGGTTATGACATTTTAAACATGCTAATCACTAATAAATGAATATCAAGAGAACTTGATTTATGAAAAGACCGTAGCAACATTTCCATCCATAGAAATGACTCATTAACATGGAATCAGAATTTTTTTTTGCTCTGGCTAGAATGTTTTACTTTTATGTTCTTACTTAAATTTGTGGATGGTTAGGATCCAAGCTGTGAATATGGTTATCGTCTAATGGGAGATGTTTGCTATGAAGAAGCAATGAGGTTAGCGTCGGTCATTACCCCTGTGCCTGGAGGAGTTGGACCCATGACTGTTGCTATGCTTCTCTCCAACACTCTCGACTCTGCCAAACGGGCATACGGCTTTACTTAACTGCCAATGCATTATCCTTTTCAAAAAATTGTATTCAATTGTACTATTTTTTGCTTCCACAATGATTGAAATAACATAGTTTTCAAGTCTAATATCAATTAACCTGCACATAGATTATATTAAACGAGCTGCTCATTTTTCAATATTTTGGGAAATATGGACTTTTTTGTATTAAAAGGTATTAGTTTCCAATTAGACCTTTCCCAAGAGAAAAAAGAAAAAAGAAAAAGAAAGAAATTACGTTAAAGCAGAAGCGAAGTATTTACGAAGAGCGACGAGTCCTCTATCGACAAGGGACTCGTAAAAAATGCGGTTGCTACAATTAGCTGATATAATGAAAGTGTGAAATAGATAAATGTACATGTGGATCGAATTCCTTGTGTCAAAATTAGTTATTCAAATTCAACTTCAACTTCCATGTGCTTGGCGGGGCATCACATCTGACCAATGAGGTTGTTATAATGAATGATACCAGGCAATTAACCATCTAAATTTGGCCGCTTCCAATTCAGAAGCAACATAGGCGCTCAGTCTGGCTTTATACCTTTTTATTTTTATTTTTATGTGGCCAATGCGGTCTCCTAAATTTACGTCCATATTCACTAAATCTTATGATTCAATTTTCAAGATATGAAGCTCGAATACATAGCAATATAGAGTAAGCCACAAAAAGGTTGAAGCGGGTGATTATGCAATAAGCAATTTATCCTTGTCCCCCGGTTGCAAAGCAGACAACCACCGTGGTACACATAATATGCCTTTAACAGAAATTAAACTTAATTCTCAGGTATTTAAACATCAATATTCTCTTTGCATATTAATGAAGGAGTACTGATTCTACTAATTTTTTGGGTAAATATACAGACATAAATTCAGGTTATGACATTCTTCGTCAATCACTGGAGCAAATCCTGATAAAGAATGAAAGAAAGAGGGCAAATCAGCCTTGGGAGATGCCAAGAAAATGATATTAGTGAAGACTAATCACTCAAGAACATCAATTTTATGCTGCATTCCAAAGGGACTCCTCTCTCATCATTCCGCTTCATTTGTGGGCTGCATCGGCTCAACCACTGGAGGAATGCAGTCCACTCTGTAGCGCAGAACCTATTCCAGAAAATAGAATGACATAAAACTGTCGAGAAATCATAAGGTTGATAACATTCTAAAACCGAGAATGGGCTGTTGATAAACACTACTGACAGAAGTTAGCCAAAGGTTGGTATCAAATTAATTATTAACTCCTGTTGCTTCTAATTCACAAGTTCCTTGTCAAGTGAAAACAGGTCATTCAATGAACACCAGGAACTCTGAATGTCAGATGATCAATTCTAAGATTAAGAAAAATGTTGCTGGAAGCATGTGCAGGCTAGTATGCTAACAGTTCCTGCTGAACTATCATAGAGAGAGAGAGAGAGAGAGAGAGGGGGGAAAAAATCAAGTTCCCCATTTTCTAAATGTGATGGTTCACCTCTCCACGAAAACAGACAGCCATTTCTTGTTAGAGATCAAAGTGTCAAAGAAAAAAGCACAAACTCAAGGAATCACTAGTCCACGTCTTAATACCTTTTTGAAAAATGTTGAATACGTATTATCCCAAAGAAGTTTGTAATTCCCCACCAGGACCGTACAGAAGTTTCCCTGAGAAAAGCAATGGCATTAGGTGAGAAATTACATTTAAATTCAAAAGCACGATAAAAGAAAGTTTTGCAATAGATGCAGCAGCTCACTTGATCAGATTCGTGACGACGATAGGGTAATATCAGCTATCACCATCCATGTCCAGTGTGAATCAAAAGAATCAGTCAAGTCAAAAGAATAGAAAAGGGAAACGAGGGGTAGAAAAAGGAAGCAAACAAGCAAGCTTCAGCAGGTGTCGAAGCATAAAGAGAACAAAATAACTTCAACGGGATTTAGAATGCTTGGTAAAGACTAACATGGCTCAACTTACAGTTTTCTCTCCAGATTCATTAGTGTACTCCAAACTAAATCCAATATCCTGATAGCAGTGACAGAAATAAAGATCAATACGTGATCTACAAAATCATACTTCTCATTTTAAATGCAGCAAATGAGATCCATATGATAAAATAACTAACCACACTTTATTTCGTAAACTGTGAGATTTGCAAAAAAAGGGAGAATATTCTTCTTAGAGATTTAACTACAGAAGAGCCGAGGTAATTTCCTTTCTGATTCACGAAGCATTGGGAGGGGAAAAAACAATTAATGCAATAAGATCATTATAAATACGAAGAGTTCGATGGGGATATTTACTTAGGAACAAAAACAGAAACACTAGATTTAATGGGAAAGTCTATGAGTGACACTTAAAGGGTACAAAAGCCAGGCAAGACCTGCCTCTACAAATAAACTAACCTAAACAATAAACTTTATCTCAAGCCCAAGCTTCTTTAAATAATAATAGCCAAACCCCAAAATATTAAACGCATAAAATAACAAATAAACTAAGCCAGATCTCCATCATAATAGCTCTCAATCACAAATTATGCTTTGTGGTAAAAATGACAAAAAAGTGATATAATCACTAACTAAACGCCACAACTTATGTTTGCAAACTCAGACGGAAAGAATTATAGATAAATAAATATACCGTGCTAATCTTGCCTTGGACCACTGAGAAATCCCAAGCAATGTATGAGTTTACTGAATCCACTGAAAATGAAACCTAAAATGCAATGAAATTAGAAAGTCACAGATCAGATTTAGAAATACACATGGATCTCTGAAGATTGACAAGAGCTACCAAAATCACATGTAAACGCAAATGCAAAAATGTTTTGACACACCAGGCCAACTCATCTTAAATTTTGGACTTAATGATACTGTGCACTCAACCCAATACAACATCTAACATTATTTTTTCTGAAATCATAAAATGCTTCCCTTTGCCTGTCTCATACATTCACATTCACACTCACACACAATTGCACACAATAAAAGGGGAGAGAATGTTATCCAAGTAATTCAACAATTTACATTTCATATCCATAGCTTTTGATGTATCTCTCAAGTATGATTTTAATGTAATACAATTTATACAAATTGCATATTCCCTGACACAACCACAGCCATAATTAGTCTCCAGTAAATTCAGGGAAAATTCTAACATTGACTATTTTCCGGTGTGAAAATCCAGAATTTACAAATTACAAAAGATAGAATGCTGTTTCATTTACAGCATTTGTATGACAACTTGGATCAGCAACTAAAATAAGTACATAATAATATCCATTTACAACAATCAAAGAAAAAATACAAATCTGGCAAGCAGATTTTGATGACAAACCTCAAAATTTTTTCCAGCTGGTATGGTTATTTCTTTGTACTCATCATTTTTCCTGGATGACAAACAACCATCAATATTTAAGCTTAAGTTATTAATGCTGATATTAAGCAACATTTTAAAATTTACCTTGTTTCTAGTGCACCGGCAGCCTCTGCTGAGATGAAGAAGGGGGAATTTGCAAAGACCCCACTGGTACAAACAAACACGCCAATTAGCACATCAAAGCTAATCATCATGCAACAGCAGCACAAAGACCTTTTCGCCATATTACATATAGTTAAGTTCATGTACTAAATAAATTAAGTGAGCTAATGCTTCTGTCTCCCTTTTTCTTTTTCTTCACCCCACAAAAAAAAAAAAAAAATGAAATGACAAGCATCGATTCAGTGATTGATTTAGTAGCTCAATAATTATAACAAAAAATTAACTCCACGTGACCATTACAAGTTCATGACAGTAAATTTGGCTAATTTGGTAACAACTATTCCAGCCAAAACAATTGCGTTGATGTTCATTACCGCTATAAATACAGGAAATATTCTAATACCTAATAAATTTGATGAAACTTTCAAATTCAGAGGTGTAGACATCAACTGCTTGTTCCAAGATAGCAACCTGATGCCTCTTTCTTCTCAATTTAAGCATTATCAAGAAAGCATTAGAGGCAACAAAGCAAACAAAAGAGAGTGTCAGTACAAGAAGCGGGTGAAAATTGTTACACAAACTTACAACTTCTAAATTTAACAAATTGACAAGCAAAGGATGTAAGATATCTCACAATTTGTTAGCATCAAACCTCCCCCAAGATAAAAAAAGAAAGAGTCTGATAAAGATCACCATTGCCGTTAAGCTATATAAAGGGGGTCCATAACGATGTCGTTGCTCTTCCATGGGCCTTGAAGAAGAAGATATAATTTCTTGTCATTCAACATAATAGACTGGAGGTTCTAATATAATGCTTCCAACTTACTATCTAGGAGTCTAGTAAGCATAACCGTTTTAAAAAACTGATTGACAAGACAGTGCTTCCCAAACCAGAAAAGACATACCCATCATCATCATTTATTTGACGAACAAAATCCAGTAAGACCTACACCAAGGAGGAAAAGAAAAAACAATAAATCATTTATACATGTTTCTCCATGCTTGAGCTTGCAAAACCATGCACAATTAAATTTTTGGTGACCTACACCAAGGAGGAAAAGAAAAAACAACAAATCATTTATACATGTTTCTCTATGCTTGAGCTTGCAAAACCATGCACAATTAAATTTTTGGTGACCTCCACTCTAAGAAGGCATAAAATCTAATAAATCAGACAAAGCAAACTTTAAATAATTAAGATTTCACTCAAACGACATAGTCTTATAGTTCAATTTTAATGAATCTCAACTGATCCAATTCTCAACTTAGCTCATCCAGCATGTTCACTAGGTCCCGCGTTAGTTTTGAAGCTAAGTTAGGTAGTGGTCTGTACGTATGACGTACTAGCATCTTTTCAACCAATGTTTAGCTCCTAGCGGCACAGATGCATTGCTATGACATGCTACTAAAAAATGTAACTTCTTTTATTTGTGATATCTAAGAACCATAGATACTGTATTATATACCCTCGAGAAGCTCTAAGCTCCTTCGAACTCCTCTTTTTCCGATACCTTACTTTCTACCAGCTATGTTTTTGCCTCCAACCTACATTCCAGCCCCTAATAAAACTACAATTCTAACTTCGAGTAAATAATCCAAGCATCCTAACCTTACTGAGGGCAACCACTTTCCGAGGATTGGAAAGATGAACAAATAGGTCTAATGAAGCCAAAAAACAGATCAAACCCCAAAAAAAAAAAAGATCTAAAATATCTACCTGCGGAACTCCTACCAAGTACTTTACAAGTGTTTTGTAGACACCTGTAGCCGATCCAAGTTGAGCTAACTGCCTCCTCCTGAAAAGGCAGTCACCCATCACAACGCTGTCAGATGACAGTCCACGCCACAACAGGGACAAAGAAAACCAAGGAAACTAACCTATCCATTTGTTGTTTCCACATTAGAGAATATCGATCACGTATACTTGCACCAGAATTGACCAAAGCATCAACCTCAGCTTGCTTATTCCTCTCCGATCGCTCTCTTTGTTGCCTGATCAGTGCTCCTCGAAAATCTTGAGGCATGTAGGTCATAACTGCAAATATAGTCATATAGCCCGAATCAATTTTACATAACTGACAAATAAAATTTGTCAACCTTTAACCTCTAAAACTCGGCTTACTCTATTCGAAAGTTTTAGTGATTTCAATAAATAACTGGTTTCATACTTGAGATTAATTCATAAGTGCCTCAAATTTTAATAGTTTTTGTTAGCTTTTGTTAAGTTTTGATTAATAACAGGACTAGATACTGCATAGAGCTAACCTGTGTTAAATATGCGGTCAGAATTTACAGCTTGGAAAGACTTCAATGTGTTTAAAGTCTTTTCAAATTTCTCACTTAGCTTCCCTAAGACATTGGCTAATTCAACATCCTCAGGAGCGGACGACTGTTGTAGCTGCAGAGCAGAACAAACAGCTAATTTTTACATTAGCAAAAGCTCCACAATGCAACAAAATAGCAGTGTGAGTGTGTAAACACGTAACATATCTTACCGTAGCTGGCCAATGTGATCTTTTGAGTAAAAAAATAATCTCTTCCATATGCTCCCGATTCTTCCACATGTTCTCATCAATTTTATGGGGAGGTTGGCGATCAGCTTCCTCTATCAATAAGCTCTCCTCTATAATACACAAAGGCAACTTTTCTTCAAAAATGTTTGTACGAAAGCTAATGCGTCACTTTAAATAGAGTAAGAGAGATTGATAAAAGGGGGAAATCTGAGCAAATATCAAAATCATCGCAGATCAAAGTGAGAAATACAGCGACACTCAGCAGATATGAAATGAAAAACTGAGAGAAAACCTTGAGAGGGAGGAGAATCCAGGAGAAGATCATTGGCGAGAGAACGAATCTGAGAGGAAAGGCGAGACACGTCATCGGAGAGAGGAGGAGCGGGGTACTTGTCGTAATAAGATGCCAAAAAGTTCCTGGTAATCGGCACCAGACCCTCAGTTGATGCCATTTTCTGTTTCTTTTTCCCTTTTATTTTTTTTTAAACTTCTTTCCGTGTGTGCAGTGGAGAGTTAGTTACCGGCGATTTCAATTCAATTGATGGTATCGTTGACCAATCAGTTCTCGTCGTGCCTCTAATCAACCCCTGATTTCTCACGTAAAATTTTCAAACGCTTGAAGCCGGGAGACCGCTACAGAGAAAGAGACAAGAGAGTGCGATTGAAGATTGTTTCAATTTGAAGGCAAGTTAGGAAATTAGCAAAGCCAGTCCACTGTCCACGCCTACGGCCTGAGGCACGCTGCTTTTATTTTTAATTTTCGTATTTTCCTTTCGTGAAATGGTTCATAAATTCCTCCTCTCCCCTCTCAGCCCCCGACAAAATATTTATGACGTAATATAGCAGTTGTACAAAAAAAAAAAAAAAAGATTCTGACATATTAAAATTTATTATAAATAAAATTATATGAAATTGAACTCTACATCCCACCATATTCCTGTGATCCGGGTGGGTCCCATCTCCTAACATCTTTGCGCTTTTTCCATATTTTGCACAATTGCCTTATTTGTTTCGTTCTCACGGGCAATTGCCTTCTTGTATTTTTTTCTTTAAATTTCTTTGAACTTTAGATAACATGTTTGTATTAAATATTCTTTTGCCAAATATTAATGTATTTTAATTGTTTGTTCTCCATCACGTGCTCAGTTGGATCGACCGTTAGTTTCACATGATCTCATAATTAGTGATTGGCATGATCTTACCCACTAGCGTACGCTTTTATGTTATAATACTCGGTGGTTGAAGATGGCTTCAGCACCACGATTGGGCCATTCTATGTACAATGATCATTCAGAATAATTATATATATTAATCAAATTAGTAAAGAAAAAGGTTATTGATTGTGCGCCATATTATAGACGTACAAATTTATTGCAGTTTTCATTGTTAATCTATTTAATTTGAGTCAATTATAAAATAATAAACTGACGTTATATTTGTTGCGGTAGAAATTACATTGTATAGTTTAGGTTAGAATGAGATATTTTACTTTAATTTTTTATTGAAATTTTTTTACAGAAATTTTATAGTTAATGTAATGCCATCTAATATTGAGTGAATTTGCATCATCAAATGTTATTTTACCCAATATTGAGTGAACTTGCATCATTAAATGTTATTTTATTCAATATTTAGTGAACTTAGGGTATGTTTGGCGGGCGAGTATACAAGAGTCTATCTTGTAATATAAATTCAGACCCGCGTTTGGCTGTAAAAAATAAATACCTGGTTTGAAAAGATTGTGCGGCAATTGAGGTGCAAATAAGACCCGCCTCCCCCCTGCGTGTCTAAATTGCACATCTCTTTTTCTATTTTAACTATTATTTATATTAGTTATTGAGTTCAATACAAATCAAATATAATATTTCTTTAACATATTAATTTATGTTTAATTGATAAAAAAGAAAAGATGCTGAAATCTACTGCAGATAATTATATTTTTATTAATAAATCTAAATAATAAATTAACTTAATATTAAATTATTTATTAAATTCATATAATATTTATTTAAAAAATAAATAAATAATAGCTATTTATTATTATTTAATAATAAAAATATATAATACATTTCATACTCTACCAAACATGGTACTGTATTATTTAATACATTCCAATACAATATATTTTATTACAATCCAGTACAGTGCGGCACACCAAACGCACCCTTACATCATTGAATGTTATTTAATTTTAACTTACATCATCAAATGTTATTTTATTTTAAATATCTGCAATTAAATTTCATGATTCAAAATTATAAATTAAAATTTTAAGGTAAATTAATCCAACCATTTATGTTATGATTATTTATTTATAAATGAATTCTTATGCCACCATCCATCATTATATCTATTGAAATCAAATTTAACATCGTTGGAATTCTTATTGTCAGATCTACGCAGCTTTATTGGTGTTGCCAAAGATTACGTTTTTGTTTCTTGTAAATTTATAGTTGAAGTTTCCGTCTCTACAAATTAATCAACAATGAGTTACAAAAGTCATCACCCCTCCCACCACCTATTTCTTATTTATCAATCTACCCTAGGGTGGTGATGGTGGTGGTTCGTAACTAATTGAAGTGATATTTATGTAATTGCATCCAACGATAAGAATTCCACCAGCACCAAATTTGACATTAACAGATTTAACAATCAATGACAAGAAAGTCATTAGTATTAGATAGTTGATGATGCCAATTCCAACGATCAATTGTGTTGATGACAACAGGAGTCTATTGGTAGCAATTGTCGGTTAACATTACTATTTTATTAATAAAATAAATAAATTATTAAAAATTTTATTTAAATAATTCAAATAATTAAAAAATAAAAAAAAAATTAACCCAAGTCTCTCTAACTAGTGTGAGTGATTGTGTGGATCACAAATTAATTAACAAACAAGCCAAATTTTAAATTTTAACAAATACAGTGCTACTTTCGGTGCATTTTGTGCGACACATTATTGTGATTTAAAATTTAAAAACGAGCTATATAATATGTTTAAAAAATTTGGATGAAAAGTGGGGGGGACCAGTTCGGACCCAGCTTATGCGGTCCGGGTAAAATCCAAACTGTATACACGAATAAATCGGTCTTGATTTTTGAAAACGAATACCCGAATAGGTCCGGGCACGGGTTCAGGACCATGTCCGATTTTTTAGTAAGTGAAAAAAATAAATACACAATTATAAACCGAAAAACCAAAATAAATCCTAAATCTCTAATACACAGTGAAGCAAGCACGCCACACCTACGCGGCGGCTGCCGCTGCCACTCTCCAACACTCCCAGCCAACAGCCACCACGCCATAGAATTGAGTTAAGAAGAATCTTTCAGCTGCTTCTAAAGTTGATATAACAAGTTTCTCCTTATAAGTATATTTTGTTTGTTTTGTTTTGTTTTGTTCAGATAGAAAGTGAAGATGACAAGTTGTGGAAAGCTGACACAAGAGAGCCCTTCCAGGAAGTTGCAGCAAGGGAATGGAGTTTATGAAATGGTGACTTGCTGCTTTTTTTAATTTTTAAGTAGAATAATCTAGGACAGCATGAACATTGAAACTTACAGCTCTTCTATCATATGTACAGGTTCTGGACTCCACAAGAGAAGGAGATTGCAGTTGTCAGCTATGGCTTTTTTTTTCTTTTTTTTTTCAATTAAGTTTGAATTGAATAATGTTAGTTTTGCATTTATGCAATACATTTAATATTTTATGAAGGATAAAATTTATTCTTAAAATTAAATTTAAAAAAAATATTATTTTAATATTTTTCATAATTGTAAAAATAAGGTAATTCTACATCTTTCTACACTTTCTCAATAATAACACTAAGGGTGCAATGGTGCATTTGGGATTGAGGTGCTGTAAGTTATAATTGTTGTAGAAAAAAATTGTAACTATAAAATAAAAATTAGTAATATATAGTAAATATAAATTTTAAATAATAATTTTGATAAAATTATTAAAGATACAATATATTTTTTATTATACAAGTGAAAAATCATATAAACATAGCTTTCAATTTACAACACACTTTAGTGCTGGTTAACCTGTCCAATCTCAATCCCAAACGTACCCTAAATGGTCATAAATATAGGTAAAAAGTTTGAAACTACATAAAGAATACATAAAACTCAAAATTAAATCTAATTTTATTAATATGTTAAATATGTGTTTAGTAATATGAGAATATTATTTTTTTAATTTTGTTTTTGCTTGATCCATATCAAAATAAATAATTGTACTTAATTAACTTATGCAATAAATAGATATTATTATAGAAAATGAGGAAAAAAGCATACATATATCCTAGAATAAATATAAAATTAATGGTTAAATCGATTTAATTAATGAGTAATTTTTTTGTAAATGAATAAAATATTTTCACTAAATTCTATAGAAATAATGTTAATTTTTTAAATAATTAATAATCTTATATGAATTTATTGATTTTGTATTATATTTATTAATATTATATGTAATTTATAATATTTATATTTATCACGATATTGATGCCATGATTTTTCTTACGATATAATTTTCTTTAGATATTTGCATTCTCACTTTAGCTAAATATTTAAATTTAAATAAATAAATAAAACCCACAAACGCAACCTTAAATTAGTGTCTAAATGAAGATCCCAAACACACCCATGCTGTAAATTCTTTTTTCTCTGTGGTGGCCTTACTTCTTTAACAAATGAAATTATCAATAACATTTTTTCAAAGATATTTAAAAGCAGTAAATAAGAAAAGAATAAAGCAAAAGCACAGGGCACTTTAGTAAAAGAGCAGACGGTTAAAATTCAATTATGGGAGCGGGTGCATGTAAATCGTGCTTGATGAAAACCCTAGAATAGTCAGGCATCGGAATCCAAAAAGGGAAAAAGAGAGAAATAAAAGGGGGAAGACAAAAGAAGGGCATCCGATATTAGTGGAAAGCAAAAGAAACCACGGAATGGGAATTGGAATGGAATAGAAGTGATTGATATTTTGCAGTTGGATTTCATAAAGGAAAAAAAATGATATCGGAGGGAAAGGAACAGTCAGCACGGATATTGGCGACGTGCTTAATTGCCGGAGCCGTGATGGTGGCCGGATTTTCGTTGTTAACTCTCTACTTAGCAGCTCCAAATGACAGGTGGTTACAATGGACTAGAAAGAAGAAGAAGCCGGTACGGGTTTACATGGACGGTTGCTTCGACATGATGCACTACGGCCATTGCAACGCGCTCCGTCAGGCGCGTGCCCTTGGGGATCAGTTGGTGGTGGGTGTTGTTAGCGATGCCGAAATCATCGCCAACAAGGGGCCACCCGTGACCCCTCTTCACGAGAGGATGATTATGGTGAATGCTGTCAAATGGGTCGATGAGGTCATCTCCGATGCGCCTTATGCCATAACCAAAGATTTTATGAAGAAACTGTTTGATGAGTACAACATCGATTACATTATTCACGGGGACGATCCTTGTGTTCTTCCTGATGGAACTGATGCCTACGAACTTGCCAAGAAGGCTGGTCGCTACAAGCAGATTAAGCGTACCGAAGGTGTCTCCAGCACTGATATTGTTGGTACGTTCTGTTCCCCATGAATTTTGGATTTTTATTCTTCTTTTTTAGTGTTTGCGTTTTTTTTTTTAAAAAAAAATTCATAAATGAATGAACAGGTCGCATGCTTCTCTGCGTCAGAGAGAGATCCATTAGCGACAGCCACAATCACTCATCCTTGCAGAGGCAGTTCAGCCACGGTCACAACCAGAAAGTTGAAGAGCGCGGATCTGGTGGAACTCGTGTCTCTCATTTTCTACCAACTTCGCGAAGAATTGTTCAATTCTCTAATGGCAAGGTATGCTGAATGGTTAAATTGGAAATTTTGAACTTCAAACAGTGTTAGTGTATGTAATTGCTTCTTGCATGTTTGATTTGAAGAAGTTTTTGTTATAGTTTTATCATATCAGTGCCAACGAAATTTATGCCATGGGACTTGGGCTACATTACTTTTCTCTGGTATTACTGTTAATGATGCAATGGAAATTAAAACTATGTAAATTAGCTCTCTCTGTGTCTTGAAATTCAATTTTAGACTGCTTTTTATACATAATTTTTGGAATGAGCTTCCGCATTTCTAATTCTACATTCAAAACCACAATTCTATCAGTTCCTAATATCACACTATGCACCACGCTTCTGCATGACAGCCCTTAAAAAAAAAAAATAAGTATACCAAAGAGGTCTTGCACCAGTGACTGGCAGATTTCCTAAGGGCCTCTCTGTTGAAATTTTAATCTGGAATTGTATGCTATTTCAGCTGCTAGCTCTGTGTGTGTGTGTGTGTTTTTTTTTTTTTGGAGCCTCCATTTTTTCCTTGGTCTTTTCTGTTCCTCCTAGTTGTGATTAATAAACTTGTCTTAGATTCCTTCTTTTCTTTACCTACAAGATTTGGCATTTGTTTCTCCTCCCCGTTCATCCTTTCTAGTGGCATTGTTCCTTATGAAATTATTCTGTGAGGCTTACCTCGGACTCTCTTGATGATAATTATACTGTGGCTGCAGGGGCCTGGTCCTGATGCTCGAATAATTTACATTGATGGTGCATTTGATCTATTTCACGCTGGACATGTTGAGGTATATTTTTGTTCTGTTATTGTTGTTATCAACCATTAATAACCTTCATATACTAAAGATGTTTGTGCTTTAAATGGGTGGGTGACTTTTGAGTTTTTCAAGTTTTTTTGTCTGAATAAAAAATATGCTAGGGAATATGTTTTAACTCAAGAGGGAGTGACCTGGTTATTGTTTTCTGCAAAACTTGTGATAGTTGTATTCTTACATTGTATGCCTTTTGGTAGTCCATTTTATTACTCCATTTTGGATGACTTCAGTCTACCTATTTCAGATTCTTGTTTCCCACCCTCACATTTTCAGATTTTGGTGTCATTACTGCATATTTTATTATGGGTTGAGTTCTATCATGTCTTTTTCTGTTTAAATTTATCTTCATCTCTGTTATTTTACACTCATTTTTGTATTTATTGCCAATTATCTTGTGTTGTAGATTTTGAGGATTGCTCGGGGGCTTGGAGATTTTCTTCTTGTTGGGATACACAATGATCAAACAGTCAGGTTGAAAAATCCTTCTATATCCTTCATTTTGTTAGACTTTGCCCTGATTCTATAGTCGTCTTTTATATTAAGAAAATCGAGCGAAGTTTCTGACCTTTATCATGTGTTATGGAAACTTAATCACATGGCTCTGCAGTGCTAAAAGAGGAGCTCATCGCCCTATCATGAATCTTCACGAAAGAAGTTTAAGTGTTTTAGCTTGCCGCTATGTTGATGAGGTTATAATTGGTGCTCCTTGGGAAGTTTCTAAAGACATGGTTAGTTTCTCTGTTAACTCTTGTTATTTTCCTTGTGCCTTCTAAGTATCTTTCATTTTGTGTTGATATTTAAATTGTTACTCGTTGTAAGCTAGTTAAATTGTCCGGCTAGTTATTAGGCTTTGTGTTGATATTTAAATTGTCAGGCTAGATGTTGATTTAAATCATCAGTAAAGATGTTTTCTCAAACGCTGGTTCATAGCTCTTGAATATTAATTAAAATTGGATGATTGATTCAGAGAAATCAAAAATCAGAAAGATATTATTAATAGTACTAATGTAGTTACGCCTGGAAATTATTAGTTAATATATATACATCTGGTGATATCTAGTTTATTCATTTCTGGGTTATCTAAAATACTTGTGTTAGCTTTGCATAAGAGTGCAAGATGCATTGGCCATGAAGGAATCGGTGCTGGAGTCTGAGTTTCTCTGAGTGATGGATGCTTGGAAGTTAGAAATGGTGGATGCTACTAATAATTTTTAGGAAGCAGTAGCTAGCGGTCAGTGATGTGGTTGTGCTGGATGGCATCCCCACCAGGGTCTTTTTCTTTGTGTGGGACAGTTATTCCCACATCCATCTTGTGGGAACTCTTTTTTTCTAAAAATTAAAATTACTTGATCTCTCTCTTTTTTTTTTTTTTTTCCCTTGAGCTTCAAATGGTCAAGAGACACTGTATACACACATTGCATGTTTTTTGCTGTAGGCTCTAGGGAAAGAAGAATATTAGATATCTTGAAGGAGAGAAGCAAAGAATTGACTATTCAGTTGAATTCTAGGATCTTGACTCTTGTGGACTTTCCTAGCTCATTTTTGGAATTAGTTTATGTCTTAGAATTTTCCTTCTTCTTTGGTTCAAGGATGACTGGTCAAAGTCATGACATGGGTCTTTATTACTGATATGACTTGATTTTTTTTTTTTTTTGGCTGCAGATTACAACATTCAACATCTCATTAGTTGTCCACGGAACTGTAGCTGAGAACAATGATTTTCAAAAGGTAAATTTTGTAGAAGTTTCTAGTTGTGGTTGCAAAGAGTTGACCACTGACTATTGTGGTGCCACGTACACCTTTTCGCTGACAGATTATTTTTGTTATATAGGATGATGGCAATCCATATGCTATTCCAATTAGCATGGATATCTTCAAAGTTCTGGAAAGTCCACTCGATATTACTACTACCACGATAATTAGGAGGATTGTATCAAATCACGAGGCATATCAGGTTCACCTACCTTCAAAAACCTTGTTATTTGATGCTCTTGATCAACTTTGCATGTTTTCACCACATGTTTTAAGAAAGGAGCCACTTGACTATTGGCTGAAAGAAAAGAGTTCACTCTGCAAAACTTGCCTTTTAATATGTCCCTAAAAAAAGACCTTTTCACTGCTCTTCCGACCCTGGGAGCATGTGATGGTTGTTCTAGTAGTTGGCCAAGTCAGTGTAACATATGTATGAAGATGGGAGAATCAACCTGTTTAAGGCTGTTGTATGCGTAATAGGTTTGTCTTCTCGAAATTATAGTATGGGAGTTATGGGCTTGTTCTAACGTGTCCATGGAGCAGTTTGGTGCTTTGGGCCATTAAATGCTTCTTGTTTTGTGCAATGTTTGTTTGTTTGTTTGTTTGTTTGTTTGCTGTGTTGGTGTGTTTTTTTCTGTTTAATCCACGGAGAAATGAAAATGTGTTTCTTTCTTCTGCAGAAACGAAATGAGAAAAAGAATGCAAGCGAGAAAAGGTACTATGAGGGCAAGACTTTTGTGTCTGGTGATTGACTGATGATATATCATATGGTGCACATACGTGGCCAGCCATTGGATGCATTCTCATTCTTTCTGTAGTTATCACTTGCAAGTAGAACGGATTTTTGTTGTATTGGCAATATGGATAACTGAATAGGGTTGGCGTTTGTACAACGAACAGTCTCAAGATCATACAATTGCTGAGTTAGTCTTACAATGCAATTCTGTACTTGTATTTTGTAGAGCCGGATTCTTGGAATTTTGTTCCAAGGTGATAATTAAAAGTTTAGGATAGAGTTGAGTTAAGCCGGTTATATGCTTGTTGGCAAGCATTCATGTAATGGCACATACTGTTTTCAACGCGACAGATTTAGCATTTATCTGGTAATTTGATCTCATTTCCTCTTCAGCTGAGATTGAGAAGGGCACTTTTGTTTAGGATTCAGATAAAGGAATTATCTGAAAAAAAAAACATGGGCTTTTCCATCTGATTCGCCGACCTAGTGTTCATCCTATGTGACGAAGGACATTGACTGTACGATAGACTTGTATATGGCTGTCTTAACACTTCATCTTCTAACCAGCCGCCAAAGAAATATTAGTTCCTAGACCACATTATTAAAGCGTAGATATCTTTTGTCAAGTCCACCTAAATTCAGCCAATCGAATTGACTCCCTTAATTAGCTTGGAAATTAGGAAAATTATTGCAATGCAAAAATTAAAATAATAACGGAAAATCTGTCATTGTTTAATTCAGATGATTTCTTCCCTTGATTCCGGACTACTGACCGAATTTAAATATATCATTATTTATTTATTTTACAAGATGAACAATCGCATCATCAATTCAAGCGCAATAGTGCATGCTTGTGAACAAAATCTTTTGATGACTCCTGTCCAGCTATCTCTTCTTTCCCATTGGCCACGGCCAAGGAAGCAAAATGCAAAACTTGTATGAATTATTTACGTGGCCTTTTTGTGTACACAAAAAGAAAAAAAAAAGTACAAAGTCATCAAGAACACAAAGCAGGAGTATACGGCTTGGTGGAGATGCGATCCAGTACAATTACAAAAGCCATAATAAGTTCACTGCTATAACCAGGTTGTATAACTAAGCTAAAAACGTCGTCGCTTAGCATTACGGTAGAGTTCATGACTCTCTTCCTCGCAATCTTGGCCACGACTTGTCCTTCCGCATTACTTATCTTGCAGTTTCGATTCCTGAAAGAACCCTCAATCCTGAAATCCGGCGTCGTCCCCCTTTGTTGTCTACCTCGTCCTGATGCTGACCCCATGAACACCTCCGCCTTATCCTTGCCGCCACCGAAAAACGCCATCGATGAGCTCCTCATCGAAAATACTTTACACCCCGGACTGCTCTTTCCACAGTCATCCTCTTCCCTGTACGCGTTCCACTGGTATTGCATGCTCAGTATCTGTCCATAGCCATGCACAAAAGTTTCATCAGAGATTCATAAAGTGCAGTGTTGTAAAGCCTTTGCACAATATATATATATAGAGACGCGTATATTTACCTGGGGTTTTAAAGAAAGCAGAGCATTGCCAGCTCCGTCCATGAGCACTAGACCGGAAGCAGCAACACAAGGATGATTCCGCGAGTAATTCTCAACACGGAAAACTAATCTCCCTTGCTGATCAAACACTGTGAACCCATCAGTGCCTTGGAAGCTCATGCTTGATCTCTTCCACACAGTGAGCGTGCTCGGACGTAAACGGTAATCATCATCTCCTTTCTGTTTCAATCCACTGCGTTTGTTCTCACTGGGATAAATTTTGGACATGGTTGCCTTGTGCCGTTAATCTTGAATGAATATTGATCTCCAATAATGACTTGAAACCCAAATTAAGCTAGCTTTAGCAAGCACTTTAATCTTATTTACATATATATATATAGAGAGAGAGAGAGAGAAAGAGAGAGACGTGCGTGGAAAGAGAGTTCCTTTGTCTCGGATGTTATGTCTCCGTTGGTGGCTTACACAATTAATTCCGCAGGCCCCCAGCTTTATGCAGCTATCAGTGACCTGGCATGAATTGGTATTTAAGATACAGATATAAATGAGTTATAATTATGGTAATATATGTATTATGGCCATACTTTTAGGGGGGTGTGGGGAGATGAACAATTAATTTGATTATTAATGGGACGCGCCTCCTTTTTAAGAAGTGGGTTGTTATCTAGTTTTTATGCTGCTCCTGCTTTTAGTTTATATAAGTTGTGTTGGGGGCACACAAAAAAGTTGGCGGTCTAGGAATTAAGGAAAAGGAAAAATCATCATTTTCGTTTATCCCTCCGTGTGCAGCCACTACCAAACATCATAAGTAGACTTCTAAAAGTCACAAGAATCACGACCTACATGCATAGGGCAGTAGGCCAGGACCTTTATGTCTTATATGTGCAATATATATATTTCAAATTGCCCAATGGTTTTTATTTTTCTTTACCCACCGAATCTTGCTTAGTGCTCTTGCGAGTAATGTGTAATCCTCTAATAAATAGATAGATTAATTCAAAGAATTAGTATCTTCTCATGATTAAGTGCTATTAATACTAATATTGAATGGTTGAGATTTAATCAGTCTTTATATCTATTAAACTCAAATTACTTATGTGAATTCTACTCATAAAAATTTATTTTAGGAGTAAATTCTTATATCTAATTTTTAAAATTCTATACTGCATAAAAATCTCTATTTTTTTTTATACAATCCAATTTATACACGTTGTTGAAACCCCATTGATAATATACGTAATATATTTTAAGTTTGAGTATCCTTTTTAAAATTTAAAATTTTAATTTCTTCAAGAAAAATAGGAGAGAGAAAATAAAAATGTTGTACCAAACAATATACTACTGCAGTTATTGTCTTAGTTAATAAATTGTGAGAAGATTTTTATATTTTTATGGTCAATAGAAGCTTCTTAGACCTTGCATTCATGTGACCAATAATTTGTCGCGACGATGAAAATTTAGCTCTCAACTTGCTCCCAAAAGGGGAAATTAATTCAAAGCTAGCGGCGGGAGACCTAGTACCCACTCTGTGCCTAATATTTTCATGTGGGCTTTTTAGTTGAATGCGTAAAAGCTTATTAATTGGTTGTTTTTTAGCTGCTTGTCGCTACTCGAAGAATTCAATGATACCCTCCATAAGCATGAAGGCGATAACAGTTGTAGTAATGTTTGATTCCTCTACGTGAAATCTTATGAATGAAAACAAGCGAGATAAGGGTTTGAATGACAGATGGTCAATCACACCCAAGGTCTTTTTTTTCCAACATTAACCATGTGGAAACGAGTATTAGTGCCTCTAAAATATTAATTTAATTGTTAATTAATCGTCCAACTTGGCTTAGTTTCCTCGATTTTGAGTCATCAAAGCACTAACTCGTCTAACCACCGAGTTGAATTTTATTTGATTTGGTTAATCTACGTGGTATCATTTTCTCCATGAAATTAAAATATAAGCACTCCTCTAATTAGGTCATTGTATGTAGCCCGTACTAGGATATATTTCTATATATAAGGGGTCATTTTTTAATACTACAGTAGGGATGGTAATGGCACCCGTAAATTTGTCCAAATTCACCTGTCAAAATCCACCGGTTGCGGGTAATTTTATAGGTTGTGGGCGAGTTTAGTATTAGAAATTGAACCCCACATTACGTTGCGGCTGAGTTTGGTATTAGCTAAATATCCGATGGATAGCCGCAGGGATATCCGCCAAACCTGCAATTTTTTTCCCAAATATTTTCAATGTAATTTTAATTAAAAAAATAATTAAATCTAAAAATATATAAATTAAATAAATGTAAAGTGTAAACATGTCATGTGTGGTGTGTGTAAGTTACAACTCATAACCTAACCTAAAGGAAACCCAAACTATTTCCTTTTCACCTATAAACAGCAGCCGCAAAACCTAACCTTCCTAACCGTTTCCCTTTCACCTGTGAACAACAGTCTCACACCCATTTCCCTTTCACCAGTGAGCTGCAGCCGCAAACCCATGAATTTTTCATGGCATTTGTAGGTTTTTTTTTTATGGATTTATATATTGCATACTTAAATTTGAGAATTTGTGTTGGATTGATGTTGAAATTTTAATTTTCTATTTACATTGATTAAATTTAGAATTGTGGAATTTCAGGTTATTAATATAAAATTTACATATTGTACATTTGTGATTTTAAATGTGAGAATCCGCTGGGTACCATTGCAGGTTTGGTAATTGTCAAAACCCGTAGCAAGTTGATTTTTCTAAAAAATTAAAACCCACAACGGGTGCGGGTGTGGGTTTGGTAACAGTAAACTCGTTGCAGACGATGCTTATTGCCATCCTTGTATAGCAGTTATAAAAATTACTGTATCACTTGCGATATAAATATATACAATTGGATTTTATCAATGATTCATAAAATTGGTATTTAGTTAGGATGATATTTTAATTTTAATAATTAAAAATTTAATCAAGATGATATCCAAAAAGTTTTTATTTAAGGTTAAATAATAACAACGAACAAATATAGTTTATCTAAACTTCTATATTTTTCATCTTGTCTCGCTTCTTCACAAAGAATTGCTAGATTAGTAAAGATTGGGGTAATGCCAATGAGTAAAATCAAGTATTTAAAATTATACTCTTACAATTATACATGATAAAAGGGATCACTATTCTATTAACATGTATGTGTTGTTGAAGATTTTCTAATTCATATTTATCATCCACACATTAACATGCGTGTGTGTAAGCTTATTTAATGTTTTATTTTTTAGTGATTTAGAAAACATTTTTTAATTACTTAAAAATAAAATTATATCTATGAACCTGCAAATAACTCAGCAACTTCAATATTACAAAGTAATTATTATTAAGTAGTTAGTTATATATAATACTAAATTAAACCAATGGTGACTTAAATCCAAGGGTTCACAAGATTATTATTTTCAGGGTTGTAAAATTTCATACAAAATCATAGAAAAATCTTCATATAAAATAAGAAAAAAAAAGTTATAAAATGTCACTTTAAAAGGAAACTCACATCCAGTATAAGACGCGTGCATTTTAATTGCAGGTGGTATTTGGTAAGCATCCACCATGAATAAAAACAAAATTTAACCTGGATTAGGATTAGGATTAGGATTAGGATTAGAGGGTCACTAGAATATGTTTGGGAATAAAAAATTCCATTACTTTGTAGTCCATATGGGATTTAATGTGTGTGTGTGTGTTAGTTAATTAATTTTATTTAGAAGGGGAAAGTTTATGGAGATAAATTGCCCTAGCGTCATCATCATTAGGTCGATCGATCGTTGTATTCTAAATAATCTATTGATTAAATAGACGGTAATAAAAATCAAATAATAATTAATGTCATAAATATATTAATTTATATAGTCAAAGCGAACTGCATATCGTAAAAAGGAATGTGAAAATTTCCTAGTTTAATCAACTAAAAACATGTGGGGTAGATGGTTAGAAAATATTGACTAGTGTGTATGCATATGCGGAATTAATTAATCTAAACGTTCCTTATCAGAATTGATGGTGTCATAACTGCATATTTTATTATGGGTTAAGTTGTATCATGTCTTTTTCTTTTTAAATTTATCTTTATCTCTGTTATTTTACACTTATTTTTGTATTTATTGCCAATTATCTTGCGTTGTATATTTTGAGGATTGCTCGGGGGCTTGGAGATTTTCTTCTTGTTGGGATACACAATGATCAAACAGTCAGGTTGAAAAATCCTTCTATATCCTTCATTTCGTTAGACTTTGCCCTGATTCTTTAGTCGTCTTTTATATTAAGAAAATTGAGCGAAGTTTCTGACCTTTATCATGTGTTATGGAAACTTAATCACATGGCTCTGCAGTGCTAAAAGAGGAGCTCATCGCCCTATCATGAATCTTCACGAAAGAAGTTTAAGTGTTTTAGCTTGTCGCTATGTTGATGAGGTTATAATTGGTGCTCCTTGGGAAGTTTCTAAAGACATGGTTAGTTTCTCTGTTAAACTCTTGTTATTTTCCTTGTGTCTTCTAAGTATCTTTCATTTTGTGTTACTCGTTGTAAGCTAGTTATTAGGCTTTATGTTGATACTTAAATTGTCAGGCTATATGTTGATTTAAATCATCAGTAAAGATGTTTTCTCAAACGTTGATTCATAGCTCTTGAATATTGATTAAAATTGGATGATTGATTCAGAGAAATCAAAAATCAGAAAGATATTATTAATAGTACTAATGTAGTTACGCCTGGAAATTATTAGTTAATATATATACATCTGGTGATATCTAGTTTATTCATTTCTGGGTTATCTAAAATACTTGTGTTAGCTTTTGCATAAGAGTGCAAGATGCATTGGCCATGAAGGAATTGGTGCTGGAGTCTGAGTTTCTCTGAGTGATGCATGTTTGGAAGCTAGAAATGGTGGATGCTACTAATAATTTTTAGGAAGCACTAGCTAGCTGTCAGTGATGTGGTTGTGCTAGATGGCATCCCCACCGGGGTCTTTTTCTTTGTGTGGGACGGTTATTCCCACATCCATCTTGTGGGAACTCTTTTTTTCTAAAAATTAAAATTACTTGATCTCTCTCTTTTTTTTTTTTTTCTCCCTTGAGCTTCAAATGGTCAAGAGACACTGTATACACACATTGCATGTTTTTTTCTGTAGGCTCTAGGGAAAGAAGAATATTAGATATCTTGAAGGAGAGAAGCAAAGAATTGAATATTCAGTTGAATTCTACGATCTTGACTCTTGTGGACTTTCCTAGCTCATTTTTGGAATTAGTTTATGTCTTAGAATTTTCCTTCTTCTTTGGTTCAAGGATGACTGGTCAAAGTCATGACATGGGTCTTTATTACTGATATAACTTGATTTTTTTTTTTTTGGCTGCAGATTACAACATTCAACATCTCATTATTGTTAGTCTTGTAATTATCTTTGTAGTTATCGTTAGTCTTGTAATTATCCTTGTAGTTATCTTGTAAGCTAATGTTTATCATATGTATTCTTAGCTTGTATATAAGTGAAGTATATGTGATATGAACCTCATTGAAAATTGAGGCTTACAAATCGTCCTCCAGAGTTTTATTGTTTTATGGTATTAGAGTTTTATAAGTCTAACGACCTTTGTGTTAAATTCTCAATCTTTTCATGATGAGTTCTTCTTCCACTTCCCATGCTAATTCTTCGTCTCTGCCCTCTAATATTACCAATTCAGTCAATGTTCATCTTAACCGAAATAATTATCCTTTGTGGCTTGCTCAAATTGTGCCTCTTCTTCGCAGTCGTAATTTGCAAAAATATGTTGATGGCACAAGCATTTGTCCTGCTCCTTTTCTAAAAGACGAAAATGGAGAAGTAACTGATATAATTAATCCAACATATGAGGAATGGATCCAGAACGATCAACTTGTTCTCTCTTGGATTAATGGCTCTCTTTCTCAATCCTTGCTAAGTACTGTTGCACGTTACACTTCTGCACGTGCTGTCTGGTCTTCTTTAGAACAACGTTTTGCTTCCCAAAATCAACAACGAATCGTCGAGTTGCGTACTGAGCTAGTTACTACTAAACGTGGTGATCTTTCTATTTCTGATTTTCTGGATAAAATTCATTATATTGCTGACAATCTCTCTATCTCTGGTAGTCCTATTTCTGATGAAGACTTGGTCTCCATCATTATGAGTAATGTTGGTCCTTTATATGAAAATACAGTTGCCTCTGTTCAAGCTCGTGAAACTCTTATTAGTTATGCTGGTCTTGAAGCTTTACTTTTGAGTGCTGAGCGACGTCTCACTTCTATTAAACAATATCCTTATTCGTCCGACTCAACAGTTGTCATGAAAGCCACTCGAGGTGGCCCAAATAATAGAGGTGGTCGTGGCTTCCCGCGTAATAATGGTGGTCGTGGTGGTGTTAATAATTTTTCTGGGGGTTTCAATGGTGGTAATGGTTTTACTGGATGGTCTAGTGGTTCTAATCATACTGGTTTTGGTTCTCAAAATAGAGGGCTACTGCCAACTCCAGGACATGGGAATTTTTCCTCTTCGCCAAATTTCAATCCTGGTAATGGTCATATCAACAAACCCTCAATGGGTCATTTTCCTTCTGGTAATCAGATTCAATGCCAAATCTATCAGAAAATGGGTCACTCAGCTATTGATTGCTACAATCGCATGAATCATGCATATGAGGGTCGTATCCCTCCCCAACGGCTTTCTGCAATGATTTCTACATCACCATCTTTTGATTCCCCAAATTGGTTAACAGATACTGGTGCTAATGCTCATATAACTCCAGATAATGGGAATTTAATGCATCCTCGTGATTACAATGGTCAAGATACCATCGGTGGTGTCGTCGGTGGTTCAGGTTTGCCTATTAAATCCATTGGTCATTCTTACTTATCTGCTAATTCTTCCATTTTTCTTTTAAATGATGTTCATCATTGTCCACAAGCTTCCCATAATATTTTATCCGTTCATAAATTTTCTAATGACAATCATTGTAGTTTCACATTCTTTCCTAATTATTTTGTTGTACAGGATCTGGCAACGAAGAAGACACTTTTCCGCGGACCGAGCAGTAATAGTCTTTATCTATTTATTGGTCGAATTTTTCAACCTAGTCATCCATTTGCTTATGTTGGTGTTCGTAGTGATGCTCGAATTTGGCATTCACGGCTTGGACATCCTTCGTCCGTAGTTTTAAATAAACTTATATCTTTTAATAAGCTACTCATTTTGGGATCTCGATCGTTATTTTTTTGTTTGTCATGTCCTTTAGGAAAGAGTCAGAAATTACCTTTTACAGGTTTTTTTTTCAGTTTCTCATTCTCCTTTGGAATTAATACATTCTGATGTTTGGACCTATCCTATTCGTTCTATTTCTGGTTATAAATATTATGTTATCTTTATTGATAATTTTTCCAGATATGTATGGCTTTATCCTATGCGATTGAAATATGATGTTTTTATAATTTTTAAAACTTTTAAATCATTGGTCGAAAATATGTTTTCCACTACTATTAAGTCACTTTAAACTGATGGTGGTGGTGAATATGTTAATCATCAATTTAAGGATTATCTAAATACTCATGGCATTAATCATCGTCTCACATGTCCTCATCATCCTGAACAAAATGGTATTGTTGAACGTAAACATAGACAAATTGTTGACATGGGCTTAACTTTACTTGCACATGCCTCAATGCCTACTACTTATTGGACTGGAGCTTTTTATACATTTGTATATTTAATTAATCGTCTACCATCTCAATCTTTAAAATTTCAAGTATCGTACTCTTTACTATTTTCTAAAACTCCTCAATATGATTTTTTAAAGACCTTTGGATGTGCATGTTACCCTTATCTTCGCCCTTACAATTCAAATAAATTACAATTTCGTTCTAAAGAGTGTGTTTTCTTGGGATACTCATTCAATCAACATGGATATCGTTGTTTGCATATTCCTTCAGGCACTGTATTTATATCTCGTCATGTTCTTTTTAATGAAAATAAATTTCCTTTCATTGACCATGTTACTGTTAGGCCTCTGGGGGTGAGTACTTCAATGTCAGATTCTACAGGACTCAATATTCTTTGGATTAATGCTAATACTTCACATTCAGCTCCAACAGAACCTACATCACAATCTCCTTCCCAAGCCACGTCACCATCTTCATTTAATTCACCTTTACCCCATTCCCTATCATCTCCAATTAATTCTCCATCATTACGTTCAAGTGCCTCTTCATCTTCCTCCACTCCACTCATCTCAAATACAAATTCTCCTAGCCTTAATTCGGCCCCCACCAATTCAAGTAATAATACAATTCCAGAATCATTATCTTCACCTACACTGACACCATCGATGCCCTGTGATAATATTACTTCGGATGCATTATCTTCTCATCCAATGGTCACTCAAGCAAGAGTTGGTATTGTGAAACCAAACCCAAAATATGCAAATGTAGTTACTAATGATGTTGTTGAGCCTAATGGTTTTGTACAGGCAAATAAGGAATCTCGTTGGCGACAGGCAATGGGTGATGAATTTAATGCTCTTCAAAGAGCTGGTACTTGGGTATTAGTTCCTCCACATCCATCTTACAATGTCCTTCCAAATAAATGGGTGTATCGAATTAAGCGAAAAGCTGATGGAAGTATTGCTAATGGTTTAGTTGCTAATGGTTTTCATCAACAACCTGGCCTTGATTTTGGTGAGACGTTTAGTCCAGTGGTTAATCACAATACCATTCGTCTCATTTTAGCTATATATGTTACCAATAGCTGGCCTATTCGACAATTAGATGTGCAAAATGCTTTCCTGCATGGTTATTTACAGGAGGATGTCTATATGCGCCAACTTATTGGCTTTGTTGATCCACAATATCCTACTTTTGTGTGTAAGCTTCGCCGATCTCTCTACGGCCTTAAACAAGCTCCTAGAGCATGGTTTCAATGGTTCTCTAGTCATTTAGAACAATTGGGCTTTCATGAATCACTAGCAGACTATTCTTTATTTATTTATTCACATGATTCAGTGCTTCTATATTTACTCATCTATGTCGATGATATTTTAATTACGGGAAATAGTTCATATCATATTTCTCAAATGATACATCATATGAGCAAATTATTCTCTATGAAAGATCTTGGTCCTGTACATTATTTTTTAGGTATTGAAGCTACTCAAACAGCAATGGGGCTCCACTTGTGTCAAACCAAGTATATTCTAGATCTTTTACATCGCACTGAGTTCCTCCATTCAAAGCCTATGACAACACCAGCAGTGAGTGGTCGTCGTCTCAGTCTGTTTGATGGTGATTTACTTTCAAATCCCACCGAATATCGTAGTGTTGTTGGTGCCCTGCAGTATCTTACAATCACTCGTCCGGATATTTCATTTGCCGTTAATCAAGTTTGTCAATACATGCATCATCCTACAATAGCTCATTGGTGTGCAGTTAAACGCATCTTGCGGTATTTGAAGGGTACAACCACTCATGGTCTGCTTTATTCATCTGGTTCAATGGAACTACAAGCCTTTTCTGATGCCGACTATGCTGGATATCCTGATGATCGAGTATCCACAGGGGGTTCCTGCATATTTATTGGACTTAATCTCATTTCTTGGAGTTCTAAGAAGCAAAAAGGGGTTTCTCGTTCCAGTACCGAGGCTGAGTACAGACAGCTTGCATATACAGCTGCTACGTTATCTTGGTTTTGATCTTTGTTCAAAGACTTACATATTCCTCTGTCTTGTCCTCGCATGTGGTGTGATAACATAAGTGCCATTTCCTTGGCCTCCAATCATGTGTTTCATGCCCGGACTCGTCATGTAGAGGTTGACTATCACTATGTTCGAGAAAAGGTTGTTCGCGGAGAGCTTGATGTTCGTTATATCTCTACTCTCGATCAACTTGCTGATTGTCTTACTAAAGGCCTGTCGACTTCTCGCTTTCGCTATCTAATTTCCAAGCTTCCAGTTCGTTCTTGTTCTGTCAGCTTGCGGGGGTGTGATAATGATAAAGATAAAACTTAAAATTTTCTTATCGTTAGTCTTGTAATTATCTTTGTAGTTATCGTTAGTCTTGTAATTATCCTTGTAGCTATCTTGTAAGCTAATGTTTATCATATGTATTCTTAGCTTGTATATAAGTGAAGTATATGTGATATGAACCTGATTGAAAACTGAGGCTTACAAATCGTCCTCCAGAGTTTTATTGTTTTAAAGTCCACCTAAATTCAGCCAATTGAATTTTGACTCCCTTAATTAGCTTGGAAATTAGGGAAATTATTGCAATGCAAAAATTAAAAATAATAACGGAAAATAAGTCATTGTTTAATTCAGATGATTTCTTCCTTTGATTCCGGACTACTGATCGAATTTAAATATATCATTATTTATATATTTTACAAGATGAACAATCGTATCATCAATTCAAGCGCAATATTGCATGCTTGTGAAGAAAATCTTTTGATGACTCCTGTCCAGCTATCTCTTCTTTCCCACTGGCCATGGCCAAGGAAGCAAAATGCAAAACTTGTATGAATTATTTACGTGGGCTTTTTGTGTACACAAAAAGAAGAAAAAAGTACAAAGTCATCAAGAACAGAGAGCAGGAGTATACGGCTTGGTGGAGATGCGATCCAGTACAATTACAAAAGCCATAATAAGCTCACTGCTATAACCAGGTTGTATAACTAAGCTAAAAACGTCGTCGCTTAGCATTACGGTAGAGTTCATGACTCTCTTCCTCGCAATCTTGGCCACGACTTGTCCTTCCGCATTACTAATCTTGCAGTTTCGATTCCTGAAAGAACCCTCAATCCTGAAATCCGGCGTCGTCCCCCTTTGTTGTCTACCTCGTCCTGATGCTGACCCCATGAACACCTCCGCCTTATCCTTGCCGCCACCGAAAAACGTCATCGATGAGCTCCTCATCGAAAATACTTTACACCGCGGACTGCTCCTTCCACAGTCATCCTCTTCCCTGTACGCGTTCCACTGGTATTGCATGCTCAGTATCTGTCCATAGCCATGCACAAAAGTTTCATCAGAGATTCATAAAGTGCGGTGTTGTAAAGCCTTTGCACAATATATATATATAGAAACGCGTATATATACCTGGGGTTTTAAAGAAAGCAGAGCATTGCCAGCTCCGTCCATGAGCACTAGACCGGAAGCAGCAACACAAGGATGATTCCGCGAGTAATTGTCAACGCGGAAAACTAATCTCCCTTGCTGATCAAACACTGTGAACCCATCAGTGCCTTGGAAGCTCATGCTTGATCTCTTCCACACAGTGAGCGTGCTCGGGCGTAAACGATAATCATCATCTCCTTTCTGTTTCAATTCATTGCGTTTGTTCTCACTGGGATAAATTTTGGACATGGTTGCCTTGTGCCGTTAATCTTGAATGAATCTTGATCTCCAATAATGACTTGAAACCCAAATTAAGCTAGCTTTAGCAAGTACTTTAATCTTATTTACATATATATAGAGAGAGAGAAAGAGAGAGACGTGCGTGGAAAGAGAGTTCCTTTGTCTCGGATGTTATGTCTCCGTTGGTGACCTGGTTTAATTTTTTCTTTAAATTATTCATCACCACCAATCCATGAATTGGTATTTAAGATACCGACATAAATGAGTTATAATTATCTGGCTATATTTTTATGGGGGGGAAAAAGATGTACAATTAATTTGATTATTAATGGGACGCGCCTCCTTTTTGCGAAGTGGGTTGTTATCTAGTTTTTATGCTGCTCGTGCTTTTGCTTGTTATGCGTACACATGATTTTAGTTTATATAAGTTGTGTTGGGGGCACACAAAAAAGTTGGCGGCCTAGGAATTAAGGAAAAGGAAAATCATCATTTTCGTTTATCCCTCCGTGTGCAGCCACTACCAAACATCATAAGTAGACTTCTAAAGTCACAAGAATCACGACCTACATGCATAGGGCAGTAGGCCAGGACCTTTATGTCTTATATGTGCAATATATATATTTCAAATTGCCCAATGGTTTTTATTTTTCAAAGAATTAGTATCTTCTTATGATTAAGTGCTATTTATACTAATATTGAATGGTTGAGGTTTAATCAAATCTTTATATCTATTAAACTCAAATTACTTATGTGAATTCTACTCATAAAAATTTATTTTAGGAGTAAATTCTTATATCCAATTTTTAAAATTCTATACTGCATAAAAATCTCTATTTTTTTTTTATACAATCCAATTTATAGACATTGTTGAAACCCCATTGATAATATATGTAATATATTTTAAGTTTGAGGATCCTTTTTAAAATTTAAAATTTTAATTTCTTCAAAAAAAGTAGGAGAGAGAAAATAAAAATGTTGTACCAAACAATATAGTACTGTAGTTATTGTCTTAATTAATAAATTGTGAGAAGATTTTTATATTTTTATGGTCAATAGCAGCTTCTTTGACCTTGCATGCATGTGACCAATAATTTGTCGCGACGATGAAAATTTAGCTCTCAACTTGCTCTCAACCAATGGGCCTTTGGTCCAGTGGGAGAGCTATTGCACTTAGAATAATGAGTGCAAGGGTTCGAGCCTCCATAAAAGTATTTATGAGGCTTATTTACAATCCTTCCTCAATTATCACATAATTAGTGGAGCCAGTTTATTCCTCACGAAATGTGAGTAGAGTGGACAACCCTCGAATATTTGAGAGGGTTTGAAGAATTTGGGCAGCGCTTCAGAGGAGTACATGCCACGATGAAGGTCCCAATTGTAGAATCTGTGTGTAAATATTAATTGTAATACCTACAGTCCTGTATAAACAGTATTCAAAAAAAAAAAAAAATTCAAAGCTAGCGGCGGGAGACCTAGTACCCACTCTGTGCCTAATATTTTCATGTGGGCTTTTTAGTTGAATGCGTAAAAGCTTATTAATTGGTTGCTTTTTAGCTGCTTGTCGCTACTCGAAGAATTCAATGATACCCTCCATAAGCATGAAGGCGATAACAGTTGTAGTAATGTTTGATTCCTCTACGTGAAATCTTATCAATGAAAACAAGCGAGATAAGGGTTTGAATGACAGATGGTCAATCACACCCAAGGTCTTTTTTTCCAACATTAACCATGTGAAAGCGAGTCTTAGTGCCTCTAAAATATTGATTTAATTGTTAATTAATCGTCCAACTTGGCTTAGTGCCCTCGATTTTGAGTCATCAAAGCACTAACTCGTCTAACCACCGAGTTGAATTTTATTTGATTTGGTTAATCTACGTGGTATCATTTTCTCCATGAAATTAAAATATAAGCACTCCTCTAATTAGGTCATTGTCTGTAGCCCGTACTAGGATATATTTCTATATATAAGGGGTCATTTTTTAATACTGCAGTAGGGATGGCAATGGCACCCGTAAATTTGTCCAAATTCACCTGTCAAAATCCGCCCGCTGTGGGTAATTTTATAGGTTGTGGGCGAGTTTAGTATTAGAAATTGAACCCCACATTACGTTGCTGCTGGGTTTGGTATTAGCTAAATATCCGATGGATAGCCGCAGGGATATCCGCCAAACCTGTAATTTTTTTCCCAAATATTTTCAATGTAATTTTAATTAAAAAAATAATTAAATCTAAAAATATATAAATTAAATAAATGTAAAGTGTAAACATGTCATGTGTGGTGTGTGTAAGTTACAACTCATAACCTAACCTAAAGGAAACCCAAACTATTTCCTTTTCACCTATAAACAGCAGCCGCAAAACCTAACCTTCGTAACCGTATCCCTTTCACCTGCGAATTTGAGAATTTGTGTTGGATTGATGTTGAAATTTTAATTTTATATTTACATTGATCAAATTTAAAATTGAGTATGTTATGTGGAATTTGAGGTTATTAATATAAATTTACATATTAAATATTTGTGATTTTAAATGTGACAACCTGCAAAAAATCCATTGAGTACCATTACAGGTTTAGTAATTATCAAAACCCGTAGTGGGTGGATTTTTCTAAAAAATTAAAACCCACAATAGGTGCGGGTGCGGGTTTGGTAATAGCAAATATACTGCGGGCGATGCCCATTGCCATCCTTATACAACAATTATAAAAATTACTATATCACTAGGGATATAAATATATACAATTAGATTTGATCAATGGTTCATAAAATTAGAATTTAGTTAGGATAATATTTTAATTTTAATAATTAAAAAATTAATCAAGATGATATCCAAAAAAGTTTTTATTTAAGATTAAATAATAACAACAAACAAATATAGTTTATCTAAACTTCTATATTTTTCATCTTGTTCTCGCTTCTTCACAAAGAATTGCTAGATTAGTAAAGATTGGGGTAATGACAATGAGTAAAATCAAGTGTTTAAAATTATACTCTTACAATTATACATGATAAAAGGGATCACTATTCTATTAACATGCATGTATTGTTGAAGATTTGCTGATTCATAATTATCATGTACACATTAACATGCGTGTGTTTGCGTGTGTGTGCAAGCTTATTTAATGTTTTATTTTTTGGTGATTTAGAAAATATTTTTTAATTACTTAAAAATAAAATTATATCTATGAACCTACATATAACTCAGCAACTTCAATATTACACAGTAATTATTACAGCATGATAGAAAAATCTTCATATAAAATAAGAAAAAAAAAAGTTATAAAATGTCACTTTAAAAGGAAACTCACATCCAGTATACGACGCGTGCATTTTAATTGCCGGTGGTATTTGGTAAGCATCCACCATGAATAAAAACAAAATTTAACCTGGATTAGGATTAGGATTAGGATTAGGATTAGAGGGTCACTAGAATATGTTTGGGAATAAAAAATTCCATTACTTTGTAGTCCATATGGGATTTAATGTGTGTGTGTGTGTGTTAGTTAATTAATTTTATTTAGAAGGGGAAAGTTTATGGAGGTAAGTGGCCCTAGCGTCATCATCATTAGGTCGATCGATCGTTGTATTTTAAATAATCTATTGATTAAATAGACGGTAATAAAAATCAAATAATAATTAATGTCATATATATATTAATTTATGTAGTCAAAGCGAACTGCATATCGTAAAAAGGAATGTGAAAAATTCCTAGTTTAATCAACTAAAAACATGTGGGGTAGATGGTTAGAAAATATTGGAATTATTTTATTAATTAATTTTGCCTCGATCAGAATTGATGGAGGCACAAGAAGAAAGAAAATTGACTAGTGTGTATGCATATGCGGAATTAATTAATCTAAACGTTCCTTATCCCCCAAAAATAATAATAATAATAATAATAATTTAAACGTTCCATCATCATGACTTTCCTTTTCTCCTTTAATTTTGATCACCATGTGTAGATGGCGATGGGGGGTAATTTGAGTGATATCCAAATTGGCATGAGAAGTTGGGATTGATCTTTTGAAATAAATAAAAAGACTAATTAATTTTGTTATTTATTATTTCACAGTGCTCATGGGAAAAACTAAGAAAAAGGCAAAGCCAAAAGGCTATCTGAGACGATAGTGAGTTCTGGTGATGCTTGTAGTGCGCTTTCAGTTATCAGATGAGTTGCTGATTTCGTGGGGGGAAAAAGGCCAAAAAGGAATGATGACAAGAGAGTTACAAAGTTTTTTTTCTTAAAAATTTGATCCAAAAAGTTTGTGGATAATTCATTACATTAAGCAGAGATTATTAGGTTCACATGCGCCCATGTGGTGGTCTTAGGCATCGTTTGTTTTGTAAGCTTTTTGGCAGCTTAACTAGAAACACTTTAATAATAGATTATTTTTTCATGGAAAGAATTGTTCTAAAAATGATTACAAATAATTTCTACTCGATCGTTGTTGATATTTACTGACAATTTTTTGGATACTCATCCTTCTTTTCATTAGCCATACCAATTCCCATAGACCCTTAAGACTTACTTGATTATACAATGGATATCCATATCCGAAACATTGTCATCCTTGAAAATGACAAACGCCCATCAACTTTTTCCTTAACTCTGTTACAATTTCTATTCCCTGTTAGTTGTGGTTTACATACGAGCCATATGCTATAATACCAAATGAAACCCTAAATTAATCCTCTAAATATTTTTTTAATTCAAAAGGCATTGGGTTCGGTTCATTGATCAATAAATAATAAGAGCATCATAGCAAGCGCGCTTTTGATGCTTTCATTCATTGATTTATTAATCACTTTTTGTTTTTTTTTTTGCTCTTCTAATTCCCATATTGCAATACATATCTATCAACAGATGGTAAAAAAACCATTTATGAAGTTTATGGACAAAATAAACCTAACTTTATTGCTAAATTATTAACATAGAATATGTTTATATATAGTATATACTAATTCGGTGGTGCATGCATTAAGATCATGTCAGAATCATAAAAAAATTGTTGTGACTTGTGAGATAACAAAAGTGCATGCTGTCCCTGCAAATGCCATATACTAAATTATTTACAAGAATAAGAAAAATTAGAACTAGACATGATCGTGAACTGGTTATGATATTGATCAGCGAAGAGGAATTGTTGAGTGGTGATAAAATGAATGGTTTATCACAATATATTAATCTTTTCAAAAAGCTGAATGAGTAGTGACAAAATACAAACATCAAAGTTGTAAATAAGGATAAGACAATTGAGAGGACCATGATGATGAGAATGGAAGATAGTAGAAATCAGATCATGTAAACTGATGATTGAGTGACATTGAGTCTAAAGAGGACCAAACAATCAATACATATTTGTTCCATATAGTTCGTTTCTTGGATTACAACCAATTAAAAGTACTTTTCCTTCTTTTTCCTATCACTTTTTCAGGATGTTAAAAAAACTTGTGTGTAAGATCTTTTTCTTATTTCATGTTTGGATTTTGTACTTTTCTATTAACCATTATCGGGTCAAGAGAAAAAGCTTAAATGTTATTATTTGGACCCTTTTAAACTTAAGCTTAAAGGTTTTGTGTATGTGTAATTTTTAGGGACCTCCTCTGAGGTTTGAAGTATTAACACTTTGATAGAATGTATTGATGCAATTACATATACCTTCCTCGCTGTTAATTATCAGTTAGGTTGACCGTTAGTTGACTGTTAAAATTACTAAAACACCCTTCCCGCAAAAATAATAAATTATTAAATAAAATGGATGAGAACCGATGGGTACATGCAGCTGATGAATTGCCATAAAATATAATCAATCTTTTCACCAGCTACCACAGCTTAAAATAAACCAGAAAAGAGAATGCAGTAGGAGTGGCAAAGAAAAAAAGGAAAAAAATTGTGGAACCAGCACGAAATTATCAAAAATTCTAATAGGTGTCGAAAACATGCCAAAGTAGTTTAAAATAAAACCACTATATCTCTACAACTAGGAGATGCCATATAAGCTATGATTTTGTTCGAGTCACTCTAGTTTCCAACTGCAAATTAATCAATTACGGACGATGATGACGCAAGAGAATTCAAAACAAGGATAAGTCAAGAAAAAATATTGAGAAAATATTTTTTTTTTTCTCTTTTCATTCCTTTGCTCAGTGCAGAACAACTTCATAACAGTGATAAACCCACTAATTTTTAAATCAAAATTTACATAAAGGCTAAAGCTTTCTATCATTACACTTTGATTAGCTCAAAATGAAGAAAATCAAAACCCATAGTTGTTGAAATCAACATGCACAAAAAAAAAAATCAAAATACAAAGAACCCATTTTTAGGTTTAATTAGCCCATGTTCAACAAAATCATCTACAGATTATTTCTTTCTCACTCCTGTCGCGGATGAAGTCGTTCGCCGCTGGTACTCGCTTCATGGAAGACTTGGGCCACCATCAGAACTCATCTTGTTCGTTATTGAAGCTAAAATGTTTTTTAATCTTGAAAAGGTTTTGGGCAAATGCAGCTGCTTCTTCACAGCCTTAGGAAGACGAAAATGGCTGGGTGTTGCTTAGATGAAAGAGAAAGCTAAGTGCAGGCTTTATTTTGTGAAGATTTTTTTTACTTTTGTCCACTGGTCATTACGCACCACTAGATAATAGAGTAAACCAAGTAAGATTTCGCAGACATCAAGAACTTAAAGCTTTAATTTTGAATTATTTTGAATTTTAAATAAGCTTTTACATATTTATCCTTTTATACTAACACCATACGTATTTTTATACTAACGGCAAGGGAAGTATGTGTAATTACATCAATACATTCTATTAAAGTGTTAATACTTCAAACCTCAGGGGAGGTCCCTAAAATTTACCCTTTTGTGTATAGTGGTTTCTCAGCATGTTACAAGGCCATATGTTTAACCTGAGGTTTTGTATTTAAATCTCGACAGATATTAATCAAATTTACATGGAGCGAAATGTTGCACCCTCTACGTTGGATTCACTTTAACAAAACCAAATGAATTTTGCACATTAATGGACTTGTTAAACTAGCTTAAATGCTTGTACTTGGACCCTTAAATTTCTAGTTCCATTTGTTTTCAGCATAGCCCATTTAATACAGAAGAAGTAAAATAAAAGATACAATTGTAAATAAGGGTGAGTTTGGAATTGATATTGGGCAATTGTACCTTTAAGTTACAGTATTAAAGTATTTAGTAAACACTAACTACTGTATCTTAGAAGATATATTGATATAATTTTTTTTTGTATGATGAAAAATCTATTATAACTTTAATAATTTTATTAAAATTATTGTTTAAAATTTATATTTACTATATATTATTAATTTTTATTTCATAATTACAATTTTATTTCTATAACAACTATAATTTAAAAGGTACAATACCTCAATTCTAAACAAGACCTAAATGGATTTGGATCTGCCCCACGGAATCTAATTTTCCATACCCTTTTCACAATCTCAATGGGTAAGAAAATTGTTTATTCTTGGCAGAGGACTTCTAAGCATGTGTTTCATTTCCTTATGAATGACCCTGTAATTTTTATGTAGAAGGATAATGGTAGTACAACAAGTCAATGGCATTCTTCCATGTGTACATTTATTTTTAGAAAACAACTACTTGACAAAATATTTGTCCGCGTTTCACGTATTACTAATTAACCAGCTGTCATACAAAAGAATTTCTCGTAAGGAAGAAGCCAGGTAAAGGATTTCGCGACAAAATTCAGTTGCTTCATCACCACTATTGTAAGGCAAACTCATAAATATTTTCGTCTCAATTTCTAAGTCAATAAGACAATAACTTTACCAAAAACTGGAAAAAAAAAATGTAAAAGATGCGATCAAGTACAAATTAATTAAGGGGTATACAGGCAGCTGCTAAAATGATGTGTGTGTGTGTGTGTGTGTGTGTGTGTGTGTGTGTGTGTGTGTGTGTATAGATTTTGATGCGTGTGGATATATTTGTGACACTTAGGTGAATTAATTAATCTCATTAGAACTGCAAATGAAAAGCTATAGTTCAACTAGGCAGCAGCACAGGAAGCACAGTTACATGTTTTGGGGACAAAAGCGCAGACCCCAAAAGGCTTGTTGGGAAGGTGGCAGTCAATACCAAAACAACAAGGCATGGTGATGCAGGTTGTGTTGCCCGCACAGCACTTGCACAGCAGGCACAGCTCGTATGGTGCCAGCCTCCTCCTCCCCAGACTTACTACTCTTTTGTTATCTTCTTCAACTTCAATCACCCTGTACTCTGTTTCCCCAGTTGGCCTTAGTCCATCCCCAGTCAACGACCACGGCTCATCAACTGCACTTACATGTAAATTATATGTAACCAGCATATACATGTATATGTATACACAGAGAGAGAGAGAGAGAGAGAGAGAGAGAGACGAACACATATAATTCAATATCAATTGTAATACAATAACTTGTATGGTAAGTAAAGTAATTATAGATTAAACAAATCAGCACCTGGTCTCTGAGCAATGATGAAATGGACGATTGAGAAAAGCAGTACTAGTAGTTTCATCGTATGATTATTCATTGTGTTATTATGCACACACACTGGCAACAAACATGCAGCCGGGGGGGGATGAACGAGAGAGAGAGAGGTGGGTATTTTGCGAATAAAAATTTATGTGTGGTTGAGAGTTGTGGGGGAAGAGATTTATTAAGGAACACAATTCAAGTGGGCCAATCTTGATATTTATTTGTCACTCAAAAACCGCAATTATTATCGTGTACATTATAAATTTTGTATCGTCAATGTAGAATCTGATTGTAGAAGCTTGAAAAGTGAAATCCAATCATACGACGACAGTTTTATTCAATTGTCACGAAAAAGCTAATTAATTGTATCAAGTTCTCCTGTTCATGTTAAGCCACGCATCTGATCCCCCCCGCGCAAGAATAAGCATCTTATCCTTGAATGAGACAGAAGGAAAATCATTTTAATTAATAATCAACGTAGTAGAAAAATATTAGTTCTAAATCAAATCGAAAGTTATACCATATTTTTTTCTCAATTCTTGAACCATCTATCTATATCATCAGCAGAATCAATAACTATACCTAACATACAAGCACATTCTATTGTAAACAGCTTGCATTATCAGGTTACCCAAGTATCATTATTGACAATATCAGCATGATTAAGGACAAAAAGGTTTCAATCTACAAGCCGCAAATATGCATATGTCGAACATTTATAGTATTTCCACAATGCAAATTTCCTCGGAGAAGTGAACACAATTAGAAAATTTGATACAAGCACCATGTTAGACAGCAATTAATTAACAGTGGCTTCGGATCAACATGATATTTTGTGCATTAAGTACAAAGCAAAAGCACCCATGATTTAACAAGAAAATTTGGTCATTCTGAAACGGGTCATAAGACGAAAACCACACACCCCACGAGTATACATATTTAGGTGACGTTTCTCATCTAACCCTGCATGCTGCAGGGCCACCTGGGGAACAATTTGGATTAGGAGAACGACAACTAGAACCAGGACCAACATTGTTGCTGAACCTTGGACGTGTTCGGTAACCTGGGATTCCTCCCATTGCAAAAGCATTTGTAGCACCACCAGCAGCAACAACGAGATTTGCAGTCAATGATGATGAGATTTCATTACCACCATCGTTAGCACATTGTAGGGGTTCCAATGTTTCAACTACATCACTCATTAGAGGCCTTGCTTTAGGATTCTGGCTTAGACAATAGTATGCCAAGCTACAAGCTTTCTGTGCTGCCCTCACTGAGTACTGATTTTCCAATCTAGGGTCAATTATTTGCAGCATTTTTCTCTTGTCATTTAGTTTTGGCCTGGCCCAATCTACCAAGCTTTGCTCTTTGCTAGGTCTTGTCTTGTCAACAGACTTCCTTCCAGTCAATAGCTCTAGAAGAACAACTCCAAAGCTGTATACATCACTCCTGGCAGTCAGATGGCCTGTTCAATTCAAACAGATCTCAGTAGTGCACTCCCATAATTGAACTAGCACACACCAGATACAAGACTTCTTCAGGTATAAGAAACAAAAAAAAATGCAAGACATGCTCAGTTGTTTTCCATTTACAGCCTATCTGAAAGGGATTCATTAAAGACATGAAAAGCAAGACAAGCTCGGTTGTTTTCAATTTACACACTAACTGAAAGGGATTCATAAAAGATATAAATCAAATTTTAGTCAGCAAAATGGAAAGCAGTCAGTAATTGTGTGCTTATCACAGCACCAAATTCAGAGAATTTGCAGGTCACTGGTCATGTCAAACACACAATGCGATGTTGAAGGACTAGGGAATTGCAATTATACTAGAGTTTTCACACTTGGTCGGGTTCACTAGAAGAAACAGATGCTTCAAAATCCATTTTCAGCTGCTTTAGTAGACCAACCTGTGTTTTCCTAATTCAACAAGCTGTTTCTGTTGTGTGATTTTACTTTTTATTTTTAGTGAGAGAACATATTATATCTTCTAAAATGTGGAAATTAATGAAATAATGCATGGAAAATAACTAACCAATTGTAAAAGTGTGATGACATAGCATCATAACCCTCACACAAGTCAATATCTCCTCGATATCATGCATCTCTTATCAGCTGGCAAAAGATGTCATTTTTTTTTTTAATGTACAGGATACAAATCCAAAAGAATTCTCAGATGGTTGTCTTTTCATTCTAAAGGCCGCCTTTTGCATCTTCTAACCCAAAAAAAAAAAAAAAATCTAATAAAGTTTTCGTGTCTAATATATAAGGAGGGCATACCAGTCATCACATATTCAGGGGCAGCATAACCATAGGTACCCATTACTCGAGTTGATACATGAGTCTCGTCACCTTGCGGTCCAGCTTTTGCAAGACCAAAATCAGAAAGCTTGGCTGTATAATCCTGAAGACCACAAGACAACTAGCATTGGTGAACAAGAACAGAAAATATACTAGAAAACCATAAGAAAAATTTCTTAAACAATGGGGCTAAGAAGTTCAACTCACTGAGTCCAATAAGATATTAGAGGTTTTGAAGTCCCGATATATAACTGGCCTTTCAGCATTGTGAAGGAAAGCAAGCCCTTTGGCAGCTCCAAAAGCAATCATCATTCTTGTGGCCCATGATAGTGGGACAGTTGCCTCTAAATACCCCAGGAAAGACCATATCAACTTGAGTTACAAAATATTATTCGAAAACTAAGTTAGAAAGTATTATTCGAAAACTAAGTAGAAATTTTTAAGTTCCTCATAACAAAAAAGTTAATTTCTGTGTTTTTTTTCCAGCAGCGACGTTCTCAATAAACTATTAAAAAAAGATAAGAGATCACCTATAGCATCTCTCACACTACCATGTAATATGTGTTACCTAAATGACAGGGCAATGCAACTATTTTGAAATGATATCTCACAAGACGAATATGACAATGACCCCAATTTCAAATATGAAGCATTAAAGTATAATTTCATTTAAACCATTTAACATGGCAGGTCACCAAAGTTCTAGTCTAGGCAAATGACACTAACACCTCATCGCGAATTTTTGATACGTTAGTCTTTCATTAGATGTACACGCCATTTTTTTTTAACTTGAATTATCTATCAGTCTCTGTCTCAAACAAAAGATGGTAAAGCCTAAAACCTTTACAATCTATGAAACATGCATCACATAGGATTACCTAAACTGATGAGATTATTCTTTCATGATGCTTGAAGGATGTCCAATTTAAAGCAAAAGTCTTGATTGGTATCTTACAAGTGAATCAAGTAGATAGCATTCTAAAGTTAATGGGTGACTCTGTTAGACCTCAGCTTTATTGAGACTGCAATCTTAGCTGTGTGGCATAATCAAAGTGTTGCACTCTAATTATGGATTATAGGCAAAAGGCACACAATTTTTAAACATAGAGCTCTCATACAAGAAGCGGGCACTATATTTAACTACCCAGTCTAAGAATCGCAACAAAAAGTTTGTAGAAATTAGGAAATTGAAGCTCTCAAAGCAAAAGAAGAAGGTAAATAACACAAATGCCTACTTCGAAACAAGTGATTCTCAAGGCTTCCTCTGAACATGAACTCATACACAAGTAACCTGTGATCGTCCTCGCAACAATACCCAATCAATTTAACCAGATTCGGATGCCTAAGTTGACCTAGGAAGTTGACCTCCGTCTGAACCAAGGATTATCACAAGTTAAAAATCAAATTGAAAACAAGAAGAAGACAGAAAGTGAAAGCAGAGAGAGCGACATACAAGCCATTCACGGTGTCCCTGAAGGCCTTCCTTATTGAGGACCTTGACGGCAACGGGTAAAGATTTGAGGCCGACCCTCACATTCTCATCAATGTAACCTTTATAGACGGTGCCAAAACCGCCTTCTCCGAGAATATAATCAGAGCGAAAGCTCTTCGTAATGGTCTCGAGTTCGAACAAAGAGAAGGCAATTACGTGAGTATAGAGCACAGCATTCTTCCTAGAGTCCTCTAAATTACGCGGAGTGGAAGGATCGCTCAGATCTGATATCGAACGGTTATGCTTCCTCTCAGGTTTAACAGGCAAAGAAGAAGATAACATATGAAGCTGTTGAACTGTTTTTGAAAATTAAACAAATTAAACAAATAAACCCTAAAAAAAATCAATTAAATAAAACGAGGAACCGCATTCAGGAGGAAATGTAAAAGAGTGAGCAGATCTGGAAAGGGGGGAAAAACAAAACCTTGAACAGTGGAGACAACGGCGGATTCTTCCCTAGTGCCACAGTTGCCCATTCTGTTGTTGCTGTTGAAACTGGAAGCGAGTTTGAGTTTGATTAATTGCTGAAAACGATAGCTGAGGTAGTTGTTGCAGTTGGAGTAGTGGTGCTGAAGTGGGCGACCAGATGGCGCTGAATTTCATTCTTAGCAGACTGGCTGCCTTTGCTATTTTTTCCTCCTTCCTAAAATTTCTCACACTGTTGACTCTACTATGACTTTTAAATAGTAAAAAAATTATTAATCTGCAGATGCACACACGCATATATATAGTGGGATACACACGTGGGGTAATTTTTGGATACCTCCCCTGATATTTGCTCTTACTACACTTAGATAAAAGCTATTTATATATTGACATAACACCCCCCCTGACTTATATTACTATTAGTAAGCCTTTAGTAGTTGAGAGTAGTTACGTAATTGTAGCCATTTATAATTTTTAAATCTTAATAGAGCTGATGCACGGCGACCGACTGGACAAGTGAGTGTGCACCTAAAATTGATAGATTACCTTTCGAAATTAAAAAATAAAATAAAATGAAGAGATTAACTCCTTTGAAAAAAATAAAAATTGAGTAAAAACTTATTTTCCTCCACTCCTCTCTTAATTAAATGCCACCATTATCATCATCCAAACCCCAAACCACATTACTACCCTCAGCCTCTAACAACTACAAAATCATAACCCCTAGACACTAATGTACAAACACAAATTATGGGCACCGTCGTCGTTGTTTGCTTTCAAAACCTTGATGTTGTTGCTAGCCAACACTAAGCAAATCGTAGCGCCACCACCGCCCACTAGCAAACATCAAGCCAAAAGTCGTCCACCACTCGCCGACACTTAGCACTATGCCAAGCCACGTTCGCAGCCGTGTCTGCCACACCAACAGCCAAGCCACATAAGTTGAAATATAAATAAATACTGACCAATCAACTTCTTTTTTTGTTGTTTGATTTTTCTGTTTCTTTGCCAATAACCAAAGTCATAACTCACAAAACGATAGTTTTGTCTCCCACCATGGAAGTTAACAAGGCGCTGAATCATATTCCAACTCATTTTGTGAGCCAAAGGCATGTATTTTAGGGATTTGAGTTCACATGATTTAATTCAGAATCCAATTGATTGAATTTGAAGAGAAGTAGTATGCAAAATTTAGATTCAAATAGATTAGATTTAAAGCGCTGCATTAAAATTTGATTAAAATGGGTTGGTTTTAAAGAGAAGTATATTGAATTTGGATTGAAATTGTTGAATTGGGGATCAAATGAGAATGATGGCTGAAAAAATAAATTTTTTAGGTAATTTTGATTGGTTGCTAAGAGTATTGGGAAAAATAATTTCCTTTTTAAGGAGTTTTTGGTTGCATTTTCTTCAAGTTATATATATATTAATCTTCGTAGCATGCAGAAGTGAAAATATTGTCGAATCTTGTATCCGGTGTAAGGGTAATTTGATAATTTCAAAGTCAGATAACAGTTAAACTTACGGTCATTTATGTTTAAGGGGTAATATGTCAATATATCGATAGTTTTTCTCCAAGTATAGTAGAGCCAAAACTGAGGGGAGGTATCCAGAAATTATCCTAGTCAGATACTCAGATATATAACTACCAGTAGGAGAAAGGCAGAGCCAAACCTAAAATTATTTATTAATTACGCGTATGGATACAAAGTACAAACAAGGCGAAGGCAAGGTCGTTTGCTTTGGTACTGGCGGCGGTTGAATGAGAATGACAGAAACAAATTCCAGAGCTCAGTGGAGACTGGAGAAGACTGAAGTTAGAACTACACTACCCAGGCAGCAAATTATTCAGTGTATTAATGAAAATGGAAAACATAAATCCCCCAACTAAATTTAAAAAAAAAAAAAACTGCAATAATTTATGGACTAAAATTAAGAGGAAAAAGAACTCTTTGGGCCGAAAGGAGGGAGGCCAAGGTAGGCCCATGTTAGATGAAACGAATGGGCTTCAAGGAAACTCTAGCCCAATAATCCCACAGCGTCTGTACTTGCATCTGCATACGCCATAGCCTCTGTGCTCTTATCCAAAGTTTCAATCATCTCGTTATCTATATTCTGGTTACATAACAGCAGCTGAAGCGGCAATGGCGATTACAGTTGCAGTAGCAACGACAACAGCAGCAGATTGTAGTAGCAATAGATGGAGTATGCAATCCCTAAGCTCAGCTCTCCCTTCACTTAACTCCATTTCTTGTTCTTCAATCCGATTCTCATCATCGTCTCACTGCCGCCCAAGTCTCAGTCTCACCCGCACCCAACAAGCACCACACCTCTTCTCATCTTACATGGGTCTCGCTTCTAACAACCCATTACTCTCCCTCGGCTTCTCCGGTAAGCCTCCCACTTTTATTAGATTTAATAAATTTTAAAACTTTGCTACGGATATCTATCGATTGCTGTTGTTGTCATTGCAGACCTGACAAGTTTTGAACATGGTCTCGCTTTCGTGGATAATGGGTGTCGAATTTCTGCAATGAGGCACGGCAGGCGAGTTCCGAAGCTCAGCAGGCCTCCTGACCAACGGCGGGCGCTTCTCCGTGGCCTCACCACTCAATTGCTTAAGCACGGTAGGATCAAAACCACTAGAGCTAGGGCCAGTGCTGTGAGGAAGTATGTTGACAAGATGATTACGCTCGCTAAAGACGGTTCCCTTCATAAGAGGAGGCAAGCGCTTGGGTTCATTTATGAGAAGCAGATTGTACATGCCTTGTTCGCAGAGGTTCAAGAAAGGTATGGTGAACGGAATGGTGGATATACTAGAATTATCAGAACACTTCCTAGGCGAGGTGATAATGCACCCATGGCCTACATTGAACTTGTCTAGGTACTTTGTTTGTTTCTCTAATTTGTGGCTTATTTTGTATGAATGTATAAACAATTTGACATTTTTGTGATTGAGATGGTGCCATGCCGATGAAGGTGATGTATTTCAGTTGTAATATGGATGTGCTTTGTTGCCAGCTTATGTTTAGTTTAACCTCGCATTGGTATTCTGGGAATGTAAAGCTGTAGTCATTATATTTATTGGATGGATGGATGGATAATCATATTTTACCATTTTACTCTGTACTAGTTGTGTTCATATTATTTCATTCAAATGCCTATAGTTAACCTTCCCTTTTGTCTTCTAAAGTTCTCATTGTGACTTTGGTTATTTTGGGATTGAGAGTGTTGTGGCTTTTACTCCAACGGCTTTCACAAAAGCTCCTTTAAAGCTCCTTTGATCAGTGCTTCTCCTGTCGACTCTTAGAAACTAGAGCCAATCTGTTTTGTTCCACTTTGAAACATGACCGGCGCCAGTGCTCTTGCAACGGCCATCAACAGCAACAAGTGGTGTCATCGGATAAAGACGTCTGCTTATCTCTCTAGTATAAATGGGTGGGTGCCTAAAAAAAGTGAACTTTAGCAAACCTTTTAGCTACTATGTTTTCAAATGACGCAGAAGCAAACATACTCTTTGTCAGTTATCAGTTATCACTTACCCCTACATGAATATTTGATTGTCTGTTTTGATCAAGAGGAGAGCATCCAACTAATTTTTTGCACGTACAGCATCATTGTATCTCTCATCCATGTGTACACCAATCAGTTACTCTGGACCTAATCTTGTTCGTATCTCTCTCTTGGCTGGGGAATTTGTCATTTCATCTGGAGCGTTAGAAAGTCATTTTTTTCTTAGAGGATCTTTAGTTTCAATCCTATGAAGCAACACTTCAGTTCTTTCATTTTGCTACACTCACCAGTTCATGAGTGAGTGCTAACTTAAAAATCTGTGTCCTTTTAAGAATGGTATTGCTCTTTGTCTCCAATTCTTAGTTTTTATCATGTCGAATTAATGTAGTAAGCTTCACAGGCTTCCTAACATCTTCAAGCTGGCATTGTCTTTATACTCTTATTATATTAGAATTTTGTCAGATCAGAGTAAGATGATTAAGTTTTGGGTATGGCGTTGTTGATCATTGATAATCTGGAGAGAGATGTGTTACTGTGGTCTGTGGTTGACTATGGAGGTCATTATTTATATTTTTTGTAAGTGGGTATTCATTGGGTGTATAAGGTTTTAATTATCATAATGGAGAGGAAGTTTGAGCTTAAAGAGATTTTAGTTGGTGGAATGAAGGTTGACAGAATTTTACTCTGAACATTTTTCATATTATTGACTGGTTGTTTTTGTGTATAATAATTGGCTCAGTTAATTATTTTTAACAATTTTATGTGTGCCTTAGTAAATTAGCTGTTAGCAAATGCAATGTATCCTTATGGGATCATTCTCATCATCTCCTTCTACTAATTTCCTCACTAGATACTGGCTATAATAATCATCCTGATGCTAAGTTTTGCTATTATACCAGTACATTGTGTTTTTTTTCCCGTGTGCATGCTCCTGTATTTTGGCTGTTCTTCTCAAATTCTTATAGGCAGGAACAGAACATATAGAACTCTTTTTCATATAAGCATAAATATATGCAATATTTAGTTAACAAATGATTTTCCAAGTTGGAAAATCTTGATCTTTTTTCATTGGCATCAAATCTGTCAAATGTTGATTAATTGTCAGTGCCTTGTTTTCCATTTGCAGCAACCACTTTGAAGGGCGGGAAAAGTTTTTGAATCCCCTTGGTTAACGAGTTATGTATTTGACTTTGTGCTTGATATTTTGTTTCTGTTTTGCCCCATCATCTTTGTTCCCATGCAACTGTCTATTAAGTTAGATTGTTACCCTGTAAATTCCATATGTTGTTCGTTCCGCATACTTTTCAGCCTATCTGACATAACTAAATATTGATATGGATATATAAAAATTTAGATACTGATATACGTGTAGAATGAACAATTTTGATATTATCCTTTAAATTTAGGTACAAACGACCTCATAGCCGTGGCATGCGGGGATATTTCTCCTAAGTTTGGGAGTAGACACTGCCCCACCTTGGGCTTAGAGATCTGGATTGCTCCATTATGATATTAGACTTAGAGGCTGGGCCTTACTACGCGGAAAGCACCCCAAAAAAAAAAAAAAAAAAAGAAAGCCACCAATAGTTGACTGAATGCATGTTGAAAATGAAGATTCTGAATTAGTTTCTTTGCGCACAAGAACTAATGCATTTTAGACGTTTATATGTTGCTTGTCTGACTTTAAAGCTTGAAAAATGAGGGCCACATTACTTTATTGTTTCATACTCTTAAAATCACAGTCTTGGGTGGTCCATTTGGGTGGTGTGGAATCAATGTCAAGTAGTTGTAGTTGACAGACTGGTTTGTTGATACTTCTTTTTGCACATGTTGAGTGTCTTTGCTTCCAAGTGCTTGTTTTCAAGTTTATAATGAGTTTGAAAGTGGGGACGACTAACCAGTGAATTGAAGTTCTTCATTTTATCTCTGCCAAGAATTGTTGGTTCCTCTTTTCTTTTTGTCAATGAACTGGATGAGAATTATATGAAAATATATTTGTGATTACACTTGGCCTTACAAATTTCATTGCAGTTAAAAATATATGAAAATGACAAATTTGAAATGCATGGTAGCCACTTAAATATGTTAAAGCTTGTTAAACTTGTCACGGGTCTTTCTGGTGGACGATCTTGATCGATGTTCAATGCTGCGGCTTGTCTTGTTGACATAGAAACATGTCACATGTACCATGAATAATTATTGATGGTAGGATGTTGATATTAGAACACAAGCAAGGATTTGTGGTTTAAGTATTGGCAAATCTAAAGGTTTGTGATAAAAAGATAGTGGCGGGAACACAGTGCAGGTTTTGTCTGTGTGACTGCGATTTTCTTGTTTGGAAGTTCATATTATTTGTTTCTCATCGAGGATATTATAGCATAATGTCTTGTTGACATAGAAACATGTCACATATACCATGAATAATTGATGGTAGCATGTTGATATTAGGACACGAGCAAGGATTTGTTGTAAGTAGGCATAATAAATCGGCAAATCTAAAGGCTTTGTGACATAATGGTAGCACTGGGGACACTGCAAGTTTTTGTCTGTGTGATTGTGATTTTCTTGTTTAGAAGTTAATAATATTTGTTGTCATCGGGTATATTATAGCATAATATGTGTGGTGTTAAACTAGGCAGTTTGGTGTGAAAAGCTTAACATGTAACTGAGGAACTCATGCAGAAACTTTTATTTGGAAGTAGAAGACCGAAGTGAAAAGATACTAAATTTATAAAGAAAACAAAGAGAAATGAGTGGCTTACAGGATAGAGAAAAGAAAGATTTAACTTGTTAGATTGTGGGTAGCGAACTTATGGGAATCGAATCATATTTAGTATTTGGTAAGAATGTGCATAGCGTATCATGTGGTGACAAATACAACAATGGGGAATACTAGAATTTGCAATTTGGGTGTCTTTGCTGAGCTGGTAGGTGCCGTTCAGTGTCACCATGAGCATATTGACATTATGGGTCTCCTTTGTTTCAAGTGCCTTTTTACATATTCCTTTTAACTTTCTGGGAATATGGAACTTTTGAGCTTTCCAGTTTTCACCTAGTAATCTGAAGATGAATGGATGGATTCATCTGACGAGGTAGAAAGGAAAGGTAAGCGTTATATAAATAAATAAATGCTTAAACTGCTGATTGCTACCGACCAAAACTAGCCTCCAAAATTTTTTCCAATGTTAAAAAATGATTTGTTCTTGCTGACAAATCTTATGTTGTCGCCATCTTCTGGGTTTCTATCATGCACATTGGATTCGATTTTCCATTTGGAGCATTGTCGATTCTGATTTTGATGTTATTGTTAAATGGGCTGACGTTAACAATAGTAATTAGTGTGAGATGGCGACTTTTTATCTAAAGATGCTTCTATAAAAATGCTTAGTATGCACTGAGATATTCGTCATTCTATGATATTTTTTAAAGCTTTTACCGTTTCATATTTGAAATTTGTGCATCAATCTCTCCACTCTCCTGTTGTCAAGCTCAAATTGAGTTTGTTTGCTTTGACTTAATGGATTTTATTTCAATCCGTTAAGTCATTAAATTTTCTTTTTCCAACACAATGAAAACTTTCAATTATTTAGTTATTAAGTTAATAAATATGAATAACATTATTAAAAAATATTCTCTTAAATATCCTTATCTAATTAATTAATTTTCATTCATATTTGGGTAAAATTTACTAATTTAATGATAGATTATTATATAACTTGTGATAACATAATGATAGATTATTATTTTTATTTTTATCTTTTTATTTTACTTAAATTAGTATTATTTATCTCAAAAATTTTGTGTGAATATTTTTCGTATAAAAATATCATGAACTAAAATAAAATTAATTAATATACACCAACTTAGAATATTAAAGAGTTGTACTCAGTTCAACATGACCTATGTTAAAATAATATGTTTATTTATTTATGCTCTTTAAGATATTTGTTTCTTGTCTAACACTTATAATTTGTAATGGCAAAAATAGAAATATACTAGTCTTCATATTTTTTAAGTTATAAAATAATTTAATACTTATTTTTAGTGATTTAGACAAAAAAAAATGTATCAATTAAATTCAAACATTTAACTCTCTTAAGAGTTTAGAGTAATTTAAGTCTATTCATGTTTCAAACAAAAAAATATATCAAGCTTAAATTGCTAGTTTATTAAAATATAATAATGACACGCCACTCTATATGCACACACACACACATTTACAACAGTCACTATATATAATGTAATTTTACTAATCAATTGTCACTGATCGTGATGTATGAAAGACCCTTTCATTGAAGGATAACGATGTTAATAGTTGTACAAATTAAAAGTCGAGAATTTCATCAATGGCTAGGGTAGATAGATTTTTTTGATCAAAATACATTCAATCTATTTTATTACTCTTAAATATAGCAGACAAACATTGATGAATAGGGGGAAAAGTAATGTTATAAGATAGACACAACTTATATTCTATCGAATTGCTCTTGAGCTCTTTTAATCATTTTTACCTCTAATGTTTGACCGTCATTTCATACAAAGACAAGAGCACATATAGGTCTGATCTTATAAACCTATTTATTTGATTTCTGGATCGCTATTTGATAATTTTTTTTTTGTCTTAACCATGAGGTATTATGGAGAGGGTTCCAACTGTAGGAGGCACCTTTAAGCCCGTACCGCAACCCATATTAGAAGTTTTCGCTCAAATCGAGAGGTACATGTTCTCCCAACAAAGGTGGCTTCCCTATGACTCGAACTGGGGAGCAAACCCAATCAAACCACTTAAGGTGACTCCATTACCAGTGGAGCCAACACTTTGTTGGTTCGCCATTTGATAATTTAATAATTTGATAATTTGATATAACGACAGGTCTCCCATAAGACCGAATCTTATAAACCTCGTAATTTGATACGACGACAGATCTCTTATTGGATCAATCTTATAGGCCTACAGCCTGTAATTTTCTGGCCTTTTGTAAGAGCTTTTCAATTAACAAGCTCTCTTTTACTCTTACTTACCATTTTCAGCGCGAGAAAGTGTGCTTTTTATCAATTTATGTGAAGATGAGGTGCCCACTACTAACTATTAAGGGAGAGGGGAGCCTAACTTCAGAGACTAAGTCTAAGGAACTTTTGATATTACATTTAAATAAAAATTAGCATTAGCTCAGCCCTTACATGATATATAACGCCAAGCTCCAATGAGATTGCACTCGGCCAACTTCAATACGTTATCGTACTTAATTTTTTTAATCCCCTGTTGATCTATCTATATATATATAATTCTACACCAATTACATTAAACTAATCATTAAAATAATACAAGGGATTTATTAGTATTATGGATTGATGGCCTTTGTATAATAGATCCAAGTCAGGAGTCAAAACGGCCACAACTAGATGAAGGGAGTCACTCTAAAAGGATCATGATCTTCTCTTAATCTGAGCACTCTTGATATTTTATAAATATTATGCTACTTATATTTTAATATTAGTGAATAATTATAATTTAATTTATTAATTATTAATTATATTAATAAAATTTAATTAAATAAAGATCAGATCAAAAGAGGATCAATATTCTAAAACCGGCCTTAGGCAATCGGATAATTACAAGCTTAATTAAATTTGACATTAAATGATAAATTGGTTAAAGAAGAAAAATATCATAGACTAATCAGCGGAAACTGGACACCTGTCCCTTCCTGCACCGCAAATTAGTACTCAGCCACACAAATTTTAGCATCCTATATATACAATCATTATATTTGCCTTTCAAGTGAAGATAGAGGCTGCATAATGATAACATATTTTTTTAAAAAAATTAATAATAATAGTGATTTCTTATCATTGTGGGCGAGTGCGACTCCAACTGTTATTTTATTTTAATTTTTTAAAATTATAGTAATACTTGTTTTTATTCTTATTCTTATCATCGGCATCGATCCATTCAGGACCATCGCTCACCGCCCGTGCTGTTCATCCTTTTTTTTTTTTTTCTTTGATTCTTCCAGTTGCGTCCAATTAAAATTCAAATTTTCGTGTCGACGCCACGTGATTGGGGCGTCGCACCCGTGTTAGACTTTTGCTTGCTTTTCGATTGTGCGCCTTTTTGGTAATTTAACCTTTCTATTCTTCGCATGATTAAATGTAAACTAACGCTTGGGCCCTTAAATTTGTCCAAATAAGAATTAACAATCTAACTTTATTGTTTCATAAACAAACCACTAAATAATTAATGATTTCTTTTATTTTTTTTTTAAGATAGAGAATGGGATCCAACTATGGTGTAACTGTGATACCATACATGGCTGAATCTATTAAGAGGCTGTCATGGGTCGTGGTAATATAAAAAAAAAGTTTAATACTCAATATTTTATATTAAAATAAACAAATATTAATAAAATACCTATTTTATAGGTTTGAAAAAAAAATTTGACCCCTCTAATCAAGATTGGCTTATTTCCCCCCTAATACCATACCACAGTTGTTTTCAGCTAATGGATTTCTTCTAATGGTTATATCTAATTATATCATTGTTTTAACAATTAAGAAAATTAACATCTAAAATATTTTATTAATGAGTTCTTTTTATTTATTATTTTATTAATTTCAGTAGACTTTAAAATATATTAATATTCTCATCTTTATGTAAATAGACAAAAATTACTAACCAGAGAAAAGGAGTGCGGATGTTCATTTTTGAAACGGAAAAGGTCTAGACGTTTATTTCTTAAATAATTGTGTAAAATTGCCTATTTAAGGAAAAAATGAGGGCCTTGACGTATTTTCCCCCTAAAATTAATTAAACCACCCACTGACCCGTTACCATGGGTCCATGACCCGTGCCCCACATTACACTCTCTATATAAAAGCATGGATCGTTTATTTTGTTATTCAAGACGTAAAAAACCAAAATAGCAAGCGAGTGCCTAGTGGGTGACCCTCCCCCTCCCTCATCCCTCTCCCTCAAACTCAAAGCACCTATAAAAAAATTTAGGGCTACAGCAGCTCACCTGATTTTCATAAACTGGAACCATTCAAGCATTGGAATTTAGGAATGACAAAGGTCTATCCAAACGCCAACGTAGCAGCAGCCGCCACCGCAACTGCCCCCTCTATCCCCGCCAAGCCCCAGGCTTCCGACGCGAATGCGACGGTGCTGACTGTCTGGAAGAAGTCTCTTCTCTTCAACTGCAACGGATTCACCGTCTTTGACAGCAAAGGAGACTTGGTTTTTAGAGTCGATAATTACATCCAAGGCGTAAAGGGTGAAATCGTCCTTATGGACGCCGCTGGCAAATCCCTCCTCACCATCCGTCGTAAGGTATATATATATATATATATATATAGTTTTTGTAGCTGTTGTGGTTTCGACTTAATTTAATGATCGCGATGGTAATTTTATTAAATATAATTTAAATTTACGTGTGATCATTCAGAGGTTGAGCCTTGGAGACAACTGGCTGGTGTACGACGGAGAGAAAACGGACGTGAATCCGCGGTTCTCCGTGAAGAAGCACGTCAACATCCTTACCAACAAGTGTCTGGCGCACGTCAGCTGCAAAGGTGGTGACGGATCGTCGTCGTCGTCGCCGACGAACAACAAGAACGTGCTGTACGAGATTGAGGGGTCGTACGCGCAGAGAGCGTGCGCGGTGTACGACGGGAGGAGGAGGCGCGTGGCGGAGATAAAGAAGAAAGAGGCCGTCGGAGGAGTGGCGTTCGGCTCCGACGTCTTTCGCCTGATAGTGCAGCCCGAAATGGAGACGGCCGTTGCCATGGGTCTTGTCATTCTCCTCGACCAGATGTTCGGATCTTCCGGGCGCCTTTCCTTATAAAATTTTAACTTTAATTTCATCCAACTTATCATCTTTTTTTTTTTCCTTCTGCATAAATAGGAAGGTATATATATATATACATATATATACTGCTCTTGATCAACTTTTTTCCACCGGCGGGAAGTGGCAGAAGCACCGATAGCACCACTGTCGTCTCCTCACCCCCTTTTACCACGTCATCTTTTTTTTTTTTTTTGGGGTTTTTGTTTGGCTTTTTTTTTTTTTTTTTTTGAAGTCCTTAGCTTTGGTTTTTTTCCTTTTTAATAAAAAAACCAAGCTAAAAATGGGGGGTGTAGTATATACTCAGACAGAAATTATAGTTTTTTTTTTTTTTTTTTGGGCTTAATTTTCCTTTGTCGTGGTGTCTTGGTGTGACCATTCCCAATTTCCTTATGTAAAAACCATTTTTCCTTTGTTGAAATAATAAAGGAAGAAAATTTTATCAATCAAGCGGAACCCGAAATTATCCTGTGCTTCTTCTTTCAAAGAAAGAAATTTTTATGAATCAAGCTTTTCATCTTTCAAAGAAAGGAATTACCCTGCTTACAGGATAAGAAAGAAATTATCGTGCTTCAAGGAATAAATATGTTTACGTTTATAATCCATGCACGTAATGTGTAAGCTATGATTATCGTCTGTCGAAAGAAAAGTAAAAGAAAATGATAATTGAAGGGTATTATTTACATTACGGCTTCGTAATTATGGAAAGGGGAAATGGCCCAACAAATTATTTTGTCTATTATTGTTTTTAGACTATTAATAAAATGAAATACTAAAAAATTATCAAAAATTTAAGTGATAAATTCTAAAAAGGAAGGAATATAAAGTTTCTGTTTATGAAATTATGAATCACGACTTTTGTAATCATGAATGCAAATTATGTTCCTCTCTTTTTTTTTATACCGAAACATGAATATCAATCATTTACCTAAGATATTAAAATTAGCCATCGTAATTATATGTTTGCATCACTTCAAACGCTTTGAAGGTTAAAAAGTTAAAAAGTTTGATTTGTAGGAAATTAGGGATCCGTATATCTATGTTCATATGCTTTGAAATTGTATATTCGTGTAGATATTTAATTTCTTAATTAGTTGAGTTGTTTCACGCTCCTTAGAAAATGATGATGTATAAGCTTATGTATAGATACGTAAATCCACCAAAAAACTTGTTCTTCCCATTAGATATTTTTATATATAAATGTTGTGATTACTTAACAATAATTAATATAAAAACCAATATTCGACTGAGTAGGTAAGGACTGCTCTTCATTAACTAGAGCTTTGTCTAAGAGAAGACTATTGAGTAATTGAGCTACCTTACATTGACAAAAAAAATAATGAGTGACACTCATGGAGTTTCTATATAAGATAGACCACTTTATTTAAAAGTTAATCTTGTAAGTTCGATATTGGAATATCTAGACCCACCTTGCAACACATGTTTTCATATCTATGATATAGCGCCTACTTTTGACTAAGTTAAACATGTCTTCAATGCAAAAAAGTATTTTTTTCAAGTATCTTTTAATTGTTATGATGAAAGCTTATGAAAAAGAAGAGAATGAACTTGTAGTTGAGTTTATTAGGATAAACTCAAATATATTGACATTTGAAATTATATATTCATGAAATTTTTGGTTAGATAACTTTGTTATGTACAATTTATGTTTGGTTCAAAACGAACCAAATATAATATTTCCCTAATAGATGGTTCCCGTTTTGGTATTCAGTGAAACCTTAGTACCTTTTTCTCCTTTTATTTTGAGTTTTACATACCATTTTTACAGCGTGACCCTGTTCTATTCTATCTGATTTTTTGTAGCAAAGAAATCATTATAATATTTATATGAGAAAATATCCACTGTCCACCCATTTTTTACAATTTTTAAAAAAATACACAATTCCTTCTTTTTTTTGGCTGGAATCCACCTAAAGTTACATTTTATCTCATTTTTCCACTTCTGTTTGGAATCCGTTAAGAAAACTAACGAAAACTTACAAAAAAGGACCATTTTACCCCTAAAACAAAAATTATAATTTCACCCTAAAATGCCAAAAATAATCAGATTGAATGATGAATATCATTATTGGTACGTTAATGAAGTACAAAAAAATCTTAACGACTAGAGATTATAACTCAGTGAATAATAAAACTCTATTTATCTTAAATTCAATTGATGGTTTACGAGATTGGGTTATTTTTAATATTACTGTTATAATTTAGCATTATAATTACAGACATATTTAAAAAAAAAACTTGCATTTGATGGTTGTGGAATTAATTTCTTTATTGACCGATGGGGAAAAAATTAGATTTAATCTGATTATTTTTGACAATTTTTAAGGTGAAATTGTAATTTTCGTTTTGAGGCGTAAAATGGTCATTTTTTTAAGTTTCCGTCAGTTTTCTTAACGGATTCCAAACGGAAGTGGAAAAGTGAAACAAAATGTAACTTTAGGTGGATTCCAGCTAAAAAAATAAGGAATTGTGTATTTTTAAAAAAGTTAGAAAAAACGGGTGGACGGTGGATATTTTCCCTATTTATATTTACTTTTGTATGAAAACTTATGATTTAACAACAACTTTTTTTTTTTTAAGATAAAAGAAAGAGAAACAACGGGCTTTGAGTTTATTTAGGCCCACTGACTTCCGCCGTTTATAAAGCAAGTTTCGAATAGAATGGGCTTTGAGTTTTTCCACAAATGGGAAAATTAAAAGGGTTTCTCGAGAAAGTTAGTGGGTGCTAATAGCACTTCTCTTGTTGCACAATTGGCTGCCTGACCCAACAAGAAGTCAAGAACTTACATATGAAAGGGAAATTATCAGCTTATAGATTTACCACGCTATCAAAAATATTATAAAAATTTAAATTTGTTCAATTTTTCATTCTAAATTTTCTAATTTATATCAACCATCCATCAAAATATTAATATTATTAAAATATTTAAATGAATTAAATAAAATAACCACTTTACCCTTGAATTTAAAGAAAATCATCAGTTATCCACCTGAAATTTATCTTGTTATTAAAAATACTACAAAATTTTAAATTTATTTAATTTTCCACCTTAATTTTGTAATTTATATCAATCTTCCACCAAAATGCTAACATTGTTAGAATATTTTACAGAAAATAAATAAAATGATAATTTATCATTTTATAAAATGACCATTTTACCCTTAAAATCAAGGGCATTTTGACTTTTCACCATAAATAAATAAATTTGAAAAAAAAATTGAGCAAACTCTTTGTTTTAAATAAAATCCACCATGATTTTGATTCCTAACAAGAATTTGCATCAAATCCTTCATCAGCTACACAAAACCAAAAATGAAATAAAATACATCTCATTATCTTCTTCCTTATCTTCTATCTCTATAGATTTCAAGGATTCATAAATCAATACTAAATTCGTACCAAATACTTCATCACTAAATCCTTCAACCGTCTACAATAATTGATAAAAACATGCATCGTGCTGTGAAGAACAACCATTGAGGAGTCTTGTGGTGAACTTTTAGCTATCCATGAGATTAGTGGCAGTGGCGGTGGCAATGACAATCCACACCAATGGTGGGTCGGACTCAACAAATTGGATTTGACTGGGTGTTTATGAAATTGAATTTAAAGATTAGATTGATTGAGCATCTATGAATTAGAGTTTAGGGTAATTTATGGAGTGATTGAGTGTTTTGAAGGACCGTTGATACAAATTTTAAAACTTAGAGTATCATCAAAAGACTCTCCGAATGAAATTTTACTATTTATTTGAAAGTCATATCAGCATTTAAGACTCTAAAAGATACTTTAATTAAGTTTTTTCAAATAAGAAATGTCTAAAATACACTTGTGATATCATAAATTATGAACAGTAGTTAACATTTTGGTGAACAGTTAATATAAATTGTAAACTTGAGTGAAAAATTGAAAAAAAAAATTACAATATTTTTTATAACATTATAAATATTAAGTATATAATTGATAATTTCCCTGTATATAAAATTACGAATTCCGCTAAGTCTTGGAAAGGGAAAAAACTTCTTGATGTATTTTGAACATAGATTCAAAACTAACATACATGGAAAATCAATCATTGATTAACCTAAAATATTGATAATAATTATATGCTTACCACAATGCCTTTTTGGGTGTTTTGCAAATTGCAATTACGTTTATGAAGGCAGATTAAATTGAATCGTCATTACATTTCCTTTTTTCAAAGTTGAATTGAGTTGTGAGGTAAAAGGTGATGACACGCCGAACCATTTTTTTTAGCCTGCTTAATGAGCTCATTTAAAAATAAACTGAGAATATTGACGTACCTGTAACAAAGAAAAGCCTGACGCATGACGGCATGAGGTTTGGCTCTGTGTTCAGTTAATTTTAATCATCATTATTCATATCAGTTTCGTCGAGCAATTATTATGAATAAAACAACAACAAATCAAGAAAGCATGCCCATAGACTAATGCGTGCTGCGTGACTCATTCCAAAAAGGTCACCGCAAAACCGCCTTCACCATTTAAATTTACTAATTAATTAACACTGGCCCAAGAACTGATTCTTTAAACACGACGACCCATCGTTGCACCTAACACACTAAAATTTACGCAAGTATAGAAATAGAATATTCGTAGCTAGAAGATTCTTCTTCTTTTTCTTTTTCAAAATTTCTAGAAAAGTATCACGTGATGACGCACGGGTCTGGAGTCAAAAAACAGGACTACGTGTCCCATTGGTTTCTAGATCCAACGGCGAGAGGCGTGCTCTGATTTTGCTATTCAAAGACGTATATAATATTCACGCTCTAATATCAAAGGGTTCGTCCTGGTATTCTCTCTCTGTGTAATATCACTTGTTTGTTTGTTAGCTTTCTACGGACGCGCGATTCGCCTTCAATCCAAAACTAATTAAGAGGTACGCATTTTTTTATTTGTTTTTTTTTTCCTTATTTACAAGTGCGACGTATTTATTATTATTATTATCATCATCTTCGTTTATTTGTGTTGTCGTGAATAACGAGGAGGAAAACTGATTTCAGTTTAGTTGTGTTGCGTTGTGTTGTGACATCAAAAATCTATTTGATCATTGTCGTTGGTTGATTCATTGATTGATTGTTTGATCGCCCAGTGAAAGATGGATAACTGGAAATTAAAAGAGCATCCACAGCTGTCGAGGAATAACATTGTAGCCGTTGTGGTGCTGGATGGCTGGGGTGAGTACAAGCCCGACAAGTATAACTGCATCCATGTCGCCGACACTCCCACCATGGACTCTTTCAAGAAGGTAATCGTAATCTCAGGCTTAATTTATTGTTTTAGATCTGTATTCACTACGGATTTTATTTGATTATTCAGTGGTGTCAGTTGGTTTATTTGTATGTTGATTCGAGGATCTGCTGACTGAGTGTTTGTGTATCTTTGTTTGCTCCGATAGTCTGCACCTGAGAGGTGGAGGTTGGTCCGAGCTCATGGTAGTGCTGTGGGGCTTCCAACTGAAGATGACATGGGTAACAGTGAAGTCGGTCATAATGCACTCGGTGCTGGTCGCATTTTTGCTCAAGGGTAATTGCTTTTATGCCTCTGGCGATGTGTTTATGTTTCTTGTATGTTGGTTTTACGCTGGCAAATATCTAACTATAGTATATGTTATTCAATACGTGGTACCTAGAGAAATTAGATCTTAAGCAATGCAATCTGTAGGACCTTGCCTCAATATTTTAACTGTCAATCTTTTATCATAGGTTTATCAAAAAACTTGGGCAATAAAATTTATTGATAATACTTTTCAGAGTGGAATTCTATTTAGTTAAGATATATATTGTTGCTTTGTACTTAGTGATCTAATTTTGACTAAAAAATTTACCAATTTGATATTTATCACATGCTTTTTAGCCTTCAGTAGTAAGGTTTATTAAAATCTGAATGCAGTGCAAAGCTTGTTGACCTTGCTCTGGCCTCTGGGAAAATCTATCAAGATGAGGGATTTAATTACATTAAGCCGTCTTTTGAAACCGGCACATTGCACCTTATTGGGTTACTGAGTGATGGTGGAGTACACTCTAGGCTTGATCAACTTCAGGTAAGCCTTTTACTTGAGGTCTTGGGGCCATTTTCTCTGTGCTTGATCTTCTGCATGGAGATATTTATTTATTTATTTATTTTGTGCAGTTGTTGCTAAAAGGAGCTAGTGAGCGTGGTGCTAAAAGAATTCGTCTTCATATTCTTACTGACGGGCGTGATGTTTTGGATGGTTCAAGCGTAGGATTCGTAGAAACTATTGAGAAAGATCTTGCAGAATTGCGTGGGAAAGGTGTTGACGCACAGATTGCATCTGGAGGAGGCCGCATGTACGTCACGATGGACCGTTATGAGGTGCGAAATAATATTCACTTAGGATATTTACATGCTTGATCACGGCCTTTAATCTAATATTATTATTGCTCTTTTATACAACCCCTTTGTTCCTTTTTTCTTCTTATTTTGTTTGTTTTGCTGCTGTTTTTGGTTGTTGTTACTTGTCGAATGTCCCCCCATTCTGGATATATTAGCAAGCTAAATTATACGTGTGATGCCTGGGAGATGTTTGAGAAACTGTTCTGAGCTGAAGTTAATTTTGTTTACTGCACAACTACACTCATTTGTTCACAGAACTTGGTACATGTTTTCCCTTAAAGATAGGGATTCTATCAGTCAAGTCATATTTAACCTTGGACATCCCAGGTATCTATGTTGTGAATATAATTATATTAATTGGATTTTTTTGCAGAATGATTGGGATGTTGTCAAACGAGGATGGGATGCCCAAGTTCTTGGAGAAGCTCCACACAAGTTTAAGAGCGCCGTTGAAGCTGTCAAAAAACTAAGGGAACAGCCCAATGCCAATGACCAGTACTTACCTCCATTTGTCATTGTTGATGAAAATGGAAAGGCTGTGGGTCCAATAGTAGATGGTGATGCAGTTGTAACTTTCAACTTCCGAGCTGATCGAATGGTTATGCTTGCTAAGGCCCTTGAATATGAAGATTTTGACAAATTTGATCGAGTTCGGTTCCCTAAAATCCGTTATGCTGGAATGCTTCAATATGATGGGGAGTTGAAACTTCCCAGTCATTACCTTGTGTCTCCTCCAGAGATAGACAGAACATCTGGTGAATATTTAGTGCATAATGGTGTCCGTACTTTTGCTTGCAGGTCCGTTATTTCTCATGTTACCAATATGTACATTCTCTTTTACACAATTTTATTTTGAATTCTGTTAGGCATTGTAACTGGATTAACCATAAATCAACGGCCCGTGTTAATCAACAATTGTTTCTTGGTGGATGGTGAAAAATAATGATAACCCTTCTCAGTGGGAAGACTTTCAGGCCCCAGTTTATGGTGAAAATATAATGATAACCCTTTTCCATGGAAAGATTTTTAGGCCCCAGTATATGGGAATGTGTAAATTTGCTACCAGCTTTGGCTGGAAGAAGGATGGAGGATGAATTTTTCATTTGTTTGTTTTGTATATTCACCTTTTTCTGATTTTTTTTTTTTAATTTTTCACTTTTAAATGATTGAGAGATACTGAGATAGTTGTCTAGATAGTGGGTTTTCTATACTAGGGCTTATTCTGTGTTAAAATCCTGGTCAATATATATTGCTTTTGGCTTCTGTTACTGAATTATGTTAATGTGCAGTGAGACTGTCAAGTTTGGACATGTCACTTTCTTCTGGAATGGAAACCGCTCTGGGTATTTCGACTCGAATTTGGAGGAATATGTGGAAATTCCTAGTGATTCTGGAATTACTTTCAATGTACAGCCCAAGATGAAGGCTTTGGAGATTGCTGAGAGGGCAAAGAAGGCCATCCTTAGTCGCAGGTTCCACCAGGTAATTGACATATAGTGTTTTATGCTGTTACATTCGAGGCAGATGGTTGAAGTTGAGCTGGTTGACCTGTTCCTTGGCTGTTGTTTAGGTACGTGTTAACCTACCAAATAGTGACATGGTGGGGCACACGGGAGATATTGAGGCAACAGTGGTGGCATGCAAGGCTGCTGATGAAGCTGTCAAGGTATGATGGATAACACCAATTGACCTTCAGGATGTCCACTGGTTCTTGTCTGTTTACATATTTTGATAAAGGATTTGAGTGTCCTAAAATTTGCAATATTGATTCATGGTGGCATGGTGATGATTGTACCACTTTTCATTATTTCTAATGTGTATCTTACTGGTTTGCAGATAATCATTGATGCAATAGAGAAAGTTGGTGGAATATATCTTGTTACTGCAGATCATGGCAATGCTGAGGACATGGTCAAGAGGAACAAATCTGGGGAGCCTCTTCTTAAGGATGGCAATATTCAAGTGCTCACGTCTCACACTCTTAAACCCGTAAGATTTCTTAACTGTCTACTGGAAATGTTTTAATAACGGAAAAGAAAATACTCACGTTTCACACTCTTCAACCGTGTTTTAATACGTCTCAGTTGGATGTCTCTGAGCAATGTAAAGTTGGTTAAGTTGGATATGTTGATCCAGAGCTGTAAATTTTTAGCTTTTATTCTTCAGAGTGGCTCAGTTTATTAATATCTACAATAATATGTATTTTTATTTTGGGTGGCTTTAGGTTCAGGATGATTTAATTAATAGATGTTCGCGAAATGTAACCTCAGAATTGGATTGTTTGAGTTTGTTCTGGTTCCTTAATCTACGACTTGCTGAGATTTATGTGTCGAAAAGCAAATTTGCTGATGCATTTTTTTCTGAATATTCTTGTACAGGTTCCCATTGCAATCGGAGGTCCTGGACTGCCAGATAATGTCAAGTTCCGCGCAGATCTCCCTAATGGTGGGCTCGCCAATGTAGCAGCAACTTTTATCAATCTCCATGGATATGAAGCACCTAGTGACTACGAGCCAAGTCTTATTGAAGTAACTGACGACTGAGAAGTAACTGACGACTGGGCGAACAATGGATCGTCGCCTAGATTTTATAACTCCGGAGGAATTCCGTTAAAACGTAAAACAATAAATTGAATTTTGGGGTCTTGAATTCATTTTGATACGCGTGCTGTTTTTCAGCTTACATTTCGATTGCTGTCTGTTGGAGGCAGACAGAACAATATAGCTCAAAATTTATTTTTGTTAGAACTATTACTGGGTCCTTCTTCATCGTATTGTTGTCACCAATGATTCTCTTCTCTTAAGCCATCCAGCCGTGTAGAGAGCATGCATGTCTGGGCGAAAAAACCTGGTGTTTCTAAAGGCCGGACTTACTCATCACAAAAAGACAGATATAAAATATGACCGGAAGTGTTGATTTTATTTTCTATTAATAATGTAAGAGTATTTTTACCACCAATCACCAATCATTCTGTTCCACGTCACGTGCTGCCATACCTGCAATGGACAACGATGTTATTAAGCTTGGTGCTCCTGCTCCTAGGGGTGGGCAAAATCGGATTCGGGTCGGGTTCGGGTTAATTCGATCGGGTTTCGGGTTGTTCGGGTTGGACAAATATTAATCCGAATACAACCCGATCTTACAACCCGATCCGATCCGATCCGATATATATTCGGGTCGGATCGGATCGGGTCAAAAAATCGGGTTGAACTCGGGTAGAATCGGGTTAGGGTTAACAAATCGGATTGAGTTCGGGTTATTTAAGTTCTAATCGGGTTGGGTGAAAGCTTCAAAATTAACGCTAATTATATACCATGAAATGAAAGCTTCAAAATCAAAAGTCACAAAGGGCAAAAACTTGGGTTGGGTACTCGGGTTGGAGGCTTGGCCTTGGAGCAGCAGATCACGGACGGGTTTTCAGCAGCAGATCGGTGGCAGTTGGCGGCAGCAGACGGGCGGACGTGCAACGGTAGATCGCAGACGGCTGGACGCGCAGCGTCGGGGACTGGTCGAAGTTCGGAGAGACAGGAATAGATCGCAGCACTGGAGGTGGAGCGTGTGTGGCCTCCGTTGGCAGTGGCCGTTGGGAGTCGGTAGATCGCGGCACTGCTCTGTGTGTGTGTGTCTCTTGTGAGTTTGTACTTTTGTTTGTGTGTTCTGTGTTTGTGATTTCTTCAATGAATCACATGTTGTGAATCTGTTCAACTATTACAACTTGTGAATCTGTTCTACTGTGACTATGTGAGTGTGATTTGTGTGTGGTGTGCGTGCGTTTAGGTTTAGGTTTAGATTTTTTTTTTTTTTAAGCAACCTGATCGGGTTTTCGGATCGGGTCGGATATAACCCGATCCGATCACAACCCGATCGGGTTTACAATTTATCATCCGATCGGGTTATATTCGCAACCCGATCCGATCCGAACCCGATATTTTTCGGGTCGGATCGGGTATTTTGCCCACCCCTAGCGGCTGCTCCTTCTATTTCATGTTTTTCTGAACGTATAAATTTGGATGAAAAAAGGAAAAAATTAAAAAAAAATAAAGTAGGGGAAGAAATTAGAGAAATGATAAAAAATAATCCAAATAAATGAAAGAGAAAATAAAGGGGAAGGAGGGTGGGGACAGCGTGGAATAATTTCAAAATTCAAAAGAGAGGGAAAGAGGGGCACGTGGTGTTCGCCCAATTTGGCCGTTGGGACATTTCCGCTCTCCTTTAATAAACGAATGAAGGGGAGGCGGTGCCACTGAAATTCAAAATTCTAGGGTTCGCAGAGCAGAACAGAGAGGATGGAGAAGTACGAGAAGCTAGAGAAGGTGGGAGAAGGAACGTACGGGAAAGTGTACAAGGCAAAGGACAAAGCGACCGGGCAGTTGGTTGCTCTGAAGAAAACAAGACTCGAAATGGACGAAGAAGGCATCCCCCCGACCGCTCTCCGCGAAGTGTCCCTCCTCCAGATGCTCTCTCAATCCCTTTACGTCGTCCGCCTCCTCTGCGTCGAACACGTGGACTCCTCTCTCAAATCCAACAACCCCAGCCCCGACTCCGCTTCCGCCTTCGCCACCTCCAACAACGGCAAGTCTAATCTCTATCTCGTGTTTGAATACCTCGATACCGATCTAAAGAAATTCATCGACTCGCACCGCAAGGGCCCCAATCCGAGGCCGCTGCCCCCCACTCTCATTCAGAGCTTCTTGTACCAGCTTTGCAAAGGCGTCGCCCACTGCCACAGCCACGGTGTCCTTCATCGCGACCTGAAGCCGCAGAATCTTCTCCTTGATAAGGACAAGGGGATTCTCAAGATCGCCGATCTTGGCCTCGGACGCGCCTTCACCGTTCCTCTCAAAAGCTATACCCACGAGATTGTTACTCTCTGGTATAGGGCTCCCGAGGTGCTTCTTGGTTCCACTCATTACTCCACTGCTGTCGACATGTGGTCCGTTGGTTGCATTTTCGCTGAGATGGTTAGAAGGCAGGCTTTGTTCCCTGGTGACTCTGAGTTCCAGCAATTGCTTCATATTTTCAGGCAATCGATCTTTGGCCTCCGTACTTGTTCGTAAAGTTGATATATTGTTTACTATCTTTCTGAGGAATCTAATTGTTATGGACTTTATATTTGATGTACTTGAAGGATGCTGGGAACACCAACTGAGAAACAGTGGCCAGGTGTTTCTACTCTGAGGGACTGGCATGTGTATCCACAGTGGGAGCCGCAGAACTTGCCACGTGCTGTTCCATCTCTGAGTCCTGAGGGAGTTGATCTTCTGTCGGTAAGTTTTCTTATTGAATGCATTAATGTGAGATTCCCACAAACCGTACTAATAATTATTATGCCTTATCAATTGCCCAAGTTGGGATCTCCTTATTGTTTTGTATCCGGACTCAGGATGCGTGTCAAGCTTGACTCGTTTAAGTAAACGTGAAGGCTCTAGATTTTTGTGTTTATGGCCCTAGATAGGAGGCGGATTTTATTAGTTTATTCCCTCGCAATTATCCATTTAGGATGACAGGAATGAGGCTTCATGCGCTTAGGAGTCTAATCAACTTTATAGGCTATTGTTTTTATTGTAATAGTACAAGAACGAGGGGATTAATTGCTAGAGGTGACAGCTATGGAAGCTTTTTTCTCATTTGATTATGGTACTATGAAGCATTAGATTTCTTCTCTTACTTGAAAAGTGAGTCATGATCTGTGGAATACTGTAGATTTAATGCAGTTAAAATATCATGTTGGCAGTGCTGTGATTATTTTTATCTACTTCTTTTATTGCTTAAATTTCTGGGGTTAATAGTTTTTCATTTCATTATTGTAGTTAATGCTGAAATACAATCCAGCAGACAGAATTTCAGCGAAAGCAGCTATGGAACATCCCTATTTTGACAGCCTTGACAAGTCTCAATACTGAAGTTGCAGTACCCTGCTGCTTATGTGAAATTCTACTTCTCTTTCTTCAGTTCTTCGGTTGTGATACAGTTTGTTGTAGGAATTCATTTTCTTGTATTGAAGTTATAGAAGGGGTGACTTGTTTTAAACTCTTAAACATAATTCTGTCAAGTCCGTATGTCATGTTAGTTGTCATCATCTTGGTGATTTCACCATCTGAAGTTCTGAACTTTGTAATATGATCGTTTTCAATTTCTACAATCTTTCTTTTATGTCATTATCAAGTAACTTCAAAGTTTATAACCCCTTTTAGTGTTGTTAGCGGCTGTTGTGAGGATGTTTATTGAATTCGTATATGTACCTCTCATCGTGTTGATGGAGAAAAATTCTCTGCTTTGGTTGTTATCCATGAAGAGGCGGATCTCTATTTAGTACCAGGCTGGATTTTGTTTCATTTTTAGTAAACCAAAATAAGAAGAATTGCGGAATCAGGAAAAAAAAAAAAAAAAAGAGAAAAAACTAAGAAGCATTGCTCGTTGTTTATTAAGGTCTCTCTCTTATAAGTAAATTAAACATTCCCTGAACATGTTGCATGCCAAATTTGTTGTTATTCTGATTCCAGAGAGTTCCACAAGATTGGAGGTCTCTAATTTTCATTTTTCTTTAATGATATTACTCTCACAAATGGCAATGGATTCAACTATGTCGAGAATATTTGGAAAGCGTCAATTTATAAAGCATATTGTTTCTAGTTTTTATCTCATTTTCTAGCCACCTAGGTATCAGTGGATAGCTCCGAACTTTAGTTAGTAGCAGGTGTTAATTTATTAATGGTTATTATCCAAATAAACAGGAATTGTTTTATTGGGGTATGCGCGCAAGTCGGAGGGCTGAGGCTCATTCTTTAATTAGTTGGCAAATGTGAGCTGAGCTCATTGATTAACCGTTAAAAACAAAGTCAAAAATTAATAAGAAACAATTACAATCAGTCACCTTCTCCTAATAAATCTCTAACTCCGCCTATTCTTTTGGAAAGCTCTCACTTCCTCTCTTTCTTCTCTCCGAAATACCAACAAGCTAAGCTTAATTATGATTCTCATTCCTTTTCTTCTTCATTCTCTCTTTCTGCCATTATTTTGATTGAATAAACATAAAATTTGATATGTTCTCGGTATGAAAGAAGAGATTAATGGATCAAATGTAGAGAAAGAAGAAAATTTTCAAGTAAAAAAAATTTCGTAAGGGCAATGGAAGGACTAGAAGGGCTGTTAGAGAGGCTTTTAGAGGGAAGATACAACAGAGGCAAAAGAATTCAGATGAATGAAAGTGAAATTCGGCAACTTTGTTTCACCGCTAAGCAAATCTTCCTTGCTCAACCGAATCTCCTTGAATTAGAAGCTCCCATTAACATTTGTGGTGCCCTTTTTCTTCTTATTCGTTATTGTTGTGCTTTCTGTTCCTGTTTGTAATCATCATTCTATTTGTTTCTTTGTTCTTTTTCTTGTAGATAGATACAAATTACAAAACAGTCTCATGTCGTTTTCTTTTTTTTTTCAGAAGAATTTCATTGGTATTGGTTGGCTAATAATCATAGTAACTGTGTCACCATCCAACGATAATGAAATTGTGCTTGCTTTTCCATGTTCAAATAGTCTCTTGTAATATGGTGAATTTAAAAGTTTATTTACAACCATGAAATACCATTCTTGTAGAAGGATTATATTTATTGTATTACTTGTAATGATGACGATGATGATGCATGATGTCGTGTAGGTGACATACACGGCCAATATCCTGACCTGCTACGACTGTTTGAGTATGGTGGATTTCCTCCAGATTCCAACTATTTATTTCTTGGAGACTATGTAGACAGAGGAAAACAAAGTATAGAGACAATATGCCTCCTCCTCTTGTACAAAATCAAGTACCCAGACAACTTTTTCCTCCTCCGCGGAAACCATGAATGCGCTTCCATCAACCGAATATATGGATTCTATGATGAATGCAAACGGCGTTTCAGTGTGCGTCTTTGGAAGCATTTTACAGAGTGCTTCAACTGTTTGCCCGTGGCTGCAGTCATTGATGATAAAATTTTGTGTATGCACGGTGGACTTTCACCAGAAATGGAGAGCTTAGATCAGATCAGAGCCATACAAAGGCCAATAGACGTGCCAGATCAAGGTCTCTTGTGTGACCTCCTTTGGTCTGATCCCGATAGGGACATCAGAGGCTGGGGTGAGAATGACAGGGGTGTTTCCTATACTTTTGGAGCTGACAAAGTGGCCGAGTTCTTGAATAAACAGGACCTTGATCTCATTTGCCGGGCTCACCAGGTATTTCGTTTTGTTTATCTCTTCAGCCGTGCTTTCACTGAGCACTCTATTTAGGTCAAATTTCCAATACAATGCTGTCTTTGTGCAGGTCGTTGAAGATGGTTTTGAATTCTTTGCAGACAGACGGCTGGTTACAATATTCTCAGCACCAAACTACTGTGGAGAGTTTAATAATGCAGGCGCTTTCATGTGTGTGGATGCTAGTTTGCTCTGCTCATTTCAGATTCTTAGGCCCTTTGGATAGACACAGAAAGAAACTTTGTAATAAATTCCAAGTGAAAAGAGCAAAGAATCAAGTTGAAAGCGCTCAACTATTAAAGGTGATCGTGGTCATTTCCATTAGCTCTTCCTGTTTATGTTAGTAAAAGTTCAGTGTTGAGTTGAGAGACAGTTCATCAAACTGTGTAAAGCATCAGAAAGCTGTGTATATAATACTTCGTGTAATTGCCTAAAAACAAGCATAAGCCAATGTGAATGCTAATAGGTCACAATATTAATTACGTGGGGTTTCTCTTCTTCTGTTCGTTCATCATAAGTTCTATATACCTGCTTGTAACATTTTCCGCACTACAGTTTTTTCCATCTTTTCTTGCAATGGTACTTTTATTGTGATATTAGTTACCGTCTCCAGCTAATCGTCTATTGCAGCAAAAATAAAGTTTCAAGGAAAATATTTGGCTTTCCATTTCTGAGGCTAGGCAAGCAAGCAAAGAGAATTAAATTTTAGTGTACATACAAATACAATGATATCTTGCAAGATTTTACTTCATCTCAATAGGAAGGCAGGCTAATTTCACTTCATCTCAAAAGGAAGGCTATCTACAAGTGGCTACATTCCAATTTTACTCGTCTAAGGATACAAGTTGAAAACAATTTAATTTGATACACTATGTCAACCAAACTGCAGTAGAGCCAACTCATCAGAATTATTGGATTTTCAATTAGACCATACGTGAACAAGCCCATGTCTGTTCCCGGTGTAGATCTCATTGCGCTCTTCATCATAGAAAAGAGAAGTTATATCTTCCAATGCCTCTCCTACCGTGCTTCTTATATAGGAGCATTTATTCAACTTCTTTGACTTGCCAGTACTGCTGCTTCCTAACTCGTCATCAACCTTGGGACTGCAATTTGTCGCATTTATTTTAGCCAGGCATTTCCCAGTCAAAATACTGCTGACATTGATTGATCCAGCTGCACCCAAAAGCAAGGAGAGAATTGCTCCCATCATCAACAATATTCTCTTCATTGAATTACAAAACCAAGTTTATCAAGAAGTTACTTCAAATCAACAGGTCCAAATCTCCGAGAAAACCGGTGATGGCAACTTCTCAATTGATGAAACATCTTATAAGTAATAAGGCAATGGTTGAAAAGAAGTCATTGAACATGTTTTTAAATAACAATTATATCCTAGTTCATCCACTTCTCTAACTTAATAAAAAATAGCTCTAATTACAAGATAAAGAAAAACCAGACTCAGAAAAAGGATGAGCAACGAACAGCATGTCAGAAAGTAGAGTTGCACTATGCTGTTAGAACTATTCAACTTTTACCAATCATTGTTATAAGACTGATTCAAAATAAGCTAAGGCTGATTAAATTCTAATGAGCCCAATGTTCGTACCACAAACCATTAGCACATTAAGGCATATCTGTTACCTAAAGGGCAAGTAAAAGAATTACCACTTCCTTCCATCCATTGATCCTCAGGTTCAGCCTTGCAGTAAGAAATAATAAGATCCTGATCACTTGTTATATAAATGTTATTTGTGTTACAGTCTGGATGCCATAACAGGTGATCCTCAAATGAAGTTACAAGCTCTCCACGAAAATTCCATACAGCAACAGTTCGATTTCTGAACGTTAGGAACAGCTGGTTCTCATAAAGAAAGATAAATGCTGATGGAGTCATGAATTCAGTTCTGCTAACTTCCATCAGCTCAGCATTTCGTACCTATACAGAATACACGTTACACTTGCAGGCTCATAAAAATAACCAACGCCGCAAGTGAAATGCCATAAAAGATCATCGATAACTTACATCAAGGATCTGGAGATTCTCGTTTTCTTGCTTGACAAGAAGCTTTTCATTGAATTGTTCAATGAAGTCCACCTTCTTATTTCGATGCAGCAGATGATAAAAGACCTTGAGAACTGTGCCATCTTCTATAGATAGAATCTTGAGAGGAACATGACTACTAGATCTATTGAAAATTAATAGCATGATGCCCGGACTGTTACAGGTAAAGTAAACAAACGAGAGTACGATGAACATAAAGAAGCATTACGTAGAAACACAAAATAAGAGTTGAAGGTAGTTACTGGTGCAGTAATCCTAGCAACAAGCAACAGTCGGTGCATAAGCGTGTTTGAGAGAGAGAAGGAGAAATTACCTAATTTTGATTTCTTGCACATGTTTGTCTGATATAGAGTACAGCATCGTATAGTTTTTGAGGTCAAACACCTTGTATATACTGTCAATATGACCAATAATTAGAATGTATATTTAGTCAGTTAACAAATTACAGCACATGGAGTGGGAAAATACCTATCTTGTGCAGAGTAAGTCAGGACCTTTCCATTAACATCATCAAACTCCACAAAGCCAGGCCACTTCAAGGACTCTGACTCAAAAAGAGCAAAACCCGAATCTGGCTTACCCCGCCTTATGTATCTAACCCATCACAGAGACATTTACCAGCATGAGGTTAACAGCTCCCCAAAGAATAGAGGAAAAAAGACAGAGAAAATATGCACTCACTCAATTTTTGTAGATCTGCATTTCAAAGAGCTGAAGTTATCAGAAGCATAAACAGACACAGTGATAAGTGAATCATTGTTCTTGTTATAGAACAAGCTTCGTATGACTTCATCAGGACTAACATTCAGAAAACAAATCCTCCTGTTTGTCTCTGCACTTATTACAACAAATGAAACACCCAACAAATCAGCTACATACTCAACAAATCTTTCTTCATCAGGGAGCGACGGTAATGTTAGTACCTCTACTAAAAGCTGCACAGACACCAGAATGCGCAAGGGCAAAGACGATATCACGGGCGGCCACAATCTCAATTACTTTAGTTCTCTTCATTAAAAAAGGCAAAACAAACGGACAGTGCCCTTTGGGATCATGGGTATCATATTCCTCCTAACACACACAAGCACAAATACATACCTCCTTATCAAACAAAACCCTAACTTTCACAGCTGAATAAAATAAAATCCAAGTAATCAATCAAGAAATCTAATATCTTTACATTTTACATTAATAAAGTGGAAAAGAGAGAGAATTTTGTTGAATGAAGTACCACTAAATGCATATTGCGAAATCGTTCTTGAGCATTGCTGATACTAAAAGCACGATCTCTTTTAGAACAAATCTCCCGCCTTTGAAGCTTCTTTACACTGTTAACGAATCCATCAGAACGAACCCTTTTCTTCGCCAATACTCTTCTCCCAGAGCACGGCCTTGGACTCGCCGATATTCTCCTTCCTAATCCTTCCATTTGAACTCTCAATTTTTTTTTTTTAACAAAACCCTAATTTTACAAGTTAACACAAACTCAAGCAACAGCGAAACATAATCAAAATTCAAAATTTGATCCACTAAAATTATAATTATTAACTCTCTCTCTCTCCATCTCTCCTTCTCACGTTCCCTCTACGGAACGGAATCTTGCGTATGATGAACAGCAGTTGGAGAAGGAGAAGAGTGAGATTGTGAGGAGAAAGGCCAGAGAAGGAGAAGGGGTCTCTGTTGAAATGTCGGGGGTTATTCAATTTTTTTTTTTAATTACTTTTAAAAGTACAAATTTTGATTTTCAATTAAGTTTGGCCTTACCGTTGTAAATTCAAATTTTAATTTTAAAAAATTTGTACGGACAGTTCAAATTTTATTTTCACGTTGAACATTTTTTTTTTCTTTTTTAAAGAGTGGAGCTTCTAATACCCACGAAAAAAAAAAAAGAATTCTTATCAAACGTTACATTTGTGTGGATCTTCCTTTAATCACAATTACAGAAAATCATAAAAAATTACAATAGAGTTTTTATTAAATTCAACTATAAATTAATTAAATTTTAAAATATATTTTTTGATAATGAAAATTAATGATTTTGTGTTTATCAAAAATTAATTATGTGATATATTAAATTATAAAAATAATAGGCTGCATAATTGAGTGTAAATACATTTTAATTTAATTAAACTTAATTTATCATTTTATGTAATTTCAACTAATAATAGAAATGTATCTACAGAACTGAAGTTTCATAAAGATTTTAAAAGGAGTGTGAGAAGCTTACCCCTCCTTTTTAATTCAATTATGTGTGAAGGCCACTACTGGAGCATTGATTTTTAAGGCCAGAGTGGGCTGAACCTGGACCTGGACTTCCAAAGAAAAGTTGGGCTTGTTTAAGACTCCTGGGTTTGGCAAGCCAGCCCTTATCCCAGTCCATTTGTCGTTTTCAATAAAACTTGTCTGAGCGTGTAAAAGTCTGGGTTACTTTTACCCTAAACAACAATAAAAAAGAAGAAGATAAAAGTGTGTATATATATATATATAGTTCAAAATTTTGAATGTGTTGAATACAGACGTGTTATTGATAAATATATAATTGAATATTTGAATAGATATGAATTTAACTTGAAATCTTAACAAATAAGTTAAATAACTCGTGTATTTTTTTTTTTTGGAGCCAGAGAATGGGATGGAACACAAAGTTTTGGGAAACATGTTGAACTTGAAAAGATAGGCTAAGCCTAAGCGTAAGCGCTAGTGATCCACAAAACTTGGCTGGCGAAATCAATTATCGCCCCTCGTAATACAGGAACAAGGCGTCACTTGGTTGATCAAATGCCCCCATGCTAACTGCTATCTTTTCTGGACATTGTTCATGTACTTTCTTTGCACGGTTTAGTAAGTGAAATCAAGAAGTACTTTGAATTGGTTTTAATGGAACTCTGAACTCCTGCTGGCTGCTGATATATGGTCGTTTCAATTTCCTGTTTCATGCATCAGCTAACATTTTTCAGTATCATTATCATGAAAACTGCAGGTTTGACATGTTTTGTTGCACGATTCTTTTTTCCCGTAACCATTAATTAAAGCACACAGGCAGGCACTCTTAATTTTAACATAGTTTTGCCCTGATTGGAGAGAGAGAACGCACGATCGGTTTATTGATTAATTTTGTTATGTATCTTTAACTGTAGATAGTAAAGCCGGTGATAAATATATATGATCTGCAAAGAGGCAAGAGGGCTTGAACATGTGTATTTATATGATTTGAGATACGTACAATTAATGATTGGATTAACAATAACACTATCACTTAACATTGAAGAAACACGCCAGCCATTCTTGCCACAAAATTTGTCCAACCACCTTGTTAGAATCAAATTTTTCTAACGACAAGGTTACCTGTCTCTAGTAGGGTGGCCGCCATCAATGCGACCGAATGCAAGAGGCCGGAAGACAAATTCAAGAAATAGATGAAAAAGCACAGCACTAACAGCATACAAGAGAAAACAAATCCCGCTGATGGTGATTCATAGTATAGTTCGGATGTTTATGTTATCATCATTAAGAGGACTCCAAATTCATGCCAATGAAAGAAGGACCATGAATAATTAATGCCAAAACAGACATTTTACTCAATGTTTTGATTTGATTATCTTCTGATTCTCTCTCTCTCTCCCTCCCCCTAACTCTGGTATCTCGCAAAATTTTCACTTTCTTCTTCGTCTTACTGAATGCCATGAGCACTGTTGGAAAAATTGCTCTTAGGGTTACAAATCTGCATCTGGATGTCGATTTTATACAAGTGGAGTCAACATATCTTCCTTGAAGATGAAAAATATACATATACGAAGATGCTTATCTTCGTTCGTTCGTTCGTGAGAAAATAAAAGGTAATTAATTAAGCTAACTTTTTTTTTTCTCCTCTTGATTAATTGAACATACCGGTCGGTTTGCATGCAAAGGAAAAATGTTGTTCATCTTATAAGTGTTCGTCGTCGATATGGAAATATGGTAGCTTTTGCCTTTTACACTTGCTTGCTTATTGTAGAAAGCGTCTCTGCGTTGTTATTTAAAAAAAAATTACATTTGAGAATGCAAATTACAAAATTTGATTCTCAATTCATATTTTGATTTACATCTGTTGTCATATTTTGATTTACATGTGAAGTTTTTTCTTTTCTTTTTTTGAGACAATTCAAATATTAATTTAATTATGCTCGAGCTATTTCTTATATCCAATTCTGTTTTAAAGGGTCCAACAGCTATGGTGGCCCTTTGGCACCATTCCCCATATTTTGTCCTTTTATATTATCACTTGTCATTATCAAAAATAACACAAAAAAGTAGTTCAATGGCTTGAATGGATTTATCCTAGCTCAATGGCCTGAGTAGAAGTCGTAATGAAAAAAAATAATTGAATAGAGAAGAAATGAATTGATACATGCATGGGTAATTTTATAACACATGATTGTCAAATTTTCAGTGTAAATTTATACAAGTAAATGCATTCAAACGACTGAATTATTGAAACTAAATGATAGAAGTTGTTTTAATCCTACAACCAAACAACCCCTAAGCCGGTTAATAGTTCAACATAACCACTACGTAATAAAAGCAATTAAAAAAACAGCTTAGTTTCCAATAAGGACAACATATATTTCATTTGCAACTTATATAATCACATGTTAAATTGAGATAGTCAATTAATTACATGTAAGAGTTCCATTACAGATGGTATGGATCCAATACCTCCTCTTTCAAGAAGAGAGAGTGCCAGCTCGCATTCATGCCATCCTCTCAATCCACTTGCCAATTTCCTCAGAGTCTCAGGCTTCACTTCTTGAATCCATGCTGGAGCAGAGCTTACTACTAGCCCAACTAGACAGGAAACATAAGCTCTCCAAGTAGCAGGATCACAGCCAAGTTTTATGTTCCCCTCCAATGCCCTCGACAAATACTCGAAGTGAGTCCCAATGAGATATCTCCTCCTAGAGACCGCCCATGATGGCATCTTGGCCTCAAAACCCCATATCAATCCCCCAGATAGAACCCACATATAAGCCATTGCATAACCTTCCATAATATGGGCCACAGCACTCACCTTGCCAAGTTTTTCATCCCTGGATGATAGTAACCAGGTTGGTATAGTTTCCCGGTAGAGTTCTTGGACCACCTGCAATCCAGCAGTGGCACACAAGAGGCTTGCTCCCAGTGAAGCTACCTCTCTTGCCTTGGAAGTGGCAAGGGACAGTGACGCTTGACTAGACTTCAAGCGGGGTAAATCTGAGCTTGCCCATTTCGCAGCTGCTTCCCGAGCAAACTCTGCTACAAGCCCTACAATTACATCATTCACATGTTGGACGTTGTGTATTGTTCTGCAAGAGCGAAGGTAAAGATATCCAGGTGCTAGAGAAGGACAAACAGCACGAGCTGCAACATCGCTTCCCAGCAAGTTATTTACACTGCTTTGATTGGTCAACAGAGAAGACACATGAAGGGATCCAAGGAATGAAGTGAAGCAACTTCTCAGGAGCTGGGAAACTGCTTCTTGGTTTTTCCAGAAAACAGAACGAGAACATGATACAACTATGAAGTCATGCCAACGACGGACCTTTTGTGCCCACAGAGAGCCAATTATTGGAATGCAAGGCCAAGAGCAGCCTGCAGCACAGTTCTCCAAGGCCGGCCCTATGACAGCATGGATGTAATCCAGGCTCTTAGTGAGTTTGAAAGTAATGGTTAAACTGACAAGAACTGCAACTGGAAGTGGAAGAGTTAAAGGTGATGTCCCTGCGACAAGGTTTGTGCAAAAGCATTGGCTGTTTAGCAAGAGAAAGGCAGCCGAACAATCTATAATAGAAATGTAACCTTTTACTTTGCTAAATTTTGATTAAAATAAACATAAAAGTGATCCTTTTTATGCCCAGTTATAGAGCAGCAGCCAACAAAGTAAAGAGGCAGTATAACTTCCCTATGAGGATAACATACATCATATACACAGAAAAGTTGCAAAACATACCAGCTGAACAGCATGGAACAGAAACACCTACAGCAGCAAGTATTTCTTTTATTTCAGACTCAATTGAAGGAAGCATTGGTGCTGGACTAGGCCAATCTGTTCCATTCATTGGGACTGCTTTCCATATACCACGACTAATTTCTGCAGAGAAATAACTGATGATTGTGGCAATTGAGGCAGGCAAAAAGTCCACAAGCTCCCTCAGGCCTGCAAGCATTGAAGAGCTTGTAACCAGTAATCTAAAGCAGTTGAAATATACATAAAATTACACCCGACTCCCTGAGCTGTAATATCATATTTATCTAGTAACAGACCAAAAATAACATGAGAAACCATCAGGATATGGACAAGAAAAGTATTGATGTAGCATGAAAATAGAGAAAGAAGGCAGAAAAAGAAGAGCCTCATAAACAAGTTAAGCCACTAAACCTGTTATCAAGTCCCGAGATGAAAGCCTTCCATAGGCACAAGCACTTAAAATTGCCTCGAGAACAAACGGGATGGCTTCCAGCACCTCCCATGCAGGGAGCATAGGTCTCTGGTAAGCATCTTCTCCAATACATGCAGGGGACTCAGATGCACTGCCGGAAGGTGGTGTTGAAGAATTACTTGACGATGCCCCAGTTTTAGTCATTTTCGAGTAAATCATACTCAAAATCTTATTAGCAACTTGATGAACAGGATTGCCACTGCAAAGGCCAGAAAGCGTTGAAGCAATGCAAGTTTTGTTTTGACAGTACCAAGCACGTAGTTTTGGAAAATGATCAATGTATATAGGGTCATCTGACACAGTGTCAAGCTGGTCCAAGTTACTGTTTCTTTCACTCTGGGCAGCAGAAGTACGGGATGCGATGTGACTATTATGCAGTAACAAAAGATACTCTAGAGTAAGTTCACCCGCCAGTGTTCCGCCACTCAGGCACAGCTCATGAGGTGATCTATAGAATTTCCATAGACGAACAAGAAAAAGAAATGCACAAGAAAAGACCATGTAGACCGAGGGCTCATCACCTGTACTTGATTTGCTACTTGATGTAGGTACAAGTGATCCAAAGACCTCACAAAGTGGCATTAATGATGCCACAACATCGGGGACCTGCAGGAGCAGCAATTTATCAGAAAGTATATGGACCTCAATCTGGAACAACCAGATGAAAAAGAGTAATGTTAAAGCTACAAACTATTTTTGGACAAACTGATGTGGCATTATGTAATAAGTTGAATGGAAATACAAAATAATAAAAACAAATCACGTGGCTCAAGTGATGTCTTCATTCAATCACTCAAGTGATACCACGTCAGTTTGTACAAGATAGTTTTTAGCTATATCGTTGCTTGATGAGAAAATAATTGTCAAGCAAAAACCATAGCTAAGGTCAATGGGTGGAAAAATAAAATAAAATCCAATAGATCCGGATCAAGTAGATATTCAACACTAGGAGTTCAAATGTTTGAATAAACCCCCACATTAATTAACCTAAACATATTCAGCAAATTGCATATTTCACCTAACAAGATCTTTTGAGCTATAATAAATGGAACAATGACAATCAATAAAAAATCCATAACACAGCTCATGATTCCATTAAAAAAAAAAAAATTCTACAAATGTTAGATTTCAGATATAAAACTCTCAATTACAGAATTCCTGGCATCCTGCATAAATAGAAGATCCAAGTAATCAGTCACATCAATATAACTGAACCTGAAAACATAGGCAACCTCCAAAAGGAAATTTTGACTCAATTGAGAGATCACAACTGTGCAGGCTTACCAGTTATCAAGACTGCAAATTCTATTAATCCTAATCAAATTATAGAAAGGCTGATTGTGAAGACTAGAAGAGCTTCCTTTTTCAAACTTAGAAAATGTAATATTTGGAATACAACTTCAGCCTGCAATACGAAAAATAGGCAGAATATTTTAAGTTATTTAGTTCATCTTCTTCTCGCTGTCTTTCACTAACTATGCTCCTACGGGATATTGCATCAGGTAATAGTTTATTGAAAAAAGTGTTCTTTGGTTCCCCCAGCCCCAACACATAAGTTTTAGTTAGAATCAATGACTTGATAATTTGATCAAAATTTTCAATTCAAACATAAAAAATAAGATAGAGCTTTTATATTAGTCTCAGACCATTACCTATAAGTTCAAGTGTTTGAGTCAGGTGATAGTATTATTGCTAATCCAATCATTCTACATATCTCATTTCATATACTGATAAATTTGGATAAATACATATTCAAGCCTCTTGCCTCTTGCACACCATATCAACCAGCTTGAATATCTACAGTTAAAGACACATAATAAAAATATTAAACAGATCATTAGATCAAAATGTGACCATGCATTCTCTCCAATCAGGGTAAAACTAAGTAAAAAAGAGTGCTGTATGCTTTAATGGTTACAGGGGAAAAAACAATCACAACTTAGCTTTACACCAAATCACTTCCTTGTATTTGAAATTTTTAACACAAGCAACAAAACATGTCAAACCTGAGGATTACGTGATAATGATAGTGAAAAATGTTTGCTGATGATGAATAAGGATGCATGAAATATGAAATTGATTTGACCATATATAAATTCAAAGACATATTGAATTGTCCATCAAAACCAATGCAATACTTGACTTCACTTACTAAGCCATGCAAAGAAAGTATATGAACAGTATCAACTGAGGATGCTCCAAAAAAGATAGCAGTTAGCATGGGCATATGATCAACCAAGTGACTCCTTGGACCAGTATAACCAGGGGGAATAGGAGGAGAAAGAAGCTTGACCACAAAGCGCACCACATGTTCCTGGAAAAGAAACATAAGAAAAGGTGAGAAAAAGAATTAAATAAATGAGAACACACACAAGAAAGGATTCGAGGCAACTATCTTGAAATCGTCAATATCGCTGCATAAATGTGATACCTGAATATTCCATCCACGAGCAAGGGATGCACCACAAAGAATTTTTGCAGCTGCTGATCTCTCCTCTGCTGATCCAGTTAATGCAATGTGATATAACTTCTCTATCTCCGCTAAACTTAAATACAGGAGAAATGAAGGAAAACTAATCAAAAAATCTGCTAATACTGGAATTTTATTTAAAGGAATTAATACTGGAATTAAACAGGAAATATTTGTCGCACCTTGAAGCAGGAGTACTAAAAAGCAAATTTACTAAAGAACCATTTAACGGAGCTCCTTCCATAAACATGGACCAAGGAGATTTTTGAACTGGTGAAAACTCATTTACTGCGATAACTGATGCGGACACATAACCAGGCCAATAATATGCTGATGTGTCAATTAAATTTCTTGCAATGCAAGCTTCCACAATGAGGTGCCTCATGTTGCCACCTAAAGATAATAAATCAATGCTAGAATATTATTACATCAAGCATAGGACATTTTTCATGGGCAAAGGAAAATAAAAAATACCACACATTTTGTATTGATCCTAATATGTAAGAATAGTAAGAGTTAGAAACACACACTTCTGATTTCTATATTACCTGAATTTAGTAATGTTTCACTAGGACTGCCACTGCATATACCATCCTTCATATTCTTAGAAACGGATATGAAGCTTGCTGCTTTTGCAGCAGCATTATTAGCTTCACAAGCAACTGATGCTGGAGGGCATAAGAGTGCAGAAAAATTTCCAAGTGCCTGTAGAGAGGAAACTAATCCCTCTTTCTTTGAAGCAAGACTTTTCTCTTCCATTCCATGTCCACATCCAGTCTCTATAGACCCAGACGTCTTAGACCCCTGGAGTGTAGACAGTTGAATGTTGGCCTGTTCAGCCAAAACATTAGCAATTGCCAAGGGAACAATCGACAAAAGGATTCCAAGGCGGGCCTCAAGATGTGGAAGAGGGCCTTCAGGAGGATCACGTTCCTGCAGTGAAGCAAGAAGCATAAGCAAATGTCACCAACATTATAACTTTTGTCCAACAATGAAAAGTTATTAGGTTAGACACAACTCTCTGCACAAGTCGAAGAGCGGAAAGCCAAAGCGCGAGAAAAGTTTCTTGCCAGCTTGCCCGGTTAAGTACTCGGAGTGTAGTAATAATTCCTGCAGTCATGACACCAACATTATGACATTATCATTTCCTGCAGCTTTAAATCAGACCTCATTTCTGAAAAATGCAAAAAACTAGATATGCATACTGCAGAAACAAGACAGGATAGCAAAAAGAATACGACTATAAGATATTCTATTCATATGGATTTACGTGTAAGCACAATGATGGCTGATGTGACTGGAAGTTGTTTCCCATCCATTGAATTCTCCATAAAAATATCAAAGCTAAGCCAACAAGAAGACCAACTGGATTCAGAATTACAGCTACGCATCGGCCTCAAAGATTTAGTATCAATCAGCATTCCAATGAACCTGTGCTTATTTAACTTATAGTCATAACTGGGAACATTTCGGACGTTATCACACAACCTAGCCAAAAGCTGGCTGACCGTTTTCAGTTTTGAGGATTCCAACTTGTTGGCTTCCAGAAACTGTAGCCTCTGCAGAAGTCCATTGAAACTTTCAGGCCTACAAAAACAGAAGCAACTAAGAAAGAGAAGACAATACAGATCACATTTGTGGAAGCCAGCAGATTTATGTATCCAATACTTCTGGGAAAGATAAGTTGAGAACAAGGTACCAACGCCAAGGGAATTGCCAGTAATAATAGGCAATTGAAGTTACAACACCATCACAAGAAGTTTTCCCTTTTTTCAAAAAAAAAAAAACAAGTCAATCTAACTACTACAATGATCAACAAACACTTCATGATAGATTTCCCATAAGAATTATTTTTTAAAAAAAAGCTCCTAAGAACTGCAGCAGAAAGATCAACCTTTTTTCAAACAAATCTAGGAACAAAGCACATGCTATGTATCATGGAATTACAGCAAGTATGGATTGATCATATAAAAGTTGGCAAAAAAATGATAAATGTCTTCACATGCCCACTTGAGCCAAGTATGGATTGATCATATACAACAACAGAAAACTATACATATCTCTTCTACTGTTCTAGAACTCAAATTTCAGCTCCGTTGCAGACTGCTCGCCAAGGGGATAAATTAAATATATAAATGATTAAGGGATTCCAAGACTACCAAAATTGATGATTTAAAAACCAGAGGTAGCATTGATTGAGGAACTTGAATAAAGCACACTGTCAGGTCTCTTTACGTTATTTACCAATAGAATGCAAAGTGCATAATTGAGAAGCAAAGAAACATAATCATAAAATTGATTGATGCCTGGCACAGATACCTACTACATTATTTAAGGCTATAACATGACGACCCAATTTCATGATTCAATTCTGAAAACATACTCAAGAGCGGCAAAACTAAAGGCAAGTTAAAGGAAGATAATGGTGTGCTGCACATACATGTTGAAGTGAATGAGGCGAATTAGAACCATAGCCTTACTGCTATCCATCAGTTTATTCAACACCTCAATGACCAAAAGAGAATTCTTTCTCCTAATCTGCTCAAAATGTTCGTTATTTCCCACACTAAAATTCCCAATAGAGTCAATTTCCATACTCTGTTGATCTAAAGACCCCACTTGCAGTCCCATATCCTCGAACAAGCTATCAATCAAACGAACAACAAGATCGAAAAAGGACAAAACTAACGCATGCCCAAACTCCACAACACGCACATTGTAAGTCCGAGAAAGCTGAAGACAAGCGTCAACAGATTCTATTATCCTGCAATTGTCATTTCATCAAACACTAGTCCGCAAGCAAAACTTCAAATTAAAATTAAAAAAAAAAAGAGAAGATAAAAAAATCAACTCACTTGACATTACAGTCCTCGGAGGCAACGGCGTGAAAATTAAGAGCGTAACGAGAGAGGAGTTCGAGATAAAGCCGAAAGGCCTGAGGCTGAGATCGACGGTGAGGAATTACACGTGAAGTGAGAAGCGAGAGAATATGAATGGGCGACAAGAGATTGGACGTTAAAGCGTAATCTAGAAACTTCCAAAGGGAAGGGTGATTGTTTTGGAAGCAGAGATAAGAAACCAACACTTCTCCTAATTCAACGACGGAGCCTGAGCCCGATTTTAAGCATCTGGTCATCTCTACTGCCCACATCACGGGGCTGTCGTGGCGCTGCTGGCATCGCTTCGCTGTCTCTATAACCCTCTCTTCGAACGCAGCGGCGCTCAACAAGCACGACTCTTCCTCCATCATTTCTTTCGATTGATTTGCCATGCAGTGTCTGTCACTTTGATTTCTTTTTTATTTGATTAATAATTCACAGACTCGCAATTAGCAATCGCTGCTTTTATTGCTTGCGCCGCGCACCTAACTATTTCTCATGTGAACGGATATACTGCTTCCTGCGACTTCCGTTGCCACTTGCCACTTCCATTTTCGTCTTCGCTCTAACTCCTAATTTATTATCGTTATTATTGTAATTATTTTCCTAATGGTTTACCTTTACCGTATCGATCTATTGTTTGCCTACGTGAAATTCTTCATACAAAAGTAATAAAAAATACGTACACTTTGACTTAAAATGCAAAAAGTTCATCGAAGTCCTTGTTGCAAAAATAAAAATAATAAATAACCATCCATTGATGGTTCTTACTTCTTACGTCTGTCCTCCTGATGACGACGACAATTTTGTACACGACTAGCGAATTTGTTTAAAATAAAAAAAAGGTTAATTTTAGATTACATTGATTATTTTTAAATATTTTTAAAAATAATTTTTTATTCTTAATAAATATAGGAGATAAATGAAATTTTTTAAAAAAATAAAGAAACCTTTTAAAATAAAACTAAAGAAAAATTATTTATATGACGTGATTATTAAATAAAGAAATAATTTCAATATAATCAAATTATGAGGGAGTAATATAAAATGTATCTTAAAAAAATTGGTTCGAGTTGGTAAAAAACTGACACAATTATTAAACAAACTGACTAATAAAGTGTTGGTTCCACTGGCAATAGAGTCCCCTTAAGTGGCTTGACTGGATTTGCTCTCCAGTTCGAGTCGCATGGAAGTCGTCTTTGATGGGAGAACCTGTGCCTCTCGGTTCGAGCGGTGATTTCTAGTCTAAATTGTGGTACGGGCTTAAAGGTGCCTTTTACAGTTGGGGTCCTCCCCAAGATACCTGGTCAAAACAAAAAATAAATAAAATTAAACAAACTGTATTTGTGTTACCTCTTAATAATGGTATTGAATTCAAGTTTCAATTCTTTGACTTGGACTTTTCAATCTATTTATACGACGTGATTATTAAACAAAGTATTGTGTCATCGAAACATGTTAAACATGTCAATCAGAATGACATTTTAGACTTTTTAAACTTTCTTTTATAAAAATTGAGGATACATTTATAATTTAACAAAAAATACATCTAAACCCAGCAAACTCATGTCTATTTTCATAAAAATACGTATGGTCTATTGTTCAAAAATATAAATGGTGTTAAGCATGTTAATGAGTGATGTTCATATTAATTGAGTTTAATAAATTCTAAACGAGCAAGTAAGGCCATATAGCTTTTAAGATACTTTGCGGAGAAAAAATTATAATTATTAAAGAAAAGTTGATAGTGAATGATAAATATAATTTTGTCAAAAAAATATTATAGATTTTTCGTCATAAAAGTAGTAGATCAAATCAAATTAATTTTTAAATAAAAATAATTAGTATTTACTAAATACTTTAGTGCTATAACAATTGGTCAACCTCAATATCAAACAGTGTCTAAATCATGTCATTACATGTTGAATGATACTTATATTACTCTGATGGATTAATTTTAGATTATTTCAATTTATCCCCATTTTTTTTTCAAAGGATAAGAGAAAAATAGAGGCACGTTTATGATATTTTTTTTAAGAAAAATAAAAATAAGTTGACACTCATAATGATTCAGAGATATTGTTAAGATTGTCATTTCATGAAAAATAATTAAAATTAACCTATACTCAATTAAAAAAATCTAACACAACTCAAACAAAATACAATTGTCCCTTGATTTTGGTGGAAAACGAGATCATATCTAATGCAGTGAAAGTTTAATGTTATAAAATTTCGTTGATTTTAAAAAATACTAGAATAAGCGAACGATTTAAATTCACGTTGATTCAAAAAAATATTTTAAGCCTATAAGTTAGTTTAATATTCAAATATTCCATTGATTATAGAGAATACTGAAATAAATGAATGGTGTAAATCACATTGATTTGAAAAAAAACCACTAAATTTAGGGGGTTAAGACTTATTAGTTCCACAAAGTGCTGATAATTAACTAAATTCAAAAATTTATATAAAGTTTCGAAAAATAAAAATGTTATTAAATTCAAATATAAAGTTTATTTTAAAAAATAAATCAATAACAAATAATCAAGATTTACTTTTAAAAGCTAAAAATACACTTTTATTATATTGACTACAATTTATCTTAATTTAATTAGAAAACTTAATTTTAATAAGACTCATACTTAAATTAAGAATACAACTCAAATAAGATATAACTTATAATAAATCTTTAAATAAGCAAACAAATGCAACTATAATATCTAAATAGAATTTCATCATTTTCTTGCCCTGCATCAGCATCTTTCAAATTTCGACGCGTGATGCGATGAAATTTCAAAAAATCACGTGTGTGTTGGTGAAAAAACAAAAACAAAACAATTAAACAAAACAACGTAAGAGACAGAAGATTTATCCCGCTGGGCCAAGACTCGGCGGCAAACCCGGTCCCCGGGTTCTAGAAGGTCAGGCGAGGGCAACCATTCTTTGACCTTTATAAATTATAATGAATTAATGATTTTTTAACTTTCAAAAGAAAATAATTTCTTTATTTTCATGTTTTTCCCCTTTAAAGCGGGGGGCTGAATTTAGTATAAATGAGTGTAGGCCACCGGGCCTTGAGTGGTAGCCCACATGCCACGTCACCTAACTACGTTGAGAGTTTGGGTTTTAAGCCCACAGAGTTTTGACTTCCCAAAAGACTTTCCAAATTTTAATGAGGGTGGGCCGTGGGCGGATGTATGTGCCCTCTATATCCGTGAGAATGGATTTCTCATTTAATGCTTAATAATGTCCTTGACAAAGTCAAAACAATCTGCTCTAAATGAAAGGAAAATGAGTTTGTTTATGCACATATATTATAACTTAAAATTTTCATTTTAAAATTAAGCGTAGTAAATATTTATCTCAAAAATTCATTTTAAATGAGGCATCGTTTATTATTTTGAATGATCAGATAATTATAATTAATTCACTTAAATTTTATAAATAATTCTCGACGAGTCATTAAATAATACCTCATATGCCACATTATTTAGAATAAAACTTTTAAGATTCTATAATTACTCAAAAATCAAAAATAATTTTACATTCCTTCATTTAATCTATAACAATTTTTATTAAAAGATATTTATGGTTAGATAGTCTATAAAGACTTGACTGAGTAGTTTTCAAATCATGAAGGACATAAAATGATGAAGGCTAACAAATTAGTTAGAGTTTAACCTACCTATCCTTATCTTTTAAAATTTTTAAAGTTAAAAATAAAAATAAAGAAATCCTATCAACTCATTTAAATTTTTTTTCTTAATTTTTATGCAAATAACTTTTAACTTTTATAATTTTGAGTTAAAAGAGCAACTATATATAATTTTCTAAGATTTCATTAATTTTTTTTAAATTCTTTTATATCTTTAATAATTCTATCATTCAAACTCCGTGGTTGCTATCTTTTCAAATTTGCGGATTTTTATTTTTTTATATAAATAATTTGCAAATTATTATAGACAAATGTACACCGCGTGGTTCCTCTCTTTTCAAAATTTGTGACTGTTTTTGCGAGAAATTATTTTATTTTCATTCATTGACTGAATGCCAGTCTTGCCCTCTGTTGCATTGTCACTCAAAGAAGATTCTAAATGGAAAGCGTAAAGGCCGTGTTGTTTCTTCTCAGGTACTCGTTTATTTCTCAAACACACTTATTTAATTAACTTTGGTTTAATTTCCATATTTACGTTTGAACGCGACAGTTCCCTTAGTCTGCCAATGCTGAATCAAATCACTCAAGAATTCGATGAAGACCCGCCAACTACGAAAGGGAATATAAATATCTATAATTATATAAATTATTTCAGCATTACGAATTAGATCAATAATCGATTCTCTTTTATCCAATAGAATCTGGACGCTTTTAAGTATAAAATCGAGTGAAAAAGATATTTATCATTATTTCCTTTCAAGAACTCGCACGCAAGCTCCGGGGCCGTCCTCCCTCTCATGCCAACAAATCACTGCTGTTTTAGAGATAATGCATTCCATTACTTCAGGCGCATCTGAAGCCCGGTGGATGCTTAATTATAAATTTATTCCGTTAATTAATTCGTATTAATTACTAATTAATTGCTTATCTTGCTACGGCCTTGGCTGTAGAGCTAAGGGATCATGATCATCTCCTGATCTGATATTATTTTAAGTAAATTCTATTAATGTGATTGGTGGTTAATAAATTAAAAAAAAAACCTAAATCATAATCATACACTAACACTAAAAGATAGATGACACAAAATCTGTACAAGATAAGGAGTGTTCAGATAAGAAAATAATCTTAATAGAACACTTTAAACCTAATCTCATGTATAGAGATTTTTATTTTTTTAAACAAAATATCTCGTAAATTTAGTCTGCATATATTTTTTTTAATATTTAGAAGTAGGTTTTTATTTTGAATATTGATGATAGATAAATAATTTAATTAAAAAAAAAGTAAGTGGTAGTAAAAGTAACAATAATAGTGAATAGAATAGACGCTTAACAGTACCCCAAACTCTTTGGTCAACAAATGACTATGAGTAATAAAATACTTTGAAATAATTTCAACGTGACTCAGTAATCATAAATAAAATATTAGCGAAAAACAACTATATAATATCGACAATATTACCCATCGTTTTGGAAACCCAATTTCTCCATAAAGAGAAACACACAGAAAGAATCAAAGAAAGTTGCAGCAGTTGGCGGAGGAAGAGAAAACAATGGACCCCGAAGAAGCTCCGATTGCCCCCTCCGCCGCCGCCGGTCAAGCAGATAAACCAAAGCCTCCGAAGAGTGGACGAAGCCATCGGAAAAGAAACATCTGTATCGGTATTTTAGTAAGCATAGTCGCGATAGTATTACTCATCGTGATCCTAGCGTTAACGGTGTTCAAAGCCAAGGATCCCAAGACGACAATAAATTCAATCACCGTCCAAGACGTTTCGATCGCTTTAGACTCGGCGAGAATGAGAGTCAATCTCAACATCACCTTAGACGTGAACGTGGGCATTAAAAACCCCAATAAGGTCAGCATGAAGTTGAAGAAGGGCAACGCTGATATCATGTACAGGGGTGACACCGTGGGTGTAGTACCGATTCCGGTAGCCAAGATATCGGCGGATAAAACGACTGCGTTGAATATGACAGTGACCATTTTGGCCAATCGGTTTCTCTCGAATCCCCAGTTGTTTTCTGATGCTACGGCCGGTTCGATGCCGATGAGTACTATGGCCAAGGTTTCTGGGAAAGTTAATATTGTGGGTATCAAGATTTCGGTCTCTGCCACCTCTACTTGCCATTTTACTGTGTTTCTTGGTAACAGAACGGTCAGCGATCAGGATTGCAAGACTAAGGCCAAAATTTAATTCATTTTTACTGCTGTATGGATCTCGATGTTATTTGTCTGTTGTTGCCTTATGTTTGTAATAGTAGTTTGTCTGATGATGATTATAATAGGAAATTACACGGTTCTGTATGTAATTAATCACTAAAATTTTTGTTATGTGCTTTTCCTTTTTTCTACGTTTTTGGGATAGGAAATTGAAATGAACCCTTGACTATTTTCAATTTTGTTATTAATGGGCTGTGTGCGAAATTGATTTGTTTTCCAACGGGTATGGTTGTTGGTTGGCAAAGATTCATTAATGGGTTAGTACTTAGAGCCGGCTGGAATTAGAAGTTTGACAAATTTTCTAGTGCAGCAGCTCCGGTCAATTAAGTAACAACACATTATTCCAAAAAATATATATATATGGGTATTTACCCAATTTGTCGCTTCATCATGAGCTGTGTGTGTTCCGTGGAATCTCCGGTTTCTGAGTGATATGCATTTGCAATCGTTAAGGCGCGGCCGCGTGGGTTAGGTTTACAGTTTTATCAAGATATTTTGGGGCAGAAGCAGAGTAATGTTCACACCAACAAAGTCAATTTATGGCGCATGTAGATGGCATTGGACTCCTTGTGTCTCCATGCTCCTCATTTTCTTTTTCTCTTATTGAACTCAACTGTATCTTTCTTTATCGCCCACATTTGTCAACAAAGATACAACCAAGCCCTATTTCCACCTTCCAAAAAAATACTTTTCTAGACTTGTAATTATAAATGCTACGGTCTTTATAATAAGACGACTCCAATAAGGTGACAAATCTATTCGATTACTCGATAATTTGGTCACTATAAATCGTATAATTTGGGTTGATTTGTTTTGTCCGATTTGGAGTTATATGCAAGTCCAAATTCCAAAGTACTTTCCCTTTTGCAAGTAGTAACCACTTTATTCCTCTTGATACAAATTTCATTTAAAAAAATCTACGATTGAATTACTAATTGATCACATATCATTATAGTTACTGTACAACGGGAAACAAATCCTTATTTGAGCGAAAAATTAGCTGGCTAATTAAAGCCATAAGATGCAGGAAAGCGTCGTTTGTGGTAAGATCATGTGGACGGTTGATTGCATTTAACGCATTCAACTCCCTACCACCTCACCTCACCACACCACATAAATCAATTTTGCTTTTTCTATGCTCCACTCCCACCTGTTAACTCCAACTCTCATCTTATCTAAAAGACTCAGACGAAACAAACTCCCTTACAATTCTCTCAAATGATCATCCGAAAAGCAATGACAGAACATGATGAGGAGCAAGTCTTGCTCCTCCGCCGAAGGAGACGCCGGTGTTGCCTTATTGCAACTGGGGTAGCTATACTGTTGCTGTTGGCGTTTTTCATCATAATCTTGATCCTGGCATTGACTGTTTTCAAAACGAAACAGCCTATAACTGAGCTTCAATCAGCAAAGATTGATGGGTTCGCTCCGCGTGTGACTTTCCCAGCCGTTGATATTCAACTCAACCTCACACTTGATCTTCAGATTCTTGTTAAGAACCGGAACCGTGCCAGCTTCAAGCATGGCTCTGGCAAGAGTTTGCTTCTGTACCAAGGTAAACAGGTTGGGGATGTTGATATTGATCCGGGACTGATACCGGCTAGGGGCTCTGCTGTTCTGCCCAGCCGGCTGACACTTCAGGTGGATGAGGTGGCATCCAATCTAAGTGCTTTGATCAGAGATGTGTTGGATGGGGAACTAGTAATGGAGACGCATACGAGGATTCCGGGCAGGGTCAACTTGCTGGGGATTTTTAAAAAGCACATAGTTGCTACTTCTGAGTGCCAGTTCACCTTTTCTGTTCTTGCCTTCAAGATTCAGAGTCAAAAGTGTAAGAACAAGGCTAGGTTTTGATTTGCAGGCATCGGAGACTCTTCCCGTTGCTTCAGATGCAAGTTTGTCGGTTTAATATTCTTGCTTAGATGCTGGCGTGAAACTCAGTTATCTTTTATATAAAGTTTGATGTATAAGAGTTTATTAGAAGAGAAGAGAGTAGATGTATAAAAACGCTTAGTTACGATATTCGTTATTCCCATTCTTATCTTGTTTACAGGAAGAAAATACTCTTATTCATCATTAGATTGAATCTGTGGTTCTGCCCAAAATGGCGCGTCCATTTGCAAATTATGGCCTGAGAACAAGCGCAAATCTTTTACTAGTCTGGTATATCAGACCTGTGAAAAGTATATTATAATAATAATAATAATACAAGAACAAATCAGTTAAGTAACTGCCTTCTTGAATATGCTTACACAATTATACAACAGCTAACTCACCAATCTACTCCCCACCCACCGTTCAACCAAATAGCCATTGCCTCTGTCATCATCTGGGAAATTTCTATTCTACACAATGCCTCAGACGTGAATCAAGAGCATACTGCTTGCTCCCTTCATGATATCGCCATTAGCTTTTTGAAAGAAAATCAGCAGACCCTGTCACTACCCAAAATCTTGATCTAGGCTTTCCTACATACAATACGAGCCACTATGGAAGTTTCCACATTAAGTTTTGCCAATGCAGAATTAATCCATAACAATTTCAGACCCAGACAAAAGCGGATTTGACATTGCAAACTCTTGGACAGATTGCATTGCACAAATGGAGAATCCACCATTTAATAGATAAAATTACATTCTATATAAGTTTGGTACTCCAATCATACTAATGCATCTTGCAGACTTCTGCAAACAGATAAGACAGAAGCCACAGTGCAAACAATACATGATACAAAAGAATCAAGGAAGTAATACTTGTTACAATCGTTGAAACGAAAGGGACACTTGCCAACTTCCAAATAAGATTAATGTCAACAATACTATACAATGCTAATAATACACTTTAATCTAGGTCAGATTCCCCTAAAATAAATTCTCTCAGTGCCACACAGTAATGACTTAGAGGAACAAAAGTTAGGGCTTCAAAACTACAACATGATGCACTAGTGCAAAAATTAGCTATGGGTGCTATGTCATACTATCTGCATCAAACCTCAACACCATCAGAACTCAAGCTTCCTGCATAAATCCAAATCAATCTTCCTTGATTTTGCTGAGGGCTTCATTGGAGCACCAGGGCAGGTTTCAGCAATTCCACTCAGTTGAGTTGTTGGAGGTGTCTTGCAAGAATCAGGATCCCATTCAACGTTTGAAATTTCAGTGAGGAGATCCTCAGCCTGCTTTGAAACAATGGCTTCCAAAAGATTATTATACACAGATTCAAACATCTCCTCATCCGAAATTGATTCCATATCATCTACATCAGTACTATCTTCCATTAACTTGAGAGAAGAATCAAAATTCAGGCGACGTGCAGCACTAGTTTTCATTTGGCAAACATATTTCTTACAAAGAGGAGCCATCGCCAAGTGATCAGGCCCGGGTGCAAAAGGGTCGAAAACAACATCCTTGGGTGTTCGAGGACTGCCATCATTGACAGAAGCAACTTGGTCCTCTTTCGTAATAGTTTCCACCACAAACAAAGAAACTTTGGTGGCCTCAGTGAGTGGTGAATCACAATCAAAGGGAACATCAACTACCTCTCTCTTCAGAACAGGAGTTATTGGTCCCTGAGGAGCTGCCTCACCAGCCATAGTGGATGAATCAACAGCAGCCTCCTTATTTCTAACTTCATCCAATTTCTCAGAAAAATTTCGAGACAAACCTTGGCACTGATTTGATTGATCCGCACAAGCTCCAGAGTCCATAACACAAATAATTAAAACAGCAGGCGAAATAGCTGTCGAAAATGGGAACAAATTAACATCCCAAAATCGAACTTTTGGGGGAACAAGAATAAAACCCTAACTAACAGCACCCAAATTCAAAACTCGTTTCTAATTGAACTTAAACACCATTCACATTGAAATATCAACTATTCTAGAATTAAAAGACAACAGAACCAAAAACAAAAAATCCGAAACAAAACCAAAATCGAGAAACATATAATTACAAATGCGTTGGGCCAAAAACATTAACCAGAATAATGATGCACGAGGCTCTTAAAGGAACCTACAATCAAAGAAGCCTAATAAAAAAATGGTATTTTTATTACAAAATGAAGCATCTAACCGTAGATCCAGGAAACAGAGGGAGCCAAACAGTTTCAATTTTAGATAAAACGGACGAAATACAAAAGAAGAAAATGCAAAGAGGAATAGAGATTGAAGAATAAGTTACCTGAGAAGGAGGTTGAAGAAAGCCAGCAGCCGCGGCAAAAGAAAACACAACTGGTGAGTTAGCACTTCGATTTTTTTCCCTTCTTTTCGGGAACTGAAAGTGTTAAAAGTGGAGTGAATGTGAATTTCATTTACTCTCTCTGTCTTTAGCTTTGCTTGCGCCCTATACGCTGCCCTCGCGCCCCAAGATCCGATTCCCGATAGAGATGATTCGGATCTCACCATTTCCACTTGGACAACTTGGGCCCATTGTCGGTCACGCGTCCACATTTGTTGACTGAATCCCACGTGGATCCGGAATTGAACTTCAGAACGTGGCATCACTAACGTTAGCCAATAGACAGATGGCACACGTTCTAATTTCCAACTTTCTGCACTCTCCATTTTCTTTTTCATTTTTCTTTCTCAACGCGCATTTTCTTTTTCCATTTTCTTATTAATTAGCGCGTATGGACTACGGACCTTCAATCAAATATTCTAAGACCCCTTTAAAATATATATATTCGAAGACGCTTGCGCTATGCGTTTTCTTTTTGGGGTATTTCTATTTCTTTTAAAAAGGGAAATTTTAGAAAATGTAATAGAAATAGGGTTAATTTAAAAAAATCAACCTATTTCTATTATCCACACTTTTAGTAGTTAAGAAAAGAATATTTTGAAAAATAATACTTCTAAGCAGCCAACCGGCGGCATTTATCCATTGCAATTGCGATAAAAAGTAATTGTGATTTACAATATATAATATCTTCAGATTTTGTATTTTATTAGTTTTTTTTAGTGTGGGTTTCTTTAATTTTTTTTTATGCCAGCATTCTTTTAACTTGTACGGCTTAATAGAGTCAAATTTTAATATTATTAAACAACATAATTTTATAATGTATTAAAAAATAATTTTATTAAGCTGTACGGATTAACGGCGTATCTGTATTTAAAAACAAAAAACAAAAACACTTGTACCTATGAATGATTATGTATTAATAAAGTTTTTTTTTTTTCGTAAACACTATTATTCACAACTAACTTTTTAAAATAATAATAATAATAAATTGATGGAGCCTAAATTTAGACAATTCTGCATAAAAATTTAACGGGTTGGTCCATTCACCTAATAAATACCTACTGCTAAGGGCAAAATTCAAAGGAGAACGAGTGGAACGAAGCCCAACAATTGGAAGAAAAAAGAAATGGTCACAAGTGACATCCCACATGGACTGCAATTGCCCAAATCCCCCAATATACAGCCTTAACGCCGCCGAACGCGTATCATCCCACATATTATAGTCAATGAAACTTGAAATTTTTTCCATATTTGTGTAAACCTGTTAACCCTTCTTCTTCCCCATACTCCCAAAAAGCTCGTTCATTCTTCTTCTTCTTCTGTCTCTCGGGGATCATCAACTGCCTGCAACTACGTCCTTCGTTTAAAAACACAATGGAAGTAGCTGCAGCAGCAGGCCCCGGGGCAACTCCTACAGAAAAGCGCCGCTGGAGCAGGAGGCCATCATCTTCCAGCTCCTTCCGATTACGTTGCCCCAGCCTCAACACACTCCGTCTCCGCCGCGTATTCGACATGTTTGACAAAAACGGCGACGGGATGATCACCGTCAAGGAGCTTCACCAGGCACTCAACCTTCTCGGACTCGAAACCGACCTCTCGGAGCTAGAATCCACCATCGCCTCCCACGTCAAACCCGGCAATGACGGCCTTGACTTTGAAGATTTTGTATCCTTGCATGAATCTTTAGATGAAACTTTTTTTCCATTAAATGATCTGACATCAACCACGACAACTGATGCTGACGAGGGGAACAAGAAGGTACTGTCGCAGGAGGAGGCCGACTTGTCGGAGGCGTTTAAGGTGTTTGATGAGGACGGAGACGGATTCATTTCTGCACACGAGTTGCAAGTGGTTTTGGGGAAGCTAGGCTTGACCGAAGGCAATGAAATTGCCAGAGTTCAGCAGATGATTGGCTCCGTTGACCGCAACCATGATGGCCGCGTTGACTTCTTCGAATTCAAGAACATGATGCAGAGCGTTCTTGTTCGAAGTTCTTGATCTATCTTTTATCTTTCAAATTTTCAACTTTTAATGCCATCGTCGTTTCATGAATGTATGTGTACGTTTGTGTCTTTTTTTTTTTTTTTGGTTCCTTGTTTAATTTCTTGTTCTTGGCTAGTTAATTTTATCATCGATATCATCTCTGGGTAAATAGAATCGAAGTAACGTTACAACTCAAATTTACAATTGCACTCGAGAGTTTTTTTTTTTAAAAAAAAAATTCAATAGCACTCAGAGTTTGAAAAGCTTATACTGTACGTCCATAAACAATTTCACTGAAATACTATTATCAATTCAATTAATGAACCAAGAGAATCCACCTCAATATTGCTTTTTTCATGTTTTTTTATGCGTGATTGGCACATGTGCAAGTCATGAAATAATAATGATATATAGAATTAAATTGGTATTGGCTTTTTTCCAAAAAGAACGGTTTCGCCCACCAAAGAAGAAACATGTGAACAAGAAGTTAAACCAGCCAAATCGAAAAGCGATTGATTCTTTTCTTTGTTTAAAGTCTTAAAGAGAGTCCCCAGTACAATAAATCATCGAAAGTTGATATATGCCTGAAAGAGTTTCCACTAGCTGATGATAGATGAGGACGCAGCCTTTAACTTTTCTTTGGAAAATGCTTGGTGAAGAGAACGACGAGAGAAATAAAGTAAAAAAAAGTTGAGAGAGAGAGAGAGAGTGAGTGGGTAGAAAGAGAAGACAAAATTCTCTCGTTTTTCTCGTGCTTCTCTATACTTAGCATTATTCATTTTCTTTTATTTTTTTTAAAGTAAGAAAATGGATAAAATTTAAATAAATATTTATTTTTTTCTCTTATTATCCCTACAAATTTAATGCTGTCATCAACTCGACCACGCCCTTGCGGACGACCCGGAGTTTAACTTAATTTTTGAGTTTTGACAATTTCCCATTGTAAGTTCCAACTTGTTTATTTTTCAAAGTCTAGAATTTAACAGGCTTATTTCTGCTCTCTTTAGTAAACCGAAAATTAAAGCCTATTAACAACGTCTATGAGACCCTTACGTGTCTGCAAATTTCGAAGTTAACGAACACATTGAAAGAAATTTATTATATCTCCCCTGCCACGAGACCTACAAACCCTTCCACCCATTTCCACCCAATTATCATGACGTAGATTTTCAAGGCATGCTCAACAAATGCATGAGTTATATATGCTCCAAGAGCAATGACATGCACCCCCACCAATCCCAACCCTACCACAAAGAGCAACCAAATTAACAGTTAGAAATATTTTTAATAGCCCTTAAAAGTTTGAATTAATTTTAAAGTTACCTAAAAAATTTGTCTTGGGTTCTATTTGGGATTAAGATGTTGTACCTTTAAAACTAAAGATGTTGTGGAAAAAAAATGTAATTATGAAACAAAAGTTAATAATATGTAGTAACTATAAATTTTAAATAATAATTTTGATAAAATTATTAAATATATAATAAATTTTATATTATATAAGTGAAAAATCATGTCAAAACAACTTTTAAAATACAACAGTTGCTGTTTACTAAACATTTTAGTGTTGTAACTTTTAAGTTACAATACCCAACTTCAATCCCAAACGCACCCTTAGTGGAATTGTTTTTAGAATAAACCTAGAAACCAAGGGAAATTATTATTAAAATAAAATAAAATAAAAACATTTAAGAGAATGGGAAAAAAAACAGTCCCTAAACCCTCAAAATAGACACTATAAAGTAAGAAAATATTAAATATATAATGTAGTACGAGTAGGCAATCAAGATCAACGTCTCCTTTCGAAAACTGACCTTAGCGAGGTCCAACAACGGCTGAATGCATATCATTTTTCATGCTATAATTGTATCGATTGAGCTCATAATTATGGGCTCTTGATTGGTAATGTCAATGAATTGAATATAATTTTTTTAATAAAAAAATTATTTCTCCCTACTTATTAATTCTACTAAATTGTTAAAGATATTTACAAAGTCAATCCATTAAGCGAAAAAATGAATTCAATCTTATTTATATGAGCAGTTAATTAGCTGAAATGGATCAGATGTAACTACTGTTAAGTAAATAAAAGCACCAGGTCGGCTATGCTACTATTTCAGCACCGGCCTGGATCACCTCAGCCAAGTGGTACGAACAGAATGCGGGGACAAACACGAGCCGACCAGAGACGAGTGCCAACCGGAGAAATACACCGACCAGGGTTATATGCCGAGCCAACACCCATCTCCCAAAAAAGCGGGAACACGATCCCACAGAATCACGGTAGTTGCGCTTTTCCCAGAACCGTTACGGGAAACGCGGGGCCTTGCGTTTGCCCATAATGTAGCAGTTAGAGTCCCATGAGGGGCCGCCACTACCCAAAAAAGGAGGGATGAAAGGTAAACGAAAACGTGGGACAATGGCTATAAAAGAAGAAGAAATGGATGAAGAAAGGGAAAAGGAAAAGAGGGGAAAACGCTGCCAAATTGCAACCAGGCCATTTTCTTACAAATTTCGAACAAACTTCTTGAATCCAAATTGTACTGTTTTCCCGTAAACACCTTGTGCTAACTTAGGCATCGGAGGGTTTACGCCGGCAAAACCACCGGCGTCTCTGATCTGTTTTTGGTGAACGCAGGTCTAGTAAGAGAAAGGAAGGTGATTCCAACTCCAGTGGTTCGAGCAACAGTTGATAACACAAAAGTGTTGACATAAATTATTCCTTATTGATTTTGATGATAACAAACATGATTAAGATTGATTAATTGTTTTAAAAGCTCAACATAATTTTCATCTATTTTGACAAGTTTCATAAAGTATTTTTATAAAGATTTGGAGACAAAACAGTCATCTTGCAAAATAGTTCACTGCAGCAGTTTTTGTGGAAAACGGCGATCCGACATCTGTAGTAAACGGCTCGCCGATTTCAAGCAGAAATGGAGATTAGCCTCTGGACGAAAATGGCACACCGACATTTGTGATAAACGGCTCGCCGATATCAACCAGTAGCCTCTGGACCTAAACGGCGATCCGATATGTTGATAAAACGGCTCGCCGATATCAACCAGAACTGAAGGGTAGTCTCTGGACATTAACGGCGAACCGACATGTGTGATAAACGGCTCGCCGATATCAACCAGTAGCCTCTGGACCTAAACGGCGATCCGACATCTAGATAACGGCGATCCGACAATTTGAAAAATCAGCCCAACGGTCATATTGACCAGTCAAACGGCGATCCGACATCTAGCTAACGGTGATCCGACAGTGTGCAGAAAGTCAATAACGGCTAGTTTTCAGCTGCATCTATAAATAAGCTCATTCAAATTCAAACAAAGATTGATCACAACACGACCATTGAGCAAATATTTGAGAATACAATCTTCATAGCGCTTAAAACACATTCTCTCTTCATCTATTCACAAATTGGGCATTGATTTGTAATCTTAAATATTGTGTGAGAGAAAAACAATTTGTAATCTTTTACTTTGAGTAATTGTAAGTGTTGGGATACACTTGGGTTAAGAGATTGGGGATAATCTCTTGTTGTAAAGGTCCATTGACACCTTGGAAGTCAAGTGTAAGCATTTGAAGCCTTGGAGGCTTGCTTAGTGGAATCCTCAAGCCCGGAAAGCTTGGAGGCGTGGACGTAGGCGAGGTTGGCCGAACCACGTAAAAATCTCGGTGTTCGAATCCCTCTTCCCTTATCTTTTTAAATTGTGATCATCTTAATTGTTATTACTTTGAATTTGATTTATAATTGCATTAAGATTTTCTTTAATAAATTGAACAATTTTTTAGAATCCCAATTCACCCCCCCCTCTTGGGTTGCATACTTGTATTTCAATTGGTATCAGAGCCTTGTTCTCTTGTTAAGACTTAATCGTCTAGAGTAAAAGATCCATGGCAACCCTAAATGACTCAACCTTTAGAGAAGGGCAATCCACAACTAGACCACTATTTTTTGATGGTAATGATTATGCTTATTGGAAAACTAGAATGAGAATCTATTTGCAAGCCTTAGATTATGAAATTTGGGAAGTTGTTTGTGATGGTCCATTCATGCCTATGTTCAAAGATGAAATAGGAGATGATATTCCTAAACCATCGAGTCAATGGAGTGAGTTAGAAAAGAGAAAGATGTCTCTAAACTCCAAGGCTATGAATGCTTTGTTTTGTGCCCTTGATAAGAAAGAATTCCATAGAGTATCTAGTTGTGAAAGTGCACAAGAGATATGGCACAAACTTGAAGTTGTCTATGAAGGGACAAATCAAGTGAAAGAGTCTAAAATCAGTAGATACACTCGCCAATATGAGTTGTTCCAAATGGATCAAAATGAAAATGTGTATTCTATGTACACTAGATTCACGGACATAGTGAACACCCTAGGTGCCTTAGGGAAAACCTTCTCAAATAGTGAGAAAGTTAAGAAAATCATTAGGTCACTTCCAAAAGAATGGAGACCTAAAAGAACCGCTATTGAAGAGGCCAAAGATTTAAATACTTTACCTCTTGATGATTTAATTGGTTCTCTTATTTCGTATGAAGAGGATTTAGCTGCAGAAAAAGGACATGAGGAGAAGAAGAAAAGCATTGCTCTCAAAGCTTCAAAATATGAGAGTGATGAGGAGAGTGAACCGGATGATGAAGAACTAGCCATACTAGCAAGGAGGTTCAGAAAATTCTTCAAGAAAACCGGAGAGCGAAGAAATTTCAGAAACTTCAAGAACTATAGGGAGAAGAAGGAGGCAATCACTTGCTATGAATGCAAGAAGCCTGGACATATAAGATCGGAGTGCCCACTCATCAACAAACTCAAGAAGAAAGCAATGGTTGCAACTTGGGATGATAGTGAGGAAGAACAAATGATGAAGAAGGATCGCAAGAAGTATCAAACCTAGCACTCATGGCTATAGGAGGGGATGATGATCTCAATGAGGTAAGTGATTCTACCTATGATGAATTATATGATGCTTTTCAAGATTTGCATAATGAGTTGATGAAAATTGGTAAAAAGAATGTATGTCTTAAAAAGGAAATGGCAAAGCTTAAAAATGAAAATGAATCTCTAAATGCAAGAATTGTATGCCTAGAAGTAGGAAACAAAACATTGCATGATGAAATTGCATTATCAAATGAGAAACCTAGCATCTTACATGAGCATTTGAAATCACACATAGATGAGTTGAAAAATGAGAACGAATTGCTCAAGAAAAAGAATAATGAATTAAATGAAATTGTTTTGAAATTTACAAATGGGCAAAAGATGTTGGATAATATGCTTAACTCACAAAAATGTGTTTTTGATAAAGGAGGACTTGGATATAAGCCAAACTTGAAGCAAAAGTATTATAAGAATTATTTTGTTAAAGCTACCTCCACAAATGATCATAAGATTGTATGTCATTATTGTAATCAAAATGGTCACATGAAATTTAGATGTCCCGTGAAAAGGAATGCATATTATGGTGTCAAGTGCATTTGGGTTCCAAAAGGAACAGTTGCTAACTCTCAAGGACCCAAAAAGCTTTGGGTACCTAAAACTTGAGACTTTTTCTTGTAGGGCTTGAAGAAGAAGAAGAATAAATGGTACTTGGACAGCGGTTGTTCAAGGCACATGACCAGAAACTATGCATGGTTCTCAAGCTTTACCAAAATTGAAAATGGTGGAGACGTATCCTTTGGAGACAACTCAAAAGGAAAAATCCTTGGAATTGGAAATGTTGGTAAAGTTTCTTCAACTCTAATTGAGAATGTATGTTTGGTTGAAAACTTGAAACACAACTTAATTAGCATTAGTCAATTATGTAACAAAGGTTATAAAGTTATCTTTGATAAATTTAGTTGTGTTATTGAGAACTCATGTGATGGCAAAACCTTATTTGTTGGAAATAGATGTGGTAATGTTTATATCATTGACATAGAATGTGCATCTACTCTTGATAAATGTTTTTCGGCATTGCATGATGATTGTTGGTTATGGCATAGAAGGTTAGGACATGCAAGTATGGATTTGATTTCAAAAATTTCGAAAGATAATTTAGTTAAAGGTCTTCCGAAAATTGGTTTTCAAAAGGATAAGATTTGTGAAGCTTGTCAATTGGAAAACAAATAAACGA